>NW_024543064.1:64977500-65667936 GCF_018167655.1 Microtus oregoni
TTAGGAGCAATCTTTCAATGTTCCTATCAAAACGCACTTGATTCTTAGGGCTTAAAAGATGAGTGAACACTAAGAAAATGAGGCAGCTGGGTTTCTGCCTAGACAGTTTGAGCTTGTGTGTTCTTTGGATTGTTCCCTCGCTGGCCAACACACCTGGCCATGGAACCCAGACTGTGAATGACATTGCTGAATGACTAATGTGTTAATTGCTGGCCAGTCTTGCCTAATTACCCAGAAGTAGGGGTACAGCGGGTGACTTTTCTTTCCAAAGTCTCCTCCCCCTACCCAGCTCCAAATCACATAATAAAGGAAGAATCCACGGTCCTCCGCATTAGGGCTCTTAGCACAGGCACAGCACAACCAGAACCCTGGGCTGCAGAAGCCATTTCCCGAGTGTGGTTGGCTCATGTTGCACCCTGATGCCTATGGACCAGATGGGCTGTCTCTCACTGGGGTCACATGTGGAAATGCTGAGAACTCTTATTTCGCTTACAGTTTTCTATGAAGTCTCAGATCTTCATTTTGTCCTGTAGCTCCTATAAGTCAACAGAACATGGATAATAAATGTGTAAGGTCTGTTGTGGAGCTGAGGTGCAGTGGCATTGTTCACACATGCAGCTCAAATCCCCAGTCTTCTGGGTATTGCCATATCCATTGAAACATTGGATGACAGAGTGAAAGGAGAGGCAGTGTAAAGCAACGGAAAGGGATTGTAGGGGCTAAAATTGATCTATACTGCAAAACTCTATCTCTGGGAACTATTATAACTCTCTTCCAGTGCAAGCTGGCTGTACCATCAAATGTTCGAGTAATTCCAAGACAAGTGGATAGGCACAAGATAGAATTATTGATATGCTGTAATCTGGGCTTCAAGTTTCTCTGAATTTTTTTCCTCTGGTCAAATAACCATCAGAAGAAGAATCTCTCCTCATATCTCTTAGGGAAATACTGTTGTTTAACTGAACATTTTCTTAATAAAAGAAGGATCTTGTGAATGATTTTGAGTGATATAGAAAGGAATGTATACTTTAATTGGAGGAAAAATACATTTGGGTGTTGAAAATCAATTGAGAGAGACCTACGTAGCTAGTCTTTGTCCTCATCTCTAATTCTCCTCTCCAAATTTTTGGAACTTTTAGGAGCTGCTTCTATATTTAACTTATATTTTATTCTGCTATTGTCTTCAAGCCTAGCTTTTACCCACTGTGTAGAGAATAGGTTGTTTCTTCATGTGCTGGACCGAATACTTATATGCCCTCCAATTCTGTGCAGAAACCCTAAGATCATTGTAATGGCTTAAAGAGCAGAGACTTTGGAAGGTAGACACAAGGGTGGAGATGTTGTGCGAGAGACAAGTGCCTATAAGAAGAGGCACAGGTGCTCACTCTGCTCTTTGCCACATAAGGGCACAAGAGAGAATGGTGTTCACGGAACACACTACGTGGTACATCCTCCCTTCAGAGCTGTGAGTTTTAGGAGGGTGGCAAGTCACCCAGTGCCTGGAAACTTCCTACAGCAGTTAAAACCAGCCACTGCACGAGCTCTCTGTGACACCAGCGGCTCTCCCCACAATTGCTGTGTGCAGTATGACATTATGTGTGTGCGTCATACTCAGAGTGGGGCCACATCCATATCACTTCCTTTTGCGCAGCACTGTTTGGATTGTCCGCTTTCTGCATAACGTCTTTGTACCTGCTGCTGACTGATTGCGCAACTCTCCAAAGGAAAAACAAATCTCACTTTGTCCCAACAGGTATGGCCATTGGCTTCTGATCCCCCTCCCTCCAGACTCCAGTGACTTTCTTTTAGGCCACAGCACAGATGTCCTCCTGGGTCTTCTCTCTCTACAGTGCCCTGAGTCTCACTGTTGAGACCTCTGGTTTTTAATTTCACCTTTCAGGCATGACATTTTGGCTTTAATGGGGCACACAGAGGTGGCTTTCTGCAAGGGGAAGCATGGCAGAGGAACATCTCAAGTTCTTGACGGCTGCGCTCTTCCTTCAACTCTGACGTGTGAATCTGGCTTGGACTTGAGTTCTGACCTTGGGGCTGCTGCTGGGGAACCGAGGCCTGCTCCTCACTCACTGAACTCCCCTGATGCTGTGCCCCTCTTTCTCCCTCCCCAACTCTCCTAAGTGGCCTGGTTCTCAAGCTCCTCAGGCTCTTTTCTTTGTTCCTGGCATTTTGAACTTCCACAAGCCCACGTCCCTCTTGAGGGCCCACATATTATGTGCTGGGTGGGGGCTTTGGATGTAGTCACTCACTTCTTTTTGATGTATTATCGCTGTGCTGATATCTTGCTCTTCATTATCTTTAGACCGTCTTCTGTCTGCAGTTCCTGTGATCTAACACTAAGCCTTCTGGAGCCTTTCTTTGTTTCTTTGTTTTGTTTTTTATTATCTTTTCCCTTCCAATTTTCCACCCTTTCTTGTGTGCTGGATCTACTTTCTTGAGACTTCCGTGGTTATCTTCTTTTATAACTTATTTTTCTCCTGAAAGCTCCTTTTAAAAATAACAATGTGCTATTGTTTCATGATGCAAAGCCTTCTCTGATTACTTTGGGGCAATCAATACTATATGAGATTTACTTTTTGTTTTTTGTTCGCATTGCCTGTGTTTCTTGCAAGGGAATATTGAACATGCTTATCTTGGCCAGTTTCCCTGTCAGAGTTTTCCTCAAGGATATGATGAGTACAGGCTGGAAGCTTTATTTATTTATTAATTTATTTTTGTTTGGATTCTAATTTATTCATAGTAAACTTGTGAAAAATTCAGTAACCAGGTTTCATTTAATTTTTTCTTATTGGCTTTTTTCAGGCTATAAATGGATTAATGTATATGCTCATTGTGATACAAATGAACAAGAAAATAGCAGTGATACCCCTGGGGTCCAAAATAACATTGGGGTGACGGTGAGATAGTTCATCAGGGAAAGGTGCTTGCCACACCAGCTTGCCAACCTGAGTGTGATTCCCCAGAATCACATAAAGGTGGAAGGTGAGAATCAAGTCCTCAGAGCTGCCTTCTGATTTTCACACGCCTGGGGAGACACACAGGGCTGTACACTCACACACACGGACAACAATAACAAAGAAGTTTGAAGATAACAATATTGGTAATATTTCAACCTATTTCTTTTCATATATATGTATGTATATTCAAGTATATTGCTACATGTACATAAATTTACATATTAAAAAAGTAAGTATAAGGTTTTATATCCTTTTTTGTATAAAAACTTATACCACGATTATATTTTCTTCTCTGAATTCAAAAGAATCCTAAAATATCACTAATGTCAAAGGCTATTTTGGGGGATTCATCTATCAGTTTATCACTTTTTATTTTCTCTTTCTGACAGGTCTGAGGTTGGAACAGAAGGCCTCACACGCCAGCAAGAGCTGGACTCTTGGGCCACAGAGATGGTCCTTCGCATCTTGGTTTTGATCACTGGAACTTTAGCTATCCCTGGATCATGTGATCAAAGCATTAAATTGCTCTAAATGGGGCACATTAAGACGTACTTTTGAGACAGACTTTTAGACATTTTAACTGAAAATTTCAAAAAAATCACAATATTTCAAGATATTAGAGAAATGAAAATTCCACCTGTGGCTATTAAATGCAGAAGATTCCACCACAGGAAAGTCTGCCAGGGTTTTGTGAGGCTGGGGAAGGAAGTAGCATTCACTGTGAGCAGTGCCCAGAACTCTGCAAGGCTCAGCAAACACATGCTGCGTGGGTTGCCAACCTGAACCGAAATGTCAGAACACAACCTATGTCAAGATATCATAGTATACATGATACATATATCTTGACACAGGCATTCCTGTCCTCTTTGTACAGATAAGTACTCAATGGAGTGGCCTTGTGAGCTGGCTGGAGTGTCTGGGTCTGAGGTGGCTTTAGGGGAGCCACTGTCCAGGGAACAGACTTCCATGAGCACAGCCACTTTGAGAACCCCTCAGCTCTAACTGCAGATTCGTCTGTGGTTCCTGACAGCATCTTCACCGGCTTTGTCTTTGCCAGGAGGTGATGTCCCTCCAGGTCTTCCTGGCTGGTGTGGAGCTCTTGTCTGGGTGGATGAGTTGTCAATGGAAGTCTCTAGAAGATGTCTAACTAGTTTGCACTACTACCATCTCCTACTTACTCTGATTCCGGGGTTAACAAAGAGAGTTCACCAATGACCTTCTAAGCATTGAAACACAAGTATTCTGATGGAATATTCCACTCTTCTTCTCTTACCTCTCTTGGATGTAAACACACACACACACACACACACACACACACACAATGTTCACACTGAGATGGGACCATGCTGCTCACAGACAAAAGCATACTTAAAACTATTATTCAACAAAACAGAAAGATAGTTCATATTCTGTTTTGCGGTTTCTATGAATATTGGAAAAACATGGGTGCTATAAAATAAACCAGTAAGATGAGAGGATAATGAAGTAAACAGATTCAAAACTGGAACTGGTTGAAGAGACAGGCTGAAATTTAACTGAAAAAGAACTTTTCAAAGTAAACATTTAGGAACTGTGTTTTAAATGCATTGGGAGTATAAATAACAGCACCATAATTCAAATCAAGAGTACAGCGTGCATGGTAGAAAATAAGGCCAAGCCTAGCTGAGGCGGGGGTGGGGGCACAAAGCACTCCTGTTAGAGAGTATGGCTTGGGAGAAGTCAGAAAAAGGAAAGAAGAAGTATGTAAAAAGTGATACTTAGTTAAGGGATAAAGTTCTAAGCCTTTGTAACATGTGAACACATCAACTTTTAGAACATGCCAACCAAATAGCAGCTAGACACATGAAATGAACACATGCCCCTGAGCGTTTTAATGCTCAGTGGGGAAGAAACAATTTGTGCCTTGGTAGAAAATATTGGTCATCTGCACAAGAAAAACCAAATTATTTCCCTACCAAGAGAAACATCAGAAGGCAACAGAAATATTGCTTTATAGTACTAACTGGTTCACAATCGCTTAAAAGATTTTAACCAAAGATTACAATAATAAGGCTAGAGTCTTTTTGTTTTGTTTTTTTAAACTATGTACATCATTTCTACCTCTCCCCCTCCAAATCCTCTTCTCCTTTCCCATCCTTTTTGGTCTCTACACTTCATCAATGTTATTGTTGTGTGTATACCATACATGCATATAACCTACTGATTTACTGTTGATTTACTGTTTCTTCTATGCACATGAATTTAGTGCTGACTACTTGGGATTGGGTAACCATCAAGTACTTTTTCCTTGGAGAAAATTGGTTCATTTTGTATGGAAGGACACCAAGCCTCAGAGCAATAGTGGACTGGAGAGGAGGAAAGCAAGAACCTGAAGCCTGAGGGAGAGAGAAGATGGTCTTTATCGGGTCCAAGGGCCATGCAGCTCCTTGCTGTGGAAGTTGTATTTTCTGTCCTGATGAATTTTCTGTCATCTGTATTTAAGAAATTCCTCTGCTTCCTTCATCTTCCCTTCTTCCTTTCTGTACACATGAATGGATGAGAGCCTCTTGCAGTGTGACAATTCCTGGTTAAGAGGGATGTAGACCGCAGATGAGGGTCTTTGAACTTTTGTTTTTTGTTTTTTTTTTTTGTTTTTTTCTGAGATAGGGTTTCTCCAAGTAACAGTCCTGGCTATCCTGGAAATGACTTTGTATACCAGTTGACCTCAAACTCACAGAGATCCACCTGCCTCTGCCTCCCAATCCTTTTCATGTTGCCCTGAATTTAATGCAGTAGAGACAATTGGTGGAATTTACCATCAATAACCCTACACAACAAGAGGTATCTATTCTCCAAACTCACAAATGACTTCAGAAAGTATTAAGAATATGTTATTTAAGGAAAAGATAGTTTCTGAAAAAAAAAAAAAAACAAACAGCCCTGGAAATACCCAGGAAATCATAAGCTCTCTAATTCCTCATTGCACAAAAGAAAAAGTAAAAATGCATATTTCTGTAAATTTGGGCATCTCATCTCAAAGAGAGCTCACAGTTTCACGTGGCAACCAGCTTCTGAATTTGAGATTATTGCTTTAAAAACTGGCACTTTTTCTTGTGAGTATTTAAATTTGCATTATTCCAGAACTTGCATATATGTGCAGTTCTGAGTTCCCATAATCTAACCAGAGGACCGAGTGTCTTGTTTCCACCTGGCTCAGCATTGTCTGTGTCTGAGGAGGGGTCAGTGGGAGGGAAAAGAACATCCTTGAATCCTTGAGAGGACCACAAGTTTGTCTCAGAGATAATAACAAATAGTCAATGCCCAACATAGAGCCAAGTGCTCTCTTGAGTTTTTCTTTTCTTTCTTTTCTCTTCTCTTCCTTTCCTTTCCCTTCCCTTCCCTTCCTTCTTACCTTTCTTCCTTTCTCTCTTCTCTTCTCTTCTCTCCTCTCCTCTCCCTCTCCCTCTCCCTCTCCCTCTCCCTCTCCCTCTCCCCCCCTCTCTCTCTCTCTCTCTCTCTCTCTCTCTCTCTCTCTCTCTCCGATTTTAAAAGAATCTGCTGGGATACAAAGGGGTTTCTTCATAGTAAAAGACTTTCTTTGGAAGGTCATTTGTATTGCAATGGAGTGTTTGACAAAATTGCTCGAAAACTTGATGAAATTACCCGTGAGCAATGGGCTTGTGTTTCCAGGTCACTTATTTTGGGGCTGTTAATGGCTGTGTAATGCAGGTGGGTAGATGTTCTTACATAGATGACTCCAAAGAGAACTCAGTGGTGAGAGACCTAGATGTTAAAAGAAGCCTTTAGTTAATCATTTGCCTGCCTTGTCTACATGAAGGAAAACGTGACTATTTCTGAAATTTTGAGAATGTGTTTGGGGGCATCCAGATGTCTGGGCTCATGCAGCTCAAGCATCCAAATGTTTAAGCAAAATGTCTCCTTCCCAACTTGGTGTTTTGTCCTCAAGCAGACTCCAGTCATGACTATAGTAGTTACAGATCATTAACTAATGTTAGCAAGAATTATTTTGGGGGAAAACCACAGCATGCCAAAGCATGAAGGTTTACATGACCATAAACGTCCATAGTGAGGAACCAGCCAGATCGAGTCATTAGGAAAATCATCAGCAGTGTGTTCCCTGGAGGAGGGTCTGGTAATTAAGAATAATAAACATGATCTGGTGGCCTTCTCTGATTAAGAAGGAAGTCAGTAGCACTCGAGTGTTTACAAAACTTGAAAGATGTGGAAAAGAACATTCCCTGCTTTGAAATGAGTAGAAAATTCTAAACTTCATGGAAAGAGGCTGAAGAAGGCTCAGTTCCCTCTTGTTTTATTGGGCTCGGCCTAATGGGAGCTGCAGTGTCTCCGATTACAATGTTCTCAAGCTTGTGGGAATCAACCTAATAAAAACGCTGCGAAGGCGCAGGGCCCATCCTCAGCTGCAGACCGGCTGTGTGGATTTCCAAGGTGCAGGAGCGAGAACTGGTCTTCATGGCGTAGGCTCTGCTTTCCGCACAGCGGTGGCATTGAACCCGAGTGGAAGGTGTTAAATGAGAAGACCGCATTTTGATTCTGATTAAGATCCCAAAGTTGAGTTTTAGCCAACTCTTGTTGGCGATAAAACAGCAATGCCATAAATAAAATAGCCACAGATGGATCTGGATATCTGTTATGAACACGCATCAGGAAAAGGCTTTTATTTTACTTGATTGATACTTCACAAAAGTAGTATTTAACCAGAAGTGCCTCACTGGGCCTGTTGGACTTATGGTTTTTACCACGTTGCCTCTGCATTCCGGGAGAAGACAAAACAGCTTAGAGAGGTGCCTGGCGCAACGTCAGAGCCTGATATGTATTTCTGCCTTTGCATGCCAAGGCTGAAATTATTCAAGGCATTTACCTCCCCCTTTTACTTGAAAAACATAAATTCTTCAAAAGTAGCTCAGATGTGGCCTGGGGGTGTCTTTTTGGAAAGGAACAATCTTCAGAGAACCTGCCGTGGGGATGTGCTCAGGAATGACGGAAGCTGGGCTTTGTAAAACAAGAACGACTGTGGAAAAGCCAGGGCTGGTCTTCCAAGGGGCTTAGCTGGACAATTCAGAAGAGTAGACTCTCCAATGCAAAAAAAAAAAAAAAAAAAAAAAAAAAAATTTAGTAGTTTAATTGAGACAGAATCACAATGGTTTTTAATTGAGAACAAAAGTTATCCAAGTGCGCTTTCCTTAAAAAATAAGAAAAAAAATTAGAAGTGAAGATAAACACAGCATTGTTTTGCTTTGAAAGAAGCAAGAAACACAACTTAAGCTTTGAAAGTGCATTCACGTGGGGTGGAGGAGGAAGTATGATTACTCTACAAATTGTGTGCAACCCCGGGAGGAGTTAGCCACGATTTTTTTCCTGTGATAAGAACAATCCTTTTCACCTTTGCATACCATCTGACTGGAGAGAATTTCCTCTTATGCCAGAGGAGCAGGAACTGTTGAGAATAATCGGAACTGCAAGGAGCCCTGCAAAGTGGAGGGCCTTCGAATATGCACATTGTAGCTTCTAAGACCACGACCCAGAAGTTTCTGTGTCTTCCACCTCACGTCCTCCAAGATTCAGCTTCTCCACATCTCAGTTCCCCTCCTGCAAAACAGGGGAAACAACACACGCATGGCAGGTTTGATGGCGGGATGAAAGGGTTCGGTAAAACTCATAGATCAACGTCTGCTATCAAATGTTTGCATTCAACCCAAGGAGCCCAAGGCATGGAATCCAGGGTTTTTTGAAGATCTGAGATGGGAATGGGATAAGAAGAAGCCATATCAGAAACGCTGTGATCAGAAAGAAAATGAGACGTGTTTTGACACTTCATGGCATTTTAAAAGATTGGGTGGTGACAAGACGCGGACGAATATCTGCAGAGAATGTGGCGGGAGGCGGCGGCGAGGGTGCACCCCCAACTCACAGCTTTCAATTAGGCTTCTGTGGGAGGGAGAGACACTCGAATTCACAGGCAAGGAACTGGCTGATATTATTATTATTTTTTGATGCAGCATTCCAGAAAACATAATCAATGGCACCAGTCCAGTTCCCATTTAGTAACCAAAGAACGAGCTGCAGCTGTTTTTATGCCTGGTGGTGCCAGTTTGATAGTGTATAATCATATTTGCATAAAGATAAAAAGGAAGGTGTTATAGAACACAGTTAAGCCTATGGTTTCACCATGAATTAAAGGTAATTTCAGACTAATTAGGTATAATTTGTTAAGGAATTCTTCCCAGCAATGATGAGTCTGATTTTGTAATTACAGGACAATGCTTACTGTGGCTTTCAAGGCAGGAGAAAGCACACCCGAGGGGGTCGTGTCCCTTACTAGGCAGATCTAATGGTGCCACAAAAGACAGGTGTTTCGTCAGATTTCAGCCACACACTTTCACACCTGCAACGCATTAACTACAGCAAGGCTGTTAATGAAGACCAGGTGCCCGTTTCCCAACCCAAGGAAGGAACTGCCATGGGCTTGCTGTTTGCTACCTGCCGTCTCCCCGGGATCTACGGCAGGGTCCTCTGGTTGCAGGGGCACTGACTGAGTAGGCCTGTGGGTGACTGGGCTGGTCCTGTGGAGTCCGGGGTGTTTGTATGAAGACATTACTCTGCCAGCAGTGTCTGTTCTGTGGGCTGCCTGAGCCCAGAGTGTAGTCTCCCGGAGTCCTGGAAATTGTTGAGCTACACAGTCTACAAAATGGCTCTCTAGAAACTGCTGTGTTATCAGCTGCTACCAGGGAAAGTCTGATTACAGCAACTTGAGTCCTTTCAAACTCGAGGTTTGCCATGGCTCCCGGAAGGGCGTAATGGAGGCCTTGAGCAATCTCTATTTATTTTAATAAGACACAAGGTTTTCATTGTGGGGGCTATATTATTTTAATGATTTCTGTTATGAAATACAGAGTCTTTTCCTCTCTCTCTTGGGAAAAAAAAATCCTAGTGGGCTTTTTTCTCCCAGCAGCCTTATTTCTGCTTTGCTTCGTTAGTCTAAATTGTAGTTATCTGTTGCTACGATTTCGAATTGTTGAATAAGAAGGGAAGATTGTCTAAAAGAAAAAAGAAAACCCACAATGGAGCTGAAAATGGGGGAAATGAGCAGGTCTAGGTTCTTAGCAGCACGAGGGGAACAGGTAGACTCATTACCAGTGACTTCTGGCCTAAAAGGAATAACTGCTTGACCCTGGGAGGTGGAAGAGGGCAGACACCAGCATGCTTAGCAATGGACAAACGCCAGGCAGGCCTAGGAAGCTAGGAAATAATGGAGTCACAGCTTTTAGGGGAGCAGGTGCCAGTCTGAGCGAGAAAGGATCTGTAGATCTAGAGTTGGCCCAGATCACTAAGGTGACGACATGAAGGCCCCAAACTACGCTTTCGGATCCTGAAACTTGGGCTCTTGAGTTGGCCCAACAGTAACATACCCAGCACTTTCCTGCTTCGTTCCTTTGCGGAGCGCTTCTGGCTTTGTTTCCAAGAGATTCTCCACCAGACTGGGGAAGGTGTTTTGTTGTGGTTTGTTCATGAGTCGCACCAGCAGAGGTTAATATGACTGAGAGATCTTTCCAGAAAAATGTAGGCTTTTGGGTTTTCCTATCCATAACCCCCTACCAAGTAAAACAGCTTTATTCTTTGATTTGTTTGATCAATTTGGTGTCCATCAAAGATTCTATATGAAGACTAGTTATAGATACAAACAAAACACTCCCCGCCCCAAAATCCCCAAATCCTTCAAAACCCTGTCTTAGGACAGAAAAAAATCCTGATACCTCTGTTAAAACTCCCAAGGAATAGGCAGATCAAGATTGCTCTCCTGGAGAACGTAGGCCGTGTGTGTGTGTGTGTGTGTGTGTGTGTGTGTATGTGTGTGTGTGTTTGTGTGTGTGAAAGGTCACCTCTATGTACAGCACAATAAATCAACTTCTGGGGTTTTGTTTTGCTTTCTCTGATAAGCTGAGCATCTAGGCAAGTGCTCTATCACTGGATGATGTCTCCAGGCCTCTAAGTCTAATGGGCAAAGAAAATGAGTTAGTTTTCAATCAATGTGACTGAGAATTGGGAGGCCAAGGATCCGGCAGAGAGTTCAGTTTTGAGTCAGCTACTCCCTAATCTATGCTGGCGCACGCCTTTAATCCCAGCACTCGGGAGACAGAGGCAGGCGGATCTCTGTGAGTTCGAGACCAGCCTGGTCTACAGAGCTAGTTCCAGGACAGGCTCCAAAGCCACAGAGAAACCCTGTCTCAAAAAAACCAAAAAAATAAAATAAAATAAAATAAAATAAATAAATAAAAGAACCTCACTGAAACTACTGTTTAAGAGTCGCCTCCGTCCTTACAGCTCAGTGTTGGGGACTTGGAATAGTTACCGTGACACAACCTGGAAGCTTATCAGACCTACTGATTCAGGACCTACCTCTTAAAAACATTCCCTTGTGGTAGAACTGTTAACTCATCGGCCGATTCAGTGGTGGCTACTCTTGTTGTTCATTCTTCTAGGGAGTCAGTTCTTAGTTTGAGGTCCTTGGTGGGAGCAAAAGGCCAGGCTGAAGCCTTTACATTGCGCTAAGAAAGGAGTGATCATGGCTTTTTGTAGGATGTAAGAAGTGGAGTGGAAAAACTAAATGACTTAGAGAAATATAGAATAAATAAATTCAGGAAGACATGGTGACTAGCGGGGTTTTAACTGCGTTGCTTTGTGCTGTCTTTTATTCTTCCCTTTAAGATAGACAATAAGAGAAATTCAGAAGTGGCTCCATTTCTAGACTTTTCCTTTCTGTAGGCTCACCTCCTCTCTTGGCCTTCTACCCAGGCCCCTCTGGGTGCTCTCAGAGATCTATATATAACTTCTGTTGGATATAACTTTTCATTTTAAGATTGTTCTTATTTATTCCAGAAGGAAATTCAATTCTGTTTATGAGACAAAGGATCTGTTCTTCCCTGTTTACAGTTTGTAGGAGCGGTTTAAGTTCTCTGAGGTGTCTGGGGTTGGGCCGACAAACCCTTTACCTTAGAGGAAAGAGAACTGCAAGCAGTGTATTTTGTTGGCTGCATTCTGCAGACTTTCTGCCTTATTTCTGTCAACTTGACTCTAAGCATACAATGAAGATCAACTAATACCCAGCCCTTGCTTTTCCCAGCAGAGTGAGCGACAAAGGAAAAGCCCAGGAATCTGGAGCCCCTGTCTTGTACTTTCTCTACATCTTGACTGTGTGTAATCCTAATCCAGCTTTCCTTTTCCTCATCTCTAGCTGAAGATTGATTTCTCCCTAAAGGGAAAAACATAGCTACAGTTATAGGAAAGATGTAAACATAGCCAGAAAAACAAAAGCAAAAATAAAACTAAATCAAAATGGATGCTGGATATTATAGATGTAGACATGAAGTGTCTACGTTGTTGAGTGCTGTTATCCTCAGTTTCTTAGGAAACCAAGGCAGCATCTGAGGCTTTTGTTGGCCCTGACCCTTTAGCAGTGCTCACCTCCTGGCTTCATAGGCTCCTTCTGGAGCCTTCTTCCTTATGTTCTGCAATCTCATCCTCTTGTGTATCTAGCTGAAACAGTCTCTTCCTAAATAGCCTTCTGTTCTGTTGTCCTTAGATTGTGTTTTCTTTTTCTGTTGTGTATGTCATTTGTGTAAACTCTACTTCCAAAAGCGAGGGCCCAGGAAACAAAGAAAGAAATGCATCTATGGTGTCAGGATTCTTTTCTCCATCTAGGGAGGGGTTGTCTGGGCTAGTGAAGTGAGTTATATAGCTCATAATTAGATGACCCAGGACCTTTGGAAGAACTAGAGATCCAAAATCCTTTTTAGATTCCATTATATGATGTCTTCTTGATGAGGCTAAATGGGCAGTATGCAGGGTTTCCCATGGCTCAACAATCTGTTAGGATTTTTTTTTTCTTCTCTAAATAAATAAGGTGAAGGCCTTGGGCTCCTGGCCTTCTCCCAGGGCAAGTTTACACACCCCTGAAGTCTTAGTGGAACTCTGCCATCTCTCTAGCAACACTTAATTGGTTTTAATTATCCCTCCACTGAAGCTGAACCATCTCTCACCCAGGCCACACCACAGAACATGGCTCATAAGTTTTATGAGTCACCTCATGTATCCTGTCCATGTGTGCAATCACCTCGTGCTACAGAGCAATCCATCATCCATGTAGCTCTGCCTCTGGCAGGCCGGGCTGGATGCTCAACACAAGGAGGGTTGTTCTTGGTGGCTCTGTGTTGAGTGCTCTGGCACTGGGAAATCTGAAGTTGACCAGAGATTTGAACGGCAAATTTCAAGGTTTCATGGGAATTGAACTTGGAATTGCTTGGGTCATCAAACTGGACCTATTAAAAGAGTGTGAAATCCTTAAATCTAATTGTATCCACTATGTAGGGAGGTGAAGTCTTATTTTAAATCTCTACTGGCATCTCAGATCTGTGCTAGATACGACCTCCGTGAACACTTATAAAATAAATGAAAAAAACTTAGATTATAGACATGGAACTTATTAAGCAGAATCTGAGAAGATTCAAAATATATTTTTGTAACCTATGTCTTTACTTGTTATAAAAAATAATATAAACTTTTTTCCCTAGTTCTAATACTGTCATGGAGTTTTTGGGTTTGGCGGTAGATAAGTGCATAAAATATGTTTAATACTGAAACTGTAAAATTTAATGTGAAGTTTCAGAATTCCATTCCAAATGCCTATTTTAACTCTATGGAAGTTCACTGAGTTGTACAGACCTTGGGTCTGGTTAATTCTGGCCTGTGTTGTTTTCACTTCTCTGCACTTTTTTTTTAAATAATAAAGTTTATAAAATTAAAAAAAAACAGAAGCCCACCAAAATAAAGTTTTGTAGCCCTCCCCCACACAGAGTAAGCCATGGCGAAGGGAGTAGGAGAGCACTTAGTCACAGTAGCTCAACAACTCCCTTGGGGAACTGTGAACTATTTTCTCCTCTGGGCCGACTAGGAAGGTGGTCAGAAGGACACTAGATCAAACCTGCCGCACACAGCTCATCTCAAGTACGTTGACAAGGTCATTAAGTAACTCAAGTTGTCTTAGTTTATTCAGAGTCAACGAACCGATGATGTTCAGCTAGAAGGTAGTCAGAGGCCCATGGTTGCTTTAAAATGATTCTAATTAATTCAACATTTGCTTTGCAGAATCTTGTTTCTTGTTTGCTGCTGGTGTTGGTTGTTGTTCAGCAATGATGAACAGCTTCCATTAAAGTTACCCCTTATCGCAAGTGCTAGGGTGTAGATGTTCAATTTTACTTTTGGAAGGGTTTGCATTTTTATGTAGACATTAGATAGTTTTGGGCTGAGACTCAAGTCTAATCATGAAATTTGTTAGTATTTTCTATGTGCCTATGTACATACCACAAAGGTGACTGTATGCAATAGTAGTCTTAGTAATTTGAGGACAGAAAAGTTTCATGGGTAGAATTTTTCATTTTGGATGACATATTGGGTTCAAAAGTGTTTGACATTTGGGAAGATGTCATATTTAAGGAACAGTTCAGATTTTTGAATGAGGGATAATCACCTTACATTTAAGATAAGTGATTTATTAAAAGGAAAAAGTAAGCAAGAGGACCAATGACCTGAGACTGAGAAGCCGGGAAGGGTGGGGCATAAATGATGGCATGGAAGACAATGCTCTTAGTAAGGGTGGCAGGGACCTGTATGTGGTAGACAAAGTGCATGGTGTGAGATAGAAAGGGAGAAGGGCAGGGGAGGGTCCATCCTTGTTAGAATGCCAGTGTCAGAGGGTATCCTTAGAAGATTGACTTCTGCATTCTCATTCCCTTCTGTAGCAACGCTCATCTGGGGTAGGGTATATGTACAGTCCAATGTTTTACTCTCTACTAAATTATTTACTTCCAAAAGGACATCTGGACTAGCCCTCACCACAAAGGGTTCTGGGATTTGTCTAGTTGGCTGTCCCACCTTCTCTTCTACTCTGTCATTATTCTTTATTCCCTATTTGACTAGAAGTCTTGACTACTTCAGATAAAATGGAGTTGACACCAAAATTGCCCTGTGCTCAGTAGTGATCATCTTATCCAACGGAAATGAGGCCTATTCTAACTTTCCCCTTTGTCCTTTCAGATGTCACTCAAAGAGGATGGGAACTTGGCCGAAGAACATAGTTGGTTTTGGCAACAGCAACTGATAGTCTAAGATCTCCTGATGTTTAGACTCAGAGAGTGACCCTGACTTGGAGTTCCTGTGCATCTGCTGGAGTCGGAGTGAGTATAAGTGGATGAGGTGCGGGTGTATGCTTATGTAAAGGCTGGAAAAAATGTATTCACTGGTATAAAGAAAAGAATGTAATGGGGATCAGTAAGACAGCAAACTCTAGGGAGGAGGGAAGGCTAGCAGAGACTCCCCCAAACCAGTGTGTAGGCAAGTTGTTGTAGGGGGCTGACCTTTTCTTCTTTTTAATGTAAAAGAAGTTACCTGCAAATTGTAACCCCTTGCCATTAATTATACCCAGTATACTTCCAAAGGACTCCTTTATTGGCCTGGGTCTTATTTCCTCTCTTGCTATCTCCTCCCTCCTCAAGCATACCTTACCAAAGGCTCACATTGTAGGCTGAACTCACACATGAAATACTCTTAAGAATAACAGGTCATAGCCGGGAGGTGGTGGCTCACACTTTTAATCCCAGCACTAGGGAAGCAGAGGCAGGCAGATCTCTGTGAGTTCAAAGACAGCCTGGTCTGCAAGAGCTAGTTCTAGGACAGGCTCCAATGATACAGAGAAACCCTGTCTTAAAAAACAAACAAAACAAAACAAAAAATCAAAAAATAAATAAACAGAAAATACAGGTCCTTGCGAGGCCAGAGTCAGTATGGGCTTCCAGGTAATTGAAAGATAACTCAAGGAAGACCAAGATAAGACTATAAACATTCCAACATAGAGCTAAGCCCCTAGCAGCAAGGCTTGATCTTCCATGTTGCTAGTCCTTTAGAGAGGAAGAGAAAAAAACTGGACTTCATAATTTTTGTACAGCCCAAACTTGGAAGTTCACCATAATATTCTCTTAAAGGTCTATAAATGTTAGGCAGTGTCTTCCAATGTCTGAGTTAGTCAGTTGACTACTTTCCTGTCCTGAAGTTTATAGAAAAGGAATTCATTACTACCACACAGAGGGAATTTTTCAAAATGACCATATTTTATGGTATTACAGTGTCTCCATCCTGAACACTTATTTCTATAAGGTATAGTAAATGAGGTTATAATATAATAGAGAGACTGACATGCACAATGCTCGGTAATTTAAAACTGTTTGGTAAGTGTGGCCGGAAGAGCTGTTTGGACAGTATTTGTTTTGTCTTTAGTATTCTGTAAAGGATTTATGTTGACAGTGAGGTTTCAAATTATAAAAATTCTCCTTTCAGCTTTGGATGCCGAATTCACTGTTGCCTTGGAATTACTTGGAATGGAATCAGAGAGTTCTGTTTTTCTTATGAAACATATTCCAGATGAATTGCTTTTCCAAGCCATGTACTAAAGTAAAAAGTGAGATCTAATATCAGCAGTGATGTGACTGCTCACTTGAGGATGGTCTACTCAACCAGCTCAGATAATTTCCTGTACCGAGTCTTGGGCCAAAAAGCTATAGGAAGGATATGATCTCAAAAATGTAATATCCACTATGAGAGAATCAGGCATTGATGGTGTATATCCCATCTACTAACCTGAATTTTATCCAGGTCCACATATTTGATCCTGATGCTTTTCATTGTTCTATTTTAGTAAGATATTTGTTGTTCTTAGCATGTGATTTTTAGTTGATCAAATGTATGAATAATCATGTAGGTACTAATAAGAACCATATGACCGAGTAGCTAGATTTTGAAAATGTTGCTTTGTAACTCATTTTTATATAGCATCTTAGATTATTTAATCTACTCCCAACCATATTATTATTTTCTCTCTTTATTTATTTGTATATATTGTGACCTATTTAAGATTAAGTTTAAGAAATTCTTTCATCTCATCTCTAAATCCTACAGTTTATATATCATTAACTCAATTATATTTCTTGGCACCACCATGACACCATTACAAAATAAAATGATAATATTGATAGCATGATATTATTTAATTATTGATCTGAATTTATATATTATAATAGTTTCAATCACCCTCTTTCTACCTTTTTTTGACACAGCTTTGCTCTGTGTCTCTGTCTTATACATTGGAGAAACTGTATGTTCTTTCTCTTTTCTCTTTACTGTTTTTAGGAGTTAGAACTGATTGTTCTGTTGGTGACTTTCAGTCTGAGCATGGCTGATGTTTTGTGAATTTAGGCAGTGCTGAAATACCACAGAAGTCATGAGTGATGTTTGATCTTGCTCTGATCTCTCCCTGGGCAGGGACTAGACTTGATTTTCTCTGAGTATTGATGGTGTTAACTGTCATCACTGGTTAAGATGGTATTTATCAAGTTTCTCTACTCTGTGCTACCTACTTTACTTTATAATTAATAGGAAATTTATAAAGAGTTGCTTTAAATCCATTGAAATCTCAGATTCTCATCAGCTTTCCCTTGGATTTTGGTGAGTTTCTAGGTTCTCCACTGTGAGTGTTTAACTGAGTAACACTCATTCACAAAGATTCTCTTTTCCCCTCTGCACTTGATTTTAATGTGCTTATATATGTATAATGCTTTAGAAATCTTTATCTTGTTCTACACACACACACACACACACACACAAATATACATATACATATACACATATCTGATTCTACTTAAAATCTCCATTGATAAATTTAAATTATGGCACTTTCTTCTTTACCTGTTGACTGTTTTTCTTTGTCAATAATTTCTCATCATATAACAGCCTCTACTCATACCCGTATTCCCAACAATGCGTTTAGCAATTCACCATTTCTTAAGTACAAAGTGGAGTTTCTGTTTAGCATCATCTGTATGGAAGGCAGTGGGGTTATGTGAGTATAATTCATGATTATTTTTACTGCTCTTCCACATATTCTGTTTCTATAAAACCACTGCTTTGCTTTTTAAACTTGTGCCCGACAGCCAAAATTTAGGGAGCAGAGAAATCATTTGAACTCATCTGGGAGCAAGTACAGAACAAAGTGTTTCATTTGACCAGTGTTCTTGCCCATTGGTTGATGGTTTTCATTTTTTTTTTTGCAGTAAAGGACATATAACATCACATATATTATGCTCAGAAAGATTAATACAAATGGGATGGCTTTCTTTAAATGTTACAGTACCTTTCTTTTCTTTTATTGAAGATAGACTCTTTTCCCATACATTATATCCTGATTACAGTTTTTTCTCCCTCTACTTCTCCCAGTTTCTCCCCATCTTCCTTTCTTTCTGGATCCACTCAATTTCAAATATATTCATAGCTGTATCATTTGTAATAGCCAGAACCTGGAAGCAACCTAGATACCCCTCAACCGAAGAATGGGTAAGGAAAATGTGGTACATTTTCACAATGGAGTACAACTAAGTGATTAAAAAAATAATGACATCTTGAAATTTGTAAGCAAATGGATGGAACTAGGAAAAACCATACTAAGTGAGGTAACCCAGACCCAGAAAGACAAATATAATATGCACTCACTCATAAATGGGTATTAGACATAAAACGAAAATATAACAAGCCTACAGTCCACAACCCCAGAGAACCTAGACAACAAAGAAATCTCTCAAAAAGGTATACATGGATCTATTTGGGAAGAAGAAAAAGACAAGATCTCCTGAGTAAATTGGGAGCGTGGGGAGCAGGGGGGAGGGTAGAAGAGAGAGGAGGAAGGGAGGGGAGTGGGAAAATGTATAACTCAATAAAACTAATAAAAAGAGTTGCTGTTTCTATAAGCATCTTTACCTATTCTCTCTCTCTCTCTCTCTCTCTCTCTCTCTCTCTCTCTCTCTCACACACACACACACAGAAAGGAAGATAAAGAAAAAAAAGAAGAAAAGAGCAGGCTTCTAAAAGATAAAGACTAAACATGAAAAAATAAAATATAATGTAATGGAGGAAAAACTATCATATGGAAGTTGAACATGGCAACCTAACAGAAGAAAAGTCTCAAGAACAGGCACAAGAGTCAGACTCACTGGTTCTTACAGTCAGGAGTTTCATAAAAGTACTAAGCTAAGAGCTATAGTATATATGCGGAGGACCTAGTGCAGGGCACTGTGGATCCTGTGATTGCTGCCTCAGTGAGCTCATATGCCCCTTGCTTAGATGATTCAGAGGGGCCAGTTCTCCTGGTGGCCTCTCTCTTCTGGCTCGTATAGTCTTTCTGCCTCTTCTTCCATTGGATTCCCTGAGCTCAGAGGGAATTGATGGAGACCTCCAATTTAGACTCTTTCTGCATGATATCTAGCTGTAGGTATCTGCATCTATTCACATCTGCTGCCAGAGGAAGCAACTTAGATGACCTCAGCAGAAGACTAGATAAAGAAATTGTGGCATATTTACACAACCGAATATTACTCAGCTGTTAAAAATGACTATGAAATATGCAGGCAACTGGATGAAAATAGAAAAAAAATCATTCTGAGTGAGGTAACTCAGACCCAGAAAGATAGATATGACTTGTATTCACTTACAAGGGGATATCAGATTAAGTAAATGATCACCAAAGTTACAGTATATAGACCTAAATAACTCAGAAAAGAGAAAGGGTGGGGGGTGACACAGGGATCTCCCTGGGAGGTGAGTATAAGGGGAAAGGATTTGGGGGATCAGGTGGGTTCAGGAGATGGGGTGGAGAGGTAGAGTCGAGGGGTAGTAAGGAAACCTACTATGATGGAAATTTATTGGACTCCAAGTAATAGGGAATACAGAGTCTCAATTGGTCATCTCTTACAGTCAAGGGAAGCTTCTAGTGGTGGGTCTAGGTTATCTTCAATTGAGTTGTTGGCTAACAGGGACCCATGGAATTCTTCAAACAACCCAGGCTGTTGCTAAGGCACAAGGTTGAGCTCTGCAGACTGGATGGCAGTGTACTATTGCTGAGGACAACACCCACACAAACTTACTGAACATGGTGCCTTCACTCAAACTTCACTCAAACTGGTGCCTACCTGGAACCCTCACCCCTATATTCTAGTCTCTTCAGTTCAGGAAGGTTTTGCAGGCTACCAAAAGAGTAACATGAGCCCGAGCCCCACCACAAAACCTTTGATGTTCAATCTGTCCTGTCTCCAAAATATGCTTCGGCAATGGAGGCGCAGAATTTGTGAAAGTAGCCCACCAATATCTGATTTGACCTAAGGCCCATTCCTCAAGAAGGAACCCATGTCCAGCACTGCTTTGGTAACCAAGAACCAGAGATTAGATAGCTCAGAGACCTAAGGTAAAACTGACCACCACCGGTCTAAAAGAAAAAACAACAACAATATTATTCCTAATGCTATTCTACTTTACTCATAGATCAGTGCCTTATCTAGTCATCATCAGAGAGGCTTCATTTTGTTTTCTTGTGTGCAGTCAATGATTAATCTTGATCTAATCTCATCTATTTAGATTTTAGAATATGTTAATCTCAATCATGTTTTGAAGATTCTGCACGTTTCTTTGAGACATAGGAATGGATTTTCAAAGGGATCCTATTAGATTTATGTGTTTTGGTAGAGGTATATTTTAATTAAGAACAAATTTCGGGAAAAACTCATTCAAAAATCTGAAAATAACAGTGTCTTCTTGATTTCTAGGGGAAACAAGTGAGGTTATTTGGAGCTTGATACTTGGTGAATAAAAAGTTAGCTACTGTTGTCATTTCAAATATAGTCATTAGTACAGCTTTAATATACTTTTTAAATAAAAATAAATAATTTCTGCCACTGTAGAGAAAGGAGCTGAAGTTAATAACTTTTGCATGGATGGATTAAAGGGCCTGTAATTTTGCTGTCAGATGTGAGTTCTGTTGATTTCAGTAAGTTGTATTTCCAGTTCTTACATTTTTTGGCTCAGAGGGAGGTCAATTTCATGGTGCCCTAATTAGCACATATTTGAAGGTGGGTTAAAATAATAATATAATACCATTATAATAGTATATTATTATAATAATACCATTTTCTGAGAAAAGTTCTAAAATAATTTAGCAGACGAGAGACATATGGTGACCATCTCCAGTACATGAAGAAAGCCACAATAGAAGTCAGAGCAGCAAGTGGAAGGGGAAGATGGTGGCCATGGATAACAAGAGATAGTCCTGACTTAATGCTTGTGGGGACCTTAAGCACAAACTGAAACACATGCCAAGTATGTTTGCATCACTATGAGCAAATCCACTGGAAGGAGACAAGGCTTAAAGTCACTCACATTTTTAAAGATCTCAGTACATCCCAGCAGGAAGGGTGTGTCAGAAGAGGCGGGAGGTGGAAGTTGATAAGAAGAGTGAACAGGAAGTAGAAGGAGCGAAATGGAAACATAATCAGGTCCTGACCTTTGCACTCTGTCTCTGCCAGATGAGTCCTGAAGGTTCTACGGTTTTCAAAATCCTGCACTAAACTTGAGGCTAGCATTCAAACAAGGGTCTAGAGGGGCATTTCAAATGTTAACCATAGTTCTGCACAACACTCTTGCAAGTTTCAGTAGTGAGCTAGCTCCATTAAAGAAACTGGCCCAAATTAGCTGCTCTCAGGGATTGTGAGCCTCAGTTTCCTCAACTGAAACATGGAGGAAATAGATATCTATTGATAGAATTGCTATGATTCTGTAATTTGTTCCTTTTAAAAGGTACTTAGAAACTGTGCCCTCCACCCTTAGTAGGTTAAAAACCCCAGATGGCTTTGTGACTCACGGCCTTTCCGGTCATGGATGACGATGTCTTGGCCCTACAAACAGACCCATGCTTGCATTTGTAAGTTCAGTTGTTGCCTGTTCAGGCTGAAGACAGTTTTCATGGGAAGCACTGACTCGTCCACAAAAGGAACTGGGAAGGGCCGAGATGGGCAATGATATAGCAGTGACTTGGGATTGTTGTAAAGTTCTTTGGAAGGCTAGAAGATTCTTTGTAAGCTTGTTTGCAGCAGTGGAGTGGAAGAAGAGAAGATAGAAGCGGGAGACTGAGTAAGGGAAGGAAAGTCTCAGCACTGTGGGGGGACAGTGGCTGGTGCAAAGCCGTTCAGGACTGAGAGACAAGCCAAGGCGTAGAACACTCTGGAGAAAGTGGCACGTGGGACACAGTTCCTTCCACTACTGTTTCATCTAGTCTGTGGCTGTATTCTAGTTAAAGCAGATGTAGAGTCAAGAGACATGCTATTTGAAGGACTAAGACTTTGGTGTAGCATGAGGAAGCAAGCTCAGTGTCAGAGAACCTTAGATTTTTGTATTAGCTTTCTTATGACTTGGAAATATGCCTCCCAAAAAATTGTGTGTGATTTTTGTCAAATAGCCTATAAAGTTTTTGAAAATCGGAGAATTGCCCATAGCATAAATGTATTGCCCAGCTACTAAGACTTTACACATTTTTTTTTAAAGCAAGAGGACAACTGTATGCAGAGAACATGGACAGTAGTGGTCTTTCCTGTGACAAATGTAAACCTCAAAATGCTTTGCATTGCACGCCTGCCCGTAGAGTACAGTAGTGGCAGCAACCAAGAGCTCTGTAATCGCCTTTCAGACCCACTCGCTAGGATGTACGTCATGCCTGGTACTGGAAAGCCAACGGCCTATGCAGGACTATGAAATCGATGGTTATTGGAGGAAAACCTATGATGACCACTCTACTAAACCAGCATAATTTCTAACTACACATTATAAATATTTATCTTCATACCCACAGAGAAGTGTAAGTCTTAACTCTCATCAAAGAAAGTCTTACAACAGATATAGACCATTGCAGAAAACCCTAACTTATCAAAATACAGAGAACAAGTGACCATGTCGAAGGGCGTGTGAAAAGATGGTAAGAGCCAAAGGTCCAGGAGGATAACTGTGAGGTTTTGTCTCCTAGAAACGTCAGAAAATCTTTATGCATGATTTCCCATCAGCAAGACAGCCTACATAAGACCTAAACAAAACAGCAATGGACATGCTCATGTGGAAGAAGGGAAATCTCATGGGCCGCCACCCTAGACAAAGAACTAGAGGCCACTACTGAATGCTGAGAGCAGGAGAAGAACAGCCAAACTGGTCATCTGGTACCATGTGGTCAGTCCTGAAACCACATGCATACAAACAACATTATACAGTTCAAACAGGCTATGTTCACACACACACACACACCACACACACACACACACACCAAAAATTGAAGAAATAAACTATAAATGAGTGAACAAGTGAGGGGGTTATATGAGAAAGGTTTCAGGGAGAGGGTGAGAAGAGGGAAAGTTATGTAATTATATTCTAATTAAAAATGTTTAAAATGCTTTGCATTAAATCCATTTAGCTTGATGTTTTCAAATAATTAGCTAAATAAATGAAGCAATTACATTCTCCCTTTGTATTTCAACATGATTCATATTTTTTTTCTTAATACTAATCTTTCTTCCTTCTGAGGAGTTATTCAGCCAGGGCTGTGGAATGTGGGATGTGGAATGAACTAGTGAGATGCTTCAGAGACTGGGGTTCTGATTAGGCTCTGCTCCGTTTCTCTACACAGATCACGTAAACTCTGAGTCTCAGTTTTCTTTGTCCAAATGGTGGGGTGGAATGCAATGACCGGTCTAGTGTCCTTTTGCTTTTTGACTTCCCTTAATTTTTTGAGTCTTTGGCTATGGACAAAGGAAACTAATCAACACAAAGGTGGTCTGGATTACTGTATCTCGGTTTTGCCTTCTTAAGGCTATGATAGAACATCTTTTGATTTATCTGGTAATTGATTAAGTTTTATACAGGACCCTTTCACAGCAGAATTTCAAATTTCCTCGTCCACAGCATCTGACTACTTTTGATAGAGCTTTGTTGGTCTGAAGGCCTCCTCCTCTATGACTCTGAATGTAGTTTGAGTTGGTGAATTCCTATATTTTTGGCAAATGGCTTTAAAACGGAAGGTTCCCATGTCACAGGGGGCTGTTGTTGGTGTCTGTATTCGTGGTATCTCTGATATTCAGTGTCTGTCAGTCCATGGGGTCTTGAGGGGAACTTGGGGGCTGTCTGACCAGCTGCTGATCTTTCATTTCCTTTTGGAATCATGAGAGAATTGCTTGGAACATGAAATGTATTTCCCGGCAGTTTCTGGCAAGGACAACATTAAAAAAGAACATGCACTTAACTTTTCCAGATGAGAGAAATGAGAAGGAATAGTAAGAATGCTTTAATACTCTTGTGAATAGTTTTTATTGTAATTAAGTGTGCATAAGTTTAGAGTTTTGACCGTTTCTAGGTGCACAGTGCTATTGGGTTAAGTATATCCACTTTCTGCCAGCACCACCACCATCCATTTCCAGAGCTTTACGCTTTACGTCTTTTACTATGATCTAGATACCTTATATATGTGGGGGTCACATAATATCTGTATTTTTGTAACTTAATTTCATTCAACATAATGTCTTCAGGGTTCTTACTTGATGTAGTATGCCACACCATTTCCGGGTTTTTTGAATTCCATTTATGTATCATATTTTATTTACATATTTATTTTCTATGGATATGTAATGGTTTTTTGAGTCATAACAAAGGATGCTAAGAGCATTTGTGTTCAAAATCTCTTTGAGTTCTTTTAAGTTATTTTGCGCACATACTCATTTGTGGACAACTTTCTGAGTCATACAGTATTCATGTGCTTATACTGTCCAGGACTACATTTTCTGTACAACTTTATATTTCTACCAGCCATAAACAGAAGTGCAAATCTGTAAATTGTCTTCTCCAGTACATCCCATCTTCTTCCCTCTCCCCCCAGTTATGGTTTCCTAAGTACTCTCCACCTCACCGCTGGGGTCAGGAACTTGAGTGCTCCTGCCGTTGAGTTCTGTCACACATCCATGAAGATAATGGGGTAAGGTGAGCCCACTGCTTGAGGAAACGAGGTCTCAATCTGCCCACTCTTGATATTTGTATACCAAGACTTTGACTAGTCAGCAATTTATCCTTTGTAGTAAAGAACCAGAGAAGAGCAACCCAGCTTATAAACCACATCCTAAGGACCATTGCGGAGTTGGGTTTATAGCCTGATTTGTAACCGCATGGTGACTCCAAGGTCTTTCTCAACTCATTGTGCTTTATACAGCCCAGCTCTTTCTGTTCATCTTGTTCCTGCTAATGTAACAAGTGCCAAAGACAATTCACTCATAAAGAGGAAAGGTTTCACTTTTGCTCACTAGTTGTAGCTTCATGATAGAGTGATGTGTAGCATGAACAAGACCAACTTCAGAAAAAAAGAGAGAAATATTATTGGCTCATTGTTTTGAACTTTTCAGCCCATTGTTGATTGGCCCTGTTATTTTGGGCCTGTGGCAAGGTAGCAAATTATAGTGGGAGAGTTTGTCTTGATCCTGGTAGTAAAAGAAAGGAAGGAGAAAGTGAGGGTTTCAATGATCTCCTAAGATACTCCCAATGAGTATCTTCCACTAAGGGGTTCTATTGTCTCCTTCTAAGATAATCCCAATGGCCTGAAGATCTTCCACTAAGTTCCATTTCTTAAAGTTTATACCACCTCTGAAAATACCAGTCCAGGAACAAGCTGTTAATACTTGGGCCTTTGAGCAACATTTTGTGTCTAAATTATAGCACTGTGTGTTCCCTTAACTAATGAAAGAGATTAACTATCTAAGGAAAAAAAGTTCTGAAAGTGGGGGCTGATGGTAGATGTATTGTTAATTTCTTGAATAAAATATCTCACCTCAAAACTATTAAATGTCAGGATAGTGGTGAAGAAATAAATTTCAGGGAAATCTAGCTCCATCCTTCCATGTAAAGAGTGTGGCAAGCAAGGCTCAGATTGGTGAAAAGAGCTCCAACGTTAGGCTCTAGACCTAAACTCAGCTTTTTCTTAAAAAGTCCTTCTCATTTTTTTCAGACAATATATTTTAGTCAGTCTTCTTCTTCTACCCTTAACTCCTCCCACCTAACTTTATGTTCTTTGACTTTTTCTCTCCCTCTCAAATAAAACAGTGGAAATCAAAACATATAAACAAGAAACTCAATAATACAAAAAACTCCAAAACAACAAAACACCATACAAAAATATAGAGTCCATTTTGTATTGGTTAATTTTTTCTGGATGTGGGGAGCACCCTGGAGTGTGGTTGACAATACATTCATGACAGGTATTAATTACAAAGATCATATTAGTAAGAGGTGTAACTTGGTGATCACTTCTTAGTTCTTGGATTTTGTCTGGTTTGAACCTGTGCATCGTGGGAGATGTCACAGTCTCTTCGAGTTTATATGTGTATCAGTCCCATTGTGTCTGGAAGATTCTGTTTCCTTGGAGTCAGTCATTCACCTTGGGCTCTTACAGCCGTTTTGCTTCCTTTTCTTAGATCCCTGAGCCTTGAGGGGAGGGGCTTGTAAAGACAGTCTATGTTGGGCTGAGTTTTCCAAGTCTCTCACTCTTTATGCAGTTGTGAGTTTCTATATTAGTCAACATGGACTGCAAGAAGAAGCTTCTCTGATGAGAGTTGATCAAGGCACCAATCTATGGGTATGGAAATATGTCATTAGGAGTCATTTTATTGCAGAGTAATAATAGCAAGTTTTCCCCTAGGACCCATGACCTATCTAGTCTCAGATTCCTAGCTGTTTTAGCAGTATCAGGTATGGGTTCCATCTCATGGAATAGACCTTAAATCCAATCAGAAACTGATTGTCTCCTCCCGTGGCATTTGTGCCACTATTGCACCAGTATATCTTTCGGGCACTGCTGTAGGATACAGGGTTTGTAGTTGGATGATATCGGTGATCACTCCTCTGGAAACATAAAAAAAGCACCTTCCAGTACCATGAAATAGGGGCAAAATTTCTAATTGGGTAACAGTTCTATTTTCCCATGTTTGATTGACATAAGTAGCAGTGTCTACAGCAATAAGACCTCATCATCAAGTTTAGAGGGTGACCAATAGCCTTGCATTAGCCTATTATATTTGGGGGAATCTGTAGGACCCCTTTGGACAAAACTCAACAAGATGTAGCCCATTCCTGGAAGTGAGACTTATTTGGTGGCATAAGATATCTAGCTGAGCATTGTCTCCTTAATATGTGGTGACTCTATTTAAATACCAATCATGTGAGCATACATTTTAGGAGACTGCAACCTGTTTTAAAGAATTCTGCAGGCTGATGAGATGCCTCAGCTGGCAAAGGGGCTTGGTCCCAACTTTAATGACCTAAACGTTTTCTTTTTCTTTTTTTTGCTTTATACTGTATTCTTATTTTTTTGTGTGTTTTTTCACTTCTTATTTTTACTACTCTTAATTAACCTGAGCAAATTATCTCAAGTTAATTTTTGTCAATACCCAGGGGATCACATCTGTCTCCTTTGCCGGTATATTATAATCATTTATGTTGTTAGATATGTTGAATTTTCTCTTGGCTTTCCCATAATTTAAGCTATGTTAGATAAGTTTATTAATTTTTGTATTAATTCATTGATATTATTGATGAAAGATAACACATTTCAGTTAATTTGTACAAGCAAATGCTTTCCTTTTGTAGTTTTTATGATCTATGTTGTCAGGTATGATTTGTGCAGTGGTGCTAAATTCTACATTTGGATTTGTACTATTGTGACAATATATTTGTTTGACATTGTTGAAGCTACAGGGAAAGCAACAAGCCTTTTCTGATTCATGACCAGTTAGAGAGAAATAATTCCATACTTGAAAGGCAAGACTATGGACTGTCTGATTTGACTCTGTTATTTTAAGGATTAAGGTGAAAACAATTGAGAATTATCCTTTTTCATAATCTTCAGTCAAGTTCCACACATGAGAGACATTAATATGGTATTTAGTGTATTTGCTTTACATCTGTCATATAAATAGTTATTGTCACTATTATTTCATAATTATTTCAGCTTTAGGCTGAAGTCTTCTTCTTCTTCTTCTTCTTCTTCTTCTTCTTCTTCTTCTTCTTCTTCTACTTCTTCTTCGACACTAAAACTTGCTTTCAAATTTCTATGATAGGATTTACTAGTGATAAGGCTATCAGGTTCGGCTTTCCAAAATTATAAAATTTAAAAAAAACAAAATGAAAGAATAAATTTCTTCCATTATGCATTTTAAAGATCTAGAAAAGTCTTAGAGAAACAAAGTAAAATAATATGCCCTTGTCTTTTTGCTCTTATTGGTATTACGTTTCTTGGCAGTCTCTTATCTTGACTTGGCTAGCATGCCTGAACTTTCTTAACTATAAAATCTTAATATCCAAACTGCTTATCCTTTTCACGGGGCTTTTTGTTTCAATAGGTTTTTTTTTTATCTAATATTACTCTGAACTTATTTTACCTTTCCTGACCTGAGTGTGATACATTCTTCCTATTATGTGGCTTTCATACCGTCTACCTTCGCAGCGCCCCCTCCTCCCTGTTCGCAGTGCCCTTGTCAGTCTCTAAAGCTCCCTCTGAGCATTCATTGTAGTCAGAAAGCTCTGACTCGAAGGTACCGGAGAGCAGGAGCTGATCACTCCTCTCTCAGAAGGCTCCTCCTAAAAACTGAAGAGGCTTGTGCTACAAAGAGTCATTCAGATTCCTTATGACCTTGCTTAAACTTAGAACCTTGATTATATCCTTCTTCATGCAAAACCCCACACAGAAGCACATGGACACAGTTGCAATGAAGTGAGATGGATGATAGACGATAGCTTTTGATCTTGAATGGTACCTTGGCAATGGGTATCTTTTTTTTTTTTTGTATTTTTTCCTCACTCTCAATATACCTGGAACAAATGTGGATCTTAGGCTGAACTGTAAGAAGCATGTATCACATCTCTTCTTGGAGTCCAGGAACTCTCTGTGACTGTGGAAAGGAATGTGAAACTCTTAGTGTTGATACAGGGTGTGTTTTCATCAATGCTATACAGTCAATGCTCGTGCATCTGCCATTCAGCAAACAGCTGGCTTCTAGCGTGTGTCCGGGCATTGTCACAGGTATGGTGCTATACAGATATTTAAGACATTGTTCTTGTTTTTAACTATCTATGAAAAAAAAATGGAATAAAATACAGTGTTTCTCCAAATGGGGAAAACAGTTTCCATGAGATCATATATTTCTGTCTCTGTATTTTGCTGGAAGTTTCCACTGACAGGTTCATCTATGAATTACTCTGTGCAACTTCCAGTTTAGAGAAGATGATTTATGGTCTTTTAAATCCATTATTTCAAGGCTCAGTGAAAGCCAGACAGATTTGGGGGTTTGGGGCTTAGGCCTGTGGCGTCCCAGTCTTGTTAGACAGGGGATGTCCAGATTCCTGTTCCTGCCTGTGGCCATCAGTCACAGGGCTCATGTTGATCCTGGCTGAGGTTGTTTGTCTGTGGCCCCTAGGCAAACCCCAGCTTGGTTAGCTTTTTTCACAGGGTAGACGATCACAGTGGTGAGGAGCCTTCACTTTAGAAGACTCTGTTGGAGCTGGACATTCCGTTTTTCCTGTGGTGATGCCAATAACACCACTCTCTTCCGATCATTGCTGAAGACGAGCCCTTGGGTTTAGCATTTGGCAGCTTTGTTCTCCCTGCATTGGTTTCTACTCTAAGCAACAACTTCTCGTGGAGAATCCTCTAGAGCTGGTTGAGATTTTGCTGAGGAGCTGACCCAAGGGTTGACTTTACATTTTGTGTTTTAGAATGAATCAGTATCAATGATAAATAAACTTTTTTCTCACTGGGCTGTTCAAATCAGAGCTGCCTCTGTACTGTGACAGGGTCATTACTTGCTCCTTTATCTCAGTGACTGGATTTAAAAAAGGTTTATTTTCTTTTTCTGTGTATGAGTGTTTAGCTTACATGTATGTCTATGTATCACATATGTTCCTGGTACCTTCAAAGGTCAGAAGAGGGTGTCAGATCCCCAGAGAGGGTGACAGATCCCTTGAAATTAGTGTTGGGGATGGTTGTGAGCCACCATGTGGGTGCTGGGTTTGAACCTAGGTCCTTGGCAAGAACAGCAAGTGTTTGTAAACACTGAACCACTTCTCCAGCCCTCAAAGGCCGATTTTTGACCAGATAAACATGTTAGCTATGACCAGATTTGGTGTAACTTTTAAGTTATGTGAAAAGCACCTTCCCACAAAAACAGAACCCTCACTTGAAACTGCTGGTCACCCATTCCCTCCTGTTTAATGAAGCCCAGTGCCAAGTCCCTCTGCGAGGGACAGAATCTTCTAGTTCTATAGGGCAGTTATGCACTAGAGAAAACAACTGAAATATTTGATAATTTATTAGAAGTTTCCTGTCTATGTTTTGGCAAGCCAAGAACCTCGTATTCAAAATTAACCATTTCTACTCAGTTCTTTTCACATTCCCCCTAAAGAGCAGCATTTGAGGTTGAAGGAAGGCTGGGATGATTGCTTTGGGGGAAACCAAGAAATGTAATATATAAGGAAACATTCAAATTAATCCAGAATATGCTTTTAAGTCCTTCAGTTCAGAGACCCTTTTCCTGAGGGTTTCTTAGAAGGCCTGTTTGCTAGTCATATTTCCTGCACGGTTTGTGTTCACAGGTCCATGGTCCTCTGAAACACGACTGCTTAAGAACTTCACTTGTCTTTGTCACTTGGGAAACCTTCCAGCACTTTTAGTGAGATTGATGTCGCCCCAAGATTTATCACTATTATCTCTGCAACGTATGCAACTGAACTTCAGGACAAAGTCGATGACAGCAAGGTTTTACTTATGAGAATGGAAGTGGTTCATATTCAAAGCTGATGTCTCCTGAGCCCTGATCTCAGTCACCAGTGTTGACCTGCAGATATCATATGGGGCTCTTCAGTATGGCTACTGGAACCTTTACGAAATTGGGAAAACTGTGGGTGCTTCACAGTTTTTGAGGAATCCCTATTTACATGAGCTGCGAACATTCTTTTTAGCATGTGATTAGGTCTACGCAATATTTGTAAAGGTATTCACACATAAAGATCATACACACACACACACATATATACATGCATATATACACATACGAAATACACTCTACACAACATATACACATACACTGCACACACTTGCACCAGACATATACTCAAACACACGTCCAGGAAGTGCTAAATGTAGTAGCACTTTCTCACTGGGATAGCCAGCATGCAAATAATGACCCAGAGACTTAATATCAGGCTTGTTTCTAACTAGCTGTGGTAGCTTAAATTTACCCATTTCCATTCATCTACATGTTACCACGTGACTCACGGCTTTTGCCTCTCCTCCTGCAAGTCTTGCTTCCTCTATGTCTGGCTGGCAATTCTGCCTTCTTTTTCCCCTGAGACCTTTCTGTCTCCAGAAGTCCCACCTAACCTCGTCATGACTCGTTATTGTCATTCACCTCTTTATTAAACTAATCACAGTGACGCATCTTCGCACACTGTAAAGGAATATTCCACAATAGCTAAGTCCCTTAGTAATGAGCGCAAGGACTGAGAGAAATATTTCTCAAGCTGGCTTGTAATTTGAAAGACAGATTCTTTTATGAATATGCTGGTTCATAATACCATGTGTAGATCTCCGCTTCTTCCTTCATTTCATCTCTTTGCTCTCATGGCCATTTCTGCAGCTACACAGTGAACCAGCTAATGATTGAAAATTGATGCATCTGAAGGGGACTCTTTGTTTTTTTCTACAGTGCCTATCTGCCACTCTGGTTCCTATTTGGTGGTGAAGAATCCCTGGCAACATCTTCATCAGTTCACTCTGAATTAAAGCTTCTAGCAGCTTCAGGGCAAGTTTAGAAAGAAAACTAGGGTGCCGTGGATTTGTCTCCCTCATTCTTTTCTCTGGGCCTTGTCATGTTCTTGACCAAGTAGGTTGACAGTTTACCTTCTTGTCCCTTCGATCACCAATGACAGCATTGGCATACCATGTATATGGCATCTAACCAACCACATAATATACCATGCCTGGTATAAAGCCACAGGAGGAGATTCCAGAGACTCTGGAAAGAAGCATTTGAGGGCAGTCTGGGCTCTGCTTTATCAATCACCCCTCTCCTGCAACAGAAACATCTGGTGAGGGAGAACACTAGACTCAGAGCCAGGGACTCTCCCTATGGATTATGATCTCTCTCTTTGCTGGCAGGAAAAAGGTTGAGCAAGCCCAATACTACCTTACTGTCAGTTTGCCACTAGCTAGTAAAGGTTAGATGGGAGACTATGCAGCCACTAAGATCTGTTGTGTGCCTGTTGCTTGAACTCAGCGAGTCTTTAGCGAACCCTATAGGTCTCGAGGAATTATGGACTCAGGCTGGCTTTGTCCTTGTACAGGATAACCTTGAACTTCTTACCCTCCTGTTGTCACCCTTCTAGTGCTGGATTTGCCACAATGCTTGTTCTTATTGAGGACTGAAGATCAAGCTGAGGGCTTTGCACATGGTACTAAGTACTCCACCAACTGAGTTACATCCACAGGCCTAGCTCTGGGGTAGGTGCTCTTTGCCCATCATCACGTGGGAAAAGAGATGGAGGCACAGAGAATGAAGTCACACACCAGCATGATGCTACAAGCAAAGGAAAAAAGATCTGGGATCTGGAGCTTTGTCACTGTGTTTTGCACAATGATTCAAAACAAAATGGATTTCAAGTCCGGGAACAGACTCTGGACTAAGTCTCATAACGTGAAGAAAGGGGAGTCACCTACAAACTTCCCTTCATCTGCTTATTACTTACCTTCCAGCATCGTTTCTTTTTCAGGCTCAATAGATGAGATACTGTCCAATGGGGAGCCAGATCAGAATGCTACCTGCTGTCTGTGCTGTCCTGGCTTAGATGACCTCTACTTCAACTTTGCCCTGTCCTGCTCTTGATACACGGTGTCTGTCAACAGTGGCCCTGGGCAGTCAGTTTCCCAGAGGACTTTCTGCTCTTGCCTCTTTTTCAGCCATGTTTATTGTCCTTTGCTCTACTCTCTCTACCCTTAGGACTTACCTACAGTCCCCCTTGTGTTACTGCAGGCTGCACTATTAGCCTCCAATCTGGATACTTGAAAATTGTGGTAGAAGGAATTTTATACTCCTTCTCTCAGAGAGATAACAAGAGCTTTTGAGCAACTTTTCACAAACAGCCTTGCAAAGCATGCAAGTTCTGAAGGTACAGTGAGGGCCAGGAGTTTCTGCTGCTTCTCAGTTCTGTATCCTGAGTCAAATGGTTGAAGTTCGCTGACTCTCGGTTTTCTCATTTAGAAAAGAGGCATGGTACACACACCGAGCTCCATTTTGGCAAACAACAGACACTGGAATAAACTCCTGTCTTAGGGACCTTGAGTCTTTGAGAGGATAAAGAAAGGGCTGAGACCTTACAACTAGTGAATGTCTGAGACGAAGTTTTTGTTGTTATTATTTATTATTGCTATTAATTATTAAGTCAGGTTTCAGGAAGCCCAGGCTGGCACTGAACTTCCTTTCTATGCAGCCAAGGATGGCTTTGAGCTGATCCTCCCACTTTAATCCTAAATGCTGAAGTTATAGGCATGTAGAAATCCTGGCTTGGAGGTAAAATTTAAGCTTCATCTTTTGACTATTGAACTATGTCCTTTTAGAGAATAAGAGTTGCCTTTGTTATGATTCTTGTAAAATTCAAATAAAATAATGTATGTAGGGTACAACCAACTCTTCTTTCTTTAGGAATATCAGTTGGGTTTCATTTGTCTTCTTTCCCAAGGCTCTGCAGTGATGGGATGGGAAAATCAGGTTGGCAGGCAAGATAGGGCAGCTATTTTTGGCCAAGTGAGCAAGGCTGCAGAAGTAGAGAGCGAGAGCAATTCTGTATCTCAAATCAAACTAGGCTGGCAGCTTTCAACTCCAGCTATACATAGGCCCGCTGGCCTTGGTGGTTATGCCTTTATTTAGAATCCCATGTCCCTTTTTGAACCTTGTAACTTGAGAAAGAATGAGTAACTGAAGGAAAATGCAAAAGATTAATGGATTAAAAGATTTGAAAAAAAAAATTCTTGTAGGAATTGGGACCACTTAGGTTGAAGAGAAGATGGGAAATGGCAACTTTTGACCATGTCAGCGATTGTGTAACTGGCTGTGGCAGCATACTTTTCTCTAAACGTGAAAACTGGATATGTAAACATCTAGGTAGTTTCTAAATCTAAAATCTCCTGTGTCTTGGGAAATGAAGAACAGGAGACTCGGGGGGTGTTCTGAACTTTCAGAACCACAGACCTTCCGTTCAAGTGGTGCTTTTGGATACTTTGGTAACATTGTGCAGCTCAATAGAACAAGCAAAGGCTTTGGCTGAGCTTCAGAGGGAAAGAGACCGAGGTGGGTGTAAATTATGGCAAAGCTGGGAAGCTAATCATCTCCTGCGGGCAAAGATGACCACAAGGAAGGCAAGAAGAAACTCAGTGGCAGATGAAAGAGCACAAAATGGCCCTGACACTTTCAGTTTCTCTGTACTTTAGAAAGAGGGATCGAGGGCTGAGACAATGATGGAATCCCCCAGGTTTTGACAGTTGTGTTAAGCATGGCAGCATTGACAGCTGAAACAAAGATACCATACAAATGCAAATTTATGCATATATTTAAAATTTTACATACAAATAGAATGATTCCATGATCTTCCCTGGAAATTTTGTTTCAGGTTTCGTAAAAATACAGATCCATGACTGTTTAGGTTCTGTACAGAATGTGGTGTGTTATTTGATTCTCATCTCTGCACATCTTCCTACATACATTAAGTAATCTTCAGGTTGCTTGAACATCTACTATAATACAAGCCTTATGTAATTCATTGTTATTTTGCATGACTTAGGAATGGTGGAATGAAAATGAATCTTTACCTGTTCAGAACAGTTTCTAAGTATCTTTATTGGTTGTTGGTTGAATATGCGAATAAAGACAGCAAGCTACGTGTATAGTTGTTCAAATGCAAAGAAGGTCTATTTGTTCTTCTTAATATGAGTAATAATAATCAATCCTCTTAAGGAGAGTGATATTTATTACTCTTAAGATAGCTTTTGTTGTTCATTGGACAGCTCTTTAGTCTTGTGACTCCACCATCTTCTGGGACTCCATCATTATGAGATGGTGCTGGTGGAAGAGGGAAGAGAACATGGCGGCCAATGCTTTTCTTAAAAATGGCTCATATCAAGTGGGCACTGTACTGACACGTTCACACCTGAATATAATGGAAGTTGGGATGTATTCTATTTGCTTGAGGAAGAACAACAACAAAAAACAAAAACAGTTTAACAGCTAGCACAAACTTCTAGTACAAACTTAGAACCAAGTGTATGAGCAAAATGACCGGAACTTACAGGAAATTTGTCTCTTCTATGATGCTAGTTCATTGTGCATAGAAATCCTACAAACCCTCAATGGTGGTACTTGGCTTCCCAACAGATTTAAAGATATTAAATTCTAAATTCCAATCTGCTGCCCTTCCTTTCTCTTTCACTTTGTCTACACACCCTTGGATCAGGGTGACTCTGCTCTGCCTCACCTCTAGATTGGGCTGTGCAATCAGACTAATAGCTTTCTGTGGCTTTTGGAATAAGAACTACTCTTGTGTTTTAAATAGCCTAGGGTTGGAGCTTAGTTGCAGTGGGTAGAGGTGCCTGCACAGAAACAGGGCAGAGCTGACTTTGATCCCTAGGACCCATGTGAAGGTGAAAGGACAGAACAGGCTCAATCAAATGTCTTCCGATGTTTCCTTGTGTCATGGTACATGCATAATTAAACTCGCGTCACACATTTAGCACACGGAGCAAAAATTGAGAAAAAGTTAAAGTAACAGTTTTCTATGGCATGCAAATGATGACTCGAAACATGAATTTTCATAGCCATAATTGTTTTGTTTTCATTTTGTTTGTGAGCACAGAGGCACACTGTACTAGACTTTTACTTTTGGCCACCAACCAGCTTCCAAACCACGACACAGAGGCTTTTTATCAATTTTGAATGCTCGGCCTTAGTTTGGCTCATTTCTAGCTAGCTCTTTTAAATTAACCTGTTTTTCTTTATCTACCTTTTGCCTCGGATCTTTCGGACCTTTTCTTACTTTCCTGCTGTCTGTATGTTTGGGTGTCTGTCTGTTTGATGACTGTCTGACTTCTGGCCCAGGTGTCTCCCTCACTCTCTTCTCCTTCTTCGCTCCTTCTTCTTTCTTCTTTCCCAAGCCTAGATTTCTTCTATTTATTGTCTCTACCCTCCTGCCCCACCTATCCTTTTTCCCGCATAGCTATTTGGCCATTCAGCTTTTTATTAGACCAATTAGGTGGCTTAGGCAGGCAGGGTGAAACAGATGTAGTATATCTTTACATAATTAAACAGACATCCTTACATCCTGAAACAAATGCAGCATAAACAAGTATAACATACCTTTGCCTAGTTACAATAATATTCTACAGTAGTACATTTTTGTTTATCCAGAGTATGATTGCTTTTGCCTGTAACTAGGAGGAAAGAAATTATAGTCTGGCCCTTTATAGGAATGTCTAAGACATGAAAGTGGACAAAGGTATGAAAAATCAGCTTCAAGTTTGCTCTGAATATGGAAAAGAGGCAGGAAAAAGTGAGCCAGGGCTAGTCCTCTGCTCCCTGACATTACTAATTGTGGTGATGATTGACACAATTATGTATAAACTAGGGAAAGAAGTCCAGGAGAAGCAGAAATAAAAGCCTTTGAGGAGAGCTGGTATTTGGCCTGAGTCAGCGCTACTCCTGATGCCTTATCTATGCTCTTTTCTCTTTGAGATTTTGCGTGTAAAAGTATGAGTCTCATTTCCTGGGGCTCTATTGTTGTTTCACCATCCCGAGAGTACATCTTACTTAATACGCACACTTTCTATGAGTTGATGGGTTGATTGTTCAGTGAATGAATGTCAAGAGCCTGAACGGCTTTATTCACAATAGCCAGAACTTGGAAATAACCTAGATGTCCCTCAGCTGAAGAATGGATAAACAAAATGTGGTACATTTACCAGTGGAGTATTACTCAGCTGTAGAAAACAATGACCTCATGAAATTTGTAGGCAAATGAAATGGAACTAGAAAAAATTATTCTGAATGAGGTCACCCAGACCTAGAAAGACAAACATGGTATGTACTCACTCATAAGTAGATATTAGGAGTAAAGTACAGGGTAATCAACCTGCAGTCCACAGTCCCAGAGAGGCCAGATTCCAAAGAGGTCCCAAAGAGGGATGCATGGACTTCACTGGGAAGGGGAATTAGAAGAGATCTCCTGGGTAAACTGTAGTAGAGGAGGATGGGATAATGATAACTTGAGGAAGGGAGTTGGGTGGGTTGGGCACAGAGGGGAATTGGAGTCAGGACTGAGGGGAAGAGTACCCAAAGAGACATCTCAATGATGGGGCATTTCAAGTTTAGGGAGAAACCTGGTGCCAGAGGAACTCCCAGGAATCCACAAGGATGACCCCGGTCAAGTCTCCTAGTCAACAGAGGGGAAGGTGCCTGAACTGGTCATCTTCTATAATCAGATTGGTGACTACCCTAATTGTCATCAGAGAGCCTTTACCCAGTAACTGATGTAAGTAAATGCAGAGATCCACAGCCAAGCACCATACTGTACTGAGCTCTGGGAATCCTATCTCCAGAAGAAAGGTCAAAGGAATTGGATCAGCCATGGGAGTCAAGGTAAAGATGAAGGAACCCACAGAGACAGCTGATCTTAGTTCCTGGGAGCACATGAACCCCGGACTAATAGTTAGGGAGCCTACATGAAACCAGCATAGGCACTTTGCGTTATGTGATAGTTGTGTAGCTTGGTCTGTTTGTAAGGCTCCCAGCAGTGAGATCAGGACCTGAACCTGGCCCTTAACTGGATTTTGGGAACCTGTTCCCTATGCTGGATTACCTTGTCCAGCCTTTATGCAGGGGGAGGAGCTCAGTTTTGCCTCAACTTGATATGCCACGCTTTGTTCAAGCCCATAGGAGGCCTGCCCCTTTCTGAATGGAAATGGGAAGGAGTTGATGGAAAGGCAGGTAGATAAGAGTGTGTGTGTGTGGCGGGGAAGAGGAGGAGAGGAGGGAGGGGAAACTATGGTTAGTATGTAAAATAAATGAAAAATGTTAATTAAATAAAATAAAAAAGAGAAGGTAAAATATAAAATATAGCAAATGGAAATTTTAGAGATGAAAACAAATACTGGAATTTAAAAACTTAAATCTTTAGAGGGAGTTCCCAGTTCAGTACCCAAGTAGAGAACATGGAATCAGTTCTGTCTTATATGCAATAAGTAGCATTATACAGACTGAGCAGGTTATATTTTGGAATATAAGCATATTTCTAATATATAGGTATGAATACATAGATAATATATGTGTATATACATATGAATAAAAAAGCAATTAATGAAAAAAAGAGGCCAGTGTGTGGGTGCACCCCTCGCGGTCCTGAGTTCCTTGCTCATGCTCTCTCTCCTTCTGCTCCTGATTTGGACCTTGAGATTTCTGTCCGGTGCTCCAATGTGGGACTCTGTCTCTGTCTCCTTTCATCACCTGATGAAGGTTAATATCCAGGAGGATGACTATATGTTTTTCTTTGGGTTCACCTTCTTATTTAGCTTCTCTAGGATCACTAATTATAGGCTCAATGTCCTTTATTTATGGCTAGAAACCAATTATGAGTGAGTACATCCCATGTTCCTCTTTTTGGGTCTGGCTTACCTCACTCAGGATAGTGTTTTCTATTTCCATCTCCATTTGCATGCAAAATTCAAGAAATCATTGTTTTTTACTGCTGAGTAGTACTCTAATATGTACATATTCCACACTTTTTTCATCCATTCTTCCATTGAAGGGCATCTAGGTTGTTTCCAGGTTCTGGCTATTACAAACAATGCTGCTATGAACATAGTTGAGCATATACTTTTGTTGTATGATAGGGCATCTCTTGGGTATATTCCCAGAGGGGTGCACCCACACACTGAGACAATGGGGATGTTCTATTGGGAACTCACCAAGGCCAGCTGGACTGGGTCTGAAAAAATCATGGGATAAAACTGGACTCACTGAACATAGCAGACAATGAGGACTGCTGAGAAGTCAAGGACAATGGCACTGGGTTTTGATCCTACTGCATGTACTGGCTTTGTGGGAGCCTAGGCTGTTTGAATGTTCACCTTACTAGACCTGGAAGGAGGTGGGAGGTCCTTGGACTCCCCACAAGGCTGATGAGCGAGGGGGAGTTGATTGGGTGAGGGGGAGGGAACTGGGAGGCGGTGGCGGGGAGGATACAGAAATCTTTAATAAATAAATAAATAATAAAAATAAATAAATAAAAACAAAAAAAGAGGCCATGAATTTGAAATACAGAAAGGAGGGGTATATGGGAGAATGGAGGGCAGAAAGGGAAAGGAGAAATGATATAATTATACTATAATCTCAAAAATAAAATAAAGAATTAAATAGAAGCAAAACAAAACAAAAAAGGAATCTGAGCTGCTGTTCACTTGTATAATACCTTTATGAAAACTTAGAAAAACTGACCACCTCAGGCACACATACCTTATAGGTAGATGCTTTAGTAAAAGGAAGTGGTCTTAGAGTACCTTCTCCTCCCCCCCAGTCTGATAGTTTGGAGCAGGCAAGAACCAGTGCAGAAAGATACAGTAACCTTGAGTAGAGACTGCGGGAAGCTTTGTTGATGATACCTCAAACGCATATGTCTTAGCAAGCATGTTCACCATTTTACAAATCTTCAATAGCTAAGGCACTCCAGGAAGCTGGCAACATTACTTTTGAGTGTCTTTGCAAAGGTCCTTCTGGAACAAATTGCCTTTGAATTTGTAGACTAAGTAAAGAAGATCTACCCTTACCAATATATCCACTGGGAGCTTGAACAGAACAAATGACAGAGAAAAGACAATGTTCACCTGTACTTGAGATTGGGCATCCATATTTTCTTGTCTGAGGACACGTGAATACCTGACTTACAGACGTTTGTGTGCAGGCTAGAAAAGAACCGCTGGCATTTTAAGGCCTCCAGCCTGCAAGCGGCAGAACATGAACCTCCACAATTTCCCAAGCAATCTTTTTTAATGAACCACTCCTAAACACACACACACACATGCATACACACACACACACATACACGCGCACACACGTGCACACACACACACACACACACACACACACATTTCTCCTCTTTCTTTGAGAACTCTGACACAGCAAAGTTCTTTACTACACTCCTTACACATGGCAGCTATCTGGTCTCCTACACCCTCTCAGAGTAGCACAATGAAAAGTCATTGGTGGTTTTCTTGTAGGCAACATGTAAATTGCTCAGTGTGAGTATACCTCTTCAAATACTCAGATACTGCTCAAATTTTAGCTTAAACGATGACTAGACCTTACTTTGGAAAGAAAGGTTATACTCTATAGTGTACTCCATCCCAGATATTGGAGAGGTGCAGAAAATACTGTATAAAATTCTTGATGCTCTTCCATTTGGGTACATGTCATAAAAAATAACCAAGCAGGTCTGAAGAATTGTCAATAAATCATCTATTTAACCTGACACTGCATTGTACCAATTTTATTTCTTTATAAGCCTAAGTGCTCTCCATAGAAAGACAGCATTAAAACTCTGGTTTGAAGTTTTTCCTCAGACAGACCCAAAAGATGACCAAAAACTTGCTCAGAAAAGTGATTAGAAGATGGGGCTTTAAGTGTATCTCATCCATACACATAAGTAGGTTCTTAACAATAACCGACCAATGTCAGTTGATAGCCAGCTTTGGTATTTAGACACAGTTTGCATTTGGGTTCTTCTATTTATGCCTACCATCACTCTCCCTGTTATTCTGTCCCTCGAACATGGACAACAGTTTAGTACATTGAATGACTCCCCCATGTGTTCTTCAGATAAGAACTGTACATTAAAATCATAACTGTCTCTCCTGGATGTTAGCTGCGGGCCTTGGGGAATAATTTTCTGACCTCTTTTCTTCTGTGAAATGGTGCTAACCGTGATGCAAACATGCATTCATTCCTTCTAGTACTCTTAGAGTCATGAAAGGAAATAACACAAGGCTAACAGTGTCCTGGCACACCACAGAAACCGGAACTAATGGTAGTTTTCTTACCTGGGCATAATTTATTCACCAGGTATGCTTAGCTTCTTTCTTCTTCATTTTAATGACTATCTTTCACAGGCTTGTTTCTTTAAATTCTTACGACAATTAAGAAATAGATTCTACTTTAATATGCAATATAAAGTATTGTGTGAGATAGAGAAATAACCCAAAATTTGCATGCAGGAGAAAATCTGAGTTAAAAATTTTCCTGAAGAGTTTGATGGGAAGGAAGGTGGATACAGTAGCTTGTCATGTAGTGTCAATGTTGGAAGTAAATTAAGGTTAGATGCTGAAAGGCACAGGGCTATAAACCTGTGACCATTGTTCTGCATTAATGCTGTATCCACACTTCTGTTGTAAGTTCCAACAGAAGCATCATCATCTTCACTGCCTCCTCCCCCTGCAGAATGCCTGGCATAGAACAGCAAATCCTCAGAGCAAAACTGATCAGAGGAAATGTTGAAGCATGTTTACATTCCAATATGAAATATTTGATGATTTCCCTCCTGAATTCAACAACATAACTGATTACAATTTATTGAAATTATACTAGATCTTATATCTAGTATAGTGCTGAATGGAATGAGGTGGAGGAAATTATTTAGCCTTTTACTGAAGCTAAGAGTGAACTTGTTCAAACTTTTGCCATCAGTGATCCTACCTGTGGGTTTTATAGGTGCCCTTTCCTGATTTCTAACATGCTTTTCCATTTTTAGATTTCTGAATATTTGTCTTGAATCAGCATTAATTCTGTCAAAGGCCTTTGGTATATCTATTGAATGAGCACAGTGTTTTTCTTCTTCAGTCTTACTGAGTGTTGCATCCATTGACTTTGGAGTATTATGCACCTGGAACAGAACCCATAAGGGAACAATGTGTTTCTCTTTTTGAATGTCACAGAGTTAGGTCCTAACACTTAGTTGGGAAATTTTGTACAGTTTCCAGAGATCTCTAACACTTTCTTCTTGGGAGGTTTCAAATGGGCTTTTGTATCAGTTTAATATTATGGACAATAAAGCAGGTCAGGAAACATTCCGAATAACTATTTTCTGAGTTTTTGTAAAATTGATATTATTCCTTCCTTAGGTACTTTTTACAGTGTACTTGATGTTGTCGTGACTTGGAGATTTCTCGTAGGCTTGAAAAATTACTGATTCATTTCCTCACTATATATGTCTTTTTATGTGTATGCACAAATATGAATATATCACCACCTTGTTTCTCTTGCATCAGTTTTGGAATGCTACTATGATTCTGAAGATAATACGAAGTCTATTTAAATCTAAGTTGTCATACTCATTGGCATAATAGTTTTGTGCTGTGCACACAAAGCTAGGCAGTGGCCGTAAGCAGGGCGGGCCAAGCTCCTGACCTCATGGCTTGGGTTTTATCTACTATGCTAACATGTGATAGAAATCAAGACTAATGAATTTGACAAATATTTGTTGTTCTCCTACCGTGCACTAAAGGTTTTGCTACGCTATGGAAATGAACATGATTAAGATGATATCTTTGGCTTCAAGGGTCCCATAGTCTAGTAAAGGAGATACATTTACAGGTAATTGTTTTTCAAAGATTGGAAGTGATAAGAGCTACCATATTAAATATCACAGAAGAGGAAGTGATTAATTACCTCTGGAAGTAGAGAGATCAGAGGAGGGTTTATAGAGAGGGCAATATTTACTCTTGTCCTAAGAAGAGATAAAGGAATTTCCCAGGTAGGAAGTAAGGTAGAGAAACATGAGCACATAAGGAATCAAGACATGGAAAGGCTGGCTGTGGACAAAGGGGAGGGACAAATCTATACTGCCAGAGGCATGTTCAGAAGAGGAGACAAAGATATTTGTGGGTTAGTGCTTGAGCAGTCTAACTACACTACTAACTAGTTGGTTAACTACACACTAACTAGTTGGTGTTTAGAAGTAAAAATGTAGGAATGGACACAATTTTCTCAAAAAATGGATTTAGAACCAGATACACCAGAATCACATGAACCAATTATTGAATTAAAATGAAGATTATTGAATATAAGCCTCGCTCCAGTCTTTGGTAGCACACAAATAAGCATAGTATATGTGTCTCCAGTGATTTTTTTCATTAGTGCTGGGAATTGAACTTAGCAATTCCCATGTCCTAGACAAGTGCCCAACTGCTGAGCTATACACCCAAACTGGGGCTTCTCAGTATGTCCAAGTTGAGTCACCAAATGCCACCTGCTCAAAGGTTCATCCCTAAATTGATGATTTATCATGAGGTATTGCTACCTCTCACCAAATGCAGCATAGATTTACTTTAAGAACGAATGTCTTTAGAATCTAGAGAATGGTAGGGTGAGCTGATGGCACAGCCTTAATGATGTGGTGCCAGGAATTCTCTTTCCTGAAACAGTGAGCCAACTTTATCATTCTGTGCTTAAGCAGAAAGAGTTCACAATCAAAATGACAACAAAAATGCCAACTTTCAAAATATAATCTTCAAAATGTGCAAAGGAGAATGTTTTTATAATTTCAAAAACTTTTTGGTTTTCTTTGTTTATTTGCATTTTTTTTGTAAAAATAATTCACTAGTATACTCAAGTTTGTCCCCCTAGCCAGTATTCATTGTTTGGATTCAGTTGTTGGTGAGAGACAAGTCGTCATTAGGAAGTGGTTTCAACCTGAGACACTGTCTGAACTGATGAAAACATACAAGACACCCTTGGGTGTATTGATGCTGACTTTTAAATAATGAGACAATCTCTTCAACTCTATGGAAGTAAGTCCCAGGATACTGCCCCAAATATCACACACCATTAAAAACTTTGTCTCAGATAAAAAGAATTTAAAAATCAGTTCTTATATACTTTTACATACCCCAAATGGTAACATTGATGAACGTATCATTCAACTGTGATTTAAGGAGTAACGAGATTCCTTTCATTTTATTTTTTCACACTAATAGCGGTGCAGTAATAATTTAGGTCTCTGAATTGAAAGTCAACCAAGAGATTAAATAATACCATATCCAGGAAAAAACTTATTTAGACAAATTAGCTTAATCCTTATATTTATATGTGTGTATGCATGTGTCATGTGCCATGTGTCTTGTGTTATTGCTTGTTAGACTCTGGGTGACAAGACTGGTGGCCAACTAAAGGTTTTTTGGTTTTGGTCCACTCTGAAGATAGAATTAAGCAGGAAGTTCTATTTACCAGATCTGTTGTTTCGGAGCTTCTTAGTCCTTTGACCCATGTGATTTACAAAAAGCTAGGTCAGAACAATAGCACATAAAGTACATAAAGTATAGATTGTGACTTTGTGTCCTCACAAATCATTTTAAAGGAGGAATTACATGTCCTAGAATATGCTGTGGGCACTGAGGCTCATAGATAATGGCTCATCTATGGCTGTATCACTAAGACCAAGGTCGAAAGGTTCATATTTTCTAGGTCAATTTGACATGTGTTACTGTTTCTTATTGGTAAGTTACATGTGGTGGAGTGAAAGAAAATGGCTCACAGGAAGTGCGCTAGAAGGAGGTGTGGCCTTGCTGGCATAGGTATGTGTCAGTGGGAGTGGGCTTTGAGGTCTCAGATGTTCAAGCCAGGATAGGGCTCATGTCTCTCTCTGCTGCCTGTAGATACAGATGTAGCCCTCAGCTACCTCGCCAGTACAAGGTCTGCCTACATGTCACCATGCTTCCCACCATGACGATAATAGGTCAAACCTCTGAACTGTGAGCCAGCCCCAACTAAATGTTTTCCTTGGGAAGAGTTGCTGTGGTCAATGCTATCTCTATACCGCAATAGAAACCCTAACTAAAACAGAAGTTGATAGCAGGACTAGGGGGTTGTTGTGATAGGACTCATCAGGCTTTTGTTTGGAGGAATGTGGACTTTGGAACTTTACTTTGGGTTCGAAAAGCAGGTGAATGCTTTAAATGGGACTTAATGGACCATCCTAAAAGGAACATGGAAGACAGCGGTGCTGTGTGTGATTTGAACTGTGGGGGCTTGGCTCACGAGGTTTCAGAGGAGAAGAAAGCTAGTGTGTGGCCTAGAGACTATTGTTTTAGTAAATGGTGTAGGAGGTTCTTCTCTATTTGTGTTGCTTTCATTGACTGAATAAAGAAACTGCCTGGCCTTTTGATAGGGTAGAACTTAGATAGGCAGGGAAGACTGAACTGGATGCTGGGAGGAAGAAGGCAGTGTGGCACGCCATGGCTCTCCTCTCCGAGACGGACACTGGTTAGACTCATTCCAGTAAGCCACAGTCAAGTGGCGATACAGATTATTAGAAATGGGTTAAACTAATATGTGAGAGTTAGCCAATATGAGGCTAGAAATAATGGGCCGGGCCGTGATTAAATGAATACAGTTTTTGTGTGATTATTTCGGGGCTAAGCTAGCCAAACGACAGGATGCAGCCCGCCGCTCTCACTACTACAGTAACTGCTTTTTGCTCCTGTCTGAGAAAGTTTGTCTGAGACTAACTTGAGGAGTTTTGGATTAATTGCATTTGTAGAGGAAATTTCAAAGTAGCCTAAATGTGGACTCTGCCTTGTGGCTTTTAGTGACCACGCTTAATCAGACCAATAATGAAATGAAATTGGCCAAACATGAAAAGTTGTAAAATGTACAATTTGAGAAGAAAAGGGGCCCCAGGAAGTTGGTTCAAAGACATAAACAGACTGAAGAAAATCCAGATGTTAAATGGAATAACAAGAGTGGTGAGGTCAGGGCAAGATGCCACCCAGTTAAGCTTCCAACATGTGAAAAGGAATTTAAAAAAAGCTTCGAGCCAGGTGTGGTGGTGCCTACCTGCCCTTAATACCAGCACTGTGGCAACAGAGGCAGGCAGATCTTTGAGTTTGAGGCTAGCAAGGTCTACAGATCAAGTTTCAGGATAGCCAAGTTTAGGTAGTGAAGGTAACTAGAAAGATAAGATGTAATTGAATGAGGGGGGCCATGTTCCAGCCCCAGCAAACAGCAGAACTTGGTAGCTTTGGCCATGTAGCTTTGGATTTAGAGTCAAAGACTGAAGAAAGGGGTTATAGAATCTCACTCTGCAAATAAGAAAAATCACTTGGGCAGGACATGTGCCAGGGATGTCCCTGAATGGAAGTCTTGTAGAGAGACCATTTCATGAAGCTGTGAAGGTGAGGTCTGGATTGCATTGGAGACCCCCAAAAGATTGGAGATGCCACAGCCATGGGATAGCCACTGAGGTGAACTATTAGCAGGAAGTGGAACTAGTCCTAGCAAAAGAAGTGTGTTGCAGTCAACAAAACTGGAAGAGTTGGAGATCTAAAGAGCACTGACTTCAGACACGGTGATGCAGAATTTGGAGTTTGCCCAGCTGAATTTTGGTTTGATTTGGTCTATATTTACTCACCACACCCCCTTTCCTGCCTTTGGAATGGTAATGTATATTCTGTGCCATTATATGTTAGAAGTAGATGATCCTTTTTTGGATTCTGATTTTTGTAGGGGCATACAGTCAAAAGACTGCCAAGAGTCTCAGAAGGAGCTTTGGGCTTTTGGAGACTATAGGGGCTTTTTAAATTTGGAGTTTAGTATTTCTGAATTATGACATGACTACAATTTTATGGGGTCCAGGGAATGGAATGTGGTGGTTTGAATGAAAATGAGTCCCTTAGGCTTACAGGGAAGGCAGCATTAGGAGGCGTGGCCTTGCTGGAGTAGGTGTGGCTCTTTTGGAGGAAATGCATCACTGGGAGTGAGCTTTGAGGTTCCCAGATGTTCAAGCCAGGATAGGGCTCATAGCTGTTCCTGCTGCCTGCAGATATAGGTGTAGATCTCTCAGCTGCTTCTCCAGCATCATGTCTACCTGTATACCACCACGCTTCTCATCATGACAATAATGAATTCAACCTTTTAACTGTGAGTTAGCCCCAGTTAAAAGTTTTCCTTTTTAAGAGTTGCTGTGGTCATGGTGTCTCTTCACAACAATAGAAACCCTGACTGAGATATTGGCATTCATTTGTGATTTCAATTGGAAAACAGTCAAAGGACAGGGCCTCTGAGGAGACATGTGGGCTGCCTTGACTGAACAGAAACATCTTGGTAAAATGCAGATTTCATGAGACGAGGTGATCAACCTCAATTTTCTAAGCCATTCTCATTTTCAGACTATCCTTGAGTGAGAATCACAGGTTTTGAAGCTGAACATTTGGAGAAATGTTTCCAGGCAAAGAATAGAAATGAGGTACCATGACTTTTAAAAAATACTTTTTGTTAATTCTTGGGGTATTTCATATAATGCATAGAAAAAGTTACTATTTTTATTTTAAGTGTATATGTATGTTTTTCCTGTCTGTATGTGTGTTCATCATATGATTTCTGGTTGCCTATGGAAGCCAGAAGAGGGAATAATATTCCCTGAAATTGTAGTCATAGACTGTTGTCAGTTGCTATGTGGCTGCTGGGAATTGAACCTCGGTCTTTTGGAAGAGCAGTAAGTACACTCTTTAGCCCTAAGCATATTGACATTTTGACACAAGAGCATACAAGATAAGGGCTGGGGCCTTAGTCCAGTGGTAAAACACTTGCCTGTCAAGCCCAAAGTTCTGGGTTCCATTCATCTTTGAGAGATTGATACAAGCAGTTGGATAGACAGATGGACAGACAAGCAAATAGAGAAGACAGCAGATTTTTTTTCAAATTACATTCTCTCTCTTTGTGGAGATGTTCTGTCATCCATCTCTCCTTAGAGCTCCTGTGATATAATTTGCACTAATATTGAAGATACCCACCAACGGCAAAACCCATTATGTGTAACATGATGACTAAATGTAACAGAAACCTTTATAAAAATGTACTACACAAGATCTTCAAGGCAGTCTAGGGTGGTTTCATGACAAGGTTTCAAGTTCCAGGGAGCTTGCCGTGATGGCTCAGTGCTGACTTCCTCTTACGTCTACTGTGGTCTCTTTCCTTTCTGTGGTTGTAAAGCCCATGAGAGTGCAACACACACACACACACACACACACACACACACACACACACGTTATAAAGACAGTGCTGGGCCTCCGAGTCACTTCAAATGAGGGTGCAATCAGCTCTCTCCAGGTATTTCTGATGGGTTTTTCTATTTCCTCCCTTTTTCACCCTTCATCCCTCCCACTTGCTTACTTCCTTTTCTTCCTTCCTTCTCTTTTCCCTCTATCCTTCCTTACTTTTTTCATTTCTGTCTTTCTTGCCATTTTTTCCTTCTCTCTTAATGTCCATCACTGTTCTTCTTCATTTCTAGAATTCTCTCAGTTTATCCTCAGCCACAGAACAGTGGTTCTCAACCTGTGGGTCACGACCCCTTTGGAAAAGCTCTATCTCCAAAAATATTTACGTTTTGATTTATTATTAATTATTATTTTTTTATTTTTTGAGACAAGGTTTTTCTATATAGCCCTGGCTGTCCTGGAACTTGCTCTATAGACCAGGCTGGCCTCAAACTCCTGAGTGCTGGGTTTAAAGGAATGCACCACCTCTGCCTGGCTACATTACTTTTTATAACAGGAGCAAAACTAGAGTTATGAAATAGCAATGAAAACAACTTTAAGGTTGGGGGTCACCCTAACATGAGGAACTGTGTTAAAGGGTTGCAACATTAGGAAGCTTGAGAACCTCTGACCTTGAGTCTTTGTTTTGGAAAATTAATTCAGATTTTTGTCATCCTCACTAGTGAGATGAGTCGTCCTACATGCATGAGCATTTTTGTCCTTTCGATGTTAGGAACAGCCTAGGGGCGTTACCTGGCAATTCCTTTGTGTCTGATCAGGAAGATGCAAGCACATAAAACACAACTTTCTTTCTTGGCTATTCAGATTTTTCCAGATGCTTTAAAGTCAATGCATAAATCAGATCAATGGAAGTTATCCGAGTTGCGGTAAACTTTTGAGGCAGGGAGTAGGAAGTCTGTTTCTAAATTCTAGAAAGGAGAATGGCAGCTAAGTCACGGAGACAACACTGTAGGACTCAGTGTTGTTTCCTTCAGTCAGGAGGTCAGGTCGCTGGCCAGGGGAACGGGTCAAGCAGGTCAGAATTCTAACACCATGACTGTACTTTTGCTTGAACCCTGGCTTCAACCAGCCCTTGCTGTGTAACCTGGGCTGACTACTAACACCATCTTTAGGATGAACTGCACAATGTGTAAACAAGGTGATGAAGGTTTGTGGAACACTGATGGGCACAGAGGGAAAACTCAGAAATTATTTGATCACTCCTTTTTTATGGGTAATTTTCCCTTTCGTGGGGTTCACACTGTGCCAATAATGCTGACACCAATGGCCACAGCACTGATAGTTGGGAGTGCTGTTATAAAGCTTCTGCCACAGAGTTCCCCCAAACTTCAGATACTCCATGTGGTCAGCAATAGCACCAAGTCCTACAATGGAGAGCACAAGCTCCTCCTGCTCGCAGGCCCAAGAGGTAATATTGCTGACTCTAGGGTCAGTTCACAGAGAGACTTTCTGGAAAGGACTGCTTGGGATTCTGAACATGCCAGAGAGTCTAGGTGTTTCCTAGAGAGGGAGGGGGAGTGGGAGGAGAGAGAGAAAGAGAGACAGAGAAAAGGAAGAGGGAGGGAGGGAAGAAGGGAGGGAGAGAACAGGTAAAGGCAGAGAAAAGGAAGGGAGGAGGGAGGGAACAGACACTACATCCTATTGTACAAAAACTATCTGACATGCCACAAAATTCCAAGAGCACCGCTTAACCACAGATATTTTACTCATCCGACTCTTTAAATACAAGTATATAATAACCTAGGAGGTTACTTCAGGGAAGAGAGGGCTCTGAGAGTTGAATCTAAGCGGCACCTGGGGATAGGCAGGGGGAAAGAACTAATATTGCATTGTTAGGAGGACTTCTTCCTGGGTTCCTTGCTTCAAGAATGAAGGGTGACGTCAATCAATGAGGAAAAGAAAAAAAACAACAACCCAGCGAATCCTAGGTCGTATTGCTCCAATTAAGCAAGAAGGCACGTTAGAGCATGAAGGATTGGGTAATCATTCATACCTGTTCTGTTTCAGTGCTAGCCCTGAGCCTAAATGTAGACATTTCTTGCTTAAACATGAATTCTTTTTATATAATAGCTCAAGGCCTTGACTATTTAATTGGATTTTTTCCCCCTTGAAGAAAATTACTTATAAGGAAATGTTGAAAACTAATCTCCTGGGGGGAAAACGTAGGGACCTTCTGAATGTAAATTTGGCAAAAAAGAGCTATAAAGGACCTCTCTCAGTGGGAGCAGGTGATTGAAGTCCTTTTCCTGTTCAAAAACAAGAACCCTATTATCAGATGATTCATTTCCACGGCAGTAGGCTTTCCTGTCCGAAGAGCCTAGCATGCATCCTGGCTCTCAGACCCCTGGGGGCTAAGCCTGACTCACGTCCATAGGCTTCCTTAAAGAGGGTGGGGGCTTCTGGGAGGAGCACTCAGAGCTCTGAAGAATGTGCTGCACCCCAGAGCAGCTGGCTCTCCCAGAAGCTAGACCTGGGTTCTTTCTAAGAAATGATTTGTGGAGTAAGGAGCTAGAAGTCCTTGCTCTGCTGACCAGGACGCAGGATTAGATGATGACTCTGAACAGCCGGTGTGGAGTCAAAGGGCCTGTGTTCACACCTGGCTCTGCCAGCTTTCCACCAGAGTGAGCTTAGGCAAGATACTCCATCAGTTATGCTTCAGTTTCCTCAATTCCAGGCCAGATTATACTGCCCGTGGGCAATCCAGGGACGTTTAAATGGAGAAATACAGATAAGATGCCTACTAGTGTGGGGGGTCATAAAATCAGTAATCAGGGAGCGGTAACAGTTGTGGTTAACGCTAAATATCTTAGGGTGTAAATTCCCCTATCTCTGTGGGAACTGGAACCCAATAGAGCCACTACCCAGTGCACAACAAGCAAAATGCATGCGTTCTGTAGGCAAAGGATACGCTACCGGAAAGCATTTTGGGGGTAGGGTTGGCTGTATCTGAGGCTTAAACCTACGCATCAACAACAGTCATCAAAGGAATACATCGTAAGCCTTTGAAACCAAGTAGGTTGTGTGAGCTGTTGTGTGGTAGGTGAGGGAAGTTAAGAGGCTACAGGTGCGGCTCCCAGGGTGCACGGCTGTCTCTGAAATCACGCCATTTTAGCAATAGGACCCGTGTGATGAGATTGAGTCAAAAATATCAGGCTGGAAAGATCTGCACTGAGTACGGGGAAAATTGGGACATGTCTGGAAGAGTTCAAATTCAATGTCTATTCTCTGATTACAAGTAACCCAGGACCGTAACACCAGTGTTCATTTAAAAGGAAAATCAAGTTTGGCTTTCCCCAGAGAACAGTTGGCTCTCTGCCCAGTGGTCTGTACAGTAATAGACTCAGACAAACTTCCCAAGTTTGCGAAGAAAGGAAACGCGGGGAAAGGAGAGCCGGAGAGAAGTGTTGACCTTTGTCCGTGAACACTCTGCATTATGGCCAGGTGTTGAGAAAACTCATTTGTGTTCTCAGGGCAAGTTAGCCAGCTCTTGATGGGAACAATGGGAACTTTCATCTTTGTCCATTTCCAGGTCCTGTGTTTTGTAATGTGATTTGTTATTCATTCGTCAAACATTCATTAAGTGTCTGGTCTTGGAAGATAGGTGTCACTAGAGGCAGGGCAACCATTCTTCTCCAAGTCTCTCTGGCCAAGAACGGTCACCTGTTATCCAAGATATGAGGCATAAAGCTGCAGTAGAATGCCAGAGATGCTGGCTACTCTGCATTGTCTCTCTGTTTTTGTCTGTGTTTCTAAACACTGCTAGGAGCTCTGTGCCTGTCCCTTTGATTTTGTACGTAGCTGTCACATGGCTCTGGCTTTCTCCCTTCGAGAGCCACAGCTTGGACCTACAAGTGTTTTTTAACTCTTAGTCTCTCAGATTCCCTGGGGCTGGAGAGATGCCTTAGCCGTCAAGAGCATGTTCCGTTCTTGCACAGGACTGGAGATTGGTTCTCATAACCCCTGTCAGATGACTCCAGCTCCAGGAGCACACCTCTGGAACCCACAAATACCTGCACTCACCCAGCACACAGACACACATCTGTTACATAAAGCAAACTAAAATGAAATCTTTAAAGAATATTAAATGTTTCTTCTCTTCTTTGAATTATAACAAATGAGGGCAGACTTGGGTGAAAATGTTTAGAAAAACTTCCTTAAATAATGCTAGCAGTAAGTACAATTCAGTTCAGTTGGGCTAGAGTAGAAGACTGAATCTTGTTTTTATTTCTCTTCTTCTGAAAGTGACCATTAATGCCTAATTTTATGTATGGTTCAGTGTTTGTATGCTGTGTTGTGAGAGGATTTGAAGGATGAGAGAACGGTCCTGTCTAAAGGTATTCCCTTGCGATGTATGACATCTCCAGAGAAGCAAGATTTAATTCAGTCTTGATTCCTACTGTCTTTTACCCTGTGTAGTTTCCCCTCCAGTGTTGCTCCCTGAACAGGATTATGCGAACCCCCACACTCTAAGGGTTTGCTTCTTACAATTACCAGCTTCCAGAATTGTGAACGACAGCTAGACATTGAAGTTCCGTTCTTCATAACTAGGATTGAACAGCCCTCTGAGCAAAGTGCTGCCTTCTCTGTGGAGGGCTGAACTGTGCTTATGAAGAAAGGTAACGAGGGAAGAAGACACAGAGCAGAACACCTGCCCCAGATCTATGTAAACCCTCGAGGTAGCAGTTTGTTTTCTGGCCTCTGATTGCAGAATCCCTCTCTGTACTTGTGATAACATGTCACACGCTTATAAAGACTGGTGTGGTCTTCGCACGCTAGTACGAGCTTGTCCAGTTTTGCAATTTGAATCAGTTGATACGAGACAGAAAGCTAGAGTACATTTGCATTCATTGGCTCAGTGGAATTCTTGCTGAGGTGTTGGGCCACATTATCTCGTCACTGCTTCTTAACTGACAGATGCCCAATTGTCTTATATACTTTAGAAGCGAATGTCGTTTTTATCTTGAAGAACAATTAAGTCTTCCGAAGGCTAAATGTGTCCAAGGAAGAAAAGGAAAGCCAGAATACAGTTTAATTTATTGAAAGTTATTTATAATTCCAGTACTCACTGTCCTGAAAATGCCTGTCCCCTTGGAAATATGATTCAGACGCTCAGAGCTGAAGAAACATTTTCCTTTTTCCTGTGTAAAACATGAAACAAAGACAACTGAAAAACACTTCATTAAAATAGTTCCTTTGTCCTTTTGACAATGAAAATCAAGGAGAGTCATGCCAGTTTGGCTATGTAGGTGGTCCCTTTCTATGCTGACCTTAGCATGACCTCACAAAAATCACTGAAAGTTATTTGATGGCTCTAGAGATTTTCAAAATCTGTTGAAAAGCAAGAGCCTGGTGTACTAGGGCATTCCAGACACTTCACAAATTAAACTGTGAGGTTCTCAACTGAGGAAGCTACCCATGACCTTCTCTGCCCAGACTCACCGTCCTTAGGCCTCTTGTGTTCTTATATCTGAGGACTCTGCAGGTTGATTTTGGCTTCTTCATCCTTTGTCAGGGTCTTCCCCAGGCCAACTTTGCTATCAACTGCATGTAACTGGTTTACATCAGCACACATATTACATGTATCAAATTAAGTATATTCCCCGAGGGAATATCACTGACATTTCTTTTTCTTTCTATTTTAGGGGATCAGTAATTCTAGAACATTTTTCATAATGCAATGTTCAGAACTTCTTCAGAGTTTAACAAAAAGCAGTGATTTGATTGTCTGATGAAAAATTAAAATTAGCTACTGGGTTGTTTCTTTTCTTTTAGTTAAAAAAAATATCTTTTCTTCTCCTTGAGTAAAATTTTAATATCTTAGGGCTGTCCGAGGAAGCACAGTCATGGGGTCATCTGTCTTACCTGCCAGAAAGCTCAGTCTAAGAGTTTTGAGAAATGAAAAATGAACTTGGTGCTTTCGGTTAATGTTTCTCAGTTAGGTGAAATTTAGTATTCGACCCCTAATTCTATTAAAATGATACTGTGCATATCATATGCTTTCATATGGCGGCTCTATCCTTTTTGCCTGCTGTTAGGTAGTAGTTTTGTTCTGTTTGGTTGTCAACAAAATAAATAAAAGAAAATACCTCAAAGGCTTTGGGGTTTTATCCTGTTAGGAGGTATGTGGAAAACCTGTCTCAGGAAACGATCTTCCTTCCCTGGAATACCAGAAGCTTTAAGAAGAAAAGAATAAAAAGCTCCTTTCCAATCTTTTAGTAAAATGGAGTCTTGGCAGCACACATTTTCTGAGCACACTGTCCACCTCTTGTTCTGCTACTTGACGTGATTCATGCTTGCAGAATGTTTGGCAGGAGTCTGGGTTTAAGTTCCCAAATGAGTATTCAACATAGATTAATTGAGACTGTTATTTCATGGAGTATAAATACATCTGCTTATTAAAATGCATTTATGAAGATAAACAATTATGTAATAGAAACCATCTATAGGCTATAATAATAGGACTAATTAAGAAGGCAATTGTAAGTGACATAATTACTGGAGGTTAAAAGGTACACTGTTGGTAATACTTGTTATGCCGTGTGAAGACTCTAATAAGAATTTTGATCATCATCTAACATGTAATAACTCTTATTGTACACAAAGAAAGGGTCGCTCTTCCAGTTTGGTCTTACAGAGTGCTCTGGGGAGCTGCGGCATTAAGAGCTCTACTCTTACGATAGAGGAAAGACATAGATTTAGGATATCAATTGTTACTGATTGTATTCTATTTGGGAAGTGGAAAGAGAAACCAATGTCTTTGACTAAACCTTCTGTCATCTTTGATGATAGAAGAGCCCCATCTATGTATATATATATGAAATAGAGTTCATCGCTGCTTTCCATGGGGAGGATTTAAGGCAACTTTTAAAATGTTTGTGAGTTGCTATTTCTAGAGACATGCTCCAAGAAGTCATTTTTTATTCTGATTGTCACTAGAAGGAGCTTTAGGAGGATTAGGGGGCTGGCTTTTGCTCCAGCATTTGTATGCACATTTCCGCCAGCTTCTCAGTGGTCCCTTGCTCTCCACAGTAATGTGATCCGCTCGGTGGTACTGAGAAGCGGGGAGAACTAAAGAGGCATAATCAGTCAAGTATGACCTCAGTCTTGGGCTATGGGAATAAGGGATGCATTATAGCGGTAGAAGAGCACGTGTGGCATTAGGCCTGTTCCCAGGGCCCAAGAGAAGCCCTGAGAGGGAGTCAGAGCAAGAGGAGCAGACTAGATTGCAGACAGCTCTCTGTTGCTTCAGAATCAAGAAGCATTTCAGAGCCAGAGAAGTTTGTATTCTTAAGCAAAATGTCTCCTCTGCTTCCTCACTTCCAGTTGTGGTCACTCTGCTGCAGACCCCAGAGTTTCTGGATTGTTCCTCAGGAGAGAACTCTGCTATCTGCTCTTGAGAAGTGTTTGCTGGTCTTGTTTATTGAAAGACTATATGGGAAGGCTGTGTCTTTATTTGGCAATGAAGTGCTTACATGTATCTGTGCGCTAGAGGAGGTTGTTCTTTAAGATGTAGGGAGCTACAACCTTTATGTTGTATTTGATGGTTTGGATGGAATAGTCTCAGTTTGAGTTGACTAAAACTTCAGAGAGTTTCAAATATTTTTCCAAAGTTGTTAGAATATGTAGGTGTTGTCTGTTGAGGAGATTGCATTTGGCACCGTCCACGTGGGCATGTGAGCTCATGCATGTGTGTTTGTGTATGGGTGTGTGTTTGCATGTTTGTGTGTGTGTATGTGTGTGATCCCTGTGCTTATTTTTGTCCTTCTCTTTGGCTCTACTCACCATGGATTTTTCATGTTGGTGTTCAGATCTCCATGATTCACCATCCTTCCCCATGGTTTATATACATTATGTACATGTGTGTACATGAACCAGGTAGGTGATTCTTATAGCTCTAGACTTATTTCCACCATGCTCCATTCCTCATTAAAAAACCTATTTCAGATTCTCTGTTTTTGGATTCTCTCTTAACTATAGTAATGTGACTGAGAGGACAGAGTTCTAGTTCCTATTCTAATACCTATATTCCTATTAATTTTGCAAATCTATTTAAATTGTCTCTGATTGCTTCTTTTCCTGTAAATATGGACAACTTTAAAATCACTTCAGTGTTGGCTTACAGAACACAGAACTCTCAGGAAGCCTTGGCTTAGCACTGTGGGAACCATGAGAGGAAGTATCTTTACTAGTTATAGGACAACTGTGGCTGTCACTGAAGCATAAGTAAGCCAGTGTAACCCTGTCCATAAAGTGTGCTATGTCAGCAAATTGCCTCTGATCCATCAAGACATAAAGCTTCATGAGATTACTCTTCTTAGGTTCATCCATACTTGATTCCACAGATTCATGTCCGTCTATTTTTGTCAATTCTCTCATGGCATCTTTTAAGTGCAACAAGCATAAGGAAATGGGTAAGAGCTTTTCCTTGTCTTTATTTACATGTGAGCATTTTGTTTTCAACTTCAAGATTACCTTGTTTAATTTGACAAATATGTCATTTTGGAACTTGTAGAAGATGTAAGTAAGGTTGGAAAAGCAGTAGAAGAAGGAAGGGACTGGCCACAGAGTTTATGCAGCAGTCATCATCTTGATTTGCTATCAATTTTGAACATATTGGTCAAGGTCTGACATGTACATATTTAATAAGTATCATCTGATATGTAGAATAAAACAGTAGATAACAGTGTCCACTCCCCACCCTGCCAACATGCCAGATAATGTCTTGAGGACAGTGACGACATTGCTCTGGTTCAGTCCTGATGCCTCCAGCATGGAATGTATATGCCAAGATCCTTGTCATGACTGTTGTGAACAGCTTGAGTGTTTAAGTGGTTGACCACTTAAACCTGCATTTGTAGGAAATTACTTAAAATTGTTAATTATCAAGACTAAGAGAATGAGGTCAAAATTGTGGTTTTATTTTCTTAATAAATCAAGAAATTCTTATTAGAGACAAGAATTGGTGGTTCTAAGGGAAAAAAAGTTCCACCAAAAATTAGGCCTGTTTGCTTCACTTCTGAGAAAATGAATCATTGCCTTTATGAGATTCCCAAGAGGCAAACAACATGCAAAGAGTTCACGTTTATGAACCACCCACTTGAGGACAGACAAAGAGAGAGTCCTCTGATTCCATTGCTGTTCAAGGAATCCTGGACAATGAGAGTTCAATGGTTAGCACTCATATTTCAGACTTAGGAAACTTACTGAGTTATCTTATCAATACAGAAACACCTTTGAAGGATGACCTAGAAATCTATGTCTAATTCTACAATACTTTGGCCATCTTTAGTATAAATTATATGCAAGATGGGATGCATTTTAACTAAAGTCTCTGGTGACAGATGAGTTTTGGTGAAAGGAAATGCTAGACTACAAGCCAAGTGTGAGTTTTGGTGGGCGGAAATGGACAACTGGATTAGCTTGAGAAAGAAGTTTGTGGCTAGTGACTCAGTGCAGTGTTTCCTGGAGACCTAGCCTCAAGCTCTGCCATTAGAATATAACGCACTCATTCGAAGCAAAGCACAGCCCTAACTTCAAAGGGAAGAACAATTTATTCTTGAATTGAATGACTGATCACGGCCTGGGAGCGGGGATATAAGTGGCATCAAATAACGTGTTCCACTGTGGAAATTATTTCATGAAACTAGTTACAGAGCAAAATAAAGTTCCAAATGAGGCCGTTTCTTCAAATATTTGGTGAGAGCATCAGGTAGATAGATTATAGTCAAGTGGAAAAATCTCTGCTTTAGGTCTCAGCTCTGTCTGATGGTGTTCCTAGCCTTGGGGCTTGTAGAAGCTAGGGGTCTGCTAAACTGATACATTCTCAAGGTTTTCCTGGTAATCATAAAGATATTAAGATATTATGTCAGCCACAGAGGTGGGCAATGAATGGCTATTAAGGTAGCAGGTAATTAGGCTTTAGATTTGCAGCATTCCAACTCTACAAATACAAAATTCGAGTCAGTCGTTCTTGTAGAATCTTTAGCATAATGGAGTCCATTTTCTAAAGAAACATCAGGGCATTAACCCTATGAGAGGTGGGGAAGAGGCCCGACGGCAACAGCATATCAGCAATGATGAGAGGCATAACTTTTATATTTTCAGCTTTCATATGGGAGCCTCTGATCATCATTTTGAAACTGACAGATAATAGAGTGTGTATTTTACTCAGACAATTTTCGCAGATGTAGTATAGGTCTATGCCAGGCTTATTTTATAGAAAAATATTACCATGTGTTTCAAATGAGCAAAGTGAAGATCTGCAAAACACATTTCTTCCCCAGGAGAAAATTCCCGGCAGTCATGGTTAGTGGAAGGTTGCAGCCTTCCTTTAGGAGCAACGAAGAGTTGGATTTGAAGACCCACTTCATTGGAAGGTTGAATTTTGATCATTAACCTGATTGGATTAAGAAATATTTAAGGAAACACATGCCTCTGGTGTTCGTGGTGGCCTTTCCAGAGACAGCATGATCACAAAGGCTCTGACCTAAAGAATATATTAATCCTTTCATAACTGGTGATAGATATGATGTCACTACGGAGATGTGCTGGAAGATCAAGCTGGGGCCATTAGGGGAGAAGCAGTTATACTTGGGGGTATCCCTGGAGGTCCATCTTGCCCAATTCTTGTAGCTCCTTTTTTTTTTTTGGCCACCATAAGGTAAACTGCCTTGCCTGCCCCCCTTGTTCCCTTCCTGATGATACTAACCACAGCCCCTGTGTTCTCAGTAAACATAGCCTTCTAAAATCATTCTCTTAGGTATTTTTATGACAGTGATGAAAAATCATATTACCTCACTGCACATGGCTGAAGGAGGTAAAAGAACTTCTCATAAGTTGGGCGGTGGTGGCGCACACCTTTAATCCCAGTACTCGGGAGGCAGAGGCAGGCGGATCTCTGTGAGTTCGAGACCAGCTGGTCTACAAGAGCTAGTTCCAGGACAGGCTCCAAAACCACAGAGAAACCCTGTCTCGAAAAACCAAAAAAAAAAAAAAAATTTCTCATTGAACCTCAATAGTTCCACCGATAAATGAAGAATATCAATGTTTGGCCATGTGTGGTGACACAGTCCTTTAATTCCAACTTGTGGGAAGTAGAGGATGAGAGACTTCTGTGAGTTCAAGGCCAGACTGGACTATACAACAAGGTCCATGCCAGCCAAGGCCACACAGTGAGACACTGTCAAAAATATAAAGAGAATATTAATGCTTATTCTAAGATTCTGTAAGGGTTGGAAGACAATGCCTAGCTTTATGAATTGTGGGTGGCTAATAAATGACAATGGTCATTATACTTATTAATACGAAACTGAATACATATTCATATATGTGCCATAATGCAATAATGAACTTTATATAAGCAAGCTCTGGAGGGCAAAAGTATTCTTCCAAATATGCTAAGCTTTTAATATTTAACCACCTCTAGGAGAATGTTGTCTTTTTATGTGATGTAAACCCTTTGTATGTCTTCTATGAAGAAATATTTATTCATATCTCTTGCTTGTTTTGAACCATTTTGGATCCATTTTAGTAATCACCTATACGTTTTCCATGTTACTTCCTTCTGTTCACACATATGGCTTATAAAACAAAATTCTATTCTTTGTGTTTTTACTTTATTGACAACTCATTTTGGGGACCATTTTAAAGATTTCTAAAGGGTCTGGAGAGATGGCTCAGTGGGTGAAGTCCTTGATGCACAAACACAAAAACAAGAGTTCAGATCCCCCCAAACCACTTGGAAACTGAGGGGCTATTTCTGAGCCTAGCACTCAGGGCCAAGTTGGCAAGCAAAAGCAGCTGGAGCAATCAAGCTTCTGGTTTAGTGAGACACCTTGCCTCAGTGAATAAGCTGGACAGTGAGCAAGGAAAGCATCTGCTATCAACCTCAGGTCTCCATCTGCATGCACACACTTGTACACATGTTCTTGCACACATATCACACAGTAGACAAATAAGTAACAAAATAAATAAGTAATAAACATTTTCAGGGGACTCCATGATGCAGCTTTCATGAGCTCATCATTCTTGATAAGGTGGGACTTTGCAATGACGTAGCTGTTTGGGGGTCACCCACTTTCCTCAAAGTAATTTCTCACTTGTATTCTATAAGGAAACACAATGAACTCATTAGTCTCACTCAAAACGACTTCCCGCCAACCCAAACTTATTCAACTTCTTGGTTGCCTGTTTGGTTCCTGCCAACCCAAACTTGCCCAGCTTCTTGGTTAGGTTCAGGTCTTGATCACTTGAAATGTAATTTTTATGTGGGTTAGGGACCGTTTCACCTCCTTCTTTCATATATGGATAGCTAGTTGCCATGGGGCCTTTTGTGGAAAGAACCAAGCCTCTTCCATGTGATGCTCATGTTCCCGTGTGGTATCATTTTTGTATTTCCTATTTCCCTAATTGGTTTCTTTGATAATAACATATCATTTTGATTATTATAGCTTTTCGGTGAGTTTGAAATCAGGAAATGGAGTTCTAGCTTTGTTCTTCCCTTCCATATTACTTGGCTATTTAGGACTTTTTCATACTGTTTTTCATCCTAAGAAAAATATAATTGGGATTATTAGGATTGTAGTAACTGTATGTCATTTTGAGTAACAGGGTGACATGTTAACAACATTATGTCTAGGGACAGAGACTGTGTTTCATCTTGAATTTCTTGCAAAGATGCCTTCCAGTTTCCATTGTACAAAGCTTTCAGTTCGTCGGGTAAATACACTCTGGATATTTTGATTTTTTTATCAAATTTTCATGATTTTTTCATATTGTTCATTACTAGTGAAAAAGTAGAACAATGAATTTTGCAGTCCTGTTACTTTGCTGATGTAACTTACTAGTTACTATTTGTGTCTTCCTTTTGTTTGTATTTTGGGCTTTCAAATACATAATCTCTCATCTCTCAGTAGAGAAGCAGATAATGTTACTTCTTCCTGCCCATTTGAATGTCTTTCATTTTTTTTTTTTGTCTACTTGGTCTAATTACTCTACCTAGAATGTCTAGTACTATGTCAACTCTCTGTGACAAATGACAGCATTTATGCTTTGTGCCTGAATCTACAGGACACGCCTTTAGTCTCTCCTGTCACTACTTTGAGTTCTATAAATTTTAATATCTATGTATGAAACATTATCTCTACTTTTTACCATTCTTTGTGTTTTTCCCCCTTTGATCTAAAGTTGAGTGTTTATTCTCTGTAAATTTGTGTTTTTCACAGTTTTCCTTGTTTTAAATTGCATCACATGTGGTTTACACGATATTTTGTATAAGATTATCTGACAGTTCCTACCAAGACTTAATTTGTGGCTTAAACAACCTGGGAAACACCCTTAGTGCTGCTTCATAAGGACGCTTGTGCTGCTGTTACTGGCTAGAGCATCCTGAATGCTCAGTAGAGTTTATGCTGTTGCTTGCGTCATCTCTACATTTTACCTTCTATCTTGTTCTGTTCAGTATTGAGAGTGGGTTTTACAGTCTCCAGTCCTTATGGTAGACTGGCTTCTTCCTTCAGTTCTTCAGTTATTTTTGATGAAGTATTAATTTTAAAAAACTTTCACTCTTGTCTGTACTACACGGTGAGCATACTTCTCAAAACTCCCCTCATGAGTTGTGCTTATTTATGACTTGGTGTATAAATACATTTTAAAAAATTTATTTATTCTCTCATCATGTATGTGCTATGTTTGCACACACCGTATGTGCTGGCACCCATGGATGTGAAGAGTCAGAAGAGGTGATCAGAGTTGGAGTTATGAGAAGCTGTGGAACTGCTCAATGTACGTTCTGGGAATTGATCTTGTGTTCCCGGGGGAGAACAGCAAGTGCTCTTGACTACGAAGCCATTTCTCTGGTTACTGAAAAAAAAATTAAAAAAAAAAAATACTGTGTGTGTGCTTTGTAAGTGCTAGTCTATCCACACTGAGGTCAGAGGACAACTTTGTTGAGTTGCGTCTCTCCTTCCACCTTTATAGGGGTTCCAGGATGGAAAGAAAGCAGTCAAGCTTGTGTGGAAGGCTCTTTACATGCTGAGCAATCCTGTCGACCCCAAACTTTTATTAATATTTAACACTCTGTATATAATTCTGTATATAATCTGTGTCTTATGCATGTTAATGTAGGCTTAGAGTCTTCATTTTCATCTGATATGATTGTAGCTCAGACCTCTGTGCCATGTTGATTATTAATCCCATGGAGCATAGTCTTCCATTCTGCACTTTGGGTTTTAAGTATGTCTCCGAATCTCCAGTATCTGGTAGTGTATTTATTTATTCTGCAGTATGCAGGTTTAGGATTTAACATAGTTCCATTTGTAATGATTTCTGGGGGAGGAGGACTGTTGTCATTTCCCATATGCCCAGATATCCTCAACTTCTTTTCCTGTAGTCTGTCTTTTATGTAATTGATTGAATTTCTTATTGTCGGAAAAGTTTTGTATTTACCTCTCATTTCTATTTGAATATATTTTACACATGTTCTCTCTGTGGCTGCTGTGGAGATTATATTTAGTGGCATGAAGTTGAAACACTTTAATTTGGATTGACACCAACCTGAGATCAATCTGTGAGAACAGTGATCAATTAGCAACTCTTGTTTCACTTGTATATTTCTCAAAATGGCATTTCCACATAGTATTGTCTCTGGATAATCCCTTTAAATGGCTTAGTTTCTTCAATTACATAGGAAAAATCCTGTGTATTTACAAGCCAAAGTTAAAATAAGTTCTGCTTATACATTTTAAAATCATTAATGTCTTGAGTCAATAATAAATGAAAATAGACTAGCTCTTAGAGTCATGTATATACTTATCTTTTTTTGGGCTCTTTACAAAAATTTACGTTGTATGTGCTTGTGTGCTTTACTTGAATGGATATCTGTGCACCACGTGTGTGCCTGGTGTCCACAGAGGTTTGATGCTAGAAAAAATTATTTCAGTTCCCTAGAACAGTAGCTATGGATGGTTGTGAGCCATCATCTGGGTACTAGGAGTTGAACCTAGGTCCCTGAAAGAACAGCCAGTGCTCTTGACTGCTAACTCTTATCTCCAGCCCCACTTTTTTGTGCTTTTATTGCTTCAGAAGTTCTGAGTTCCTGTCTTTTGTTCCTTGAACATTTCATTTCGGGAAGGTCTAGTGGCAATACACTTTCCGAGTGTTTTTTCTATGAAGAAATCCTTTCATTTTTTAAAAATAAATATTTGAGTCACAGTTTTGTGAAATATAAGGTTTATGGTTAACAGTTTCTTTTTTATTTTAGAACTTTGATTCTTCCATTGGCAATCCTATTGAAGGTTCCTCATGTCTTACAATCTGCTCTGGTCTTGTTTCTGATAAGATTATCTCAGTCGCTTGGAAGGTTAATTATAATGTATCTTCAGTAGCTTGCAGTTTCTTGAAGTTCATGAATTTTCATATTCTACCTTTCATTAGTTTCCAACAATCTTAGCCATTATTTCCTCAAATGCTGTACACCTTCTCTCTTTCCTTCTAAAGCTATCTCAAGCACATATTGGTTCACTTGTTGGTGTCCCCTAAGTTCTTAAGCCCTCTTTATTTTTAAAAACTGTTTTTATTATTTCTTAAAAGAACCTTTTCTTTTTATGTTCTAGTCTTTCTCCTCACTGCTTGACTCTATTTGAATAATTCTTGTACAGTTTTCAACTTAGTTACTCTATTTTTTTTTTTTTTTTGGTTTTTCGAGACAGGGTTTCTCTGTGGCTTTGGAGCCTGTCCTGGAACTAGCTCTGTAGACCAGGCTGGTCTCGAACTCACAGAGATCCGCCTGCCTCTGCCTCCCGAGTGCTGGGATTAAAGGCGTGCGCCACCATCGCCCGGCAGTTACTCTATTTTTTAATCTCTGTAATAGTTTGTTTCTTTTCATGATTTCCCCCTATTATGTTTTCACTTTATGAACACATTTGACTCTGTCCATACCTTGTTTTTGTTCTTCATGTGTCACTGATCTATAAGTCTGTCATTAACTCATTGTCAGGGACACTTCACATTGTCTTTGGTTTGTGTGCTTGGGACTTTTGGTTACAAACAGGCCATTTCCTCTGCAAATAAGAATTATGTTATACTTTTTTCCACTCTGAGCACTCAGAATTTCAAATCATCCTATCCTTGAATTTGGACATAATATGTTTTTATTTTGTTGTATCTAATTTTTCTCTACCTCATGATTGGCTAGAGTAGTGAACCTGTGTCTAGTATTTGTTTCTGTGTAGTCCACGATGTTAAGGATGAAAATTTAATTTTTGTCTCTATTGGGGACTGTGAAATTTGCAGTAGAACCTTAGAATTGCCAGAGGGATGCTGACGTAACACACTGCTGTCTCGACTCCCAATCTACCTCTGTTGTTGGTTTCATTTATTTTCTTAGAAAGTATTTTTTTTTCCTTTTCTGGGATCCATTTATACCATAAAATGTTATGGGAATTGTTATTGAGAGTTGTAATTCAAAGTAATATAATATAAGGCATTGAGAATATTGGGAACATTTTGGAAACACAAAGCTCTCTCCCCTTCCACACGCCTTTTCGCTAAGTACTAGTGGTAGGAAATCCAAGAGTTAACAGGAAAGCAAGAGACTGAAGAAGATTCTGCTGTGCCTCTGTTTTTGTCTGCGTGTGCACAAATGCACTTTCAAGAGTGTTGAATCTAAAAAGAATGAAGGTAGTCTCAGTTCAGAGACTCTTCCAGTTCGTACCTTTTATTTCGTTAGTTCTTGGAGAGTTTCGTACAAGGAGTTTTCATTATATCCACCCCTCTCAACTCTTCCCAGATACAGCCGCCTTTTTCTACCCATTAACTTTGGGTGTGTGTTTTTTTAAGTTTTCAAGAATTTATGCTGTCCAAATTCTTGGATAGATGATCTTTCATTGCATTGTGGTCGACTTGCCAGGCGATACACTCTCAGAGAAATCTGTCTCTTTCCTCTCCCAGCGGCCAACGATTGGCAACATCTCCATAGGTCTGCATGGGACTCTATCCACTCCCCACCCCTGTCCATGCTGGCGTTTGGTCTGGCTTGGGCTCACACGCGTCTCTTGCACACTGTCGCATCTGCTGTGAATTCATGTCTGAAGCTGCCCTTCTGTGTCCAGAAGCCAAGCTTTGCTTGTACCTATTCATTGCCTCCAGCTTTTCCATTCTTTCTGGCCCCTCTTTCATAATAATTTCTTGACCTGTGGTAGTATCCATGTTCCCTTTAGGACTGACTATTCTTTAGTCTCTTACTCTTTACACCTTGGTTAGTTGTGGGTCATGTGTTAATTTTTTCCTCTTCACTGCACTTCTCCAAGCCCCAGGATTCTCTCAGGTAAAGACAGAGTGCTATTTTCATTTCTTTCAAAGTGTTGTCTTGGTAATGTTTTAATAACGCACACAAACTGTTGAATATATTTGACTATATAATTTATCCATTTATTTCAAAATGTTTGAGATCTTTTCCAGTCCAAACCATTTCAGACCAGAAAGAAGCTGAGGCTTTTAAATTTCTTTTGCATGTGCATAGATGGACCAGTTGGGGAATGAACACAAAGCTACCCTTTTATTCCCTTGGTTTTCTTTTGTTAACTTAGGGTCACCATTTTCTTTAATTAAAGCCATTTTAAATCTGAATCCATCAGACTATAACTTTAACAATCTTCTACCCATTTTCTGGTAGCTAGTCAGTTGGACACCATCACACACAAGGCTCTCTGGTGATGTAGTTTTGCTGAATTCCATAATGGTGGGAGATTCACCCAAGCCTTGGTTCTGGCTGGAACAAGAAGAGGTGCCCAGAGGTGTCTCATAGAACTGATCTTCTTTAAATACAGATACCACCATTAGTCCTGCAGACAATGGAAGAAAACCCTCTAAACCCAAAAATATTTTTCAAAATGTCTTCCATGGAAGCCCCATGTTTGCTGGAAACAAGGGAACTTTATTACGGGTGAGGTCAGGCTGCTCTTATCGGATGCTGTACTCTACTGCAGAAGGTGATGGGCTTGCAGACCCAGGCAAAGCTCTTCTTTCTGATGGCCTGAAAGGTGTTGATAATGGGAAGCTGTTTTTAGGGTGACTAAGGTTGTCTATGAAGATGCTAGATCATCGAGTCTTTGTCTAGAGATTTTAACCCTAACCTTTGTTAGGAAATCCTATTTGGACCTTATGAAATCTCTTTTCTGTTTGCTATGATTGTTCTAGTGCCTTCTGATGCCTCCCGTCATGGTTATCTTTTAGTCACATGTGCGTGTTGACATGCCGTCTACTTTGCAAACTCAGACACAGGTCGTACCTATTTCATTGGTTGCCACTCCCTGTGAATCTATTTACAAAGTCAGGAGGAACCCTTCTGACAGATGTCACTGGGCAAAGATCAACACCTCAATCTGAGGCGTGTCCACTGCTGGGCCCCCTGCTGGCTTTGCCACGCTAGGGTTTCCTCCCAAGGGCTGGCTATCCAGGGAGAAGGCACTGAGAGACCCGGAAAGCACAAGGGAAAGTAGCAATGAAGAAATGCGACTTCTTTTCTCCCTTTGTGCATAATTGGAGATACCCGTTAGCTACGTAAAAGGAGGGAGAAAGAAAGGCTGCCCAGGCTCTGTGCTTTGTTATTATTTCAGTGAGGAAAGAGGCAGGGAGATTCACTGCCCTACCGGTTTAGCAGAGAGACTGGAAGCCTGTCTGTCACCTGCGGGGTCCTTTCTTGTCTTGGCTTGTGTTGGAGCTTCTACAAGGGCTGAGAGTCTTAACCCTGTTTAATTTATGTAGCTTCAGAAAGAAAGGTTGTCAGGGCCCACTTGATGAGGAAAGAGGAAGGACGGCAAATGAGACTGGGGACATGTCTGAACCTCCTCTCGCTGCCCTGTCACCCTGCTCATCAGGTAAGAAGAAAAACAGATTAAAGCGAGGCCTTTGTTTCCAAATTCCAGGCTTGCAAAGGATGTATTATGATACTCATTTCAAAATATGGTTACATCTTGAAAGCATTTTTGTTAGAGAGGCATATTATCTTCAACAATGAAGCAAGGAAGAAAGCTTGGTTCTTTACAGTAGACGCTTAAAATACCTTTGCTCATATATATATATATATATATATATACACACACACATATATATATATATCTTTTTACATTAGCATTCAGAAATTCTTGGCAGGAACAATAGGCATGGTTCAAAGTTCACCTCCTAATCATAAGCAGACTTCTTTTCCTACCCCCTTTAGTCTTTATTTTTTTCTTGCTGTGTTTAGAGTGAGGGGGGAAAAGGGTTACATTTAAACACCATTCCCCTAGGATGAGGCCTAATTTCATAATAGGATAGTTTTATTCAGAGTTAACTACTTTGGTTTGGGTTCCGAATGATAATGGTAGAAAATATAAAGTAACATTTTAAAAGCTCAGACTGAAAGGCATAGCACAGCTTAGTAAAAGCATATGTTGCTGGTGGGACCTCACAACCGCACTCGATCGTGCTCTTGCCAAATCACGCTAGTTTCTGAGACTCCCATTTAAATTCCCCCAGCAAGACGCACAAGGCAGGCTCTCTCGTTTTCTGCTCTACGGTATTGAAGGGCGTCCTCACAAAGCTTGCCCCCAAAAGAACTAACTTCGTCTTGTCTGTGTGAAAATTCAAATTGAGGCCAGTGCTCAGTTACAGAGTTCAGGACTCCACGCCACCAACAAGAGCAGAAAAGAACAGCTGTTCTTGGCACCGCTGTGGTGACAATGGCTGCAGCGCTGCGCACGCTCACACAGGCAATGCGCCTGCCAAGTCTGGTCTGAAAGGAGTTAGACTTGATGGCGGTCAGCCTTTGCAGGCCCTGAAATACCATTTGGCCAAGCCCCAGATACACAGAGAGACTTTGTTAAAACTCCCTGCCTGTGTCTCCTTTTCGCTAAAAGCCCGAAAGACAAAAACAAGACAAAATAACAACAACAGCGGAGTAACTGTTTGGTGCTTCGTATAACCTGGAGCCAGGAGTACATCCTGAACCCGAGGGTTACCAGTTGATGTGCGGCTGGGGTCACTTAGAAAAGGGGGCTTCTTTGGAGCCTTCTGGTGCGTTTAGTGAGTGCGGGGGGGTGGGGGGGTGGGGTGGGGTGGGGGGGTTTATTGCTGTTGTTTTTCTTCTTCTCAGGCTCTGATAAATTGCTGTTTATGATTTTGACAGTTCTCTCCTGGCACCTCTGAATTCTTTACAGCTAATTATCATATCTAGACTACAATGAATAAGGTGATTATCCCACCCCGCACGGGCCTTTGATATTGTTTACCCATCCACATTTAAAAGCAGACCACACTGAAGAGGAGACTTGCATTAAGCTTGGAACTATAATGACTTAGAGATCGTTCGGAACGATTTTTCTGAAATGCAGAAGTGCAGAAAATAGAGACGGGGACCCTGGCCCATGTTCCACAGCTGCGCATGCACAAACTCTGCGCAAACTCCGTACCCACGGAACAGTTTTCTTATTTATTCTTTTTTTTTTTTTTTTTTTGGTTTTTCACACAAGACAAGAGGATGGTGTTTTTATTTGTTTGTCCTGTCTCCATCTCTCTTCATTTGGGATCTGCTGGTCATCTGTCTTACCTCGTTTTACTTCCTGCTTGTGTTAGCTGATCTTTCATATTTTGGTTCAATTTTGCTTAAACTCTAAACACATTTTGGACAAGTAAATTAACTCTGTGCTCTTAAACACAAATTATCTAGGCTTACATGCCAGATCTGTGACTGAGACAACTTGCTTTGCTTTGCTGTTCCTGGTCTTCATCTACAAAACTTAGGCTGTCAGAGGGTCCAGCGAGTCCAGCGTGGAAGGCCATTCTAACAGCAACTATTGTTACTTAACTACAACCCAAAGCTTTGTGTCACTCTGAGCCAAGTGCTCTGTGCTCTGCCCTGAAGCTCTGGCCACCAGGTCCTTGTCCGTGCTAGGGTAAGGAAAGGTGATGGGTTCTTGTTTCTTTTGTTGGGAAGAGCCCACATTTGTTTTCAAGATGAACTTGTCCTGTGGAGGAAAAACACTAAGGTTATCTTTTCTCCTGTGCATGACTAACAAAACGCTTTCCGGTTATTGGAGCCTTGCCCTGCTGTGCTGAGGCACACTACACTTAAAACGAGCCATAAGTGTGAAAAGGTTTTTTTTCAAATATTGAATTTCCTGAACTGTCTTTGTCATTGTAAAGCAGTGATATGAAGTCTCTATATCACTTTCACAGGAAATACAAGGAGAATGTTTTAAGGTTTAAGTTGTAAAAGAAAAAAAAGAAACCCGAAGAATCGCAGGAAACATTCCTTGCAAATCCCTGCGTGCTCAGCAGTGTGTCGTGGACACAGTGTGCACTGTCACTATAGTAAACAGTTGTACTTGGTGTGCAACTGAAGTGGATGCTGCTCATAACCAGGGATGTTCAGTATAGCACAGCTGCTGAAGAGACATCAGGTAATCTTTGATTTGGGCATGGCTATATACATTGCTGAGCTACAATGGAAGACAAATAGGTTCACCAAAAGGAATAAAAGAAAAACATGGATTCATTTTCTTCACAAGGCAACATTTTTTTTTTCTGGTGTTTTGTCTTTTAAGTACTTACAAATTCCTCTTCCTCTGTTTTTTCCAGAATAGAGAGGCTAAGAGAACAGGATCTGCAACCAAGATGCCTGGACACGAACCCCTGCCCTGGGTCAATAGTAGTAACTTCTGGGTAGTGGCATGGTGTTTAGTGAAACACTGAGTGCCTCTGTGTTTCAGCCTTAGAGTATCAAAAAGGTTACAGCTGTGCACAATACTGACCATCGTCACTAAGGCTTAGTTATTCTTTAGTCTTGAAACGAAAAGCTAGTGGCATGCGTTCCTTCAACAGTACATCTTACTGAACACTTGAATGTGCCCCTCCTCCCCAACATTTAGGTCTTACTTCTGTTTGTTCTGTTACCAGATGGTTTAATGTAAACAATAGAATTCCGGTCTCTTCAGCTGTTGAGAAGTTTTGCTTTAAAACCTGCAGGAGTTCCTGGGTGTCTTCAGGAGTTTGCTCTAGGAACAGTCTCTAGATAGCAACTGTGGAGTCTCTTCTGTGAACTGGTGTAGCTGTCACAAAACCCCTCACATCTTCTCGTATACTTAAAATCCTGTCTACAGGACTTTGATATTTCATACAATGTAGATGCTGGTGAGTTACTGCTATACTGTGCAGCAGAAGGATAAAATCCACGTCTATTCAGTACGAACAGGATTTTCCTTACCTACTTTGATTCTTAGCTAGTTGGATCTGTTAGCATAGAAACAGCTGGTGTGGAGGGCTGATGTACTTTTGAAACCACTCTCCGTTTTGAGATACTTCCAAAGAAGTTTGAAACCCTTTTTTTCCCCTCCAAGACAGGGTTTCTCTGTACTTTTGGAGCTTGTTCTAGAACTGGCTCTGTAGACCATGCTGGCCTCGAAACTCACAGAGATCCACATGCCTCTGCTACCTGAGTGCTGGGATTACAGGCGTGCATCACCACTGCCTGCCCTAGAACTTTGAATTCTTATGTGTGCTGAGTCACAATTATAGTCCCACTGCAGAAACAGGTGACATCCAGCTCCCCAACATGCAGAGCTGAAGATTGCTAAGAAAACAGTTCAGTTTGGCAAGACCATAATTCAGCTATAGAACTTGGCTCTTAAGAAAGTGGACATATACTTGTTATCTACACTTGGAAGACAGGGTGAAATAATCATTGTTCAAAATCATGTTGCAACTACAGGCATGCTCCACAGACATCATGAGTAGAACTGGGTAAAATGTCATCCTATGAGTTTGTATTCCTGACATATAGAAAGTTTGTAAGGTTTATTTATTTTATTTTATGTGCATGATTATTTTGTCTGCACGCATGTGTGTGTACCACACCTGGGCTTGGTACCCTCAAAACTTAGAAGAGGACACGGTATCATGTGGAACTGGAGTTATGGAGAGTTGTGACTTCTGGGGATTGAACCTGGGTCCTCTGTACAAGCAAGTGCTCTTAAATGCTGAGTCATCTCTCCAGCCCCATTTTCTGATATTTGTAATGTAATGAATCACTCCTACTCCAGCAAAAAAAAAATCATGTTGGTGTCCTTATAATTTTGTGGGTAGTTGAAGGACAGCAGAGTTGTCCCCAAGCTCAGCTCCACGGTGGCTGGGACTTGAATGGAGATGCTGGAATGACACGTCAGTTGGGCTCTCCAGTTCCTCGTCAAATGCTGTTTGCTTTGTTTAGAATGCACACCTCTAATCACCAACCCAGAAAGAAAACACTGGACGAAATGAAGACCATGACGGTGTCCTTGCAGAAGGAAGTTCAGGCCGACACACACTGCAGACACAGCTCATACCAAGTCATCCAGATACACAATGTGTGCCAGCTAGGATTTTAAAACAGACTTGACCTTGACTAGCACAATGGTCAAGCACACACTTGAAGTGTATTATGTTCTAACCTTCCTTCCTCTTTGATGGTCCGTGAGAAAGGGAAACGTTTGTTTGCTACAGATGTCGTCACAGGTCAGTGCTACCAGTAGTAACTGCCCTCCTTAGCGGAGAGCAGAACTCCAGCCCAAAGACTTCATTGCTCGATACAATTTCAGAACAACCGATAAGCGCTTTTGGTCGTTATAGTATTTTCTTTTCATTGCCTTTAGATTTTTTATTGCCTTTAGATTATGTTTTGTGCATTAAAGTTTCAAAGTATATCATGATGTATATATGTATATATTTATATTATATATATATATTCCTGTCTAATGGGTACACACACACACACACACACATATATGTATACCAAGTTTGGTATACATATGTATGTATATATATTTGTGTATATATGTATATATAACGGCATATGTACATGAATATTTTAATGTGGTAACATTTTTACAATAATAAAATGAATACATTAAAATCTACTAAATAGTTAAAGTTTTGTGTAGTGTTTTGATGGGACCACCAAAGCCAGAGGGACTCAGAAGAGGCAGAGTTAGAGCTAGTGGAAGTCTGTAGAGATACCCACAGCACCTGAGAACAGAGACAGCCAGTGCCAAAAGGATGTCCACAAGGAGACCTGGAAGGCGGAGCATGTCGAATTGACCATGGAGCTGACCATGCTTCCCCACCCTCACCCCTGCACCACCGAGGTCAAAGCTGAGAGAAAAAAGCAGAAGGTCCATTTAGCCCTCTCCTCCCCAGAGGAACTGTCACCCAGTAGTCTGGGCTGCAGTAGCGAATCAGCACGTTTCACTGAGATACGAAAAGCAGGCTTATGTTGGCTTGCAACTGGTAGTGAAAATGGAAAATTATAAATTTAGTAACTGAGAATGCCTGAGAGAGTTTGAAATCTGCCCAAGTCATGATGCAGAACTCTGCCTGTGGCACAGGGAGATTTGACACAGAGCAAGGGGGAGTGATTGGAGAACATCAGACTGCCTGGTGCTTCTACCCTACCAAGCTGAGACAGTTCTGTGGATCACTCAGCTACCAACTAACACACACTACAAATGTATACATCAGTGAAAATTAGGGTCAATAACAGCAAACATTAAAGCACTAAGCCAGTGGTGAAGTATGCCAAAAATCACAGGATGGCGTAAGGATAATTAAAATTTGGAAAATGCTTAAATTGCAAATAATGACAAAATTCCCAGCACAATGCCCGAAATGAGTTCCAATTGAGCAATTTGTCTTGACTGAAGCTTTGCTGGTTCTGCCGAGAGCCACGCAGTCACCTGACTGTGAGGTAAAGGAAGGGCTAACCTTGCAGTCCCTGCCAATGTGACTATAATAGTTGTGACCATGAGCTCACTAGAGAGCTGGCTTTGTAGCTAGACTGGAGCTTCAGACATCTCTGGAAGCCGAAGAACAAGGAAATGAGTTGTACCAGGGACATCGCACACTGTAGAGGAAGGTGGATTCCCAGAAAAAAAGCAATGCCTTTAGCATGAGATATTCTATGTCTTTATCCCTGACTCTTGTTCAGCCTGTTTTTCTTTGTCCTTCCTTACCCTTCTTCGTTGCCTCTCACCTCTAAAAAGTTCTATTTCATTTTAAAATCCCTGAGGTATGGCCGGCTGCTGCTCAGGAAAGGCCTCTCCCAATAAACAAAACTATTTTTTTAAGACTACTTGTAGTGTCAAAAACGAATACTTGCAACAAAGATTTTAGATGAGGAGTGTTTTGCTTTTATAGGTTCTGTGTCAGGCCTGGTAGCTCAGGCCTTAGTCCTACCCTGTGAGAGGTAGAACCAGGTGGGTTTCTATGAGTTCAAGGCCTTTGTGGTCTAGAGAGACTGTTTTTGGTCAGCCATGGTTGTAGAATGAGACCTTACCTCAAAACAAACAAACAGGTAAAGAGGGGAAATCCATGGTCTGCATGCACGCGTGCACTGTCAAATTGCTGTTCCAAAAAACAGCAATTCATTCCTTCCTTCCTTCCTCCCTCCCTCCCTCCCTCCCTCCCTCCCTCCCTCCCTCCCTCCTTTCTTCCTTCTTTCCTTTCTTTCTCTCTCTCGCCCCCATTTCTTTTTCTTGTTTTATAGAAAGATTTGGAATCACATCTTCAGGAACACTAGGAATCTGTCATGGCCTCCTGCAACACCGAGCTTCAGCCTTGTTTGTGTTCCCAAAAGGACTCACTCTCTTTAATTCAGTTGTTAAACTGTCCCAGTGAGCACGTATAGGACACATAGCCAGTGCCTATGCCGGCTCCATGTTCAAGGAACAATGGTGACCATCTCTGTCCTCCTTCCCAGATGAAGACTGCGTATGTTTGCACATGATGCCCACACAAAATTACATGTATGTATGTGTACGTATATATTTACATCTGTATGTTTGTACTATGCCATGTGTAAATAATCAGATAAAGCAATGTAAATTCAAAATACTGGAAATAATAAGAAAACAATCTTCCAAAATTCCCATCAAATTAGAAATAAAACCTTAGCTCTGGGAATTCAGAAATGAATCCAAACAAACAAAAACATAAGGAGAAAACAACAATACACATGCAATGTTTCTTGGCAGATGTGTCCATGTTTCTCCTCAAAGAAGCCCCACAAAGCTGTGTTTCCTTTAAGAGTGTGCAAGAGCCGTAGTAACTGCAGAGGACTGGCCCTCAATGCAGGGTTGCCCAACGTCTTGGTCTTTCCCCTTTTAAGTCTATTCTACAAATCTTCGCCCTTTCCTTTCTTTTACTTCCTCCAAAATCCTTAGTGACAGGGACAGCTGCAGTCCCTTCCTCCCACTCTCCCATTCAGGGTGGAAGGCTGTTGCCATTGGAGACCTCCCCAGCTCCCACAAGCTTGCTCTGGCCAAGAACTTAGGTGGTGGACCTGAAGTAGCAGAAAACAGTCAGTGATTAGGAAAACAGCTTTTTCAGCCAAACTAAGTAACCGAAGCTTGGATTTCATATCTGAGATATTGGTTGTGTTAATTAATTAGCACAAAAATAATGGTCTGTGGGGAAAGACAGCTTTATAAACTTTTGGCCGGACCTAGCGAAAAATGAACAACAGGCCCGGGAAAATGTTAGTAGTAAAGCGAGGCAGTTCTAACAAAGTTTTACAGTACGTGGTTTAGGGTCCTCAGGGCGAACATATCCATTACACATCTAACCCCACACTGAGAAAATAATCCCTAATGCTGGTTCCTCAGCTAGTCCTATTAAAAATTCTCCAAAACAGAAAGCCTGCCAATTTCAGACTAAGAATAAATGGCTCATGGTTCCTTCTGAAACAGCATCCAAGATTCATGTTCTCAGCACGGCACACAAAATCACCGGGGGAGGAACTGCTCTGGTTTCTGGGGAGACAGAAAAAGCTAGCGTGTTGATGCAGCTCCGTTTATTTCAGGCAGGGCACCCAAAGGCCTCTGTTTGTTCAGGAAGGATTCAGTCTCGATTTCATCATAAAAGAGATGAGGATCCTTGCTGCTTTTGTTAGCACGCAGCCTGTATCGACTTGGAATTCATGATGGAGGGGCTATAAAATGTATTCCGAACGCTGTAAGATGTCACCTTGCAAGAACATCCAAATGCAGCGAAGAAGGATCCAGTCAATGCGCGACTGTGGTAGGTTTTGCAGAGGACCTTAATGCCCTACTAATGGCCCTGGAGTTTGGATGAGTGGATAGTTTTTCCTAGCCTTACATAAATTATTGCGTTGATAAGTAGCCATTGGTACATGAAAGTTGTGGGTGAATATATGCACGATAAGATATGGGAACATTTTAAAATTGCTTCAGACCATTTTTTTCCCGCACTGACTGAAGAAAACATTTGAATTCTGAAATTAAATAACAAAACCTTGGGCCATGATCTCAGCTGGCAGCTGTGAGAACTCTGACTGCTTCTCTGGCTTTCTCATGCCTGAATGTTCCCGCCAGAAATGTTGGTCTGTGTCCATGCCACACGGAAGTGAGGAGCAAGCAGGCAGGGCTATGAACCATTCTCAGGTCTAAATTCTTTAATACATAGATCCCCTAGCTCTTACAGGACAAAGTATAGTAGAAGATGATGTTAAAATATTGTCGTGTATCAGTTATTGAATTTCTTAATTTGAAAATTTCTTAATCTGCAAACACTTGGCATTGGCTGGATCCCAAAAGCTCTGTGAGGCTCTAAATAGCATCTCTCATGGAAAGCCTCATGCCCTGTCCCATGCTAGGCTGGTCGAGCGCTGTGTCAGGAGTCCACACCTGCCTCGTCTTGACCTGCTTGCAGCTGCTGTTACACCGGGGAGGGGCCTCGCTTGCTTTAGACACCATGAAAACAGCTGGACAGAGCGAGACTGTTATTACCCCACAGTCCACAAGCTTTACACTCAAGCTCAGAAGTAGCCAGAAGTCCTACACATCACAGACTTTCAAATATAATCCCACATCAAGGTGACCTTAATTTCAAGGCTCCCCTAGGCAGTCTGTTCCTCCTGCAGGCTCCTGGGTATTTCTGCATGTGACCTGCAGCCTGTATGACTGTGTTCTCTTGAGGCCTCTGTTTCCAGAAGTGAGAACATTTAGGCATGTTCCCCAAACTCCTTTGCTGTGGGATTTGGCCTACAGAGAGAAACACTTTTTCTCCCCTTTGGCTGCTTCCAGGCCTGAGTGTGAGTGCATGGCGTGATGTCTGCGTGTAAGCATAGAGAGGTCAGGTCTCCGTTTCCAAGAATAAACATTAGGCGCACAGAGACAATCCAAGCAACCTCTTTAGGATGCACTCCAAGAGGCCATGCTGGGACAAACACTGTGACTCCAAAGTGATCATTGAAAGTATCATTTCACAAGGACCCTATTCTAAGTCAAGTTCCTTACAGTATGACAGTGTCCCGTTTTAGTTATAAGCCTAGCCTGTTTCCCACCTTTGACCCCTTTTATGTGTGACAAAGGGGAGTACAATTCAGTCGTGCTTCGCGTGTTGACAACTTTGACTTCACGTCCTTGGAATTTTGTCTGGCAAGGGAATGAAGGGCTGACATTAGGTTACAAGCTTGCCGCACTCTACAGCGAGAGAGACACAGGACTGTTCTGCTGGCTAGAAAGGTACTGAGTTTTCCTCCAGTTGTCCTAAGTAAGGATCCAGTTCTCAGCCATTACATCTGCTGCCATATTTTATCCATAATGGAATTTCAAGACCAGAGTAATAACTACACATTCCAGTTTTTCAGCCAGAGCGAGGCTAAGAGAATAAAATGAGGAGCCTTCCAGGTGCATTAGTGCTGCTCTCCCCAAGATACTTTATGTCTGTTGTGTTTTAAAAACTGGTGACTAAAGGGGGTAAAGACAGCTTTGCTGAATGTCACATATGAGTCTCCAAGAACTTGCACGTGGGTTCTTGGAGGTGGCAGGGGTGCTGCTGAGTCTCAGCACAATGTCTTCTCTTGATCTGTCCCATATAGCAAGAGTTTCTGGAAAGACTGATTTTGTCCACTACCATTTATTATTACAAAAACCATAGAAGAACATGGATGTAGACTAACATGTATAATGGTTGGGAAGCAGGAAGACCACTGTGGCAAACACACAATGCATGCTCTTTGTTCATGTTGGGGCAAGCCCTTTGGATAAAAGGAAAACAGTGGCATTTGATGGGGCTGAACCAGCAATGTGAAAGTGTGATCACACTTGACAAAGACCTTTTTTCTTGGTCCAAGACAAAGAGAATTTAAGGCAAAGGAGAATTGGTGCGGCTTTATGAGCACATACAATAACAAAATGATGCAACATACCTCTGACCCAGATGCAATCTTTCCCTCTGTTCCAAATTACAAACCAGCCAGTCTGCAGGGACCAGTACAATGGAAGCAGATAAGAGCGTTTCGTCACCATCATCTGAAAAGGGTTAAGGGCACAACAGTGCAGTCACACGGTGGCCTGCCAACTTGGTGCTTATGTTCACCACGGAAAACTTTAAGAAATAAAAAACATGCAGACTCTGCTTTTCTTCCAAAGATTTATGATTCAGTTGATCTAAGATGAGGAAAAAGGAATTCTTTAAGTTTTTGGGGTGACTATATCAATGAGTGCTGTTTCAAAGCCATTTGTCCAATTAAGTAAAATTGTCTTGAATTAAGTGAAGTCTATTATAAGAACTAGAAAATACCATTTCAGTCTTCTATAGTAATAACTAAAGTAGGACTCTCTCTTTTTCATATGGTATTTTGTAAGTCTCTTTGTAACTTTAGTTGTGAAAAATGAGATTATGTAGAAATACAATATATATATATATACATATATTTTATACTTTGTGACTATACAAATAAAATATAATGACATTAAATTTTTGAAGCTTTAATACCTCTTAAAATATTCCAATACAACAAGCACAGTCTTACCCAGCTTTGACTTCTATGAACCACAACAACGGCAATCATGTCAAGGTAACCCTTAAAGTGCAGTAGTGGCACACATACTTTAGCAGTAACCAACAGTTCTCTAACTGAACATAAGACCTGCTCAACAAAAGGGAGAACATACCTTGAAGTAATAAGGGCAGCGGGGCTGCGTCCCCAGCACCCCGGCTGCCTGCTCGGTGGCTAGCTTATGCCCCAAAATAATTACACAGACACTGTATTCTTTTAAGCACTGCTTGGCCCTTTAGCTCTAGCACTTACAGACTAATTCTCACATCCCGATCAACCCATCTCTAATAATCTGTGAGAACCGGTCTTACCGGGAAGATTCTAGCCTAGTCCATCCTGGGTCGGAGCTTCATGCCGGGAGCGGGGCATGGCATCTCTCTCTGAGGCGTCTGCTCCTGAGAGAGCTGTGGAGTCTCTGAGCTCACTTCCTCTTCCTCCCAGTATCCTGTTCTGTTTACTCCTCCCACCTATCCTCTAACCAATAAAATGGGCCAGGGCAGTTCCTTTATTAGCCAATGACCTTCCTCCATCAATGCCTGACCAGAAACTTAGATAACTACTTAGTGCTAGTGAAGTCATGGATCTTGGAGGAGGCTCTAATAACCAAAACTCTATTAAATCAGCATAATCATTAACTACATTCTAAATATTTGTCCATATACTCACAGGTAAGTATAGTCTTCACCCTTCACCAAGAAAACATCTCTGAAAGAGAAGGAGACCATTACAAATAAATACAACCAATCAAAATCCAGAGTTGTGGAATCTAGTACCAATTGATATCTCTAGAAAATACTCCTATATCTAAGGTTCAGAGAACAGTATGGAAGAGGGAATGGGAAGCGTTAAGAGACAGAGAATTGGGGAGCTTGCTGTGATACTGTGTCTTCTGTAAAGTCAGAAGCTAACCTCACAAAGTCTCACTAAAACAAGACTGCCTAAATATTTGCTGAACCATGCCAGCATGAATAGACATGCTAATGAGGAAGGGAAGAGGAGAAATAAAGAATGTAAGACTCAGAGAGGATGGAGGACATCAAGGAACAAGGCCTTTAAATCAACAGGATTGAAGCACATATGAACTCACACAACTGAGGCATCCTGCACAGGGCTTGCACGGGCCTGCACCAGATAGGATCATGGAGCTGAAAGACGTAGAGACATCCCCACTCCTAACACGAAATCTATCTCCAATGAAAACCACTTGTAACCAAAAATTTAGTTTTCTCCGGGGGAGTAACCCTGGAGAAACAAACCGCTCTTAAGGGTAGGCTGCATGCTCAGTAGACGGCCAGTAGAAAATGAACTCAGTGGCATCTTTGGAGGTGTCTTGTCTCATAACGTGGTGTTAGGGCTTAAAAATACTTTTAAAATATTTATTTCACACAGACACACAGACAAATACACACACACACACACACACACACACTTTTGCTTTTTAATCCTTTGTGTATCTATTATGGCTTCTAGTTTAGTGTTTTTATGGGATTCCCGAATGTGTAAATAAAGGGATTTCTGTGTCTATATATGTTTCTATATATGGTTCTTTTCTTTCTGCATTGTATTAGTTTTTGCTTTCTATTTCATTTTATCATTATTCCTTATATGTTTGTTTTCTAATGAGAAACAGAAAGGGGTGGATCTGGATAGGAGGGGAGGTAAAAAGAACTGGAAGAAAGAGACGTAGGGGGAACAGTAACCAGAATATATTATATGAGAGAAAAATCTACTTTCAATAAAAGAAAAAAATGAAAATTTAAAAAAGAATTGATTCTTCTACAGGTTGACATCCAGTTATGCCAGCACCATTTGTTGAAGATGCTTTCTTTCCTCCATTGTATACTTTTAGCTCCTTTATAGAAAATGAGGTGATCATAAGTTTGTGGGTTAAAATTCGGGTCTTCTATAAGATTCCATTGGTCGACTTCTCTGTTTTTATGTCAGTACCACACTGTTTCATCACTGTAGCTCTGTAATAGAGTTTGAAATCAGGGATGGTAATGTCTCCAGAAGATCCTTTATTGTATAGGATTGTTTTGGCTATCCTGGGTTTTTTGTTTTTCCATATAAAGTTGATTATTGTCCTCTCAAGATCTGTGAAGAATTTTGATGGGACCTTGATGGGGATTGCATTGAATCTATAAATTGTCTTTGGTAGAATTGCCATTTTTACTATGTTGATCCTCCCAATCCAAGAGCAAGGGAGGTCCTTCCATTTTCTGGTATCCTCCTCAATTTCTTTCTTCAATGCCTTAAAGTTCTTGTCAAATAGATCTTTCACTTCCTTGGTTAGAGTTACCCCAAGATATTTTATGCTGTTTGTGGCGATCGTGAAAGGTAAAGCTTCTCTGATTTCCCTGACATATAAAATAGACCAAGCATGGGGATGCTGCGGAAGTAGTAGGCAACGGCCCTTCAGCTCTACTGGATGCAGGATAAAGTTGGCTTAAAAAATTGGAGTAGTCAGTCATGGTGACATATGCCTTTATTCCCAGGGCTTGGTAGGCAAAGGCAGGCAGATCTCAGTGAATTTGAGACCAGTCTCATCTACAAATTGAATTTCAGGATAGCCAGGGCTACAAAGAAAGAACCTGTCTCAAAAAATAAATTGAAATAATCTTTAGCTTAGAATTGAATGTTCATAGCAAATCAAGTAGACTGAAAATGTTCTCAGAGATGCAATATCTAAAAGACCTCATTCCATTATATCCTTCTCAGCCGTTAGAATATTTTTTCCATGAAAATAAGAATAAATTGAGAAAGATAATGATAAGAGAACAAAGGCCTAGCAGAAATCAGAAGAAAGGGAAATTTTCAAATGGAAATTCTAAGGTAAAAGAAAATCAGTGAAGAGCAACCCACACAGAATAAAACAGGAAGACAGTAAAAGGATGGTGATGAAGGGACCAATGAACTTGGCCATGGGGGAAGTTGAGTCAGGGGTGTTCTTTTATTTTCTTTTTATTTATTTTTACTTAAAAATGTCCACCTCCTTCACTCCTCCCATTTCCTTCCTCCTTCCCCCTCCCCCTCCCACTCCCTCTCCAGTCCCAAGAGCAGTCAGGGTCCCCTGCCCTGTGGAAAGTCCAAGGTCCTCCCCTTTCCATCCAGGTCTAGGAAGGTGTGCATCCAAACAGACTAGGTTCCCACAAAGCCAGTACATGCAGTAGGATCAAAACCCAGTGCTATTGTCCTTGGCTTCTCAGTCAGCCCTTCTTGTTCGACACATTCAGAGAATTTGGTTTGATCACATGCTCCATCAGTCCCAGTCCAGCTTGCTTTGGTGAGCTCCCATTAGATCAGCCCCCACCATCTCAGTGGGTGGGTGCACCCCTCACAGTCCTGCCTTCCTTGCTCATGTTCTTCCTCCTTCTGCTCCTCATTTGGACCTTGGAAGCTCAGTCCAGTGCTCCAATGTGGGTCTCTGTCTCTAGCTTCATCCATCGCCAGATGAAGGTTCTATGGTGATATGCAAGATATTCATCAGTATGGCTATAGGATAGGGCCATTTCAGGCTCCTTCTCCTCAGCTGCCCAAGGATCTAGCTGGGGACATCTCCATGGACACCTGGGGACACCTCTAGAATCAAGTCTCTTGCTAACCCTAAAATGGCTTGTCAGGGGTGTTCTTATAACTTGTAGACAAGGGATATTCAACTAGAAATTTAAAGAATAATTTAAAAATGTTATGTGCATGAGTGTTTTGCCTACACATATATAAGTGTATCACACATTTAAATAGTGTGTTAGGTGAACAGAAGAAGGCATTTGATTGATGGGGAATCTTTGCCAACGAATTATCTTTAAGAGGTGGGACCAAGTTAGGGTATGGCTTTCTGGGACCTGGAGAAAAATGGTGCATCCCAGGTGCTCTCTGTGTGGTTCCCTTGCAGCATAGCTGAGTTTGGACTTTTTGTTACTGTTTTGTGAGTTTTCCCATTAAAATAAGTAAAAAATAATTGATTTATCTTTTAAAAAGGGGAAAAATTGAATGGGATAATAGATAATTTATTGTGAACTTATTCACACTAATAATAATAATGGTGATAGACTGAACACTTGTAAGCTATTATTTATGGACCATTTACATTGGTATAGTTTTTGTATATTGATTCAAGCTCAAATTATATTTGTTATTTCTGTATATAATATTTGTACACCTATGCAAAGTCATTCTGTCAGATTATAAATTTGCATGTTTCTACCTCTGTTTAGGACATTTTGTATATTGATACAACTTTCAGGATATATTTTTATATTGCATTATATATTATTCTTACCTCTGATCAAGGTACTTATACATTGTTTACATTTTGAGGTCATTGTTCTCATTTGCTGCACATTTGTTTATAGATTGTTTAATATTCTGACATGACGTCTTAGTCTCTAAGTTATACAAGTATTAAATATTATAGGCCAATATTTGTTCATGTTTGTTATACATATGGTCATATTAATTAGGTTCTTTAGATACTTGGAGATTGTATTCTGCTTTGATAGGTAATCTTTAACCACTTCAAGGATCTGTAGAACATGGCATTTAAATAACATAGGGTTCTGTTGACATGAGACATGATTGCTTCTGATAGCACCAATCTATTTCTGAGAGAATGTTGAGCTTCAAAGACACTTTACTCAGAGTTTGTTTTCTTCTTGGCACAGTTGGCCTTTGGGCAAAAAACAGCCCATGCCTCAACCACTGACAAAGTACATGGTATCCGGACTGGATAAGCAGGACACAAGAAAAGGACTTCCAAACCTTGCCAATACAGGGTACTCAAAAATTTCCTGCTTCTGAAAATGGTCTGTCAGTTACTCTAGGCCTTAGCCAAAGGTGGTTGCTTCAACTTTGCACATGAGACTTTGGGTGATTGCTCAGGTGGCCAATTGTCTCTGTCATATACTGCTTGCTTTGGATGCTGCTTGATTGCACTTCCTGCCTACTCAAGTAATATTATCTCCTGTCTCAGACCTTTGATGGGGTTGAAGATTAGATAGTCATAGTTATCATCCTGTTATGGTTTAGCCAAGCCTATTTCCTATGCAAGACTTAGACTCTCTGGAATAGAATGCCTATTAAAACATTTATCATGTGTTCCTTGCTTAATATTGTTTATGTTGGTTGTAATTTTATATTTGATATCTGTTCCCATCGCATATAGTTTTGTATTGGGTTTGGATTGCTCTTATTTAGACAAGGGGGAAGGTGATGGGGAATCTTTGCCAACCAATTATCTTTAAGAGGTGGGACCAAGTTAGGGTGTGGCTTCCTGGGACCTGGAGAAAAAAGTGCATGACCCAGGTGCCCTCTCTCTGTGTGGTTCTCTTGCAGCATAGCTGAGCTTGGACTTCTCGTTCCTGTTTCGTGAGTTTTCCCCTTATAATAAATAAAAATATAATTGTCTCGTCTTTCAGCTACCCTGGTTGTTTCCCAAATTGAGCTAACTTCAACATCTGATCTGCTAAACTGGAATTACAGATGGTCATGAACCACCATGTAGGCCCTAGGAACAGAATCTGGGCCCTCTGCAAAAGCAACAAGTGCTCTTGCCTGCTGAGCCATCTCTTCAACTCCAAGAAGTTGGTGTTTTTTTCTTTTTTTCTTTTTAATTTTTGTTTTAATGATGGCTTTGTTAACTCCAGGAAAAAACAAAGCAGTATCCGGGGGGAAAACATATAGGCATAATAGTACATTACTTGGCTGAGTACCGAACATTTAGTGTTCATACAATCTAATAATGGAAGAAGTCTGTGATAAAAAGCAAGTGGAACTAGGAGCCCAAACAGAGCTAAAATTCTAAAATTACTAAGATGTAGAGGAAATGGTAGGCTAAGCACACAACACACCATAGTATCTAGGAGATACATATGTTTTTGAAATGGAAATAAGTGTTTAAGAAAATCATTTTAAAATTTAAAAATGGCTCCTTTTCAGGGGGAAGATAAATGTTACAAAGGAACCAGAAGTTAGTAATTTTTCTAAGCCGATTACCACGTTTACTTTATTTTTTAAGAATGTTGTAGTCATTATTTTATGAAACCATATTTGATTTAAAAGCCAAATTTCAATTAAGATTGAAAAGAAGAGTTAGGAAACCAAAGCAGTTCCCTGTTTTATCTTTGACCAGCACGGGTATAAGTTAGGGGTTGGTGTCTAAATTTTTCTGTTTGCCTTGAGCTTTTCAAAATCCCTTCCTAGGACTGGATCTTTCAGGCCTACTATGGGGCTGCATTTCACACAGAAAATTTACCTACTCTAGCTGCCTTCCTGCAGGAAGATATTAACGAAAGCAGCCTCGATCTGCTTTGGACTCTTCCTGTAAAATGAAAACCTTTGATCGAAGAGGATATGATGGACTGATTTAAATGACTATGTGAGATGAATTTGATAGGAGCAATCAAAGAATCTCCTCAATAGAAGCTTACACAGTTGTATTGGGTTTGAAAAATGCTATTATTTCCCAGAAATAGGTAGCCATTCATCCCTCCTTCCAATATTTATCTAAGCATATTTTGGTTTCATGTACTATACTTCGAGTTGTTGAGGAGATGACACATACTCTCAAAAAATTCACAGTCATTTGTTATGGAAATAAGACAAGACCATCTCCTGTGAGCGAATCACAGCACAGCATCCCAGAGGCTGTGTGGAAGGGCTTTGGGAGCAGAGTGCTTTTGCCTTGTAGGCTATATGAGACTGAAGTCATCTGAACTTGGTCTCAGCATCCTTTATCCTCAGGACAAACTCTGCCTCCACCCCTGTTGAGAGCTCATAAACCTTATGAACTTTCTCCCACCTGGATGCAGCTAACAAATAATCCTGCAGTCTTAACTTTTTCCAAGCATATAAAACGCAGAATGTGCAATAAGCCCTCAAAAGAGGTTTATTTCTTTTACCGTTTCACCTGGAACAAGTAAGTTTGTTTACAACTTAACTACACTGCACCGTGGTGGTCAGAAACCTAGGAGAGCATTTAAAATCAAAGCTCCTGTCTGATTTGGGGTACATGTGGTTGTGATTACGTGGCTGAATTACATATTATTTATTTATTTATTTTGTATGAGGAGAGTTATATCACCTCTGAAGGTTTGTTGAGATGATGCACTTAAAGCCCCTGCCTACTATGTACAGAGATGCTTAAAGGTTGAAGCAAATTATTACTTGTATTCTTTCATACAGAATACATGTATTCTGATAGCAGTTGGGGTGTAGATATTTTCATTTGTGGACAGTACAGGAATGCAAAATGGCATGTGGGAACACCTCTAAAATACAGAACCCTTCCAAAGGAAACAAGTCAATTGATAGTCAAAAGAAGGTTTAGTTGTTAGGCTCTAAGTTGAAGAAGGTCACTTCTTACTCTGGTTGCTGTTGTAGAATATTGTTGTAACTAGGCAAGGATGTGTTACATTTGTTTATGCTGCAGAATAATATTACTTAACTATGTGACAGTGTGGTACATTTGTTTGCTGCTGCCTTTGTTAACTGTGTAAAGATAAGTTATATTTGTTTACTCTGCATTTGTTTAATTCTGTAAAGATCTGTTGCATTTGTTTCACCTTGCCTCCCTAAGGCACCTGATTGATCTAATATAAATCTAAATGGCCAATAGTTAGGCAGGAGAGAGAAAGGCAAGGCTGGTGGGCAGAGAGAATAAGTAGGAGGAGAAATATAGGAGAGAGAGAGAGAGAGAGAGAGAGAGAGAGAGAAAGGAGGAAGGGAGAGAGGATGAGAGAATGAGGGAGAAAGAAAAGAACACGCTTGGGTCCTGAAGCCAGGCAGTTGCCAGCCACCCAGACGTGGAGACAGCAGAAAAGTAAGAATATACAAAAAGAAATATAAAGTGCCATAAGACAAAATATAGACAAATATAAGCAGGTTAAGTTATAAGAGCTAACAAGAAAGGTGCCTAAGCTAAGGCCAAGCATTCACAGCTAATAGTAAGTCTCCATGTTGATTCGGAGGCTGTTTGGCCCAAAAGGTAAAGCCTGGTAGATGTTGCAACAAATACCCAGCTTGTTTTCCTTCATAGAGAAGTCATCTCTCCGTCCCTCCTTCCTCCTCCTCCCTCCCCTCCTCCTCCTTCTTCCTCCTCCCCTCCTCTCCTCTTCTCCTCTCTCTCTCTCTCTCTCTCTCTCTCTCTCTCTCTCTCTCTCTCCAAAGCTATGCACAAGATGCTGATGGCCGGTTGTACCCATTCCATGTTCCCTGGTTCTAGTTTATCCAAGGAAGGAGTAGCTGCTCCAAGAATGCCTGTTAAGATGGAGACAAGAGTAGCAGGGAGACAGTCAGGCTGCTGCAGTGGCCCAGAAGAATTGTCATACAGCTGCTCCTCCCATCTTATGCTCACAAACAGGATTGCCTGAATATGTGAAAATCCTAATTCACAAGATGAAAAGTATTGGGAAATGGAATCTTTGGGGCTGTGTTTGATGGATTTGGAGTTTAGTATCCTTATAAGCCTAGGTTGCTTGTTTTCCCCTTCTCTCACCAAGAAAAGAGCTAGGAGGGACCACAATGGAGCAAGCAGAGAATGCCCCTCAGTGACTGTCCTGTTGGTGCCCCAGCCTTGGACATTCCAGTCCCCGAGGTATGGAGCTGGAAATTTCTGCTATTTGGTAAGCTGCCCAGTCTGTAGCATTTTGCTGTAGCAGTTGAATGGACTAAGACAGACAGGCATTCCTAGCACAGCCTCCTTCAAGATGAGGTTTTCTGCTGCTTGAGAAGTGCCTTAGCTCTGGAACTTTCCCAGGAGATTAGATTAGGCTTGAGAGAAGAGAAAGAAGGATCTGGAAGTGTGATAATACTTTGTGATCTAACAAGTAAAGCTTACCTGAAGGTCACAGTGTGGGGTTAGCTCCTGGTTAATCATTGAGGCCAGGTAGTGGTGGCTCACCCCTTTAATTCCAGCACTAAGGAGGTGGAGACAGGAAGGGATGTGGCTGGGCAGAGAGGGGAATATACGGTGTAACACAGAATCAGGTGTTTGGACCTGGATGCTTTCCCATGACGGGTAGGGGTATTGCCTGACGTCCAATGCCACCCAAGGCAGGCCTAGTCATAATTTATATAAAAGGGGAACCTGTAGGGCCCTGGTCTGCCCTTGTTCCTGGGGTGCATCTGCGAGGACAGTTTTCTGGTCAGCTAACTAAGCATCCTGTTTGTTCCTGTGTTCTCCCTGCCCTGCCTGGTGATTAGCTGTAGGGCATTGTCTCCATTGTTAATATGGTAATTTCCCACATGCCTGGGCGGAGATCCTTGTGCAGCAATTAGGTAGATAAGGACTCCCCCAAATCTGAATAAATGGGCATTCGGCTGATCTCCTTTCGAATGACCCTGGTCTCTTTGTGTGTTCTTTCAATCTCCAGGCCCTTGCCTGACTCACATATGGTACAGTGGCGTGAACTGTACCGAGGGTGTAACACAGAATCGGGTGTTACAATAAGGCAGGAGAGACAGGAGCTCAACATCCAGTCCTAGGATTCTAGAAACAGGAGGATGGAAGATCTGAAAAATAAAGCTTTAGTCATGTAGAATTAATACTAGAACTCTGAGGCTTGATCTGTGGGCCCAGAATAATTCCTGTGAGTTTATGTGAACAACAGCAACAAGCTTTGACCTCTAGGTACTCAGATCCTAAAGCTATGGGTAATTACAGGACCTACCTCAAAGGGATAAATGAATGGGAAGAAGGAAATTAATATTTCTTTAATATTCAGAATTGTGTTCAGCATGTGTTGTATACTAAGCAACTGTTCGCTGTTGTTATTTTAAACTTTCAGTACTGGTATTCAGTTCAATATTCACTTCAATAAAACAGCTGGACATTTTCCTCATAAACTATTCTTAAAATGGTAAAACCATAAAGTAATAGGTCAAATTAATAAGCTTCCTAGTAAAATTTGTGTATAAATCCATGAACAAACTTGTATATAAATTAATGAGTGAACCTAAAGTGTCACCTTTCCAGGTTCCATGGAAAGCAAGAAGCCAGCTTGAAAGTGATCCCCAATCTCCACTAATCAGAGAAAATCCAATCCCAAAATTTAATCATTCCCTTTTCCCTACCACCGCGTCTAATAATGAAGTCATTTTAACCATCATTTTTCCTCCAATTTGATTACAGGTCTCGGAGTGTTATCTGACTCTCCCCTTGGGTGGATCCCAAGGTCTCATTCTGGGTCTCAGGTTCAAGACAAGTTCTTTAACCCTACATTTGCTGGTGATCTATGTCAGAGACTAAACCACACTACACACACAGAGTTTCAAGCCGAGAAACATGCTTGGGAATTGGAATGAAATGAAAGAGAAGGCTAAGTTCATCTTGGAAAGGACTTTCCATTTCTCATGTGGCATCCAGGAAATGAAAAGGGACAAGCACTCTTCAAGGTAGTTATTTTGGAATTTGCCTGCAATGTACTTACACAGAATGAGGAAGTAGGTTAGCCAGTCACCTAAGCCCTGTGACCTTAAATCCATGACCATGACTTCACTGATTACCAAGAGAAGAAATGTAAATTTTAAGGGCTTCTCAAAGGCCTGTTGATCAAGTAGATAGATGGAAAGGGTTCAAGAGTCCTTCGAGAGAAGCCTTGGCAGCTTCCTTGAGGAAAAGAGTTGTGTACATATCTTGATCATTATTAGATACAAGCTTTGGAAAGAAATAATGATTTTTGCAGTCCAACTAGGAAAATTATTTAAAAAGGAAATAATAAAACCCATGTGATATAAAGATCAGGGTGGGTGATAAGTGCTGAGACCTCAAGGTCTAAGCCATGATGGTATCAGGATGGGTGGGATGTTTCTTTGCACTGTGTGCGGATGTGTCACTGTGATTGGCTCAATAAAGAGACCAATGGCCAATAGCTGGGCAGGAAGAAGATAAGCAGGACTTCTGGGGACAGAGGGGTCTCAGGAAGAAGAAAAAAGCAGAGTCACCATCCCAAAAGAGAGGAAACAAGACATGTAGAAGGTGAGGTAAAAGTCAAAAGTTATATGATGCATGGATGAGTAGAAATGGAATTAATTTAAGTCATAAAAGCTAGTTAGAAACAAGCCTAAAACCAAGGCAGAACTTTCTTTCTTTTTTTTTAAATTTATTTATTTATTAAGGATTTCTGCCTCCTCCCCGCAACCGCTTCCCATTTCCCTCCCCCTCCCCCGATCAAGTCCCCCCCCCTCATCTGCTCGAAGAGCAATCAGGGTTCCCTGACCTGTGGGAAGCCCAAGGACCACCCACCTCCATCCAGGTCTAGTAAGTTGAGCATCCAAACTGCCTAGGCACCCCCAAAGCCAGTACGTGCAGTAGGATCAAAAACCCACTGCGATTGTTCTTGAATTCTCAATATTCCTCATTGTCCTCTATGTTCCGCTAGTCCGGATTTATCTCATGCTTTTTCAGACCCAGGCCAGCTGGCCTTGATGAGTTCCCGATAGAACATCCCCATTGTCTCAGTGTGTGGGTGCACCCCTTGTGGTCCTGAGTTCCTTGCTCGTGCTCCATCTCCTTCTGCTCTTGATTTGGACCTTGAGATTTCTGTCTGGTGCTCCCATGTGGGTCTCTGTCTCTGTCTCCTTTCATCGCCTGATGAAGGTTAATATTCATGAGGATGCCTATGTGTTTGTCTTTGAATTCACCTTCTTATTTAGCTTCTCTAGGAACATGAATTATAAGCTCAATGTCCTTTATTTATGGCTAGAAACCAAATATGAGTGAGTACATCCCATGTTCCTCTTTTTTGGTCTGGCTTACCTCACTCAGGATAGTGTTTTCTATTTCCATCCATTTGTATGCAAAATTCAAGAAGTCCTTGTTTTTTGCTGCTGAGTAATAGTCTAATATGTATATATTCCATACTTTCTTCATCCATTCTTCCGTTGAAGGGCATCTAGGTTGTTTCCAGGTTCTGGCTATTACAAACAATGCTGCCATGAACATATACTTTTGTTGTATGATAGGGCCTCTCTTGGGTATATTCCCAAGAGTGGTATTGCTGGATCCAGGGGTAGGGCATTGAGCTGAACAGAGAATTCTCAACAGAAGAACTTCAAATGGCCAAAAGACACTTAAGGTCATGCTCAACTTCCTTAGCGATCAGGGAAATGCAAATCAAGACAACTTTAAAATACCATCTTACACCTGTCAGAATGGCTAAAATCAAAAACACAAATGATAGCCTTTGCTGGAGAGGTTGTGGAGAAAGGGGTACACTCACCCATTGCTGGTGGGAATGCAAACTTGTGCAACCACTTTGGAAAGCAGTGTTTTGGTTTCTAAGGCTGAACTTTCATAATTAATAGTAAGTCTCTGTGTCATTATTTGGGTGCTGGCTGGCAGGACAGAGAAAGACTCACCACATCAGAAAGGTGGAGAAAGGGGCAGATTAATTAAAACTTTCGATGTATGAAGAAGCCATATGAGTTCCATGAGTTTGTAAAATAATTGAAAGTATTTTTTTTTTCAAGGAATTTGGAGCTTGAGAGTTGGCTCAGCAGTTAAGAGACCTTTCTATTCTTTTTTTTTTTTAAATATTTATTTATTTATTTATTACGTATACAGTATTCTTCCTGCAGGCCTCATTATAGATGGTTGTGAGCCACCATGTGGTTGCTGGGAATTGAACTCAAGACCTTTGGAAGAGCAGGCAATGCTCTTAACCGCTGAGCCATCTCTCCAGCCCAGAGACCTTTCTATTCTTGCAGAGGACCAGAGTTCAGTTCTCAGCACCCAGGATTGGGAGGCTCACAACCACCTGTAAATCGAGTTCCAAGAGATCCAGTTTCCTTTTCGGGTCTCCAGCATCACCCGTAGACATGTAAATGTGCACGGAACCCAATATTGTTAAAAACTGGAACCCAACATGGGTAAAAAAAATGCTGTCTGAATTATCAAATATAAATCTCAGAACCAAGCATGGGTTAGTGCCTATGTGTTGGTCATATAGGCTACATTTGTACCTGAGTAAATAGGGGCTAATGTCATTGTTTTTGGTTTCCCACCATAACTAGATGGCAAGAACTTATTGCTGAAGACAAATTTTGTTTACATGCTCTAGAGAAGATATTTGCCTTTTATACAAAATATCAGGGACATATCTCTCTGCCTTCTGAGTACCACTCATAAAATATTTAGCCCTAGTTTTAGTTAGCCTCATAAGCAGAAGTGTTAAGAGGATTTCGGATTATTCTTTATGCCATGTGATACTAGAATGTTCTGGAATGTGCAAAGTACAGATACAACTTTTTTTTTTTGCTAAAAAAAAAAGAAAAGAAAAAATATAGTTCCAAACTCTATCCTTTTATCCTCTGTCCAAAGAAAGATTTATTTATTGGCTTACATATTGGCTTAAAACCCAGACTAAACTGGCTCTGCCATTCATTGACGCCATTAGCTGAGTCTTTGTCCAGTTCTTTGTGTCTCTGAGACTCAGCTCCCGTTCTCATACAGTGTTGGATGGTTTGGGGGCAGATTAGATACTTTATAAAATCCAACACCATGCAGAATGCTTAGTTCACAGTAGGAACCATTCTGTAGATGCCATCAGTTGGAGGTCTGTCAAAATTTCCATGCACATCTTACAATCCCATCTTGGATCTTCTGGGAATGTGAAACTCCCAGGATCGATATATATATATATATATATATATATATATATATATATATATATATATTCTGTGAAATCATTGGGCAAAATACTCTCCTGAGCTGCTTTCTCAGCTGGTGCCTGGCCTTGGCCTGCAACTTTGTTTTTTTCTTAATAACCACTTGGCCTCTGGGCTTGACTGTGGATGGGCAGACAGTGATGCTAGGGTTAATGGGGGTGGGGTGACTTCTGCTGCTGGCGTCTTAAGTCACACACTGGGTCAAAGGAAAATGCCAGTCTGCCTCCTAGTCCCCAGTCCCTGGCTGACTGCCTACCTCACTCCCACCTTTCCTAACACCTTTATTTAAAATCCTTGCTCATTGTCTTCTGGTCTCTCATCTTCTCTGCTTTCCACAGTGTTACTGTTGACAAGAACATCTGAGCCATTATTTGTATGTTAATGACTCCCAGAAACCCTGGTAGCTAGTAATTAAATATTGTTAACTACAGGGTTCTGTGACACTACCAGCGTCTGGTAGAAAGACCTGTGAACAATACTACCCAGTCATTCCCGTACCGGTCTCTGGACTTAGAATTTACTGACTACCAGACCTGGGTTAGAAATTATAGGCTGCCTGTGAAGTCCACAGAGCGAGCCCTTTTGGTTAGGATTGTTTGTCTTGAGAGCAGAGCTGGCCCCGATCTTGGCTATTTTAGCTGGAGAAATCCACAGATGGGTTGGCGCATCCTTTTTGTAGGAAAGCTGGTGTAGCTGTCAGTCAGTCAGAAGTCACTTTATTCCCGAATCTAGTTCCAAAGGTCTTCTCTCTTTCCAGAAAATCTCTCAAAAGGTATGTGCTGAAAGTCCATCTTCTATGGGATATTTTATATGTATATTTTCATTCATGCAGTTGCGAAAATAGCATTAAGTTTGAGCGGAACTCTATATTTCAGATAACTTAATTATTTTTTTTTCCACGACAGGGTTTCTTCTTATAGCCCCCAGTTATCCTGTAACACACTTTGTTGGCCAGGCTGCCATAGAACTCACAGACCTCCATTTCCCTCTGCCTCTGCCTCTCGAGTGCTGGGATTAAAGGTGTGTGCCACAATCGCCTGACTTTCTGCTTCAGATCTTTAACTTTTCCCTGAGCAGTTACTTGAGCTTGAGCACGCTATCGAACGTCTCTGCGTTATTTTTTTTTTTTTTTTGAGAAAAAAAAAATTTCCGCCTCCTCCCAGCCTCCCACTCCTCCCCCCTCCCCCCACTCCTCTCCCCATCCCCCCACTCCTCTTCCCCTCCCCCCACTCCTCTCCCCCTCCCTCTCAAGTCTGAAGAGCAGTCAGGGTTCCCTGCCCTGTGGAAAGTCCAAAGTCCTCCCCCGTCCGTCCTGGTCTAGGAAGGTGAACATCCAAACTGGCTAGGCTCCCACAAAGCCAGCACATTAAGTAGGATCAAAACCCTGTGCCATTGTCCTTGGCTTCTCAGCAGCCCTCATTGTCTGTCATGTTCAGAGAGTCCAGTTTTAACCCATGCTTTTTCAGTCACAGTCCAGCTGGCCTTGGTGAGCTCCCAATAGATCAGCCCCACTGTCTCCGTGGGTGGGTGCACCCTTCTTGGTCCTGACTTCCTCGCTCATCTTCTCCCTCCTTCTGTTCCTCATTGGGACTTTGGGAGCTCAGTCCAGTGCTCCAGTGTGGGTCTCTGTCTCTATCTCCATCCATCGCCAGATGAAGGTTCTTTGCTGGAGAGGTTGTGGAAGAAGGGGTTCCCTCATCTATTGCTGGTGGGAATGCAAACTTGTACAACCACTTTGGAAAGCAGTGTTTCGGTTTCTCAGGAAACTCGGGATCAACCTACCCCTGGACCCAGCAATACCACTCTTGGGAATATACCCAAGTGATGCCCGATCAGATGACAAGGGCATTTGTTCAACTATGTTCATAGCAGCATTATTTGTAATAACCAGAACCTGGAAACAACCTAGATGCCCTTCAATGGAAGAATGGATGAAGAAAGTACTACTCAGTGGTAAAAAACAATGACTTCTCAAATTTTGCATGCAAATGGATGGAAATAGAAAATACTATCTTGAGTGAGGTAACCCATACCCAAAAAGATGAACATGGGATGTACTCACTCATAGTTGGTTTCTAGCCATAAATAAAGGTCAGTGAGTCTATAATTTGATATCCTAAAGAAGCTAAACAAGAAGGTGAACCCAAAGAAAACATATAGCTATCCTCCTGGGTAGGGGAAGTAGACAAGATTGCCAGGCAAAAAATCGGGATCTTAAGGGTGGGTGGGAGGGGGGTATAGGGAGATCGGGAGAGAAAAGTGAGAAGGGTAGGATGGGGAGAACTTGGGGCAACGGGATGATTGGGATAAAGGAAGGTTGGATAGGGGAGCAGGGAAGCACATATTTTAATTAAGGGAGCCATCTTAGGGTTGGGAAGAGACTTGGACCTAGAGGGGCTTCCAGGTGCCCAAGGCGAGGTCCCCAGTTAGTTCCTGGGGCATCTGAAGATAGGGAACCTGAAATGATCCTATCCTATAGCCATACTGATGAATATTTTGCATCTCTGCGTTATTTTTATTGAATTTCTCAGATTCGTGTACTAATGCTTGGTTGAACTGACTATTAAATCAGCTAATAAATATGAATCATCTAAAAGCTGTTGTCTTCCTTACTGAGATCATTTTTTTTGATTCATTCATTCTTGTTGTATAAAGTAAGTACACACACGCAGTCATGTGTTTATATACACAGAGGCATATGGACACGCAAAGATGAAACAATTACACAAAATATCCCTGAGGGCTAACAGGAGCTAGTCCTGAAAGTCACTGTCTTTTCTGGAAGGAACAAATGGGTCTATTTAGTACTTCGCTACTGAAAGAAGGAACAGTTGTTTCTTGTTTCTGGTGTATACCTATTGATGAATCCAGAATTGGCATGAATGGATGCAATGGCAATGAGGGTCAGAAATGATTGCATCCATAAGAAGACCTTTTGCACTTCCTAAACCAGGTATTGTGCCTTGGGAATATAGACTACGGGTCTGTGAGGCTCCCTTGCAAAAATTTCTCCCATGAGGCCTCACGGTACTCATGTGTTGCTTTCAGAAGATGACTGCAGGATCTAAGTCATTATTACCTGAAGACTGTGGTTCGGAGCCATGGGAGGGACACAACCCCCTCTGTACTGAAATTCTAGAAGAAGTGAGTATAACCCTGCCATTTCAATGTCCAAAATGTCTGACTCATCAGCATTTATGGCGTATGTGAAGTTCTTCAACCATCTGCTAGGACACTTTTAAAGATACACTATAATATAGAAGAAACTAAGATGACCAGTCTAGCCAGCTCAATTTCATTCCCTATCTGAAGAAAGCTTCATGTCTTCATAAGGAGGCAGTCCTCTGTGAGGATTGTCTCTGTTCTCAACCGGCATTCTCAATCGTGTCTTTTACTCTGACGACACTAAAATGCCCCTAGGGAAACTGCTACTTGTCCAGCTGCCCTGAGCCTTTCTTCCCCTTTCTGATCTGGCTCTTCTGTCTAGAACCTGGAACTCGGGGAACTGGTGGAGAAGGATGGACTCCTGTTTCATGCGCAAGGCTAAATACAGACCCCAAGTGTCCATTCAGTATTTCCAACCATGACATGAAGGTTTCTTTACTAGCAAAGTTATTAAGCATCTTATCAATGATAAGTATTTTTTTCAAGGGCAGACATTACTATTCTTGAAGACAAGGCTATATAACCATGCTGGCAGAACAATGTACTTTCTTGCCAAGGTAAAGGTTTTGTCTTCCTAAAAACAGTCTAGAGGAGTACTTGGTTTGTTCTTGCCAACCTCGGGTGATCTGACATTATAGAACAGAGTTAGTTTACAGGCAACTCTCAAATTATTCGAGGTCTGAAGTTAGATTCTATTATGGTATTTTGATGAGTGTGTGTTCTATGATATTGATGTCCACTAATCCTTGGTTCCAGTGAGATGTTAATCTTTGTATTTCATGTATCATCTCATAATTTAAAAAGTGGTCATCTTCTAAGAGGCTAGGGTAGATCAGAAAAGGATGTGATTTCTTTGTCAAAGATGATGGCACATGAAGAACCAAGTGAATTCAACTATATTATTTAACTGTTATCTTTATTTGTATTATTCAATAAAAACCAGCGAGCTTAGGGGCAATGACTTAAGGGCACCCTATCTTTGTTTTCTGTAATATAGAAAAATAAAATTGTTAATAATAGGCTCTCATACTAATATCTTTTAATATTTTTCTATGTATCCATATTTATCTAAGCTCGCAGTAGCTAATTGGAGAAGCAGTATGGATAGCAGATAAACACTTGGAATCGGATTGGTCAGACATCTGTTTAGATCTTGATCTCAACATTTATAGCTACTTTGGAAAATTGACTTCTAAAACTTGACGTTTTCATTATCCAAAATGGGAATCAAAATATCAAGAAGTTTAATATACAATATTCAGCACAGAGCGAAGCATCTGTCTATAATGAATGATGAATAAACTATACTTCTTGCAAGCAGTATAGTAGTTCAATGCATATAAAGTCATTTATATAATATATATTTAATGACTTCCTCTTCCCCTCCAAATCCAATCTCATAGTCTTATTCTCAGCTCTGTAGGAGATCACCTGCTGCAACCTCCCCTTCCTCTATGCCCCACCTCCACTGAGGTCTTCTCCAACAACCTTCCTTACCACCCCTTCCCTTTGTCACAGCCTCCAACTCCTGCCATAACTCCAGCAAAGCAGGTAGGTGATATTCAAATTTTCACTTTCTCTCCTCTCCTTTAAACACCATTCCCCAATCTCATTCCCATATTGTTAGCACACTACCAACTGTGGTCTCTCCTCTGTCTCTGCTTGCATTTCCAGGGAACTAAACAGATCTTGGTGGCACACCCCGTTAATCCTCTGTCCTATGGACCTCCTTAGTACTCCATTATAATCTATCTTCATCTACAAATGTCAGATCCCAATACCAAAAAACATGTTCTCACCTGAATCCACAGTGGCCATGCTGGCAGCATCTCAGCAGATTTTCCTACCAATGCAATCCATGGATCCAAAGATCCACAGAAAGTAACAAAAACCAATGAACAAAACACCACTAAACAAAGACAGGACCAGGTGCCAGTACCTAAAATTACAGTCATTTCAAACCCAGATGCTTAGACACCAGGGTAAAATTATGATCAATGACAGTCAGACAATGCCTCCACTAGATCCCAGCAACCCTAAGATAATAGGCCCTGAAAAATGCAATATAGCTGAAGCACAAGTAAAAAAATCTTAAAATAGCATTTATGAATATGTTAGAGGTTCATAAGGAAGAAATTAATTAAATCTATTAAATGTAAACACACACACACAAACAGAGGAATTAAATGAAGAAAACAGTTCAAGACTTTCTAGTAGAAATTAAATCAATAAAGAAAACTCAAATGAATTGACATCTGGAAATGAAAAATTTAGGGACAAAACAAGGACCTCAAAGGCAAGTCTCACCAACAGAATATACGATGGAAGAAAGAATCTCAGACTTTGAAGACAAAATAGAAGTAATGTGTACCTCAGTCAAAGAAAATGTTAAGTCTACACATATCCAGACACCAATCATCCAGGAAATTTGTAGCACCACGAAAAGACCAAATCTATGAATAATAGGTGTAGAGGAAGGAGAAAAAAACAGGTCAAAGATACAAAAACTATTTTCAATAAAATCAAAACAGAAAATTTCCCTAACTCTAAAGAAGGAGATGCCTATAAAAATATAAGAAACATATAGAACACCAAATAGATTGGTCAAGAAAAGAAATTCTCCATGTCACATTATAATCAAAACATTTACCAAAAAAATCAAATAACATATAAAAGCAGATATATTCTATTAGAATAATGCCTGACTTTTCAATGGAGACTCTAAAAAGTCCTATGGTCTGGACAGATGTTCTAAAAACTTTGTAAGAGACCACAGATGCCAGCCAAACTATGTACTCAATTACTATAGACTACTATGCTCAACAAAACTTTGAATCACAATAGATGGAAAAATAAATGCATTTTAACATAAAACCAAATTCAAGCAGTATCCATCTATAAATCTGTCTCTGCAGAATGCAACACAAAGCTAAGAATACTCAAGAAAACATAAAGAAAAAATAAAATTAGAGAAGGAAATCAAAAGAAGAGGTATAAGAAATCCCACACTACCACAGCAAAATAACAGGAGTCAACAAACACTGCTCATTGATAACTCTCAACTTAAATGGTCTCAATTATTCCATAAAAAGACACAGACTAACAAAATAGATTAAAAGCAGAATCTATCTTTCTACTGTATCTAAAAATCATACCTTAACATTAAGGATAGATATCACCTAAGCATAAAAGAATGGGAAAAATATATTCCAAGCAAACCGACCAAAGTAGCAAGCCAGTGCATTCATTTTAATATCTGACAAATTTGACTTTAAACCAAAACTAATCAGAAGAAATAGGAAACATCAGTACATACTCATGAAAAGAAAAATACACAAACAGGACATGCAATTCTTAACATCTATGCACCAAACACAAGCACACCTGGTGTAGGAGTTTGTTTGTGTGTTGTTTTCATTGGTTAGTGAATAAAGAAACTGCCTAGTTGATAGGGCAGAACTTAGGTAGGCAGGAAAGACAGAACTGAGTGCTAGGAAGAAGAAAGGCAGAGTAGGAGAGAGAAACCATGGAGCCACCAGAGACAGACATGCTGAATCTTTCCCGGTAAGCCACTGACACATGGTGATACACAAATTAATAGAAATGGGTTAAACTGAGATGTAAGAGTTAGCCAATAAGAAGTTAGAGCTAATGGGCCAAGCAGTGTTTTAATTAATACAGTTTCTGTGTGGTTATTTTGGGGCAAAGCTAGCTGGATGGCTGGGACAAACAAGCTGCACCTGCTCTCCTTGCAACAGACACCCAAGTTCATAAAAGAAATACAGCTACATATTGAACACATGCTGATCCTCACACAAACAAAACAGTACAAAGAGCTGATGAAAAAAGTTTTGATTCTTTGAGAAATTCAATAAGTTTGACAAACCCTTTACCAAATTAACTAACAGGTGGAGAGAAACTATAAAAATTAACAAAATTAGAAACAAAGGGGGAACATAATAACAGATATCAAGGAAATACAGAGAATCATAAAAGCATGTTTTAAAAAACATATGCTTGGCCAAATAGGAAAATCTAAAAGAAATGGATAATTATTTTGTTATGTACACCACCTAGTAAAATTATATCAAGACCAGATAAGCAATTTAAACAGACCTATAGCTCTTAGTGAAATAAAAACTGTAAATAAAAGTCTTTCTATCAAAAAGGTCATATATTTTTAGCGTAGAATTCTACAAGACTTCAAAGAAGAGTTAACTCCAATACTCCTCAAATTATATCACAAAATAGAAACAGAAGGAACATTGCCCAGAAGAAACATTTTTATGAGCTACAGTTATTCTGATACCTAAGGCATATGAAGACCCAACAAAAGAGAAAATTATAAAACAATTTTCCTTATGAATGTAGATTTAAAAAATTCTCAGTAAAAAAACATATTGAAAACCAAAATCAAGAAGACATTAAAACTATCATCCACCATGATCAAGTAGTCTTCATCTCAGAGTCAAGGTTGGTTCAGTATACATCAATAAATGTAATACACCATATAAACAGACTGAAAGACAAAAACTGGATGGCAATCTCATTAGATGCATCAAAGTCCTCTGACAAAATCCCAGCACCCCTTCATGGTAAAAGTCCTGGAGAGAATAGATAGAGGAGACACACTCAATATAATAAAAGCAATCTGCAACAAGTCCATAAGCCAACACTTACTTGAATGGAGACTCACACAGTTTCCACTCTAATCAGTAACAAGGCAAGGATGTTCATTCTCTCCATGCCTACTCAATATAGTTCTTGAAGTCTTAGCTAAAGCAATAAGACAACCAAAGAAATCAAGAGATACAAATTGGAAAGGACGAAGTCAAAGTATTGTTATTTTCAGATGATATGATAGCATACATAAGTGACCCTAAAAATTGTACCAGGAAGCTCCTAGCACTGATGAACACTTTCAGCAAACATGCAGGATACAAAATTAACTGACGAAACCCAGTAGTCCTCCTATATACAAATGACAGATGTATTGAGAAAGAGGTCAGGAAACAACACCTTTCATAATAGTTTCAAAAGACATATCTTGGTGGAGGGGAGACCTTTGACTAAGTAAATGAAGAACTTGTAAAAAAAATCTTTAATGCATTGAAGAAAACAATAAAAGATGATATCTGAATATGGAAATCTCTTTCATGCTCATGGATTTACAGCATTATTAAGATAAAATTGTTCACCCTACAAAGCAATATAATTTAATGCAATTCCCATTAAATTTGAACACAATTCTTCACAGATATTGAAAGGGTAGTTTTCAGCTTCATCTGGAAACACACAAAACACAGAATAGTTAAAAGACTCCCAAATGATAAAAGAACTGCTAGAAGTATCATCATCCTCAATTTCAAATTGTACGATAGCTGTAGTACTATAGAAAGTATTGACACACACATGCGTGCACATACATACACACACACCAAAAAAAAATAGCAGGCACATTGATCAGGGAAATTGAACTGAATACCTAGACAAAAGTTCACATACCACTGAACAACTGATTATTTTTAAATAAATAATCCAGAAATACACACTGAAAAAAAAGAGCATCTTCAACAAATGGTGCTGGATAAACTAGATGACTACATATAGAAGAATCCAAATTTTCCATACTTATTGTCCTGCTCATAACTTGACTTCAAATGGATCCAAGTCCTCAGCATAAGACCAGATACACTGAACTTCATAGAAGAGAAAGTAGCCTTGAGTGTATGGGCTCAAGAAAAGGTTTCCCAAACAGAACACCATTATAGCACAGGTTCTATGATCAACAATTACTAAATGTAACCTCATGAAGCTGAAGAACCTTCTGTAAGGCGAAGGACACTGTCATTCAGACGATGCTACATTCAGCATGCTACAGAATGGGAAAAGATTTATACCAACTACACATTTATTACAGGATACTTTCCAAAAATATATAAATAATTAAAAAATTTGGATAGCAGCAAAAAACCAAAACAAAACAAAAAAGGAACCCAAATTTAAAAAGTGAAGTACTAATCTAGAGAATTCTCAAAAGAAGAAACTCAAATGGCTGGGAAGTACTTAAAAAAAAAAAAACATTCACCATCCTTAGTCATCAGGGAAATCTAAATTAAAATGACTTTGAGATTTCAAATTATACCAGGCAGAATGACTGAGTTCAATAAAACAAATGACAGGTCATACTGGAGAGGACACGGAGCAAGGAAAACATTCATCCATTGCTGATGAGAGAGTAAAGTAGTATAGCCACTGTGGAAATTAGTTTGGTGGTTCCTCAGAAAGATGGGAATTGACCAACATCAAGATCTAGCTATACCACTCTTGGGCACATACACAGAGGGCATTTCATCCTACTGTAGAGACACTTGCTCAGTCATATTAATTGGTCCCCTATTCATAATAGTCAGAAGTCAAAAACAGCCAAAATATCTGTCAACAGATGAATGGAGGTTCCTTGTCTCATGATGTCATGGCATGGCTTTAAAAATAATTTGTTTTTAATTTAATTTATTTACATATATTTATTTTTCTTTTTTAATCATTCAATTCCTTTGTGGATATATTATGTCTTTCAGTTTTGTGTTTTTATGGGATTTCTGAGTGTACAATAAAGTGGGTATCAGCATCTGTATCTGTTTCTTGTGCCTTTTCCTAGGCTGTTTTCCTTCTGTTTGTTTGTATTATTCTATTTGGATGTGTATTTGTTTTATCTTATTTTTATTATATTTTATTATTATTCCATAGAAGTCATCTTATTTTCTAATGAGAGACAGAACGTGGGTGTATCTAGATGGGAGGGGGTGGGGAGGAAATGGGAGGAGTAGAGGGACAGGGAAAAGTAATCAGGATATAGTATGTGAGAAAAAAACTATCAGGGCATTTTTCTTTAAGCTTACAAGTCCTTTGCTGTAAGCTTCTTGGGTTTTTATGGTATTCGCGTATTTGTGAACATTATCTCTTGTTTTGTATATGCATTTCTTGTGCTTTTTCTTGGACTCTTTCTTGTTCCATTGTTTTGTCATAATTCTGATTTGTTTGGTTTTTATTCATTTTATTGTTATCCATTAGATGCCTGATTGTTTTCTTTTATTATTTATTTATCTATGTATTTTTATTGTTTTTATTGAGCTATATATTTTTCAGCAATCCCCTCCCTTCTTCCTCCTCCTCTTATATCATCTCCCATGGTCCCCATGCTCCCCATTTACTCAGATCTTGTCTTTTTCTACTTCTCATGTAGATTAGATCCATATATGTCTTTCTTAGGGTCCTCTTTGTTGTCTAGGTTCTCTGGGATTGTCAATTGTAGACTGTTTTTTTTTTCTTTACGTCTAGAAACCACTAATAAGTGAGTACATATTTTATTTGTCTTTCTGAGTCTAGGTTACCTCACTCAATATGATATTTTCTAGAACCATCCATTTGCCTGCACATTTCAAGACCTCATTATTTTCTGTTGTGTATTACTCCATTGTGTCAGTGTACCACATCTTCTTTATCCATTCTTTAGTCGAGGGGCATTTCAGTTTTTCCAAGATTTGGCTATGATAAATAATGCTGCTATGAACATAGTTGAGCACATGTCCTTGTGGTATGATTGAGAATCTTTTGGGTATATACCCAAAAGTGGTATTGCAGGGGCTTGAGGTAGGTAGTTTCCTAATTTTCTGAGAAATCACCGTATTGATATACAAAGGGGCTGTACCTGTTTGCACTCCCACCAGCAGTGGAGGAGTGTTCCCTTTTACCCCACAACCTCTCTAGTATAAGTTGTTATCAGTGTTTTTGATCTTGGCCATTCTGACAGGTGTAAGATGGAATCTCAGAGCTGTTTTAATTTGTATTTATGTGATGGCTGAGGATATTGAACATTTCCTTAAGTATCTTTCAACCATTTTAGATTACTGTGTTAAAGATTCTCTGTTTAGGTTTATACCATTTTTTATTGTTTTTTTTTTCCTTTTGGTGAACAACTTCTTGAGTTCTTTGTGTATTATGCAGATCAGCCCTCTGTTCAATGTGGGGTTGGTGAAGATCTTTTCCCATTCTGTAAGTTGTCCTTTTGTCTTGTTGATCATGCCCTTTGCTTTAGAGGAGCTTTTTGGTTTCAGGAGGTCCCATTTATTAATTGTTTCTCTCAGTGTCTGTGCTACTGGGGTTATAGTTAGGAGTGATCTCCTGTGCCAATGTGTTCAAGTGTACTTTCCACTTTCTCTTCCATGAGGTTTAGTGTGGCTGGTGTTATGCTGAAGTCTTTGATACATTTGGACTTGAATTTTATGCATGGTTATAGATATGGATCTATTTTCATTCTTCTACATGTTGATATACAGTTATGCCAGCACCATTTGTTGAATATATTTTTTTCTTTGTCAAGAATTAGGCATTCATAGGTGTGTGGACTGATATCCGGGTCTTCTATTCGGATACATTGGTCCTCTTTTCTGTTCTTATGTCAATGCAAGGTTGTTTTTAGTGCCGTGGTTCTGTCATAGAGTTTGAAGTCAGGTATTGTGATACCTCTACAAGTTCCTTTATTGTACAAAAGGTTTTGGAGTACCTGAGTCTTTTGTTTTTTCATTTAAAGTTAAGGATTGTTCTTTTGAGGTTTGTGAAAAATTTTGATGGGATTTTGATGGGGATTGCATTGAATCTGTAGATTGCTTTTGATAAGACTGCCATTTTTACTATGTTAATTATACCTATCTAAGAGCATGGGAGGTCTTTCCATTTTCTAGTGTCTTCTTCAATTTCTTTCTTCAAAAATTTAAAGTTCTTGTCATACACGTTTTTCACTTGTTTGGTTAGAGTTACTCCAAGATATTTTATATTATTTGTGACTATTGTGAAGGGTGATGTTTCTCTTATTTCTTTCTCAATCCATTTATCATCTCTATAAAGGAGGGCTACTGAGTTCTTTGAGTTAATCTTGTATCCTGCTACATTACTGAATGTGTTTATGAGTTGTAGAAGTTCCTTGGTAGAATTTTTGGAGTCGCTCATGTAAACTATTATATCATCAGCAAATAGTGAGTGTTTGACTTCTTCTCTTCTAACTTGTTTCACCTTGGTTTCCTTTTGTTGTCTTATTGCTCTAAATAGAACTCAAGTACTATATTGAATAGACATGGAGTGAGTGGATAACCTTATCTTGTTCATTATTTTAGTGGGGTCACTTTGAGTTTCTCTCCATTTAGTTTGACGTTGGCTGTTGGCTTGCTGTATATTGCCTTTAATATGTTTAGGTATGTTTCTTGTATCCCTGATCTCGCCAAGACCTTGATCATGAAAGGTTGTTTTATTTTGTTAAAGGCTTTTTCAGCATCTAATGAGATGATCATTTGGTTTTTTGTTTTTCAATTTGTTTATATGGTGGATTACATTGACAAATTTTTGAATGTTGAAGCAATCCTGCCTCTCTAGGATAAAGCCTATTTGGTAATGGTGGATGATTTTTTTAATGTATTCTTGGATTTGGTTTGTCAATATTTTATTGAGGATTTCTGCATCAGTGTTCATGAGTGAGATTGGTCTGTAATTTTCTTTCTTAGTAATGTCTTTTTGTGGTTTGGCTATCAGGGTAATTGTAGCCTCATAGAAAGAGTTTGACTATGTTCTTTCTGTTTCTATTGTGTGGAACAATTTGAGGAGTATTGGTATTAGTTTTTCTTTGAAAATCTTGTAGAATTCTGTGATGAAAAATCTGGTACTGGGCTTTTTTGATTGGGAGACTTTTGATGACTGTTTCTATTTCTTTAGCAGTTATAGGTTATTTAATTTTCTTATTTGGTCTTGATTTAATTTTGCTAACTGATATTTATCCAGAAAATTGTCTATTTCCTTTATGTTTACCAATTTTGTGGAGTGCAGGTTTTCAAAGTATGACCTGATGATTCTCTGGATTTCTTCCATTTCTGTTGTTATGTCTCCCTTTTTGTTTTTGATTTTGTTAATTTGGATATTTTTCTCTCTGCCTTTTGGTTGGTTTGGATAAATGTTTGTCCATTTTGTTGATTTTCTTGAAGAACCAACTCTTTGTCTCATTGGTTTTTTTGTTTCTATTTTGTTAATTTCAGCTTTCAATTTTATTATTTCCTGCCATCTAGTCCTCCTGAGTAAGTTCGCTTGTTTTTGTTCTAGAGTTTTCAGGTGTTCTGTTAACTCAATAGTGTGGGATTTTTCCAACTACTTTATTTAGGCATTTAGTGCTATGAACTCTTAACACTGCTTTCATTGTGTCCCATAAATGTAGGTATATTGTATAGTCATTTTTGTTAAGTTTTTGGACATCTTTAATTTCTTCACCTGCATGAAACTTAAAGAACATCACCCTGAACACAGGGTTTCTAAAGTAGACTTGCATAATGTTCTTACCTACTATAAAACCATCACTGCACAGAAATCTGCAGGAGTGGAACTGATGAGTGAGGGTCATGAGAGAGATGGGAACCAAATGGTTGGGTTCTCCCCTTGCTTGGCCAGATTGAAGCTGATCCCCAGGGGAACCAGCTTGAGGCTGTTCCTGTTCAGGGCCACTGGACTTCAGGTGTACACATTAGGATGTTAGAGTTTCAGATAGAATCTGAAAGACTTAAGCGGATATCGTGTTGTCTAGGAATATGTCTATCATGACCATAGTACAGATGATAGGAGGAATGTGACAAGATGCAGGTTATCCAAGCCCACGCTATTCCAGTCTTCTGAAAACCAGGGGGGTGTGCCTATGGCTTAGTCGCAAGATCCAATGAGTCCTGGAACATTCTAGCGGGCATACCATTGGAGAGGAAAAGTCACTCCCAGGGAAAGATAAATGGAGCAGAGTGTAGCAGTCGAATCGATAGACTTAAGAGTGAAATATAGAGGAGCAAGAACTTAGCTTAAACCCTTCACCGTGATATCTCTTGAAGTATTTTTGTGCTATGCTTGAAGAACACTTAGTACCTTCTGGAGCATGCAAACTTCTTGCCTTCATCAGCATAAAGAGCAGTTTATATCTGGATGCCGTACCTGTAAAGCTTTGGACAGTAATTGCATTTCCATTTCACTGTATTTTAGTTTGTTTCCAACAATGACTGTAATTTTAATCTTCTAATTGTTCCCAGTAATTGTAGAAGGAGAAGTACAAGAGGTCACACAAGCTGACAAAAGAAAATGAAGGTTCCAGTAAGGGAAATGAAAGTTCAAGACTAAGGACAATGTCCCTTGAAAATGGAAGAATGTTTGTTTGGGGGGGACACTATATTTGATTTAGCATTATACCTGTAACTTGCACAATATTATCAGTTAGAATCAGAATCACTCCAAAGGTTTTCTCACAGGTCAGAACAATTGAAAGATTCTCTCATTCTCTCCAGGTCCATGATCCTCACCTCCGCAGAGAAGGTTGCCTCAGTTGGAGACAAATAAAGGACTCTAATTAGGGCTCTTGGGAGGCACAACAATTGTCTGAGACTGTTACTCAACTCTGTGAACTCATTAGCAAGAATATTTCTGTTTGCATAGGCAGAGAAAGAGCGACGAGTTCATTTTGGCCAAGCAAGCATGGGCCTGAGAGAATTCATATTTTATGGCAGAGGATTATTATTTTAGAGAGGAATCCAAGCAGCAAATAGACTATGAGTAACTGGTACATACAGAATAAGGAAGAAGGGGGAGAAGTGAAGGAGGGACGGAAACTGGAATTGAAGGAAAAGCCAGGACTAAGTACAGTCCTTAGAAAGGAGGAACAAAGAGCCCTAGAATCCAAGGGCCATAACCTGGAGACAGTCTCCTGAAGGCCTGGGTGTGGTGTTAGAATGGAGCATCCCTGGCTGCTTCGAATCTCTGTGACTCTTTGTTCAAGATTCAAGTTCAAGAAGGGAGAAGCTGGTTTCATGGGTGTCAAACACATTCATGTTGGTCAAGGGTCAGGGTGATGTGAGAGGAGTATCACTAATGTGGTGGAGAGGGGTGGTGAGCCCATGAGAACAGTGGCTTGCTGTGATGAATTGGGAGATACCTATTGTCCTAGATAGTTTGAATCACTTTATATATCCGATGCTGTCTTTATGGGGCTGACAGCAGTTAGGCTTCCCATGACTTAACCTGACCAACAGCCTGCTCTCCTCAATGCAGGCTATGCATGCACAGGTTAGACAGCCCCACATTAATAGCTGTGGTACTCAGAAAACTCAAATGTTCTAAGAAGGCGACATATTTTCTTATATTGACATGTGAGCATGTACTTTACTTGTAAAATTTTAATATATGTATACATTGAAGAAGGAGTCAGTGATTTAACACATCCACTACCTCAGATGCTGATGGGTTTTGTTGTGAGTACATGTAAAATCCATTCTTTTAGAAGTTTCAAAACAGGTAATATACTACTGAATATGGTTCCCATGATCCACACAAAGAGCAAGCTTTGCCTCATCGCCTTGTTCCCCACTGGCTCACTCATGGAGTTTGGTAACTTTCCTTCTATGACTTGATTTAAATGTTTCTGTACATTCAACATTTTTAGTTTTTCAGGTAAGGCGTTCTATTCCTGCCTTTTCACTTAGCATCGCCCTCTGTGCTCAACCGTGTTTCCACATAAGCCTTTTCTTCTTTTGCAGACCGAGTTCTAATTTATTGTGCGGGTAGGTCATACTTCTTTTCTCTCTCCATCTCCGGAACACACCGGAATTGCTTCAGAATCTTTGCTACAGTGGACAGTGCTGCAGTGAACATGGGAGTGTGGAAATATGCTCAGCGTACATATGTCAGTTTCCCTGGATATACCTCTCCAAGGTGGGGCAGCTGGGCCATATGTAGTCCTATTTTCATCTTACTGACGAATCTCCATCACATGTACTCTAACGGTACCCCATCTTCCCATCAACACCAGGGTTACAGTGCTCCCTTTTCCTGTATTTTCACTAACCCTTGCTCTCTTCCATGGTTGTGAGAAGAGCTGTTCCACCAGGTTTGAGCTGATACATTGTACAGTGACTATAATGTGCCTTTCCTTGGTGATCAATGACATTGAGTAGTTCTTCATGGATCTTTGGGCAGCTTCATGAGAAATGTGTGTTCAAGTCTTTTTCCTAGTTTCCACACTGGAGTGTGTTTTTTTCTATCATTGAGCTTAGTTCTGTCTACATTCTGACGTTACTAGCCACTTATCAAATGTATGGCTTGCGAATGTTTTCTTTCATCTTGTCTGCCTCTTCCCTTTGCTCTGAGTTCCCTTTGCTATGCACACATTTTGTGGTTTGCCTTAGTCTCAATAATCTGTTTTCCCCCTTTCTTTCTTTTTCTATGAACTCTTGTAGTCTTACATTTGCAAAATTATTGTCCACATAAAGTATTGTGATTCTCCCATATTTCCAGTATTGCCACAATTTCAGCCTTACATCTAAGTTTTTTATCCTTGTACATTGATTTTCACATGTAATCTGAAAGAAGTATCCAACTTTATTGATTTTTTGTGCATACTTTATCAGCATTGCTTATTAAAGAGGCTATATTTTTTTCATCATGTGTTTTGGGCACCCTTGTCAAAAACCAGTGAAGTATGAATATGAGGGTTAATAAATTGCACTCTGTGTCCTACTGTGTTTGCCATTGTGTCTGCTTGATGCTAGTGCTATGTTATTTTGACTACTACAGTTTTGTAATATATTTTAAAGGCAAACAACACAATGCTTACAGTTTTATGTTGGTTGTTTGGAGCTGCTCTAAATAGATTTTTAGGATTGTTTTTACTGTTTCTGTGGGAAGCATAATGGAAATTGTAGTGGCATTGCGTTGAAGTTTCATATAACTTATGGTGGCACAGATATTTTAACTATTAGTAAGTGGGGTACTATACTTACTTTAGTCCTTTCTCCCAATAATGTCTTATAGTTTTCAGCAGAGAAATCTTTCAGCCCTCCACTAATTTTATTCCTAAGTACTTTTATTTCACTTTATTTTATTATTTATATATTTGTATATTTTATTTATATTTTATATTTGTATGTGTAGCATATGTACACATTTTTGTGAGTGCGTGAACTTGCACATATGCACATGGAGGCTACAGATTAATGCCAGTGTCTTCATTGATTGCTCTCCACCAAATTCCTTTTTGAGACAGGGTCTTACACTGATCATGTACCTCATCAATTCGGCTAGGCTAATTGGCTAATGAGTTTTAGGTATTCTTTGTTTTGCCCACCCAGTGCTGAGGTTACAGATGTGTGCTAATGTGTGGCAGCACCCAGCTTTTCTTTGGGTTCTGATGATTGAAATTCAAGGACTCATGTTGGTATAGTAGACAATTTACCCACTGAGTCATATCCTTAGCCCGACGTTTAATCATTTTTAATGCTATCAGGATTGGTGGAAGTGCTTCTGGTTTGTGCATTTTATTTTAGTTGCTGCTACTTTAATGAATTAGTTGAACACTCCTAGCAGTGTGCTGAAATCTCTAGGGCTATGTTTCTGAGCATGTCATCATCACACAATACTATTTCTTCCTTTTCTATTTATATACTATTTGTTTATTTATCTAACCTAAATTGTCTGATTGGGGCTCATGGATATTTTTATTTAGCACAAGAGTTCATAAGCTTCAAGAGCAATGGTATTTAATTCACTTTCTTGTATCTTGTATGCCCACATTTTACATGCAATGCAATTTTTTTTTGTGGGGGCAGCTAGGAAAACCCAGTTGTCCAGTTGGGTGTAGTAAAAACAGGATACCAAACAGAGTGCTTTAGATGATCAGGGAGCTCATTGTCTGCAGTTCCGCTGTGGATACTGTATCTGACAGCAAATATACATAAAGGCACACGGACGCTTGGTTCTCATTGAAGTCTGAAGCCACTCATAGAGGTCATTATGCTGATGTCCACGCTGAAGCTGGAGTGCGACACAAACTTCAGCTTCTGATTAGCAATTATCAATAGAACACTTCAATTGTTGATACTCCTGAGACCAAGCATTTCTCTGGCTGCAAGGTCCTCAGGGTTCACCATAAACACTAACCAGGGACAGCTATGAAAAGGGGATGTTGTGACTGAAGAACTCACTTTCAAAGTTTGTTTCATCTGAATTATTTTCAATTTTAAGTTCTGATATTTGATTCAGATTTTATGAAGTGTGTAAGTAGTTTTGGCACAACTTGGATATGTGAATCTATTTTTTTTCAACTGCAAATTTTAACAAATCTAAATATAAACTGAGGATTTCTCATGGAAATGCGCTATCCCAGTACAGAAAATTCATACTGGCTTGTGGAGACTCAGTAGGAAAAAAATAAATAAATGTATAATATTTCATTAACATGAGTTTTGATGATTAGGTCTTGGAATGATAATATTTTGGGTAGATCAGATTTAAAAACATGTTGTTATAATTAATTTTCCCAGTTTCTTCTTTGCCATTTAGAAGTGTGGCTACTTGCAAATTTAGAATTACTGACGTCACTCACATTATATTTCTATTGGACAATGTGGCTCTGGAAGCTTTTTGAAAACTTCTACCATGTCACTGAATCATCCAAATAACCCAACAGTAGCTCATGGCCTCCCTTTTAAAGACAAGGTTAATGGGATGAACTCAAAGAAAGTTCTAGTCTTTCAGGAATTATAGAGGTCTGTGCCATGTCAGTAAGATTCCTTTCCTTCCTCTCTGCCACATAACTCCATGTAGCTTTCTGTCAAGGAGGCAGAGAACCAGCATACTATGTCTTTTGAGTCTTCCTAACAAAATTCCATAACCCAATTTATGATCAAAGATAGAGTGAAAGAAATACCTTCTCTTTGACTGGCAACTAGGAGAGTATTTGAGTTGCCAAAGGAATGAAAACCAAACCCACTTACAAGAACAAACAAAGTTTTAACAATGAAGGCTAAAACATACTTGACATAAAGGAGGGAGAAAGTAGTTCACCTAAAGGGCTTTGAGTATGTCTAGTAGAAGGAAGAGTTACCAAACTGGACTAGCTCAGCATTTAATTCTCAGGATTGCATTCTGCCTATGAATAGTATTCCGTATATGGTCATCATAAAGAATGAAAGTCTTTCCCAGCACAATTTTTGGTGTTATTAATTTTGTGTCATCTAGTTTCCCTTCTCTTCCTCCACTGTCTTCTCCACACCACAGGGTACAGGGTCTCCAAGCCTTCCTTCATCGCTGCATGATTGATGGCAAAGCATGGCTAGAGTCCATGGACGTGACCGCTTCTCGCAGACACACTCTCCCGTGAGGGAAAGATTCGCAGAGAAGGAGGCAAGCGCTTAGCAGATCATTTCTTCCACAGAGATAGGTGCCAGCTGCAAGTCTTGAAAAGCACAGCCATCTGCTCTGTTCCTGTGTCAGCCTTCGCCTCTCGCAGATTCTGCCATGTGGGGTTGGGGGAGTTCAGAATTTCAGTAGTGCCTACGACAAAAACAAAGAGCAAAAATGATGCCCGGAGGACAGCAGGCCCTCATTTCCCAGGGGATCCCCCGGAGCCACCTCATTGGCTGTATTTCCTGTGTCGCACGGGATGGTTCTTCCGTGGCTCAGTCCTCTGGCTCTCCCCAAGACCAGCCCTCCCCATCCTGACCTTCCTCTCTGCAAAGAACAGACCTGCCAGAGAGCCTTGCTATTTTTACTTCTCTGAGAGGGGATCTCAGGTTACAAATTATATACGGATGAGGTAAGTTCCAGGTACGCAGACTCATGTTTCCAATTTAGCTTGGCACTGATTTCGAACATTAAACAGTCCCGCCCAGCTCTCCCTGTTTCCACTCGCCTCCCCTCTCTGGCATCTCATTTCATCCTGGTTCTAAGGGTCATTTTCCTTTCCTGCTGCACCCCTCAACTTTCTGGCTGCTTGGGGGTTGGGGATCAGGGAGAGTTAAGTTTCACACAGATACAATTGACACCTACTATGTCCTGAGTGGTAGCCACACTACACCCCTTCTCCTGGTATGGCGGATATTGGTAATAGAGGCTTCCCTCGCTTTCATCCCTAGGGTCACAGTTAAGCCTCTAGACAGCATGAAGAGTTTAGGATGCTGTAATTACCTAGGATTTGCAGATGAAAACGAAGCAAGATTCAGAAGAGTTTAGCGATTTGACTAGAGAACATGGGAAAGATGAAGTGCAGAGGTAACAGACGAATAGAAGATTTCTGGTTGGCTGTCCTTTAAAACTCTGGGTCTGCAGAACTCTCCCTCTTTCCTCCCTTCTTCCCTCCTCCCTACATCTCCTGTCCTTCCATTTTTCCTGAGTCTTAGATTTAAAAATAAAACATTCACAAACAGAATCTTAACAATCAAGTAGAGAACTTGTATTTCTCCTAATGAAAGAAAGAGCTTTAATTTGAATGTACAGTTTTGAATTCTGGCTATACAAATAGACACGTGTGACATTATGCATATTTGTTACAGATGTAAATGTTTGCACATATCCATGTATCCCATGTAGTATTTAACTATGCTCTAAACTTGTTGGTGCCTGTTTGCGAGTCCTTGACTGTAGCATTGGGGCCTACTTATAGGTGGGGATAATGATTAATTTTGATTTTATTAATGATCATAAATGATTTTCTTCAATCTCTTACAAGTGTGGTATATACAGCACACAATATAGCAAAAACAGCATGGAAGGATGCATGGCCTGGGTGAGTTTCTTAGCGTATTTTGTGCCCATTTTTCTTCCTCTGTAAATTGGAAATGATACTATAAAGCTCATTAAAATTTTGCGGAGAACTTTTAATGAGATAATCTCTAAGAAGTTCTTAGAATGACTTCAGTGAATAATGTTCAATAAAGACTGGCTGGAAAAACTACAAAGCCTATGAGCTACAAGAGACCAGCCTATAAGATATACTAATGCAATAGTGACAAAATGTTATGTAAGTAACCAACCCATTATTAAAAATTGGAATTAAGGCCCACTCCATGAGATAGAATTCATATGTGACACTGTTAAAGTGTCCAAGAGCCTGAGACTAGATAGGACATGGATCTAGATGAAACCCTACTATTATTATGCTAAAGGAACATAGCAATAAAAAGACTCCAATGACATATCGTTATACATTTAGATCAATGTGCTGTGGGATAACGCTCTTGTACACTGTAAAGATTTGTCATTCAGTTTAATAAAGCATTGATTGGCTATCTTCCTTTAAAATGATATAGTGACAGGAAGTATAGGTGTGGTGACCAGACTAAGAGAATTCTGGGAAGAGTAAAGGCAGAGAATCAGTCACTAGCCAGACACAAAGGAAGCAGGCAGGATAAGAATGCCTTACTAAGAAAAGGTATCCAGTCACTTAACTAACATATATAAGAATTATGGGTTAATTTAAGTGGTAAGAACTAGTTAATAATAGGCCTGAGCTAATAGGTCAAAGAGTTTATAATTAATATAAACCTCTGTGTGTTTCCTTGGGACTGTATGGCAGTGGGATTAGGTGGGACAGAAATTTCTGTCTTCAAATGGCACTTAATATGGGGTACGAATCCATGACCTGGGATTAAGAGTCCCATGCTCTACCAACTGAGGTATCTGAGTGGCACAAAAAATTCCATCTGCATTTGAAGCCCAACATTTGGGGTATGAACTCACAAAAAAGTCACTGGCACAGGCTAGTAAGTAGGGCCAACCTGGGCTACACAAGATTAATGCATAAATAGATCCAGGTGGTGGTGGCTCATACCTTTAATCCTAGTACTAGGAAGTCACACACTTTTAATCCCAGCACTAAAGGGGAATATAAAATGGGAGGAGACAGAGATCAGGTCTGAGTCTATAGTCACCCAGCCTTGGTAGAGGTAAGACTTCTCTTGTGGCTTGGCTTGGCTGTTTTGCTTTTCTGATCTTCAGGTTGGACCCCATATCTGTCTCTGGGTTGTTATTATTCATGTTTCATTAATGCCTTGATTTACCCTATCAGAGAAGGCTCTTCAGATGGCAGACATTGGAGCACTCAGTGCCAAATGGGATAGCATTATCAAATCTCTCTCTTCAAAGTCAGAAATCTGCGCAGAAGAAGAGACAGAAAGATTGTAAGATACAGAGGTGGTGGATAATGACAAGGAAGCAGCATCTTCAAGATGAAACAAGACTAACATACAAATGAGCTCAGAGACTATGACTGTGCACACAAGACCTGCACAGGTTCAAACCAGACAAAACCTCATCACTGAGAAGGGGAAGTGGACACAAAATCCCATCCTACCCAATAAGTTGTTTGCAATTGATGGCTGCTGAAAATGGGAAATTCAGTTTTTTTCCTCATGGAATATCACTGGGTGTACCAAACACCAGGGCAGACCCTATGCTTTATTAAAAGTAGTTAGCCACAAAACAGACTCAAAGTGTGCCTTTTGTTTTGTTTTGGTATTTTCTGTCTTATTGGTTTCTTCTTTTTTTTTCTTTTATTTATTTTTTGTTGCTTTTACATTCTTTTTAAGAGAGAGGAAGAGAGGGAGAGAATATAGCTTGATGGGTAGAGAGGTAGGGAAGATCTGGGAGAGGGAATTAATATGATCATAATATATTGTATGATAATATTTTTAATTTTTAATAAAAAGAAATAAAACAACCTTCAACCACTGCCCCACAAAGATAGGCTGGAATGATGGTTCAGCACGTAAGCCCTTGCTGTGAAAAGAGAAGACCTGATTTTGAGCCCCCAGAATACCTTTGACAGCCAAATGGAATAATTCATCTCTGTAATTCCAGTATTCTTACAGTGAGATGGAAGGCAGAGATGAGGCAGTCCCCCGAAGCATGTGGGCCAGATAGCCTGTTTGATGCAACAATAAACAGCAAACAGACACTGTCTCAAATAAGGAGGCAGGAGAGGATCCATACTCAAAGCTGCTCTCTGATCTCCATATCCATGTTATAGCACATGGCCACCTGTGCTCACGCAAAGACAAAAAATACAAATACGTGGTGAATTTTGTATAAGAATATGTAAGCAGCATGTGCATGTATATGCACATAAAACCATCACATTACATTCTACAGCCGTGTTTCTCCTCACTTTCCCCCAACAGTCAAACACTGAATACACTGTTGTTTCCCATGATTGAAGCAATGATTTCATAGAGATGAGAGTGCTTGTGGGATGCTTGTCATCACTGGTCTCCCTTTGAGCACAAGTCAGGCAGTATTTGGGAGAAGGGAGTAGGAGCGTCAATGGAGGACAGCCGAGGATTGGATGAAACTCTACAAGACCAAGGTAAAGAGAGCCCAAGGAGGAAACAGGCTTCGGAAGCCCGTGAATTCCATGGGACTGTCAGCTTTTGCTTGTCTTCTGCATCTCTTGCAATTTTGGGAGGAGATTTCGGGTGCAATAATTTCAGTTTGTCCTCTCATTGTGTCGGGTCCTGGCACAGCATGGTTGCTGACAACTTTTTCAGACTGACTCATTGATTCTTTGGAAAAAGAAGAAAAGGGAGGGGTGCCTGCTAATCCATTTACTCATTATTGTTTCTGCTTATGATAGAAAAGCAAAGTATGTCTTCTTAATCTAAGGATTTAAGTATTGAGATAGAATTATTGTTTTTTTCTCATAATTTTTTAATACATTGAGTGCATAGAATAAATAGCACCATTTTAAACAGCACTTTGATGATTCTGGCAATTACATATAACTGTACAATCAATACCCCTATCAAGTGCTCCCATGGTTTCAAAATGCTTCCCCTTACCCTTCTGCAGTTGGTCACCTCTGCAAGTACTACCTTCCATCACCCTGAGTATGGTGGTTCCGAGACTCATTCATCTTCACTGCTTTTTATAGCTTGATGTATTGCAGAGTTGAGGTCCACAGTTTCTTTACGCATGATGGCTGTGTTCTTAGGGGTTCTATTTGGAATGCTCCTACCAGAAACATTTGAGCACATGAGTTACTTTGAACTACATGTTCATTTAATTTAAATAAATATCTACAACAGAGGAAGATAGAGATAAGCATGTGTTCACCTTCATGAATGTTGGATTGTTTTCCTGATTATTTTATCACTGCCAGTAGAAGCTGCAAGGGATGCCAGCACTACCCGCTCTCTCATTTTTCTAATGTTCCGTACTGATATTCCGTAGCTGGTCATCTGTTTACTGGGTGCTTATCTATCTTGTTTTGTGAAATGTTGCTCAGATGTTTTGCTCATGAGCCACTTCCTAGAATTTCTTTCCTATTAAACTGTGAGTATTCTGTATTCTAGACACAGAGGCTTTTGCTTCACAATCTCTGCCAGCTTGTGTCTATGTTGCCCTGCTCCCTAAGTGAGGATGAACTTATCTACTCTCTTTGTGTGGGTGCGTTGCTTTTGTATTTGTATTCTTTCTGATCTGCTTAATATAGGAGTAGTTTCACTTACGAAAATGTCACTCGAGTTCTTATTTTCTATTCACATTTTCTATGATATACTTTGATTTTTATGTATATATTATTTGTTTTAATGATTTCCCTTATGAGAAAAAAAATGTAGCTATTCCAGAACCACTTTCTAGAAAACCATTTTTTTTTTTTGTTGAATTATCTTGTGAGATCTTTGATTGGGAAATGTAGTAAATGGTGTGTCTGTTCTTCCTCCTGAGTCCTGCACACTTGTCTGTAGCCAGTGCAGCTGATATTAGGTCCTGGACCAGAGAGTACAAGTATCCCAACTGGCTCCTCTTTTTCAAAAATTTTCCCGTACCATTTCATTTTATTTTACTTTCTGAACACAATTCAGAGACAGCTTATCAACTACTTTAATACAATTTAAGATAATTGGTATGTTTAGTCTATTAAAATGCAATGTGGCCATTGCTATGTTTCAGTTTGGGCCTGCCTTTTTATTATTCAGTTTTTACTAATCCATTTTATTATCTTCCCATAGTCTTTCTTTCCAGATCTTTGGCGATTATTTGAATACTTTTTGGCATTTGATTTATTTTTGTTGGCTTTTTTTTAGTGTGTAGATGTCAGTGCCATGGTTGTGATATCTTAGTTTAGCCATTCAAGATATTTCCATTGGGGAAATAATTATCTCAAAACAAAAAATTTAAAAGACACTATTAAAATATAAATGATAGGGCATGGATTATAGCAAAACATCTATAAAATATGAGTCTGGCAAGTAAATTATGTCTCAAATTTATATTAAAAAATACCAAAACTGCTACAATTTTAGGAAAAGATAAATGACCTAATATGAAACTGGAAAATGATTTGAACAGACAGCCACAAAGTGGATATGTGAATGGCCAAAAGACACAAGGAAATACATTGAATATTGCTATATTAGCCAGGGCTCTTTAGAGGAACAGATCCAATATGATAATACATATTAAAAAAAGGGTTTATTAAAATGTCTTATGTGATCCTGTCTGGGTAGTCCAGAAATGTCTATCTCACACCAAAGAGACCAAAATCCCTAGTTGCTCAGTCCACAAAGATGGGTGCTTCAAGAGCCCCAGTCTGGAGCTAAAGGTCTGGAAGATTCCTGGAGAACTGCTAACTTTCAATCCAGATTGGAATCCTGGCTAGGTCCCAAACTAAGAGAAGGAATGCAGCCATGGCAGCAACAGAGTAGCTGACCTTGCCAACAAAAGTGAAGGCAAGCAGGCAAACACAAAGCTGCCTTCTTCCATATTGTACCTTGGCTGTGGAAGAAAATCACTGATGTGGTTGCCAATGGTAGTAAATACAAGAGGTGGAAAGAAACTGGGAAAAGGCATGAGAGAACCTCCTGTAGAGATGGTATTGACCCCTCCCTGGTGGGGATTTGAATTATACAGTTGTTGATTGGCAGTTGAAGGTCTTACTTTGTCTTATAGTTCCAGAAAGATAGAATGCACAAAAATGGGAGGTTGTGCTATGGTGGTGGGGGCAGAAAGCTGGAAGATCACATTCCCAACCACACACAGGGAGCAGAGGGAATGAGCAAAAAGTACAACGAGGCCACAAACTCTCAAAGTGCTCCTCCAGTGACTTCTTTCCTCCATCAAGGTTTCACCTCCTGAAGACTCCATAATCTCCCAAACAGCACTACCAGCTGGGAAATGAGGGTTCAATGCATACGCCCATGGAGGTCACTTCTCATTACCACCACCACAAAAGTTACATGAAAATTTTTTACCTTCAAAATAAAAAGAATTGTTCATTTGGTTAAACTAATGATATTTAAAAAAGTTGATGTTAATCTCTGGCTAAGGTTAACAATAATATTAACTCAGATTTTTATACATTAAAAACAACTATAAAACATTAGTGGCCGATGTCAATAGACATTTATTTTTTACATATGGATGGGTCTAAGTTGCTTGGATATCTGCTTCAAGATGTGAATTTATGAGCTTATTGGGGGGTCACTCTAAGCTTCAGGTTGGACATGGGATGTCTCCATTTTTTCCCCAATTCTTGTGGATGTGCTCTTCTTAGGAAAAGGTACAGATATTTGAGTGTGAGGAGAGCCATGCGGATCCTTCCTCAAGCGTTGTTTGTATCAGGTCTTCTAACATCCCTTTGATGACAACAATTCCCACTATGGAATTCAGAATTAAGAAGAAGGAAAATACTTGCTGCTAAGGTGGAATGTGGGTGACCGTTGAGATGACCTATGACAAACTGGATCCAGGATGTGGCTGTGGTATCACATGAGACGATTATTTAATGATTGCTTTGGAAAGAGATTATTGTTTATGGATGCAATGATAGAATGATGTTGAATTTCTACTAAGATAATGTGAAAGAGGGGAAAGTGGTGGGGGGTATAGAAAAAGTATTGGCTGGAAGTGTATAATGGCTGAAGCTAGGTGTGGGGAAAATAGAATCCACTGCACTATCCATTGTTCTTTTACATGTATTTTTAATTTTTCTATGACAAAAATATTTCAAATATGACAGAAATCATGCGTTGAATTAGTTGCTTTTATATATGGGAAAACAGAAGTTCCGAGATGGTGTGCTGTTTGTTCTGAGATGAGGCTGCTACTTATTGGCCAAACAGAGCCAGGATCCAGGCCAATATTTTCTACTTGATGTGGCTTTCAGTCATTTATTTGGTAATTCCTCAAATATTTATTTAATACTAGGCTCTGTGCAAGTTATGGATAAAAGAGATAAAGTTTCTATTGCCTCAAATCCCCTCATCTAGTGTGTCAATAACAAACTGCAAGAATGAGGGCATGCCACATTGTAATGGGGTTATACACAGATCTGTCGGGGCATAGGAAGAGAAAGAATCCCTAAACATGACTCAGGCATTTGGTCAAGGAATTCCAAAAGGATACACAGAATGTAAATGGGAACCTATATATATGAAAGATTTAAAAGATATTAAACAAGCAGTAGTATTCTATGGCATGCACCATCCGGTTTCTATGGCAAACTAGTGTGCCTACTGGGATTAAAGGTGTGTGTTACCATTACCTGGTCTGTAAGGCTGACTAGTGGGGCTGTTTAACTCTCAGATCTTCAGGCAATCTTTATTTATTAAAATACAATCGAATTGTCACACACACACACACACACACACACACACACACACACACTCCATAATCAAGCATCCTGGCACATGCCAAGCTTCTTGATGGGTACAAAGCTTCTCTCATCCACACTTGATATGAATTTCCCAGTCCTTTTTTTAAGAAATGCATCAACTAGTCTTTCTTTGTTAATTTATGGCTTAGATTAAATAAGTTAAAGTAAATTTGTATGAAAGAATTTAGATGCCCTAGCATTGTGTTTAAAATAATAAATATTAATTTTATTCACTGACTGCCCAAGTAACCATGGTGAGTGTCCATGTTCATGTCAGAAGCATTTCTTTGAGCTTAGGGGCATCAGAAGAAATATTCTTGTGAATATGTACACAATTTTAAGCTCATGAAGTATTGTAAATTCATCAGACCTTCCAGAGTTTTCAAAAATCAAAACTTTCAGAGGATATTGACAGACTACTAAATGAGAATTTTAAGACAAGCTGTCAAGAAAGCCATATGGTAATACTAATTTTTTTCATGATTATTTTTTTTCTCCAAGAACTCATGGGGTTCTGAGAACAGGTTTTAGAATGCTTATATGATTATTTTAAAGTCCTGTTTTATATTTTATCTGTTTATATCATAACTGAAGTACTCCTCTTTGAACTCTTCACTTGGTTCCATATTGCATTCTATTTCAGTCAAACGGAGAGAGCATTTATTACATTTTTTTTCAAGCTCTCATAGTTTAGCTGACATCAAGTAGGGTTTTTTAAATGGAGCTTGTTCTTAACTTCTATTCTGAAACTTGCTGACACCACTACCCTACCCCCTTTCTCTCCCATGCTCATCTGTGAATTTGAGAACATTTTTAGGCTGACAAGAATCATGGGAAATAAATGAAATGCAGATGAGTTTCATAGCTGCACTACGGCCAAAATTTATGTTTTCTGACTACAGCAAATGTTTTAGGTAAGGGCTGGGAGGAATACCTCCAAACGAAATGTGGTAACCTTTGGAGGGGGTGAAGGACTGGCCTGCCATAGTGACTCCACTCCAGTGATGCACAAGAGTCTCTCACTTCGATGCTATCTTCCCTACTTCCACAATTCTCTTGTGTGTTGATGTTCTCACTCCCCAGGTAAGGGATGATATCGAGGGGGCTTTGCTACAGGTGGCTTGCAACCTTTCTCATGAATAGGATTAGTGTCCTAAAGGAAGAAATTGTGGTGAGTAACCTTGTGAGGGCCCAACCACAAGGTGCCAGGATGAACTAGGAAGTAGTCTTTTACCAGACATTGTATCTCTTATCTCCTTCCTGTTGGACTTCTATATCTCCAGGACTATGAGAAATAATCCTGTTGTTTGAAAGCTCTAGGGTGCATATATTTTGTTATAGCAAACAAACTCAAGTGAACTGTTTTATTTGAACTTTGGCAAGAGAGATTTTTGCCTTGATCTGACACTGAATACCCAACCATGGCTCATCTGTGGGGAGCCTGGGATGCGAAGGCTATGCTTCTATATCTAACTGGAGCCTAGATCACCTCTATTTCAGATTGTGTATTGACATTCCAAGTTCCCAGAGTATCTAAACCGGGCCTCAAGTCTGCCTCCTGGGCTCCTGTGTTTCTCATCTCTGAAAGCATCCTTGTGGGTATGTACCCACAACTGGGCATGGATGGAGGGGTGCCTTAGCAAGGCTCCTTAACAGGGACTGTGAATAGCACTTCAGTGTCTTGGACTAGGATTCAGTGATGACATGAAACCCTTTGCTATGTGTGTCTGAGCTAAAGTGAGAGGAATAGGACCAGAGCCATATGCAGAGTTCCATGATAGAACTCTGAGGAGTCTGGGAATTCTTTATGGATACTATACCGATGGGCCATCTGTAAGGTATACCCTCAAGAAACATGAGAAATGCTTTGTGGAATAGCTCTCAGCTTTATTTGCAGGGTTTCATTGTTTTGTGGGGGCTTTCGTTTTGCACTTCCTCCCAGGGCTCCCCAAGTTAGGTCTGGGTTGAGGGAGATGTGACAACATCTTCCCTGTCCATGCAGATGTCACTCTCCATTCAATTCCAAGAGATGAAACCCCATGTAGCCAGGCACTGTGTGAACCATGAGTCAGGGGCCAGTTCTCCGTTGTACTCTCCTGCTTTGGATACCAGGCTAGCAACCTTGGAAATCTGACCAACTGATGGTCCCTTCCCCTAGTGGCCTAGCTCCTATTTCCTTTTTCCTTAGCTTTTGCTGACTGTTATTTAGTTATATACAATTTATTATGTGTGCATTTCTAATACATATATTCAACAGGGCCACCTTGATGGGTTTTTTCATTATTGTTTATAGGCCAGTTGTGTCTTCCCATCCCCTCTGTATATCAGTGATAGCCTGTGATGATACTGGACAGCAGCTTTTGTTGTTTCTTCATCAGGAAGGAGTCTCATGTGAGCTAACGTACCTCAGGCAGACAGCATGCGCAGCGTTGAGATTCGCAGCCCAGACATGTCTGCTCAGATTCCTCGCTCCACCACTTAAGCCCACAGGCTCACCTGCTGTGCACGGCAGAAGCCAGGTTTGCCGAGGCCCGGTAAGTTGTGCACGGTACACCCTGGGACATTCCCATCTGGACACAGCCCGGTACTTGCGCTAATCCTCCTACTCTATGTTGTGTTCTAGGGTTTGTCTTACTTTCCCTTTGGCTCAAATATGAGCTCTACATTGTCTTGTGGTTTAGGCAAAAGTGTGTTTGCTGGTTGAAATGGAAAGTTAACAATCAATCTGAATTTTGCCAAAACACACAATAGTTCCCTACAGTTCTTTGATGGACAAACAGATGGAGTTAATGCAGTAGCACAGAAAAAAAAATATCCCAATATATTTCGAAAATCTGCAAAAGTGTCTCTTATCCCAAGAACCCCTGAAGGAAGGTTTTATGAAATTCTTTCAAAGATGCATTACTATTATTTCATAATCTTTACTAAGCCAGTCATTCTAGTGTGATTCAGCATGAGCCTTAAAGCAGCCACGCTCAGCTTTAGGCCGACTGATCTCTGTTTACCACGGGGATTCGCACACACCTCTGCCGCTCATAGCCCAGCTGATCAGGAAGGTATGTCGGTGGAGGAAACGTCAGAGATTGGTAACTGTAGGTGACTTTCCCTCCTCGTTTTCTTTCTTCCCCTATGCAACTGCATAGCTTCATTCATCCTCAGGGATGGAGAGAGGCAGGTTCACTGGTCCTCACTCTAACATGCTGTCACCTGGAGCTGTCATTCTTCTCTCAATTGTACCAAATCATCAGGTCCCTTGTTTTCTACCATTGCTACCTGCAGCTCCTCCTCTGCCTGGATTTTAGGCAGCTATAGCACTTGCCTGGTAGGCCCTGCCAAGGATGAGGGCAGAGTGTTTGCTGAGCTTGATGAGCACCCAGGGCACCATCTTGACTGTGACCTTTGCACCAGAAGCCACAAGGTAGTTTTTCTCCCATCCAGCACTGTTATGGGAAGATGGACCCAGCCAGATGGACTGATTTTACTTTATATGTTACTTATGGCCAGCAGAAAGGTAAATAAGGGCCTCGGACCAGGGATGTGAACTCAGGACTATCTGATGCAAATTGGAATTGTAGTTACTTCTTTTATGGTTCATCATTTGATTTAATCAATAAACATATTGACTAGTTCCTCTGAGTAGGGTTTTCTATCATGACATTATATAATTCTTAGGAGAATTTCAGTTTCTCCCTTCAGGCTCAGTGGCTGAGAAAATCCCAAGTCTATGTGACTGGGAAGAGGTCAAAGCAGAATGCAAGGGCAGGTTCTATCTTTGGGATTTTTTTTCCTTATACTGTGATCAACAGTCACTGATTCAGAGAACCTTGATGGCCTAGCCCTATGATTCCAGCTACTGAGGATACCCCAAAGCACAAAAATGACAAGTTCAAGGCCTGCCTGGGCTGCAGAGTGAGTGTTTTGAAGGCCAGCCTGAGCAACTTTGTGAGACTGTGGCTATTCTTGGTTGCCTGCTTGACTAGATCTATGATGAACTACAATCCAGAAAAGGAGGACACACTTGTGAGGGATTGTTTTCTTGTTTTGAGTGAGTGAGTCCACTTCTGGTGCAGATGTTTGAGGTAGGAAGACACACACACCTTTTGTCCAGATCCTGAGGTAGGAAGGCATTTTAATCTGGGCCCCACCTTCCTCTAGAAGCCTGCATAAGACATAGAAGAAGGAAGGTTTTGTTCTCGCCTGCCTGCCCTCTCCTGGATAGCACATACATTCCTTCAGGGGCATTGGTGCCTACACATCAGCATGTCCCGAAGACAAACTGAGACACGCAGCCTTGTGGACTGAGCATATACTGGGTTCTTGGACTTCCCATTCACAGCCAGCCCTTGTTGGGTTAGCTGAACTGAAGCCTTAAGTCTCTCCAATCAATCCCCTTTCTCTCTATATATAGAGATTCATTCTATAAGTTCTGTTATTCTAAAGAATTCTTACTAATACACAATCTCAAAATAAAACACAGGGATGGGATATATCTCAGCAGTAGAAGGCTTGCCCAGCCGTTACAAGACCCTAGGTTTAATCCCTAGTATGATAAAATAATTATAATCATAAAATCTCTTAAAAGGAAGGAAAGAGTTTTAGAAAATGCTTTATAAACCAATAATGGATAACAAAACTGAAAACAATTGCCAACAAACTAGTATTTAAGTTGAGTCTTCAAATAGCCTCCAGCATGTATTCTTCTTAGTAGAAGATATTATAACAGTATCACTTAAAATACTTCCCCCATCGCCTTTACTTCAGGGAGTTTATACCATTTTAACAATTATTATATGAACAATCCACTTTTATTATTGAAATGTTCCTCAAGAACCACACCTATTCATTAGTCAAACATCCTGGCCAATTTCCCTAAAAGTGACATTAAGATATTTTCAAATTTTATCTTATATATTTATTTTAACAAAATTATTTTCATTAAACTAAAGTCACAGGAAATTTGGCAGGGAAAAAACATGTTTCTGTCATTGGGAATGACTTTTTTTTTACAGTTTTTATGTGTGCCTAATTTAGCATTATAGGTTTAAATTTCATCAATAATTTCCTCCTCTGTAAAAATTTAAAAAGATATAGAAATGTATGTGTACTGTATAAAAATCTAGATAATCGAATTTTGAAGGTATTGAAATAACAACAGAAAAAGGTTGAAAATCACAATAATCAGAGGGTGCTATATGGAACAGGTATTAAATCTATTATAAATCTACAATAATTACAATGCCATAGTCCTGAAATATTATATAGATAAATCAATAAGGAAATAATAAAAGCTATAAAGCCAGATACATAAAATAATTTACTGCATAATAAATGTGGCATTAGGTACTCTGGTTTAACGGATAAATGGTACTGAGACAACTAGGTAGCCATTTCACATAAAGGAAATTTATATGGTTGTTAATCATATGAAGAAAGACCAGCTTCACACATAAGAGAGGTGCATATTAAAGCTGTAATAAAATATTATTTCTTCACACATCAACTTTGCAGAGATAACGACATGAATAAGTTTCTCTATTAAATAAGATGCATACGTATATATATATTTATATATAATAAATTAATTTACCTGTGTGTGTGTGTGTGTGTGTGTGTGTTTATCTGTATGCGTGTGAGTGTATGTCACATGTATACAGGTGCTCTTAGAGGCAAGCAGAGGGTTTCAGATTCTCTGGAGCTGGGCCTTAGGGCAGTTGTGAGCGACCTGATGGGTGGTAGGTGGAACGGCTCTGAGGTCCTCTGCAAAAACAGCAAGTACTCATTACCACCGAGCAATGTCTCCAGCCCCCTGAACAAGGGTTAAAAACCAGCTATTCCAAGTGCTGATAGCAGTAATGTAAATGAGACCAACTTTCATTCAAAATTTTCCAAAATCTCAACATTTAGGATGAATATAATATTTACCCAGAAATTTGCTACAACTAAAGGCAAGGGATTGAGGTTATTATTTAATTCCATGCTCACCCTTCTATGTCTTCTTAACTTTGTATGTAGTCACATTCATAAATTCAATTTAAAAATAAAATGGTGGTGCCCAAAGCTTGTTTTGTTTCCATTCATTTGATTTTTAGTACATTTTAAATAAAAATTCAGCACATAAAATTGCAGTTGTGCTATTTCTTTGCTCTATAAAGTCTGTTTTTAGGTCAGGCTTTCAGGTTTCCAACAAACTTTTTCAAATGCAATTTAGGTTGCTATCATTCTCATTTCTTTTGGATTATGATTAATTATGACTGCATTAAGTGATCCTTGATTTACTTTGGGAGCTAATCCACAAGGAAACTACAATGCGGTAGATACAATTGACATGGTTGCCAAAGCAAGGGTGAAAATTACAGAATGCTCTGAGCTTCAGACTGGCCAAGGCAAGTGACAATCATCGGTTCATGATAGCATGGCTTGTTTCGAAAGTCATATAACAATAACAATGAGTCTTTTCTTTCCAGATGCCTGCGTGTAACTTCCTTTTCTTTACCGTCTGTGTGTGGAGAGACGCTTTAGACTGGAGGAAGACAGTGGTAGTGGATTAGATACCAAATACCTACAACTTACAGAAACCTGGCAGCATTCAACATGCTTTAGCGAGCCAGATCATCCATAGAGGTCCAAGCGGGAGATTAAAGTTAAGCCTGACCTTTAACCTGTAAGGTGAGAGAAGATCTTGTTTTCAGTGTCGGAAGAAATAACAGTGATTTGAGAGGTTGCTGCTCTTGTTTATTTTTTGGTGGCTGTTTTTAGGACATTCATCAAAAGTACCTCAGGGGAGGCTTTTTTGGCTGACCCATAACTGTCCATCAAGGGAAGCTTGGATAAGGAGCTCAAGGAGGGAACCTGGAGGTAGAACTGGAGGTAAGACTATGGAGAAATGCTGTTCACTGACTTGCTGAGCTACGTTTCTTATAGAGCCCAGGCTTTACCTACTCAAGGGTAGGACCACTTGTCATGCAATGAGCCCACCCATATCAACCAAAAATCAGGAAAATACCCCCAGAACATGCTCTCAGGTCAACCTGATGGAGGTTATTTCTTAGCTGAGATTTTCTCTTCTCAGATATGTGTAGGTTTCTGTCAGGTAGATAGAAACTAACTATGACAATTGCTATAAACAGTGGAAACATTCATGAAGTTTGATTAAACAGCATTTCTTTACATTTTAATAATTCTAATAACTCAGACAGAGGGTGCTGGAATTAGCTTTGTCCCTGGAAAATTAGGGAAAGGGAGCTGCTTAAAGAATTAACTGTTTCATTCAACAAGTACTTAACTTACTGAATGTCTCCTTTTCACCAGGCTTTAGGCTGTGTCGGCACTGACTTCAGGAAGATACTTAAGACATGTTCCTGCATATCAAAGGGCACTAGGATCTGTTTAATCCTCCTATTTTCTCACTGCCTTGCCAGGTAGGCGCATGGAATGAATGTGGGTATTTGTTAGGACTTTCACACAGAGCCCTGGGACATTAAAGACTTCAGTGTGGAGAAGAGCTTAAGGAAATTTTGTTTGTTTTTGTTTTTGTTTTTAACCAGCAAAGTTTATTCCTACAGCTCCCTCCGTATCCTGTGCCATTAGGATGCCAATTGATCGCTAATTGCTATGCATTACCCATAAGCCAGCTACAAACATGGTTAATGGCATGCTCTTTGTTGTAATTTAGGGGCAGTGACTGCTGTCTGTCTCTTTGTTCTTCGGAACTTTTTTTTTCCTCCCTGAGCCTACAAAGTGTTTGGCTGGCATGCAAGGGCCTGAGGAAGCTTAGGCAGAAACCAGGCCCCATGAGGCGTAATCCTACCACACCCTGTAGTGGATAAGACGGCTGTGCCTTGCCGATGTGCGCACAGACGGCTAAGTGGAAGATGTGTCAGCCAGAATTGTGAGAAGTGCCACCACACTGCCAGCCAGCCCTGCCAGGGGAGAATGGCACTTGCCAAGGGCAAACATGAGGCAGGCCATGAAAACCATGTTTTCCCTCTGTCAAGGCTGGTTGCAAGCGCTGAGTGCAGACACTGAAGCAAGGCAGTTAGGGCAGGGAGGAAAGCTTCTCCTTCCCAGTGGGGCTTCCGCATTTTGACTTCAGGATGTTTTTCCCATATCAGACACTAGCACCCGAAAATGGAGCCTAAAACAAAAGTTTAAAGATGTTATTAAATGTAATAATTGTGGGGCCTGGTAACTAGAACTCTGAGATGGGTAGAAAGACAGGAAATTTTTCAGTGTTAAACTAGATGAATTTTCAGGGTTTCCATGGCTCCTTATAAAGGCTTAGGAAGGTAGAGGAAGTTGAGTTTCACTGAAGTAAAGGGCCAGCTCATGTACATGTCTGGTGACCTGAGCATCTATGACACCTTAAGCCACCTCTTCCATTTGTTTCTGTTTTTCATCACTTGTTTCACAGAGTGCAGCATAGGATGGCCTTAACTGCCCTCATTATCTGAGGATGACCTTGAGTCCTAATCGTACTGCGTCTACCGAGCCACTATGCTAGGGAGATTCCAGACGTGCTCCGCACCACTGTGCTCAGCTCCTGAGATCTTCATACAGTTTCTGTTGCTGTTGTTTTGCTTTATCTCGTGAAGATTTTGTTTTGGAAACTTGTTTTATCTACATTGTGTTTTAGTCAGGGTGCTGAGAGGACTAGTTAGTACCCTAGCACATCTTGCCACCACAAGCCCCCTGCCAGGTGAAGTCATCTTAAAGCCAGGTCTTTATTTTGCTTCTGGTTGAAGGCTGTTCTATTCTTTCCCAGGCTTAAGTGATGCAGCATACTCTTTATTACAAGTACATCTATTTCCAGTTGTTGTCAATGCTTCTGGTTCCCCAACAGAGCCCTATCTCAGACTAGTGCATGTATGCTCCATCTTCTTGGAGTGTCCACTGTTAGCTTGTGCTCCCCCCTTTCCTGTAGAATTACTATTGCTAAATGAGAGAGAGCCTTTGTATCTTGTGAGATACATTACTAGTCTATAGGTGATAGCTGAGCAAGCATAAAAGCCAGCCTTTTGTCACAGGGCCAAATCTGAAGAGAAATTCATGCGCCACGGCTCCCTGTGCAGACAGGCTGCTGTCAGACTTTAACTGGGACCACATTGTGCTTCACTTTCTTCTGTCTTACCCTGGAGCCTTCATTCTTCTTTCCTTGGGAACACAAACACAAGAATGCCTGTCTGATGCTCTGCATCGGGGGAACCTGACAATCCCCCTCATTATGAATGTTTATGGCAGGTGGGTAAGGCTCTGGGAGTGGTGATGTGATTGGAGAGGGCTTAGCACATAATTTACCCTAATAAGTGTGTGCTAAATGAATGGATTTGCCAGGCTTGCTGTTTGGATTAAAAGTAACACAGCTATTATCAGAAAATCTATTTCCCAAGAAGGGCCCAGCTCACTGATTCACTCCTGGACTTAAAATGAGACGACTAGGAAAATTTCATAAGGCATATTGCTGAACGGGAAAGAAATTGATGATTGTTAATGATGTTAATTAATCAACAGGGATTATTCCTTGCCAACTTTTCCCAGCATGTCACTAAGTACCCCAGTCTCTGGTAAGTTTGATGAGAAAACAATGGCAACAAACAACAACAAAACCCAAAGAATCTTTTATCTTTTAAGTAAAATGTTATTTCAACATAGTGAAAAGAAATTAGTCTAATGAAATGATGGAGAATTATAAGACATTATTTCATCACATGGGATGACATATCTCATAGGTAACATATTCTGAAAAGGTTCAGAGAAGTCAGTGTGGGTGTTCACCAGTTAGGCAGGTCTGGGTATGGGGGAAAGAGGCAGAAGCCATTCCAAGTGGATGAAGCAGTAAGGACAAAGGTATGGAGATAATTGTGAGGGTGACGGTGTTTGCTATCATGTAGAGAACTGGGAATGTTTCACACAGGTCTTCTTCATGTATTCTTCAGGTATTATCATGAACATTTACATGTTTCCTTCTTTAATCATGTATTAGCTCAGCCAGGCACCGACTATTTCTGGGATGTCTGCTGTGGTCTACTGGGAATGTAGCAATAAAGAGAGCACCTCTCTTGGCTTTCAAGAACGCTGCAGCCAGCAATAGGCCACTGTAGCATACAGTGACTATGAAAGAGAACTAGGGAGAGACAGCTATAGGCGACTCAAAAGGCCTCCTTAGAAAGTCCCATCGAATTTGTGGCCTGAAAGTTGGACAGACTTCATTCAGCTAAAATAGGATGGAAGGAAAAATTCTAGAGATGCATGGAACTCTGAGAGAATTGCAGTGTGAATAATACGTGTGTAGAGTAGAGGGACAGAGGGAGGGAGGACAACGAGGGGCCAGATAAGGAACAGACACAACACAAGCAAAGGAGAACAGACTTTGAGAGTTCATGATAGCCACTCATTAAGTATTAAAATCACATAGTAAGGGTCTCATGGGGCACCTTCTGGAAGAGTGAAGTAGAGGACAGCAAGCTGGACACTAAGAGATGTTCTGCAGCTTCATCATGCTCATAAGAAGTGATAGTGAGAACCAGGAAAAGCAGCGCAACAGAAGCAGGCATTTGGTTATGTTCCGGAAAGCAGAAGAATGATCAGTGAAAATACTGGGGAGCTCAAAACAGGAATCTAGAATAGGGATTCATGAGCTTTTCATAGGGAACTTAGGAGGAAAATGCCATCATGGGAAAAACTAGAACTCAGTTTTCAACTTTTTGAGTTTGAAAGCCCTGAGATGACACAGATAAAGTTCCTCAATGCATGAATCTGGGAGAAGAACTTAGGGGTGTTGATAATAGATTTGGGATTTCTACTAAGCAAAATACAGCTAACTACAATTAGAAACTTTTCCTTCATTAAGAGAAATTTAGGAGCCTCCAAGGAGTTTTATGTCAAGTTTTGAAAATGGGTAAAATGTGTATTTTCCAGACAATATGAGCCATAGGTGTTCTGAGGTCTTCAACGGGTTTCTTTGAATCTCTCTAAAGTAGAAAAATAGAGATTAAAGATGGGGGAGTGCTTGTTCTACCTCCCTTTCTCTTTTCTTTGTATTTGCTCAGGAATCAAGAGTTTGATTCATAAACTCTTTATTTCCCCTGGCCTCATTCCTAGTTTTGTAGTACAGATCCTTATTTACTTATGATTTAAATTGTTCTTATTAGAATATTCCAACTTCCCAACACATCTGTCTATACATTTGCCCTACACTGACAATACAAGTCTCTTCTCCTCAGAGAAGCAGGAATCTATCATCTCTATGTTTCCATGCCTATTAATCCTCAGCTTACTTTGTTGATCTCTGCAATTCAGTTATGGAAATCTCTGACTCAATTTAAAGCTCCTTATTCTTACTAAGTTAGACGTTGTTAGGTTCTGGGAGCTGGATGCCAAGAAGTCAGGTCTGACCCATTCCCCCTCTCCAGCTTTCTTGTCTCAGGCATTTGTGCTGCGGATAGGAGCATTGGGAGGGTCAGTGTGATTGGAAAAAATTAGCTCATGCAGTGTGTTCAAGGTGACAAGCTTAAAGTGCCCACCTCCCCTTCATCTGATGCTTTACCTGGCCTAATCTCCAGCTGTAGTAACCAGTCCTCAATTAGATACTGTGGTGTTTGAAGCCCATGTATTTCATGGAGGACTGTAGCACTCACCCTTCACTTCTGGTGGATATTCCTCTGTGTCTTTCTTATACTAGGTCAATATTACTGTTCACTCTGTTTTGGAAAACTGGGCTAAGTCTATATTGGAGACTAAGGATACTTCCCCTTTTCTCAATATGTGTAAAAATGAGAAATGAGGAAACTTTTCTGATGTGGGAGTCCCCTCTGTGTGCTGTGATTACCATTAATAAATAAATAAACTGCTTTGTAAGGCAGAATTAAAATAGGCAGGGAAAGCTAGGATGAATGCTGGGAGAAAGAAGAGCAGAGTCAGAGAGATGCCATGGAGCTGCCACCAGAGTCAGACATGCTGAAACTTTGCTGGTAAGCCACTGCCATGTGGCAATACACAGATTAATGGAGATGGTTTAAATTAGTATGTAAGTGTTAGCCAATAAAAAGCTAGAGCTAATGGGCCAAACAGTGAGTTAAATAATATGGTTTCTGTGTGATTATTTTGGGTCTATGTTAGCTGGGCAGCTGGGAACCAACAAGCAGACCCTTCTCTAACAAATTAGTGCCCAACATAGGGCCAACTAAATCTACTTAAAACCTGAGAGAGTTTAAAAAGAAATTCTAGACACAAAAATACAGAGTTTAACACAGCTTCTTGCTGTTTGCTGATGGTGTGCAGCAGCTCCCTTAAGAGAGGTTTTCCTAATTCAGTGGTAGCAAAAGAAAAAAATCCACACAGTTTTAAAATGCTTGCTTTCTGGGACATGCAGCCAGCATGACCTCTGGCTGTTTCAGGAAATGGAGCATTTGGATGGGGTTTGTGAGAAGACTGCCGCAGTATGCTTAATAGTGGCATGGACTGGCTGTGTGCCTAAAAATGGAGCTGTGGGCATGGCTCTCAGAGGCAGCAAACATCTCTGCCATGCTGTATATAACATAGTAATGGCACAGTTTAAGTTTTAAAAAGCGTTTAACATTTTAAAAGGTGCTCCTAGACAGTAAAAAACATTATAGATATACAATAAAGACAAATCCAAATGAGTCATAGGGTTGGATAAATGTACATAGGCTTAAAAAAAGAGTATAAAGAATCATAAAAATGGTAAAGTCTTAAAGACTCAAATTACAGATAGTCATAGATTAAAAGCATAGAAAAATAATCCATATAAAGATGAAAAACTCACAGAGAGTCTGAATTATGTATATTATTGTGTTATCTTTGAATTTTTTGACTGTGAAAGTACAGAGAGACATTTCATTGTATGGACTACTAAGTTAAACCAACATAAAGGTACCTTTATTCCACAATCTGAGGTAAGGATATGTTGCTTTGGAAAAGAGATTCTTATGTTTTCACAGAAATGAGTGTAGTAATAGGAGTGGCAGGGCTGCGTCCCCAGAACCCCAGCCGCCTGCTAGCTTATGCCCCAAAATAATTACATGGACACTGTATTCTTTTAAACACTGCTTGGCCCATTAGCTCTAGCCCTTACTGGCTAATTCTGATATCCTGATCAACCCATCTCTAATAAACCGTGTAGCATCGGTCTTACCGGGAAAGATTCTAGCCTACGTCCATCCTGGGTCGGAGCTTCATCAAGTGTGCCTCAGAGAGCAGAGCTCTCGCATCTGCCCGGGAGAGGAGAGCATGGCATCTCTCCTAGCTCACTTCCTCTTCCTCCCAGCATTCTGTTCTGTTTACTCCTCCCACCTATGTTTTAACCTATCAGGGCCAAGAAGTTTCTTTATTGCTTAACCAATGAAATCAACAGATTGATATATGACACTCCCACATTAAATGAGCACCTGTGGATTGCTTCCAGACCAATATGGTTTGATGGAACAAGACACCCTGAAAGGATGCTATAAACACCCTCACAAAAAATATTTCGCCCAATAAACAGTAGGAAGTGGTTTAGAAAAATTATGCCTATATTCCCAAATATTGTTTATAAATGTTTCTTTACATTTAAAGGAGGATATGCTATAGAGATATAGCATTGGAATGGATCTTGGTTTATTAATAAAAATTTAAGGTCAATTTTGTTATATGTATATTTCTGCTCTCAATTAAGATATTTTGTTTGTGCAGCTCATTTAAAAATGTAATGTATAATTAAGAAATGTAAGTTAATAGATAATCATCTACAATAGTCAAGCTTGTAGTCATGTTAGTTAGGTTTTCCAGATACATAGAGATATATTTCAGTTAGATATTCTTCAAATCTTTCAGAGACCTTCAGAATATGGCATTTAAAATGTTTAAAAACTTAAGACTCTTCATGACAGTGAGACACATCTGCTCCTGGCAGCATCAGTCTACTTCAAGAGGAAGATGGGCCTCAAAAAGACTTTTTATGGAGTTTGTTAGATGAACTGTACATGCAGGATCTACAGAGTAATGACTGCTGAACTTGCCTAAAAGTGAAATGATGCTTCGGAGTTCCTGCTTCATGAAAGAGTCTGTGAGACATTCTGCAGGATACAGAAAAAAAGTGACTGGCAAACTGCCAATATAGGCAGAACTGTCTTTGAAATTTCATGCTTTGTGGAAAAGTCTGCTGGATACTATGGGCCTGTAGACTGAAGATGGATGCCTGAATGGTACAGAAGAACTTTGGGTGACTGTCTAGGCAGCGAGATGTCTTTGTCAATTCTAGAGTTTTGGAAGTTGTTCCCAGTGTACTCCCTGTTTACTTAGGTAATATTATATCTTTCTGAATTTTTTGATCGAGTTGAAGAATTTTTTGTTATAGTTATAGTTTTCCTTAGTTATGATAAAAGATACTATAGATTTAAATATTGTAACTGTAATTCTTGTTTGATACCTGTTTATTATATATAATTTTACTATGTTAAAGTTAAAACCTTCCTTTTTATTTAAACAGAAAAGAGGAGGTGATGTGGTAGTCCCTTCTATGTGCTATGATTACTATTAATGAATAAAGAAACTGCCTTGGACCAATAGCAAGGCAGAACTTAAGTAGGCAGGGAAAGCTAGGCTGAATTCTGGGATAAAAAAGGGTGGAGTCAGAGAGATGCCATGGAGCTGCCACCAGAGACGGGCATGCTGAAACTTTGTCAGTAAGCCGCTGCCATGTGGTGATACACAGATTAATGGAGATGGTTTAAATTAGTATGTAAGAGTTAGCTAATAAAAAGCTAGAGCTAATGGGCCAAACAGTGAGTTAAATAATACAGTTTCTGTGTAATTATCTTGGGTCTGTGTTATCCGGGTGGCTGGGAACCAACAAGTGGCCCCTTCTCCAACACCTTCCCAAAATGCAGCTCACTTATTTACTCGGTCTCAGGGTCATATCTAAGAAATTTTGTGCATCTCCTGGGATGTAGTTCCTCAAAGTATAACAAAGGCTCATCACATTTTCCTTTTCCTTTCAGATTTTAGAAATGAAGCATTAGAGCATAACTGGCTTGGTTTGATAGGGAAGAAGGAACCCACCTACTTCCCCATCAACTCCATGTGAGGAGTAGATGAAGAGGGTAAATGCAGATAATGTCAGATCTCCCTTTTTATGTTTTCTGGTAGATGATCTAGGATTCTTCTGAAATGTACCATGTGAGCAAATTCTGTGTCCGGGATGATCTCACCATAGTTTCCGACGTTGACTGGTCTCTTCTTGCTGACTGGCATGGGGGCATATTACTATCTCTTAATTGATCCATGAGATAATTTCATGTCTTATCCCATATATCCTTTCTGATTATATTCACTTCAGTGAAGGTCAAATCAAATATTCTCAGACTTGATTCCAAGGTCATTAAAATCACAAATTTTTAACCTTGGTAGCATAGATTTAATGAATAATGTAGCCATTCCCTAAGTCTTGTTCTAATACATTTCCATGCAATAACACCTTTACCTGTCATATTCTCTATTTTAATCAAATATCTTTTATTTGTTCTTATGTCAAGTTCATATGTCATCTTCCTTGTAGTCTCTAACAATTCTCTTAATACCTTCTGTTTACTAAGCAGCATTATTTTTTCCTTCAGTTCTGAGAATTTGTCAAGAATCCTCTATTCATCTCATGGTCGGTAGGTAAGTGGAGTTAGATTATGGCAGGAGATTTAAATAGCCTTAAACACTAGCTTAGCTTGGATCTGTTCAAGATTTCAAGATTTAGACAAAGAGGTTCACAAGTTTCTTAAGATCATCCGAATGCAATCTATAAGATGCTTCCAGTGTGGTAGTTCATAAACATATTCACCATAACAAAGCACACCATAGGAACAGAGCTGCTCAGAGGGGACTGCCTGCTGGCAGGCTACCCTAGACCATCATTGTCAGAATAACACATTAAAACAAAAACTTTGGACCTAAAGAAAAGACACAGGACATAGAGTCTAAAAGAAGATGAAGCATGGATACACATAGAAATGAGCACAGATCTGATGCAGTGCTCTTATCAGGCAAAGGACCATATTTCATTGTACAGTGGTGAAGCAGAAAGCAAGGGAACGAGAGCCAAACCCTGCTGGGGTGACAGTGTCCATATGGACACTAACCGGCACTTGAATTTCCTACATTGTGCATAGCCATGTGGCCAGAACCACCAAGCATCTGAGTATCTGGGCTTCAACAAACTTCATCTTCAAAGGTGGCTGTAGGCAGAGGGTTTCAAGAAGGGTTCAGGAATCTCTGGGTAACACTCAAATCTGGCTACATTAAAAAAGTCCCTGTGCGAATGAACAGAGGCTTAGCTGTTCTTTAAACAGCTCATCAGGCATGCCTGGACCTTATAAACAATGGAATGCCCATAGATGCATGGCGTTCCAAAAGGATTTGTAAAATCATCTTGATACATCTAAATTTAATTTGGTTTGCTAATTTTCAAGAGCCAGGTCTAATAAAACCAGTTACATGTTATTGTTGTTGTTGTTAATATTATTATTATGTGAGGGTTACCTCCCCTCACTTCTAAGTCCTTCTTCAACCAGTACCCACACCTGCCTGTTCAGATGACTCATGCAACCCCCTGATACCTATAAGGTCACATGCATAGGCAGATCATAACTCATCACCAAATCTAGGATTCTAAACACTATCCTTCCCACGCTCCACAGCCTATGGTGAACCATGTAGCTGTTTTGGTCACCATTTGCCTTACCAATTACACTGTAGGTAGAACAGCTGTGGTCACAGCTTAGTCCAAGCCTTGCTGCCAAGAGAGGGATGGAGCTGGCCTAGGGAGCAGCTTTTGTGTGTAGCTTAGGAATGTGAGTGGATCCAGAGAGAAAGGGCACAGCTAATGCCACTTTACAAGAAGGCGGGAACACCCTTCCTCCCCAGAAAGATGAGTGAAGGCAGCTGCTGCTGTGGGGAAAATAAGCTGGTGCATCTCAGCTCCCGGAGGAGCAGCTGTTATGGTCTGAAGGGCAGCAGCAGGTCACTGGGCTTCGGTTCTGCTCCTCCTACCTGAGCATCATGGCGGGAGGAGAACACTAGACAGAAGGAGTCAACCGTTTTCTGATTCACGTATTTGAGAACTAGTGCATGGTTGCATGGGTAGGATACAGTTTCACCTTTTCCAGGATGCATGGACATGATCTTTAGGGATGCTATTTTGAGCTTATGGCCAGTAGGGAAAGCTGGATATTGTTGGCATTAAACGAACACATCCAATGCCCTAGTCTTTATCTTGAGAGCTTATGCTCTACAGTATCTGAGAGGCCAATCCCCCAAGTAATCACAGAGCCTCACCTAGACCACTTCTCCCTGTGCCCAGGACATCCCTTGTTTTCCATCCGGTCCAAAGAGGCACGGTGGGGCCCTGAACCCTTACTCTGTTGAAATGTTTTTGATATTTGAGAGTCAATGACGGAGGCTACAGCAAGGCTTGATCCTGGCCATTACATACCAACTGCAGACACAAGATAATGTGTCCCTAACAGTGCGGTTCATGTTTAGTAAATTATGAAAGAAAGGACTCCACTGGTCAAGAGATTTTAGTGTATTGAGTCTTCTGGCTTTTAGTTATAGCTAAAAACTTTTATTAAATATATTATTATGTAATATTAAACAATGGGTTTCAATGTCACATTTTTTATATGTATAAGGTGTACTTTGATCATACACGGCCTGCCCTGCAGTCTCCGCTTTTCCTTGTCCTTATACTCCCCTATATGACCAATGTCCTTCAGTAGTTCTGCTGACTCCCAGCCAGGCCTTCACAAAGAGCTTCTGTCCAGACAATCTGCTATCAACAGCAGGGCCACTGTGATTGGACCAGTGGTTCCAGGAAGACCAGACTTCCTGATAGAACCAAGAGATCCTGAGTGCCTTTATCTTTGACAAATACCATGAAAACTTTGCACCCACGGTACCTTTTTTCTTCTTCTCATCTTGCACCCCAGCAGTCACGGTTGCTGTACTTGGCTCAGCCATGGGATTTTGCCATTCTTTGAATTCACTCCTTCTTGGCCATCTTCTCAGCAACAGCTGCCTTCTCAGCTTGACTTCAATCTCCATGCAAGCTATGGATAAATCCATAAGCTGGATGCACCTGTGCCTGGCAGCTGGAAATTATAATCTCTCACTATGTGATGCACTTATTGGGCAGGGAGTAGGCAGCAGAGCTTTAAAATTAATATTTGAATTGAGAAGTTTCTCTTGCAAAAGTTACTCCCCTCAAAATTCTTCTCCCAGCATGGCATTTGGATAACAGCATCTAAAATAAGAATTCACCCTAAAGTATATAGGACTAGGCGGTCAGTCAAAGTTATGGCTCTTGAAGCAAAGATTTTGGGGAAAGAGTGCTTGCTATTCTAGATTTCCCATTTCTGAAGAATCTCTCCTGACACGTCTGTAATATTCTGATATGAATATTTTTATTCTTTTCTTCTTCCAGATGAAACTAACTGTTCTAAAGGCTGAGATTACAATAACCCTATGTAGAAACTCCAATTTTCTTTGAGGCTTTTCTTTAGGAATTGAGTCTCCTGTGGTAGTCCTCCCCATGGAGTCACTAACTTTTCAGTGTATTACCTGGCCAGCAAACAGGGTAAAGCAGGTTCCTCTCATCCACAGACTCTGCAGGATCCCTGTAGCTGCCTTTGTTCAGACTCATTACAGTTACCAGATAGTGCATGAAATATTTTCCAATGGCAATTTTCCTTTCTGTATAAACTTTATATAGCGAAGAATACAAAGAGAAGTTGTATGCACTCTTTTTTAATTAATGCAAGTTAATTGAGAAATTTTGGGTATCTTATACACATCTCATTTGTTATCTCAATGCTCGGTGATGATGGTCATTTGTCATGTATTATGGTCAACAGGGATCAGATCTTGAGTTACTTTTCTCACTGATGTGACAAAAGGCAGCTCGGGAAGGGAAGGGTTCGTGGTTTTAGAGCACATCCCATCATGGAGACAGGAGTATGAGGCAACCAGTCACACTGCACCCACAGTCGGGAAGCAGAGGAGGTAAGCCCATTCCCTTTTGTGTTTGGCCTGAGACTCAAACACATGGTAAGGTGTTGCCCACATTTAGGGTGGGTGTTACCACCTCAATTGACAAAATCTAAAAGTGCACAGATATGCCCTCAGGCTCACTTACTAGACACTTCTATGCCCTATTAAGATGATGGTTAACATTAACCAGCAGTTCACCTCTTGCCAACCCGACAAACAAATATGTTAGCTATAGGCCAACAGCTTTCTCTCCTTGTCCCCATAGACTCATAGCCATCTCGTTATGCAAACATGTAACTTCCAAAAACCCAGTAGTCTTTAACAGTCCCAGGACTACTCTGAATAAAGTGTAGTCTCTTTTGAGACTCTGTGGTCTCTTAACTGTGAGCCCCTAAAACACTAAAAGCACAAGTTACTCACATTTAGAATACAATGCTGCATAGAAAACATTGTCATTCCAAAACGGAAGTGTGGAGCATAGCAAGAAAAAAAAAATGGACCAAAGAAAGACCCAGCAGGAAAAACACCCATTCCTGAAGTTCCACATCTAGACTCTGGAGCTTGTGATGAATAGTCTTGGTTCCTTGGCACCACCATCGCCCCTTATGCTACTTGTAGCATATACAGTCTTTTGGGGGCTTCTATGGTTTGGTCAGCCTGATTTCTTATGCAATCTGGAATCACTTAGTCAGAGTTGTCCATGGTCACAGTGGACTGGGCCCTCCCACAGAAATCATTAAGCAAGAAAATTTTCGTAGACTTGCCTCCAGGCAAATCTGATGGAAACATTTTCTCAATTGAGGTTCCCTCTTCCTAGGCTGAACGGGGCTCTGCAGGTGACATGGCAGACAGGGACACAATCTCCAAAGGGGCAAGAATGAAAACTTGTTTGAGACTGATTTGTTTAACCTGTATCAAACTTCAGGGAGTCTGATACCAGGTGGCTTATTGTCAATATATTTAAACACAATGTAATCTAGACAAAGGTTTTCTAGTGTAACACAATCCCCAGTGCACATGGAGGCAGTAATTATATTGATAATCAATTAAAGGTATATGTCATTTCTTCCACCAAGGTGGGTTCTGGAGATAGGCTATCGTTATTAGCTTAAGGGCCAACAAAAGGATCTGGCTTGGTCTTGGTCATACAGATAGCACAAGAGGTCATTTGGGCTATTACCCATCTCTTGGTCATGGTTGTGGGAGCTTGGGGTAGCCTTTGGTTTTACAGATAATGCAAGGGTCACTTAGAGTATAAACTATCTTCAATCCTGGTTGTGGAAGCTTGAGGGAGCCCCTCACTATACAGGTAATATATGGGTCATTTAGATGACTAGCCACCCTGGTTCTGGTTGTAGAAGCTTGATATGGTATGACCCAACAGATAACACAGATCACCTTACTGTTAATCACCCCCAAATCCCAGCCTTCTGGGAAAACAAATTATATGCCCTTCCATTTGAAAGGAAAATCCGGGTACTTAATAATCTTGGTTTACATGGAGATCTGTAGGTACAAGGACTTTTATGTTCCCAATACTAGAAGACCCCAGATTGTGTCAAGTTAACATAAAATTAACCAGCACAGAATCTAATTCTCAGTAGCCTTCTGGGATCTTGGCACAAGTGTCTCTGATTTTGTCAATCTTCTATATAGTCTACCATAACTATAAAAACAGTACTATGTGGATGCCACTGACAGTTTCTGTTGACAGTTCAAGATCTACCCTGCCCCTCTGGACTACGCATGCTGTACCTACCAATGTGTGCCGTCTTGGCAGACCCTAAAAGTCAATTTTTGAGCAGAGAACCCTTACGGTGGCATTTTCCCAAGACGAAGCCTTTGCTGAATAGGGTCTTGTTCTCAGGCCGCCTTTTCTGTTGTACCAGTGTAGAAAAGAGACTTTCCTTTAATTACGCTAATTGTTTTAACAAATACAGTCAGTTATAATTTGCTTTCCTAGTACCCATATTGTCTTCTACTCTACCCCCTCCATTTTCATGCCAACTGGGATGGTTTTCGTATCTTCTTGCTCCACTGTTACCCTCTTTTACTCTAGACCTGGGTGAGAGTAGTAAACAGTAGCCATGCCACAGTATGAGTAAGAGTTACTCTGTCTTGAGAGTTCATTAGCCAAAACAAACCAGTCCATTGCTTTTGAATGCGGCATCATCAAGGATGCAGGTAGAATGTAGCTATACTCTCTTTCAGAATATAATGTGAAGAGCTTCTAGCCAGGTTCCTGATGGAGTCCATGTTCTGTGAAATTTCACGAGCCAGACCTCTACTCTTTGTATTTCTCTCACCAGGCTGCTCTTCACCAGAGCGGCCCATTAAGCTCTGCTTACTTCCTCCTATCACTTTTCCAGCCTGAAGTTCTAAAATCCTCACTATTCATCTCATAAACCAGCTCCAAGGACCTCAAGGACGTATGGCCAAGTTAATTGTAGCAACAACCCCACTCTCAGAACATTCTTGCTACATTAGTTACTTTCTTCATTAGTGTGCCAAAATACACAGTAACAACAACTTCGGGACTTCGGGAGTAAGGGTTTCCTTTGGCTCACAGTTTGAGGATATATCCAGTTTGGTAGGATAGGCACAGCAATCAGAGCCTGGGGCAACTTGTCACATTGTATCTACAGGCAGGAAGCTCAGAGAGATGAATGCTGGTGCTCAAATTCTTTTTTTCCTTTGTATTTATTCTAGGATTGCATGCAATAGTACCAAATCCAACTATATTTAGAATGGGTTTCCCATGTCCAGTAACTCAGTATAGAAACCCTGTCACAGAAAATCCAAAGGTTTGTCTGTTAGGTGATTGTAGATCCTTCTAAGTTGGTAATTAATATTTCTTATTACAGACATGTCAAATGATTTACTTGACATCATGTAGAAAACAAGTAATTGTTTAGAATTCAGGTCAAAATTTTCCTAATTGCAAATTCTGTGTTCTTTCCACTGTCCGATTTGGGACCACAGGATGTGATGAATAAACGTGAATGCTTTTCTTCCTCATCAGTGGAAGGTCATGTTCATGACTGATGGAAGCCCTGCTACTCCTCCCAGCTTTCCGCACATTATAGGATAAGGGACCTTGAGATTCACAGAGCCCACTGGCTAATTAAACTCAGCTTAACTTTTTCTTCTTGGTCATCAAGTGAGAGCAACTGGCTAATCAACCATTACTAGCACATCTGTAGATATGTGTATGCGTGTGGGTTTTCTTTATCTATGTTTTGACACCTTAAAATCCCTGTCTAGCCGAAGAAGCCTGCTCTAAGCCTAGGAGTGAGGCTAGCTAATATTTTAAAATAATCTGGGTTCAGAAGCAGCCTGCCTTTGATATGCAAATGAGCCATTCTAAAGCCACACCTCCTTCCTGAAACCCCTGCTCTGTAGCAGGCAATGATCCCGGGGCGGGGTGGGGTGGGGGGTGAGGGCGGGTGGGGGGGGGCTGCTAGCCAGAAAGCACCTCTATAGTTTAGAGGCACTACAGATTATCTGGAAGCTCTCATCCTAAACTGCTGACACCCTTGACCCCCTTTCCCATGGAAACTCCAGCCTAGGCTCTAAGGGAGGCTTGTTTCTGTCTCCTGCCTATCCACGTCTTCCCCATGTGGTCCTATGTGTTGTATTATGCTCTCTCTCGCAGCTGTGAGAACAGCGAGCTTTATTAACCCCCCTAAGCTTCTCCTCTGTACCCTCTGTGGCTGCACCTGACTACACACCCCATCCAAGAGCACAGAGCAGTTTCCCACAGAACTGAACGTCTCATCTGTACACATCTTTGTGGCAGCGGAGCTGATTGTCTGGCAGGCAGCGTGCGAGCTGAGCCTGAGAAGCTAAGAGTCAGGGCACCCTTTGGTCCTTGCTGGTGGGCAGAACACAAACTCGGGACGTGCAGCTGGGGGAAACTCTAAACTTTAGATTCCTGAATTGTGAATTTGTGGGGCTTTAGAATAACCGCTGTGACGACTGGTACTTAGTGGCAGCTGATAGCATCTGCCAGTTTCGCATATATTCCTCTTCATTTGTGAAGCCTCCCCACAGATGTTGTATCCCTTGTGATCACACCTGCAAACCTAAAACCAACTCTTTTTTTTTTAATGCAGCAGCAGATGTTTCAGAATTGGAACAGTTAGACAATTGGACAGGAAAAAGAAGGAACAAAATTTGTTCCACCTACTACTTTATCTGCACAAATGCCAAAAAAACAACTCTCCCTTTTTTCTAGAGAACAAAAGATGAGCAGCCCTAGCCTAGTCACACACAGAAACAGAAATGTAGAGGGTAGCTGTGACATTATTGTGTTTCCATAAAAGATGATGGTTTGAATTTGAGACCCAAGAGTCAAATCCTCTTCAAAGTACTGTCTCAACGATGTTCCCAACTCACAAGGGAAAGTAAAGGGATGCTCTTCAGCCCTATGAAGGTGCCACATTTGCTGAGGCAAAAATGTGCCACTGTGATAGGACAGTTAATTAAGCAATAAGACGCGACATGACGTGAATTATTGTGTAATAACTCATGCCTTTCATGCATCAAGACGCAAACCTGAAGGCCAGGCAGTCCTCTAGCATCTGAACTTGAATTATGCTGTCATAACTCAGGCCTATTTTTCCAGTGAAGTGGGAGTTGGGGTGAGGCAGGACTGAAAACCAAGGACAAACATGGTTGCCTTGTGAGCAGAAGGGAAGGAAGAGGAATTCTAGTCAGACTTGCACCTACTGTTCTTCAAACACCAGAGCAAGCATGTGAGGAAGAAAGACACTAGTGTGCCTTAATCTTTTTGCTATAGCTTTGAGATCGGCAGACTTCCACTCCAGTGCTGGCTAAAGGGCAAACTGCCAAAAGAATGGGCGTTAGAGAGTCCAGAAGCTCAGCGGGGTCTCTGTGACATAACGGTAAAACTCACTCACTTATGTATGTCTTTGGATGTTTCATGTTCTGACCTTGACCCTGGGAGAATGCATGTGCTGCTTCTGGGAGAAATTGCAGTCCAGTAGCATGTCTGCAGTCTGCAAAAACACTGTTTCTCTAGCTGTGCTTCTCACGAAATGGAGATGAGTAGTGAGCTTCAGAACAGATCCAAAAAAGAAGGCCTTGTTCCCCAGGCTTGAACTTGACCCAAAGAACCAGTCTGTACAAACTGTGGAGAAGCCACCGTTTAAAGAGTTAAACAGACAGAGCCTATTTTGGAATCCCATTCCAAAAGAGAGAACAAAATTAGGTCCTCTGAGAGATTTCCTTGCTTGCTGCTCTTCCCTTTCATGGGCATATTGATTTAATGAATGATGATGTCCCTAACAAGTCCCAATTAGAGGATATGGTCCTGTTAATCTCACAGCTGGATAGCTTGACAGCCAATCAGATTGATCTTTGTTAAAATCCCATTTAACAAAAGCGTATCTATGAAGGCGGCAGCAACACTTCCCTCCATCCCAGTGTGGGCATGTGGGACTGATTGAGATTGACAAGACTGTGCCCTGTCCAGCCCCACGCATTGCAAGCTGCCAGCGAGCAGCCTCTTTGCTTCCTTCCCACTCTCCCCGAGTACCTTCGGCCTCAGCCTGCGTGGTGAGAAGCAGTTCAGCAAACCTGCCACTTCGGATCTTCAAGTTTGCTGGTAAAATTCCAAAATTCAGAGTCAGACGGTGCCTCCCTGCGTACGAATGACATATGGTATTAGCAAATTTTACCCGCACTGTACTAAGGGAAGCCCTCCAGAATGTGTTTGTTATTCCTCCAGCTACTCTGTTGCCTTCCATGGTGGCACTGATACGATCCTATCTGAAATGCATATTTTAACATTAATTTCTCCTCCTAAATGGAAAATAGAATTCTTAACTTCACGATTGAATTCTTCCTTGATTTGAGAAGTTGCTGTCCGGTCTCTTCAATAAACAGGTGGGGATTTTGTACTTTTCCCTTTCAGCTTATGAATATGTATTCTTTATTTGACTAACAAGAATTCCAGGGGACAATATGTTGATCAACAAAGAGAGTCTACAATGGAGGATATCAGGCTTTCTGCAAAGGTGAAGAGATCAGTGAATTGGGTTTTCAGTCCCATTGTGACCGTGCTGTTTTGTTGTTAAACAGCCATATACAATAAGTGAAAGGGCAAGTCAGGCTGTTAGGATAAAACCATATAAGCAGGCAGCAGGCTGTCTTTGCCTCAATGGCAGTCGTTCCATAATCCACCGTGTTAAGGTAGACAGATCCAATTTTTGTCCCCTCTTCAAATTCTCCAGTGCTGACAGGTAATGAGGTAAGCACACAGGAAGGTCCTCAGAGTAGGGAGGGGAACAAACACTTGGGGTTGGATAGACTGGGGCTTGGGCTTGCTTTCAGGTCACTTGTGTGACTTTTGGGAAGTGACTGCCTTCTCAGAGCTGTACTTTCCCCGTGTGTAAAAAGGCAATTGCACCAGCAAGGGCAAAAGCCACTCACATATTTCTGCTCTTCTATCTTTTCTGGGCTCAGAACTAGACACATTTCCCAGCTCTCCTTGCCGGAGTGGGTTTCCACGTGGTTAAGATCTCTTCAGTAGACAGCATGAGAAACCTGGTTGGGATCTAAAGCCATGAAATCGGTGGTCCCCTCTTCATGAACATTTCCTCCCTTTTGGCTCTGACCCGGACATGGTGATGAGGGGCTCAGCACAGGAACGAGAGTACACTGAAGCACAGAATTTGGAGAAAGGAAAGGGAGATGCTCTCAGGCTTGGATTACTGCATGCAGCTCTTGCTCTCTGAGGAGCTGAGGCTGTGGCTGGGCTGTGATAGACAAGAAATCCATGTTGTACACATGTTCACACCAGTGTTTCCTTGCTTCATTAGCTTAATCCAAACTAAACACTACAGTGTCTAACCCACAAATTTATTATGGAGCTATGCATTAACTCATGTGAAGTACTTGGCATTTAATGGGCAATCCATAAAACATAGCTTTTTATCTGTTTCATTATTTAGAAGGACCATGGCAAAATTAACTTTTTCCTATCCGTTTACTTGGTTGTAGTAAGAATAATCTTTGCCAAACCGTAAAAGCTGATTGTGTCACTCTTTGTTTAATTTTTATAAATTATTCTATTTCTTATTTTGTGTGTGTTGGGGTACATTCATGCCACAGCATATCCGGCAAGAGAACACTTCTGTGGGGTCAGCTCTCTTTCTACCTTTACATGCATATGAGGATTGAACACAGACTGTCCAGCTTTCTCTGCAGGCAGTTTTACTTGTTAGCCCTCTCATCAGCCCAAGCATCCTCCATTTAAAATTGATTAGCAAGCCAATTCTAAACTCCTTAGATACAAATTGGCATTTTTCCCTTAACCTTTAAGGCTCTTGCTGATCTGCTCGTTGCTAACACTTCAGCTGTATCTCGTTGCTGCTTCTCTTGGTTTTGCCCCTCATGCATGTGTTCTTGCTCATATCCAGACATACTTTCATCACCACAACCCCCAGCAGGGCTTCCTCGCACTCTTTATGACCGCAGAGTCCTGCCCACTACAATCAAACCTCTTCTTTCATCCTGTGTGTTTTCTATTCAAAGGTTTCAGGACATCTTTATGGTACCATGTTACTAAGTTTTCATTTTGCATAGCACATACTTCATCCCCAGCATGGATCATGATTTGGATATGAATACACAATTATGAAAAATGACCCAAACTCTGTGTAAACCGCTGTGACGCAGGGGTTCTGACAGTATCACCTCTAAAGAGCTCCCAGAATGAGAATGAACATCACGAGAGGAAAATTGCATTCATTATCATTCCAATTAATGTAACAAATATCTGAACTAAATCAATTTATTAGACAGGATGGTTCATTTTGGACAATGGTTTCAAATGTATGTATCCATCCATGGTCCCTTATATCTTGCTTTGGACTAATGGGAGGACAGTATTTCATGGTTGCTGCAGGCACTGGGGAAGGATTTTTTTTTTTTTCCTCATGGCAACACAGAAGCAGAAAGAATGATGCGGGAACTGTGGTGGTTTGTATGAGAATGGCCCACATAGGCTCTCCTTCTCCCCTCCCCACCTCTCCCTGCCTACACCTTGTGCATCAAGATGTGAGCTCCCACCTGTTCCTACCACTATGCCTTTGCTCCACCATCATGGACTCTGACCCCCTCCCCCCAAGTGCAAACCCCAAGTTAAATGCTTCCTTTTAAAAGTTGCCTCAATCATGGTGTTTTGTAGCAGCCCTGGCAATGTGATTAAGTCAGGGACTAAAGGCACAATGTCCCTTTTAAGCCTACCCCCTTTGGAACTTACTGCCTTTCTCCAGGCCGTACCTTCCAACAGTAGCTTAGGTTAGAGATCAAACTTTAAACAAATATGCCTTGGGGGTGTTCAGGCTTCAAAAGTCAGCAGAGTTGGAATACCTACATAGTTTTTGAAAAGTATATAAACAAATTAAAGTAAGTTATAAAGTGATTTACGAAAAAAGCTATGAAATAGCATACTACATCATAGATAGTTTGCTATTTGTAATTTTTTTAGATAGAAACATCCTTTTGAGGAATTATAGTTTTTCTAAAACCAAAACTTCTAATGTTACAGTAACACACATCACCCTAATAAAGATATAAAGAAATGCAAAATAATGCAAAATAATATATGCTGCATGAAAGATTAATTTCTTTGTTGACAAAGAAAAATAACTAATGAAAACAACTTATGAGAAAATTAGGAACATGAATAAATAATTCACAGAAAAATATCGTTAACAAATTTATGAAAATATAATTAACATAACTTTAAATTAAAGTTAAAATAACCTTTAAATTTACTGATACTATTAGAAATGATAAAATTGTGGTTAGGATTGTCCAGGATTAATAAAAAAGACCATATATTTATTGTGGACTGATAAGTGATATAGCTCTTCTGTGGTTTATTGGCAATATAAATTAGAATGTTAAATAAAGGTATCATTTGACTAAGTAATTTCATATCTAAAACTATACTCTGAAACTTTGTTACATGATGGTTTGTTGAGTTGTTCTGTCCAGGAACAGACCTGACTGGGGCTGTAAGAATAAAGAAAAGACAAACAGATAGAGAAAATCTAGGATTCTGATGGACTGGACTTTGATGGAAAAAACACAGCACCCAGGAGAGGCAGCATTATTGCGTATGGCTGAACAAAAAGCCAGGGTTTATGGTATATAGCTGGATAAAGAGGTCTATAGCTAATCTCATGGGAGTAGTCTCTGTAAGGAAGCAGTCAGCAAGCTGTAAGTATCTGAGGAGAGAAAACTATGATAGACATTTTCTCAACACTTGGGTTTGGCCCATGCCTCTGTACCTGGGGTATTGAGTCCTTGATGTGGCCATGCCTATGTCAACAACACACATTTACCCAGAACTTCACTCACTCGAGACTTCCTCCACTCCACAACTGTTGTTTAAAAAAATGCAAATCTGTAGTAAGTGTGTCCTTCTTGGCAATGATGATGGTAACAATATTTGGGATATTGCCAAAATATTCACCATAACAGTTATAATAAAACACACTGTTGAAAAATATTCTACTTTTTAAAAATAAAGTATATGTTGTTTCAGACTGAGTAAAAGTCCATAATTGATTAGAAATTAGAAGAAGAAGAGACAGTACATAGTACCTATGGGGTGATTGCATTTATTGGAAATGTGGGCATTACGTACAGATAGAATACACACGTCCAGTGTATGGAATGAGTGAAGACAGCTGCTCTTGAGCACTGGAAACAATTCCTGGAGGGAAGACTCGGTACTTAGAGTGGGTAGATGGTAGTCAGAGGTTAGTCCTGGGAGGATCGCACAGTCAGAGGTTAGTCCTGGGGAGATGGTAGTCAGAGGGTTAGTCCTGGGAGGATCGCACAGTCAGAGGTTAGTCCTGGGGGGATCGCACAGTCAGAGGTTAGTCCTGGGGAGAGGGCACAATCAGAGGGTTAGTCCTGGGGAGAGGGCACAGTCATTGGGTTAGTCCTGGGGAGAGGGCACAATCAGAGGGTTAGTCCTGGGGAGAGGGCACCGTCAGAGGGTTAGTCCTGGGGAGAGGGCACCGTCAGTGGGTTAGTCCTGGGGAGAGGGCACCGTCAGTAGGTTAGTCCTGGGAGGATCGCACAGTCAGAGGGTTAGTCCTGGGGAGAGGGCACCGTCAGAGGGTTAGTCCTGGGGAGAGGGCACAATCAGAGGGTTAGTCCTGGGGAGAGGGCACCGTCAGTGGGTTAGTCCTGGGGAGAGGGCACCGTCAGTGGGTTAGTCCTGGGGAGAGGGCACCGTCAGTAGGTTAGTCCTGGGAGGATCGCACAGTCAGAGGGTTAGTCCTGGGGAGAGGGCACAGTCAGAGGGTTAGTCCTGGGGAGAGGGCACAGTCAGAGGTTAGTCCTGGGGAGAGGGCACCGTCAGAGGGTTAGTCCTGGGGAGAGGGCACAATCAGAGGGTTAGTCCTGGGGAGATGGCACCGTCAGAGGGTTAGTCCTGGGAGGATGGCACTGTCAGAGGGTTAGTCCTGGGGAGATGGCACCGTCAGAGGGTTAGTCCTGGGGAGATGGCACCGTCAGAGGGTTAGTCCTGGGGAGAGGGCACAATCAGAGGGTTAGTCCTGGGGAGATGGCACCGTCAGAGGGTTAGTCCTGGGAGGATGGCACCGTCAGAGGGTAAGTCCTGGGAGGATGGCACCGTCAGAGGGTTAGTCCTGGGGAGATGGCACCGTCAGAGGGTTAGTCCTGGGAGGATGGCACCGTCAGAGGGTAAGTCCTGGGAGGATGGCACCGTCAGAGGGTTAGTCCTGGGGAGAGGGCACAGTCAGAGGTTAGTCCTGGGGAGAGGGCACCGTCAGAGGGTTAGTCCTGGGAGGACGGCACCGTCAGAGGGTAAGTCGGGGTAAAATTTTCCATTTCAGTCTCTGGGATTTTGCTTGCTCTACTTTTCTTTTGAAAAGTATTCCTTTTCCTAGAAACGATGAATTAATTGCTATTTAAGTGAGCAAAGGTTTACAACTTGCTGTGATAACTGATATTCAATTCATATTAAGCTCTCTTCCACAACTTACGATAGTTAAACTCTGAGAGAATTTTTTAGAAGAGCACTTTTATTTTTTATTTATAATCTATAATGATGTAAATTGTCTCTTCACTATCAACATAAAGAAAGGTTAATGGTGTATTATATATAATATACACATCCACAAATATACTCTATTTTATTATTTGTATTTGGGACTGAATTGTCCTCTATAGTCCAGGCAGGCCTTACAATTCTTCTGCTTTGGCCTCCTGAGTGCTGGGATAATAGGCTCTTGCTACCACACACGCCACACATATTTTTCTCTAAATTACTTTTATTTTCCCTTGGTCTTCTAGGAGTCTTGTTCATTCATTGTTCTTATTTCCTTCAAAGTACTCAACATGACTGTACTTTATTTAACTTAACCATTACCTTGTCAGTGGCCATTTGGGTTGGTTCCAATGTTTGATTATGTAAGTACAGGGCTCCAGCGTGTGCTGCCTGTATGAAACTTGAAGTTTTTAATCCATTCAAAATCTATTATGCTAAATGTTTTGCCTTTGCTCTCATTAATATTTCCTCTTAAAATTTTGATCCTTATATTTAGAAAGCTAAATATTATATTCTCACACTTCCCACAAATTCTATTAATGTGTGGATTGAAAGTATAATAAATGTTGGAAAAAAACTATCTCCAAATTATTCTTATTTTCCTCATTTCCATAATTGCTGTCATGTCTGTATATTCTTCTTAATTTTAAGAATTACATACTACAGATTGGCTTTTGATGCGGAAATATTGCCATTTTTCCATTGTATTTTTCTAAATGATTTTTCATGATTGACAGGCACTCCATTGTTTCTGTCATTATTCTTTATGACTCTGTAGTCAGTTTTTTATTAGTTTATACAATTTTCAGTTGACTCACTGGGTTTTCTATACAGACAATATAGGTCTCTATAAATAAAATATTTTTTATTCTTACAAGCCTTATACCTGACTCTGCTCCTTCTATCTTCTGTGTAATATAGCCTTGTGTGCATATGTGTGCAGTTACACAGACCCATGTGTGTCAATATGGAGGCCAAAGGCTGATATCAGGTGCCTTTGAGTTGAAGCAGGGTCTCTCACTGAACCTGGAGCTTCACTATGCTATTCTGGTTGACCAGTGAGCCTTAGGGACCCATGCGTCTCAGCCTTCCATACTAGCAGTGGTGTTACAGATGGGTATAGCCACATCCAGTTTTCACACAGATGCTGGGAACCCAAACTCAGGCCCCCATGCATGCCAGCACTGTACCCACTGGGCCATATATTCTACTCTTTGTTTTCTTTTCTGATTTGCTCTGGTTGTCTATAAATTTGTGATTCTCAAAATTGTTTTGCACTCCCCAAAGGTGATTCATTGGTTTGGACTGTTTTTATCTGTCTTTGAAAAACTCTTGCATCCTTGGCCAATCTCTGGTTGCAGCTGATAAACATATTCGTGTGAGTACTTGTTGATATTTGGCATTTCGGTGTGTATGCACCCAGTGAGAGACAGAGCTAAGCAAAGCAGTGAAGACAGATGTTGAAACTTGACTGGCTGGCCACTAACGGAGGGACTTCCTGGCTGGGTCAGGTAAGTCTCTTAATTCCTAAGAAAGGTCTCCACTGGTTTTATGCTTCTGCCCATTATGTAACAAGTTCTTTCACAACACATGTAACATCTTGTCCATTGCTTTTGAAAACCTAAGTCAGGAGTCAGCAAATTACAGCTGACAGGCCAATCAGACCCAATACCTCTCCGCCTTTCACTGGAACCCAATGACACCTGTTTACTTACCTATCATCAGTGGTAGTTTTCACACTATAGAGATAGCCATGACACAGAGAGGCCCAGTGAAGCTTAAAATGTTTATTTATTTATTTATTTAAAACAATCTTTTTTTTAAATTTCACATACCAATCCCAGTTCCCTCTCCTTCCCCTCCTTCCACTTCCCCTATCTTCCCCTCCCCTACCAAACTCTTCCCCACCACACCCCCATTGCCATCTACTCCTCAGAAAGGGTAAGGCTTCCCATTGAGAGTCAACAAAGTCTGCCAGAACACATTGAAGCTGACCAAGGTCCTCACCCCTGTATAAGGCTGAGCAAGGTATCCCTCCATAGGGAATGGGCTCCAGAAAGCCAGCTCATGCAGTAGGGATAAATCCTGGTCCCACTGCCAGTGGCCCCACAAACTGCTCAAACCACACAACTGTCACCCACATTCAGAGGGCCTAGTTCAGTTCTATGCGGGTTCCCCAGCTATCAGTCCAGAGTCAATGAGCTCCCAATAGCTCGGGTCAGTTGTTTCTGTGGGTTTCCCCATCACAGTCTTGACCCCTCTGAAGCTTAACATTTATTATCTGGTCCTTCTTAGAAAATCAAAGTGGGAAAGGGATGGTAGAGATGGGGGAAGGACAGAGATGAGAGCAAGAAAAGTGATATCTTGATTGAGGGAGCCAGTATGGGGCTAGCAAGAAATCTGGCACTAGGGAAATTCTCAGGAATCCACAAAGATGACCCCAGCTAAGACCCAAGGCAATAATGGAGAGGGTGCCCAAACTGGCCTTGCCTGTAGTCAAATTGATGACTACTTTAAACGTCATCATAGAACCTTCATCCAATGATGGAAGTAGATACAGAGATCCACAGCGGAGTACTGGGCTGAGCTTCCAGAGTCCAGTAGAAGAGTGGGAGGAGTGAGAATACGAGCAAAGAGGTCAAGACCATGATAGGGATACCCACTGAAATAAGTTACTCAGCTAATGGGAGCCTACCAACTCCAACCTGACAGCAAGGAAACCATCATAAGACCAAACTAGGCCCTCTGTGTGTGGGTGACAGTTGTATGGCTGGGGCAGGCTATGAGGCCACTGGCAGTGAGACCAAGATTTACCCTACTGCTTTGACTGGCTTTGTGGAAGCCATTCTCTTTGGAGGAATACATTGCTCAGCCTAGATACAGCGGGGAAGGCCTTTGTCCTGCCTCAAAGCAATGTGTTAAACTCTGTTGACTCCCCATAGAAAGCCTTGCCCTTCCTGAGGAGTAGATGAGGAGTGGGGTTGGGGAAAAAGTGGAGGGAGTAGGAAGAGGGAAGGAAGTGGGAACTGAGATTGGCATGTATAATAAAAAAAAAACAGTTTTTTCAATAAATAAATAAAAAGAAAAGAAAATTGGCAAATCTGCATATGGCAGGAACAGGTTCTTGTCTAGAATTATAATGTCAGGCATGAATTTCTTCCTACTGAATGAGTCTTAAATTCCATCAGACAGTAGTTGGTTATCCCAAGACATCTGTGCCACTATTGCACTATTGGACTTTTCTTGCCAGTCTAGCCCTCGTGGAAGTTCATAGTGTTCCAGCTGTGTAAGTCTGTTGAGAGCTCCTCTCCTGATAGCCTGCATAACACCTGACGCTACAAAAGCTAGCTTTGAGGGAAGAGATTTCCAGGTCATTACCGCTGGACTTCTCCAAATCTTGAGACTGGTCTGTAATGTTTTCCACTTCAGGATTTTGTCCTTGAGTTCTTGCAGGTAACCAAGAGTAGTGGTAATAGCCTATATTGTTTTGGGGGGTCTCTTATATCCACCTCACTAGCCACTTATAGGAAGATAGCCTACATTTATCTCTGGACATTATGTTTGATGATCAATGTCTTCTGGGAGTAATATTGTCTCCCAGTATGAAATAATCTCAATTAAACTTTTTTGTGTGTGTGAATATGGTTTTATTGGGGATTTTATACAGTGTATTTTGATCATATTCTTTCTCCCACATACTCCAGGATCTACCCCCATTTCCCTATTTACTCAGCTTCATTCCCTATCCTCTTCCTCCCCATAGTGTTCAGTTTGTATTGGCTACTCTAGGATATGGTGACTACCCTGCAGTGTGGTCAATATACTAGGGGTCACACTGTTAAAGAAAACAGATTTTGCATTTCCCTGCATCTATTAAATGCCAATAGTTCCTTACCTACTGGTGAAATTGTGTACTCACCTTCCTCCCTTCCATGCTGGAATTATATCTGGCTTGAGTTTACACATATGATGTGCTTTTTGTTACAATCTTTGGAGATGACATATGCATCTTCACTTGGATTTTTGTGTGTTTTTTTAAACACTGTAAAGTAATATACTTCCTCTGGTTCTTATGATTTTTCTACTGCCCCTTTCTACTGAGATCCCTTGATTGCAAGGGGAGGAGTATGAGATAGATATTCATTTAGTCTCTTATTTTCTGCATGTTGACCAGTTGTGGCTTTCTGTGTTAATTGCCAACTATTGCCAAAAGAAGGTTCTCTGATTAGGACTGAGAAATGTATTGATCTATGGTTATAGTAATACATCGTAGGAGTCATTTTAGTGCTATGCACATTTGGCAGAATAATAGTACTTGATTTTCCCCTACGGTCTATGACCTATTTAGCCACAAGTTCTTGGCTTTGTTAACAGTTCCAGTTATGGGTTCCATCTCATGGAGTATGGCATAAATCCCATCAGGAAATGGTTGGTTACCCCTATAACATTCACGCCACAAGTGGGTATATCTTGTCAGGCAGATTGTGACTGCAGCTTGGAGTCTTCATGGGAGAGTGAGTTAATGATTACTTTTCTCCTCCAGTAGCATGGCCAGCACTTTTTAGAACTCTGAAAGTTAGGCAGTAGGGGTAAAGCTTCTATGTAAGCACACACTTAACTTCTTCATATAACTCAACTATGCAGTGTCTTCAGCAATAGAGTCTCACTGTCAAGTTCTGGAGGGTACCTGCGCAGGCTAGACTTTAATCAGCTTGGAACCTAAAACTCTTGGGTTATTTGAGAAAGAAGATTCTCAGTTGAGGAAATGTCCCCACCAGATTGTCATGTAAGCAAGCCTATGTGACATTTGCATGATTTAAATGTGGCTAGTCCTAGCTCACTGTGTACAGTGCCTCCTCTGGGCTAGCAGTCTTGGGTGCTATATGCAGGCAGGCTAAGCAAGTCATGAGAAACAAATCATGGCCTCCTAGTCAGTTCCTGCCTCATGCTCCTTTTTTGAGTTCTTGCCTTGATTTCTTTGGGTGATAGAGTGTGACATGAGAGTTGTAAGCGCGAGGAAACCCTTTCCTCTTCAAGTTGTCTCAGACACAATGTTTTATCAGAGCATTAGAAAATAGTTCAAATAGTTACCAGGAACAATGGCAGCAAACTGTAATGCTTGGGGGGGTCTATGCGACCCCATTTTCCCCCAACTCTTAAAGATAGAATGGAAAGTGTGTGATTTGGTTGATTTTGCCATGACTTTCTCTGTCCCCTCACTGACCTTTGGCTTTCCTCTCCAACTCCCCATCCAATCTTTTCCCGTACCACCTTCATTCGCCCTTGTTCAGCTATGCCTTTCCCATTTAAGCTTTTTTAGACACTACAGAGACCTTTATCCAGTGTCTGATTTATTAAGACGTGAGTGAATCACAGAATTGGCACGATTTTCATGTTTGCAGGTGGTGCTAATGCTGCCGGTTGGGTATCTGAAACCTGAGACCCACAACAGTATTGAGATATAGGGAATCTGTCTCAGAATCATGCTTAGATGTTATATTTATAGTTTGCTGGGATTTTGGTTTTTTATTGCTATTGCTATAAATTTAATCATGGCCTGTTGCTTATCTTTTAGGTCAATGATTCATTTTTCTTTGTTTGATCAATTTATGTTATGTTTATATTAGAAAATTTCTCAATAAGAAACTAATTTTTTTTAATTCCTGCCATTGCATGTGATCATAATGGGTTATGTTACTTTGTTGCTGTATTTAATTTCCTTATTTATTTAGAATTTTTCTTCAGTAGTTATAATCAAAAAGAATATTCATAATGTGCATACTACATTTGTTGGGTTTTCCCTTACAACAATTTATTGGGATGATTATGCCAGCATTCCAAATTTAAATTTAAAACTTCTGCCTGTTTCTGTGACCTAAAATGGAATTTACTCTGTATGGAAATTACCTATTCCCTGAAAATGTGAGGAGTCTCATTTGAGGACATGTTTGATTTAAAAACATTTTAGGGGAAGTGCTTTGATTTATTTTAATTTTTTTTCTAGGCAGTTTTATCCTATATACACCATAGCTTTGGGGCTTAGTTTGAGTACATCACATTTTCCTACAATTTTACCACAATTTTCAATATTTTTAAACCCTCTAAATCTGTTTCACCTTCTGTTTATTAGTCTTAATTTGGTTTTATTATAATCTTTCTCTTTTCTTTACTGTATTTACTAATTCTTATTTTATCACTTTATAAAACTTGATCTTATAATAGATCTAAAATACTATATATGTCTTAAAATTCATTTCCACTTAAAAAAATCTTTTTGTTTTTCCCAGATAACTTCGGTATCTTAATTGAGACTTTAGTTTGATATTGGTAGCTTTGTTCATTAAGATTATATTCTATAAACTTAAAATTAAAAAATATATGTATGTAAAATATGATATATATATTACCGTGTACTTGTAAATTACATGGAAAAAGCAAATAAAATTTTCTCTATTATTCAAAACCTGTAGTTAGTTTTAGAAAAAGAAATTTTCATACATAATCAAGCGAAGGTTAAGCATGTTTCCTCATTGTTTCTGGCTTTATCCCTTAATGTAAAGATGAGTTTGACCAATATCTACATTGATCCATGCCCATTTCCCCATCTATAACCAAATCCTGGATATAGCTGCAACAATAAGGAAAATCTCAATGAGTCATTGAGTATCTTAATTAGGTTTCTATTGCTGTGAAGACACACCATGACCTTGGCAACTCCTATAAAGGAAAACATTTAATGAAGTGGCTGACAGTTCAGAGGTTCAGTCCATTATCATCATGGTAGGACATAGTGGTGTGCAGGCAGACATGGTGCTGGAGAAAGAACTGAGAGTTTTATATCTTGTTATGCAGACAACAGGAAGTGAGCTCTTTCACTGTGAGTGACTTGAGCATATATGAGCTCTCCAGACCCATGTCCACACGGACACATTTACTCCAATAAGATCACATCTCCTCCACCAAGGCTAAACCTGACAATGCCACTCCCTTTGGGAGCCATTTTCTTTCAAACACCACATTGAAGATCAACTGGTTCTGTAGAAATGGCAATAAGAGCATATTTTACATATGTTATAGTAGGCAAACTTTGTGTAATCTCTACATCAATAAATTTATAATAATTTATCAATCTGATTATATATGCATTTTACATATAGAAGTCAGCTATTGAACATGTACTACTAATACCTAGGCATGTGGAAGGATACAAAATGTCCCCATTTTAAGACTACATGGTTTAGTTGTATGTAGTTTGAATTAAATATACCTGAAAATATTTTAGAAATAATGAACACAATCACCTTTATTATTTCTTATATGTGAACTACTTCTAAATTTTATTATTATTATTTTCATTCTTAAGGTACATATGATTCATTGTATAAAAGTTTGTGTCTTTTGTTGGCATATTTATCATATCTTTTTTTTAAAAAAAATGTGGAAAATTGTAAGAAGTCCATCAAAAGGTAGGCACTTAAGGAACTGTGGCATTACAGAACATTTATACTATTGAGTAATGTTTCATCATCTTTAATAAAGGAGAAAATATTGTCAGAATAGCATGGATACACTTTGAGGACATGATGGTAAATTAAACTAAACCATCTCAGAAGGAAAATACTTCATGATCCTACTGTCACCTTTTAATTTAAATAGCCACCTGGTTTTCTTTTCAGTTAAATGATTTCTTTCATTGAGAAATAGAGGTTTTAGAAGGACATGCATCAGGGGTGAGGAGTTGGCACATGTTGGATCATCAGGCTCATGCTGGTCTGTGGTGTGAGAAAGGAACAGTGCAAGGCTGAGGTTGAGCACTCATTATTAGCTGTTTTTCGATAATGCAGCACCTTTCATGTGGTGCTTAGACCTCACAGGACTAAGATCTTCAAAATGATGTTTACTGTCTATTGTAGAATACTTGTTTAACTACGTAAAGATGTGTTTTATTTGTTTATGTTGTGGGATTTTTGTAAACTATGCAAAGATGTGTTGCTGTTTTACCTTGCCTGCCTAAGGCACCTGATTGGTCTAATAAAAGGCTTAATGGCCAACAGTGAGGGAGGAGGTATGGGTAGAACTTCCTGGCAGGGAGAGTAATTAGGAGGAGGAATTTAGACTGGAGGAAGAAATAAAGGGAGACACCAGTGGCCAGCCAGCCAGCCAGCCATGGAGGAATCAGGAAAGGGTTAGATAGAAAGTGTGACAGCCGAGCAAAGGCTTATTGTCAGAACAGCTGAGCACTTGCGTCTTGGTCTGTAAGTCAAAGGCAGAGAGTCCTGGGAATGATATGAGTCTTGTGAAATCTCAAAACCCACTCCTAGTGACAAACCTCCTGGCAAAGAGTTCCACCAACTGGCAACCAAGTATTCAACCATATTGATCCGTGGAAGTCATTCTCATTCAAACCAACAAAGGAAGGATCGAGCAGAATTCATTAAGCATATAGTTGGATCTTGAAAGGCCAAAGACACGGTAGTGTTACCCTTGAACTCAAATTACTCAAAAGGAATTTGTGGAGACAGAGAATTGATCAGTTCGCAGTAACACTGTTGTTTTAAGACGAGAATCACCATTTGAGGTGTTCTAGTGTGTCTAGCATATTCACTGTCATCACTACCTAGTTCTGGAACATTCTCATCACTTTATAAGAAAACTTTGTTCTTCTTTAGAGGTCAGTTCTTTTCCTGCCTATGGAAGTAGCTAATCTGCTTTCTGTTTTCATGGGTTTAAAGAGGCTGGATCTTTTTTCCACACAGACAATTGTGCTTGGAAAAGAAGACAAGAGGTCAAATCACCTCAACTAGTTGGGGGAAATTGAGCAAGACAGTTTGGCTTTTTGAAATTCCAGTGCTTAATCTACCCGAATTTTCTGAAAGCAGGGACAAGGCCAGACTACCCTCAAAGGTTGCTCTGAGCCCTAAGATCATGAGTATTATAAACACCATTCTACATTTGAAAATCATGAATCGATGCTTTGCAATAAACTGAAGATTAGTGTGTAACCTTAGTAATTGAACTTTAGTATGGCACCGCTGGCCTATTTTGGGATATATCTACATAGTACTTGCATATATTCCCAAAGAGTAAAGGGAAGAACAAAAACTCTTTGGTAACCAGAGTGGTTAGGATTTGCATTCGTCATACCATGACCCCAAGAAAAAGACTGGCTTGTCATTGTGTTCTCATACATATTTTCTCTCTGTTGAAATAACCTGTAGAGACTCTCAACTGCTGACCAGGCTTTGATCTTTTTTGACAGCTCCTAAAAGACAATGCCTATTAATATAACCAAAGAGAACTATTTGAAACAGAAGGAGCCATGACATGCCCTTGTAAGAGCCACTGCATTTCAAACGGGCATGGAAACATCTCCACAGAGGTGGAGAAGCACGGTCTCCTCCGGATCATTTTTACGTGCTGGCTTCTTGGCCAGTTTGAGGGCAGTGGCGGCACATGCTGTACCAGATGTCCTTCCACAAGCATTGAATCTTCCATTTATCACTTTCTCGCTTTCACAGAAGTGTGGTTCAGAAAGGCAGCAGACGGAAACCTTCACGGACTGACTGTGTCTCAGATGTGCGTTGAACAGCGGGGCTTCTTCAGGTTAGTTTTTGGGTTAATACTGACCTATAGCTGACCCTTTGAATTATATATTTATTTATGTTTTCTTAAGTATGAGAAACACTAGTTAAATATGAAGGGCCTGATTGGGAGCCCTCTGGTACCTGCTTTAAAGGAAGGAAGTTGTTTACAAATGCAAGAGGCCATTCTTCGCCCCGAATGAAGTCCATCCGTCTTGTGGACTCTTCCTTTCTCCTTCTCTGCCTGCTCGAAATTGTATTTCTTGTTCTACCATCTGTATGTTATCAAAACAAGTCAGTTATGCCTCCGTAGAGAAGCCTATCAACTGCCCTGAGAGAATGCCCCCAACCCGGTCAGAATCCTATCCTGCATCTCAATGTTCAGGAACCCTGGAATTTGGTTCTCTCTTTCTGAGGTGCTTAGGACCTATATGGTTTCAAGTTATGAGGAACTTTCCATGAAAATAACTTAGCATGAAGCCCTCGGGTCGTTAGTTCTGCCTGACAGCGTATTGCAAAGACCAGAAACTCTCGTTTGAAAAGAAAATTCATAGAGAGAAAGCTGCTGTAAAGTTCTGAGTGTTCATGAAGGTATTCGTAGAGAAGCAGAGCGACCCTCAATTTGAGCTAAGCTGGGTAATTTTGGAAAATGGAGCTGCAGCGCCAGGCTCCAGGTATGGGCTGTCCTTACTCTCTGGCAGCTGGGTGGCGTTTGCAGTTTTTCCCCGTTTTATGCGATGATGGTGCGGGCCGGCTCAGCCTGCAGCACTGATTGCTATTCAGGGAGCAGGTTCTGGATTGGCTCCAATCATGTGGAATCTATTTTGGACCCGTCATGTCATACTTTAACTCTAAAATATGTCTTTCGGTGAAAGGTTCTGTTTATCTTTCTCTATTCAGGCTCGCGCAGCAAATGGAGTTCAGTCCACATACCATCAGGCTTTTGTTCCACTCCGGAGCCCCTGGAATCCTCTGCAGCAGACACAGCATCCCCCAGTCCCGTAATGGCGGCTGGGTTTTCCTCAGTGCCCACCACGTGTTCTGTTCTATTCTCCCTTCTTTGCAAACGTCCCACGGGGAAATGGGGGCGGCAGTTTACACTGGCTTGTCTCTGTTTCGCAGGTAGCAAGCAGCTCATCCTTTTGCAGGATACACAGCTGAACCCACCTCCTGAGTGGAGGGAGTCCTGCACGGAGCCTGCGAGATCTGCCAGGGGCAACACTTCACGGTCAGGGAAGCCAGCAAACAAGCTGGGAAGAAAGGCAGCTAGGCTGGGGCCTCAGCGTGAAGAAATAATCCAATCTGCTAAGAGCAGATAGCAGAGACTGGCCCAGAGGCCAAGACCTAGCAGCAGAGCACTGATACTCGATTTCACTAGGAAGATGGGCGTACAGCTATGCTCTGGTCTCTGATGTTTTTTCGTTTTTGACTACTGTACCCACAATGAGGACAGCCGCCTGCAATTAACTTCTTGTATTGAAGTGGTTGAGAAGGCTTTCTGAATGGTTACTCTTCTCGGGTCTCTTTCTCTCTCTGTCTCTCCCTTTCCCCCTCTGTCTCTGTCTCTCTTCCCCTCTTACACACACACACACACCCACACACACCCTGTTGGGATGTCAAGATTTCAGAGTCAAATTATCGGCTGCTCCATTTTGTGATTGGAATCTGATAATGTCTTGCCTTTGTAGTCTGAGCCTTTTCTTCTTGGGGAAGGAAGAAAAGGAGGGATCCATAAAGAAAATAACTGGGGAGAAGATGTTGCACGGCACTGGAAGGAAGGTCCCTGTGATGCCTTTGAAAGAAGACCTCGTGTAAGTCACGTGGTCTGATCGACAAGAACTACGTTGGAAGTGAATGGGCAGCGGCGTTAACTAGGGACCCCTCAGCTCGTGAGCTTGCATTTCCGTAATGGGGTCAGGAGCTGGCTGTAATTTGTTCGTGACTGCGGCTAAAATGCGAACATTTTCCAGTCACATTTGCAGGAATCTGAAGCTAACCACAGTCTCGGGCACAGCCGTGAGGAAACACGTCCCAGCTGCAGTGCTGCACTTGGCGACCCGGCTGGGAAGAGACTCCACAAAGCTGCCAGTCTTCCTCGCTGGACCAGTGCCACTGGAAACAGAAGTGCAACTTTATCACTTGACTTCAAGACGCCGTTTCCCAGCGGCATATGGAGGCAATACAGGCCTGGACCAGCTGCGGGAGAAGCTCCTCTTTCAGGGTGGGGTGGTAGATAGAGGCACCCTCTCCATGCCTGAGGGAGAAGGTTCAAAAGCCTGGACAGTGGGATTCTTTTCTTGAGGGCGGGGGGGGGGGAGTATTTAATTTCTCCATAAAGTGTTCAGCAGATGTGAGCTCAAGGCTTCTTGTGTGCCCATGAGAAGCAACGTTCAAATAACCGTCGCCCAGCCAGTGTTGTGAAGATAGCCCTGCCTCAGCAGTAACCCATCTCCGGATGTTCTCCAGCATTGCTGCAACTACATACGTACGGAAGCGCTCCAGAGAACTAGCTCTGAAATGAAATTGGAGGTGTGCTGAGAACAGTGGTTTCCACTTGGTCTGTTTAGTTGGGAAGCAAAGCAGCCTTGAGTGGTCACAGCAGAAGCATGGCGCTTGGCCCAGTTCACAAAAAAACCCACAGGCCCAAGACCCATGGGCACTCAACGATAGCAAACGTCCAAGAAGGAAGTAGCTTAAAACTGTCAATGAATTCTAATAGAAAAATAAGACCACAGGGTCCCCTGGGCTATGTGTGAGAACTGATCCCTTGAGGAGGAAAGGCTCACCTTAGCAGTCTCACCGAATCCGAGAAACGTGATCAGATGGCTTCTAGTTTTCACCTAGGACAGCGCTAAAATTCTCACAGACATGCATGGATGTTCCATGTTGAATTTTCGTTTGTAAACATGGAAGAAAGGGTACAATGGAATAACTTAGAAGTGTTGAGGTCCACAAGTATACCCACACACATACAGCGGGACACGCAATGCACATTTTTGTTTAAGATGTGTAATTCTCTTAATTCTTTAAATGTGTTCCTAGGTGAATACAAGGAAACAATTGAGATGTGAATCAGCTGCAAGGTTGGCCACTGTAATACTCTACAAAAGTTAGTATGGGATAGGGAGATGATTGAGTGTATAAAGCTCTTGTTTACCAAGTGTGAAGATGGAGTATCGATTCCCAGAACCTATAAAATTCCTGGGTAGGCTCCTCAGCCTGCCTGTAATTTCAGGGCTCAGAAGGTAGAGATGGGATCTCAGGGCAAACTGCCAGTTACACTGGTCGTCTTGGTCCGTTCTGAACTCAGCTGAGAAATTCTGCCTTGAGATAGAAAGTGGGGATAAACACAATGTAAATTTCCAAAAATAATCAACAATTTATATATGCATCAAACAGAATGTTGCCAGGTTTAGTGGCAATGCACATGTTTGAGAAGATGAAGCAGGAAGATTATCATGAGTTCAGGGCCAGCCTGGGTTACATAGTGAGAATAAGGCGAGGCTTGGCTACAAAGTGTGAAACTGTCTCAGAAAACAACAAACAAATAAACAAAAAGAAAGACAATGAATCAACAACAAAAAACAAAGTAAAACATGAAAATGGACATCATGTGTTTTTTTTTGGCTTTTTATTTACATTTTAATCCACTTATTCTAAACATATTACAGCAATTTTCAGTTAGAAAAATAAACAACAATATTCTTGATCCAGACAGCAACATAGATACAGGTTAGGACATACAGAAACATCAGTATCTGAATTTCCTCATTTTTTTCTCTCTCTTTTTTTTTTATTGAGAAAAAAAAATTTCTGCCTCCTCCCAGCCTCCCACTCCTCCCTCCCTCCCCCCACTCCTCTCCCCCTCCCCCCACTCCTCTCCTCCTCCCTCTCCAGTCTGAAGAGCAGTCAGGGTTCCCTGCCCTGTGAAAAGTCCAAAGTCCTCCTGCCTCCATCCTGGTCTAGGAAGGTGAACATCCAAACTGGCTAGGCTCCCACAAAGCCAGAACACGAAGTAGGATCAAAACTCAGTGCCATTGTCCTTGGCTTCTCAGCAGCCCTCATTGTCTGCCATATTCAGAGAGTTCAGTTTTATCCTCTGCTTTTTCAGTCACAGTCCAGCTGGCCTTGGTGATCTCCCAATAGATGAGCCGCACTGTCTCCGAGGGTGGGTGCACCCCTCTTGGTCCTGACTTCCTTGCTCATCTCCCTCCTTCTGTTCCTCATTGGGACTTTGGGAGTTCAGTCCACTGCTCCAGTGTGGGTCTTTGTCTCTATCTCCATCCATCGCCAGATGAAGGTTATTTATGACTAGAAACCAATTATGAGTGAGTACATCCCATGTTCATCTTTTTGGGTCTGGGTTACGTCACTCAGGATAGTATTTTCTATTTCCATCCATTTGCATGCAAAATTTGAGAAGTCATTGCTTTTACCACTGAGTAGTACTCTAATGTGTATATATTCCACACTTTCTTCATCCATTCTTCCATTGAAGGACATCTAGGTTGTTTCCAGGTTCTGGTTATTACAAATAATGCTGCTATGAACATAGTTGAACAAATGCCCTTGTCATATGATCGGGCGTCTCTTGGGTATATTCCCAAGAGTGGTATTGCTAGGTCCAGGGGTAGGTTGATCCCGAATTTTCTGAGAAACTGAAACACTGCTTTCCAAAGTGGTTGCGCAAGTTTGTATTCCCACCAGCAATGGATGAGGGAACCCCTTCCTCCACAACCTCTCCAACAGAGGCTATCATTGGTGTTTTTGATTTTAGCCAATCTGACAGGTGTAAGATGATATCTCAAAGTTGTTTTGATTTGCATTTCCCTGATCGCTAAGGAGGTTGAGCATGACCTTAAGTGTCTTTTGGCCATTTGAACTTCTTCTGTTGAGAATTCTCTGTTCAGATCAGTGCCCCATTTTTTAATTGGGTTAATTAGCATTTTAAAGTTTAGTTTCTTGAGTTCTTTATATATTTTGGAGATCAGACCTTTGTCTGTTGCGCGGTTGGTGAAGATCTTCTCCCAGTCAGTGGGTTGCCTTTTTGTCTTAGTGACAGTGTCCTTTGCTTTACAGAAGCTTCTCAGTTTTAGTAGGTCCCATTTATTCAGTGTTGCCCTTAATGTCTGTGCTGCTGGGGTTATACCCAGGAAGCGATCGCCTGTGCTCATCTGTTGTAGGGTACCTCCCAATTTCTCTTCTATCAGGTTCAGTGTGCTCGGACTGATATTGAAGTCTTTGATCCATTTGGACTTGAGTTTTGTGCATGGTGATAGATATGGGTCAATTTTCATTCTTCTACAGGTTGACATCCAGTTGTGCCAGCACCATTTGTTGAAGATGCTTTCTTTCTTCCATTGTATACTTTTAGCTCCCTTATCGAAAATGAGGTGTTCATAGGTTTGTGGGTTAAAATCTGGGTCTTTTATACGATTCCATTGGTTGACTTCTCTGTTTTTATACCAATACCAAGCTGTTTTCAATACTGTAGCTCTGTAGTAGAGTTTGAAGTCAGGGATGGTAATGCCTCCAGAAGTTCCTTTATTATATAAGACTGTTTTGGCTATCCTGGGTTTTTTGTTTTTCCATATAAAGTTGATTATTGTCCTCTCAAGATCTGTGAAGAATTTTGATGGGAGTTTGATGGGGATTGCATTGAATTGCCATTTTTACTATGTTGATCCTCCCAATCCAAGAGCAAAGGAGATCTTTCCACTTTCTGGTATCCTCTTCAATTTCTTTCTTCAATTCCTTAAAGTTCTTGTCAAATAGATCTTTCACTTCCTTGGTTAGAGTTACCCCAAGATATTTTATGCTATTTGTGGCTATCGTGAAAGGTGATGCTTCTCTGATTTCCCTCTCTGCTTCCATATCCTTTGTGTATAGGAGGGCGACTGATTTTTTGGAGTTGATCTTGCATCCTGCCACATTACTAAAGCTGTTTATCAGCTGTAAAAGTTCTTTGGTGGAGTTTTGGGGGTCGCTTATGTACACTATCATATCATCTGCAAATAATGAAAGTTTAACCTCTTACTTCCCAATTCGAACCCCCTTGATCCCCTTATGTTGTCTTATTGCTATTGCTAAAACTTCAAGTACTATATTGAAGAGGTATGGAGAGAGTGGACAGCCTTGCCGTGTTCCTGATTTTAGTGGGATGGCTTTGAGTTTCTCTCCGTTTAGTTTGATGTTAGCTGTTGGTTTGCTGTAAATAGCTTTTATTATAGTTAGGCATGACCCTTGTATCCCCAATCTCTCCAAGAATTTTATCATAAAGGGATGTTGAATTTTGTCAAAAGCTTTTTCAGCATCTAATGAAATGATCATATGATTTTTTTTCTTTCAGTTTATTTATATGATGGATTACATTGATAGATTTTCGTATGTTGAACCAGCCCTGCATCTCTGGAATGAAGCCTACTTGATCATAATGGATAATTTTTCTAATGTGTTCTTGGATTCGGTTTGCCAGTATTTTGTTGGGTATTTTTGCGTCGATGTTCATGAGTGAGATTGGCCTGTAATTCTCTTTCTTGGTTGAGTCTTTGTGTGGTTTTGGTATCAGAGTGACTGTAGCTTCATAAAAGGAATTTGGCAATGACTCTTCTGTTTCTATATTGTGAAATACATTAAGGAGTATAGGTATAAGCTCTTCTTGAAAGTTCTGGTAGAATTCCGCATTGAAACCATCTGGTCCTGGGCTTTTTTTGGTAGGGAGGTTTTTGATGACAGCTTCTAATTCTTCGGTACTAACAGGTCTATTTAGATTGTTCACCTGGTCCTGGTTTAACTTTGGTATATGGTATTTATCTAAAAATGTGTCCATTTCTTTTACATTTTCCAGTTTAGTGGCATACAGGCTTTTGTAGTAAGATCTAATGATTCTTTGAATTTCCTCTGTGTCTGTGGTTATGTCCCCCTTTTCATTTCTGATCTTAGTAATTTGCATATTCTCTCTCTGCCGTTTGATTAGTTTGGATAGGGGTTTATCAATTTTGTTGATTTTCTCTAGGAACCAGCTTTTTGTTTCATTGATTCTTTGGATTGTTTTCTGTGTTTCTATTTTGTTGATTTCCACCCTCAGTCTGATTATTTCCAGTCTTCTACTCCTCCTAGGTGAGTCTGCTTCTTTTTTTTCTAGAGCTTTCAGGTGGGCTGTTAAGTCTCCAATGTGTGCCTTTTCTGTTTTCTTTAAGTGGGCACTTAGTGCTATGAACTTTCCTCTCAGGACTGCTTTCATAGTGTCCCATAAGTTTGAATAGGTTGTTTCTTTATTTTCATTGAATTCAAGGAAGACTTTGATTTCTTTCTTTATTTCTTCCTTGATCCAGGTGTGGTTCAGAAGTTGACTGTTCAGTTTCCATGAGTTTGTAGGCTTTCTGGGGGTAGCATTGTTGTTGAATTCTACCTTTAATCCATGGTGGTCTGATAAGATGCAGGAGGTTACGAATATTTTTTTATAACTGTGGAAGTTTGCTTTGTTACCGACTATGTGGTCGATTTTTGAGAAGGTTCCATGAGCTGCAGAGAAGAAGGTATATTCTTTCCTCTTTGGGTGGAATGTTCTATAGATGTCTGTTAAGTCCATTTGATTCATTACCTCCATTAATTCTCTTATTTCTCTGTTAGGTTTCTGTCTGATTGACCTGTCCATTGGTGAAAGAGGAGTGTTGAAGTCTCCTACTATTAGTGTGTGCCATTTGATGGCAGCCTTGAGTTTTAGTAATGTTTCTTTTACGTACGTGGGTGCTTTTATATTAGGGGCATAAATATTCAGTATTGAGACTTCATCCTGATGAATTGTTTCTGTTATGAGTATAAAATGCCCCTCTCTATCTTTTCTGATTGATTTAAGTTTGAAGTCAACTTTGTTAGAAATTAGTATGGCCACACCTGCTTGTTTCTTGGGTCCATTTGCTTGATAGGCCTTTTCCCATCCCTTTACTCTGAGTAGGTGCCTGTCTTTGTGGTTGAGGTGTGTTTCTTGTAAACAGCAGAATGTTGGATCCTGTTTTCGTATCCAATCTTTTAGCCTGTGCCTTTTTATAGGTGAGTTGAGTCCATTGACATTAAGTGATATTAATGACCAGTGGTTGTTAACTCCGGTCACTTTTTTAGTAATAGAGTTTGTGTGTTTCCCTTCTTTGAGTTGTGCTGGTGAATGGTCTCTAGATGTTTGAGTTATTGTGGTCATTGTTGGACTCCTTGGTTTGTGATTTTCCTTCTATTACTTTCTATAAGGCTGGATTTGTGGCTACGTATTGTTTAAATTTGTTTTTATCCTGGAAAATTTTGTTTTCTCCATTTATAGTGAACGAAAGCTTGGCTGGGTATAGTAGTCTGGGCTTGCATCCATGGTCTCTTAGTTTCTGAAGTACATCTATCCAGGACCTTCTGACTTTCATGGTTTCCATAGAGAAGTCAGGTGTAAGTCTGATAGGTTTACCCTTATAAATAACTTGACCCTTTTCCTTTGCAGCTCTTAATATTCTTTCTTTATTCTGTGTGTTTTGTGTTTTGATTATTATATGGCGAGGAGATGTTTTTTTTTTTTTTTTGGTCCAGTCTATTCGGTGTTCTGTATGCTTCTTGAACCTTCAAAGGAATATCTTTCTTTAGGCTGGGAAAGTTTTCTTCTATAATTTTATTAAATATATTTTCTGGACCGTTGAGTTGTACTTCTTCTCTTACTTCTATCCCAATTATTCTTAGGTTTGGTTTTTTATTGTGTCCCAGATTTCCTGAATGTTTTGTGATGAGAGTTTGTTGGTTTCTTTGATCAGTGTGTTTATTTTCTCTATGGTATCTTCAGTGTCTGACATTCTTTCTTTTATCTCTTGTAATCTGTTGTTAGTACTTGTCTCTGTAGTTCCTGTTTGTTTACCCAGATTTTCCATCTCCATCCTTCCCTCGGTTTGTGTTTTCTTCATTGCTTCCATTTCATTCTTCAAGTCTTGAACCGCTTCCCTAACCTGTTTAATTGTTTTTTCTTGTTTCTCTTGGTTTTCTTGCGTGTCCTTGAGTGATTTATTCATTTCCTCTACCTTTTTGTTTGTAATCTCTAATTGTTTATGGCAATTTTTCACCTCCTGTTTAAGGTCTTCTATTATTTTCATATAGTTCACTTTTGAGTCGATTTCTTCTAATTCTTCTGGAGTAGGGTGTACAATTCTTTTTATTTCGGGATCCCTGGATTCTGGTGGTGTCATGTTGCCTTTCAGGTTGTTGGAGGAATTCTTGTATTGGCGCCTTCCCATCTCTTCCTTCAAATGGAGCCAGGAGAGGCCTGGTGTCTTGGTCCAGTCTTTGCTGTGATTGACTCTCTGGGTGTATCTCTTCAGTGTAGAAGCGGGAACCGTTCCCGTCCAGATGAACTCCTCAGCACCAAAACATGGACACCCGTCCTGATGGGATTCCTCAGCAACTAAACAGGGCCGTCCGGTAGCCCAATCCATCATGTGTTTTTATACAGATGTATTGAAGGAGTCAGGCTACAAAATCGTGAATTCCCAGATATGGGATTATTGATAACCTCAATTTTCCTCTTTTTAATAATCTCCGTTAATTTGCCCTCTCTTTTGATGCACTTCAGATAATCTACACCATTTAATATCTTTATAATGTTCATATGTATATGACAGGATTATGTAATATGATATACAGTGTTTTTTGTTTTTGTTTTTTGCTTGTTTGTTTTTGTTTTTCGAGACAGGATTTCTCTGTAGTTTTTGGGGCCTCTCCTGAAACTAGCTCTTGTACACTAGGCTAGCCTCAAAACTCACAGAGATCCACCTGCCTTTGCGTTCTAAGTGCTAGGATTAAAGGCATGCACCACCACCCCCTGGCGATATAAAGTGTTTTATGTTGAAATGTTATTAGGGTGCCTTTATGTGGGATTCCCCTTTGTATGCTGTGAATACTATTGGTTAATAAAGAAACTGTCTTGAGCCTATAGCAAAGCAGAGCAGAGCAGAGCTAGGTGGGGGAAAACTAAACTGAATGCTGGGAGAAGGAAGGCAGAGTCAGGAGAGAAGTCATGTAGCCCTGCCAGAGAGAGACACCAGAACTTTACTGGGTAACCCACAACCTTGTGGAGATACACAGATTAATGGAGATCAGTTAAATTCATATGTAAGAGTTAGCCAATAAGAAGCTAGAGCTAAAAGGCCAAGCAGTGTTTTAAATAATATAGTTTCTGCGTGATTATTTCGGGTCTTAGCAGTCAGAAACAAACAAGCGACTCTCCTTACAACAGTGCCTGGAAGATGGTTTGGAAGGTGAAGGGAACTGCTGCCAAGCCTGACTACCGGAGTTCAATCCCCAGGACCTGGTTGAAGAAGAGAACCAACTCTTGAAAGTTATCTTCTGACCTCCACATATATGCTGTAGCACGAGTGTGTGTGTACACTCACACACACAAATAAATACAACAAATAAATTATATTTAAAAGGTTTCAATCCCTTCATGAATTTTTAATCTTATCCTAAAAGTTAAATAGGATAAAATAGATGTAATCCTGTGATTTTTAACATCTACCTCCTGCCCATCCATCCCTCCTTTCAGAAGGGGTAAGGCCTCCCATGGAAGTCAACAAAGCATGGCAGATCAAGTTTGGCAGGACCAAGTTCTTCTCCCTTGCTTCGCGGCTGGGCAAGGCATCCCATAATAGGAATGCCCAAAGAGTTACCTCATTTATCAATGACAGGTCCTGGTCACACTGCTAGGGGCCCCACAATAAACCAAGCTACACAATTGTAACCCACATTCAGAGGGCCTAGACTGGCTAGACTGGCCCCATGTTGACTCCCTAACTGTTGGTCCAGAGTCTGTGAGTTCCCACAAGCTCAAGTCAGCTGTCTCTGTGGGTTTCCCCATCATGATCTTAACCCCCCTTGTTCATAAAATCCCTCTTCCTCTATGAAGATAAAATTATAAGACCACAGGCATAATGGGAGTGAATAATAACAAAAAAGTATGCTATAAAATTTAAAATGATTAAATTGGGTTATTATGGATCTTCCTATGAAATTCTAGAAAAACATATAAGCTTGTCATAAGTTTGACCCTGAATCAGAGTACATCCAGCAATCAAGAAAATACACAATGATCATAAAAGGAGAAGAGACTTCCCCTTTAGGTGTAGAGTGAAGGAGACACAGCTTCACATGCTCTTCTGCATGATCTAGTCTGACCATGATAGAACTTCTCCGCAGAAGGGGCTGCCAGTTGAACACCTCCAGAAGACATGATCTGTGGCATTATTTGTGCAAAAGTGCCCCAGTAACGTCACTCTGCTTCCAAACTTAGTGGACCTTTGAACATCCGCAAATCAAATTGAGGTCCATTAAAGTTAGGGACTTTGATTCTGAAGAGATGCAGCACCATCGAAAATCTCCAGTCCATTAAATCCATACAGGTTTAAGATGGTAGAACGTAAATCAGGAAATTATCCTGTGTTTCTGGTGACCGAATTTTTAGGAGTACTGGAAAGATCTGTTTATAGTTTAACAATCAACACAGTGGCGTGGGATTAAAGTGCTATCTTGTATTCAATGTGTCCCACTGCATGCTGAAGACTAAGATAATGTGGTATTGGTTTTAGATTGTATTCCATATAGACATGAATAATGAAAAATTCGATGATAGCACAATGTCAGGAGACTTCATTAAGGAGAGAATTTCTCTATCCACGGGACAGTAAACACTTCCTAAGAGAAGTTAAAACATACTCACATTCCTTGGAATGGGAAAGTAATGCCAATTTTAACTCCTGAAAAGTTAAAGACAAAAAATTACTAGTGGGAACAGCATAGAATAACACTTATAAATATAGGTTCTGAGTTGGCAGTTTTGATATGAGTTACAATCTGCCATCTATCTATCTACCTACCTACCTACCTACCTACCTACCTACATACCAACCTACCTACCTATCATATGTTTTGGGCTTGCTAAGAATCAAACCTAGGGCATTGTACATGATAAACAAATGTTGTACCATAGAACTACATTAGCTCCAAGTGTGTGCAAGTGTGTGTAGCACAAATTTGACAGTCCATTATCTCTCAAAGTGTGCATTATCTCAGACATAAAATGGATAGTGAAGCCTCGATCAGAGGATTGACATGTATACTTTCAGCCCATGCAAAGTTTCTGTCAAGTTGTAACATTCAATTATTCAATGATAGTTTTGTATATTGTTTTTTTTTGTTTTTATTTATTTATTTATTTGCAAGACAGGGTTTCTCCGTGTAACAGCCCTATCTGCTCTAAAACTAGTTCTGTAGACCAGGCTGGCCTCCAACTCACAGAGATTCGCCTGCCTCTGCCTCTTGAGTGCTAGGATTATAGGTGTGTGCCACCACTGCCCAGCTATAAATATGGTGGTATAAAGGAAAACGAAAATGGGCATCTCTGTACCTATTGTCATTTGTTTTATCTGGCCCTATTCCCTTGCAAGTTCATAACTATCAATAGATAGATGTGTTGTGATAGGCCGTGACACTTATAAGGGGCTTGAAATTTCACACACACACAAAAATAGGTGTGGTGGCTGATTGCTAGCCTGTGATGAAGAGAGAACTGCAGACTAGGTGGTGTGTCAAGAGATATGTCTGTCTCTTTGAAGCTCTTCCTTTGCTGGGATCTCCTAGGTTGCAAAAAACAATAAACCTATGTTGTTAAAGGTAAAGATTGTGAGACACTTGGATAATTGAATAGACTGATAATACCTGTAGTAAAAAATGATTGTTACAGACAAAAAGCACCAAAAGCCCTAAAAATTACTTTTCAAAACATGAAGCGCCTGGTCTAATTTGGCTTTCAGATTAGGCTGAACTTTCCCAGCCTCTGAGGATGGCAGAATTCCCCCATGGTTCTTTGGGAGTCTCATCTGAAATAGAATTGGAAGGAAAAGCAACATGATTGACAAGGGCAAGTGATGGGAGCTCAGACATCCTGCTGAGGGAGCGCACTTAGGATTCCAAATTAAAGTTAGCCTCAGCCCCATGCTGGCTTGTTCTGCCCTCATGTAGACACTGTGAGTCGGTTCAGTGCTAAAGACGTAGCATGTACAGATTAGCAAGTACAAGGCTTGAAGGTCTCAGCGCATCCTCTGTCTTTCAGAAATAAGAAAGTGTAGCCATGATAATGAGTAAGTTAACCAGGAAATGGCACGAAGCTTTAAACAAACAAAACAACAACAACAACAACAACAAAAACACTTCCCAAACTTTGCATGTTTCCCCAAATATTTGTCTTGGAAGTTTATTGCCTGACATCATGCAAAACACATTTGTTATCTCTCTACTCTCATTCAAAGTATTGAGTAAGCTAGTTTAGGGACCTAGGGAAAAATATTGACACTCTTTAAGTGATGGTTTTGCTTTTCTACATGTACTATTAGTGTGAAAATTGCTATAGCAATTCTATATAACTGAAGTCTCAAAGATGTGAATTCACCATAACAACACAGCAAATGTTAGGCTTGTAATTTATGTGGGAAATTTGTAGATAGATAAGATTCGAGCTTCACTTTCACAAAGGGCAGCCTCTAAGATAACTGAAGCTTCTTTTGTAGTGAGTACCTAGATTAGACCTAGGCACACAGCAAGCATCTTATAAGTGCTTACTGTTTAAAAGTAGAAATATGCACAGAAAATAAGAGGATAAACGTAACAATATTCTGTGAGTATGAATTCTGAAAAATCTGTACTCAAATAAGAAATACGTCTACAGAATGAATAGCAAAAGCCTTAAGGAAATTTAATCTACTATATTCAGAAGAATTCTCTAAGTAACAATGGAGGTAGATTGATTAGCTTTCAACATTTCTGTTTGCCAATCTGTCTAATAAAAAGAAACTATGTTACAAAGGATGATGTCCTCCTGGGCCACATCTTTCCCTTGCTCCCCTATCTCCAAGGGAATGAGCCTTTATCTCATGTGTTCTTTCATATTTAAGGTGTTAGCTGAGCCAGAATCAAGACTTACTTTCTCTTCTGATGAATGGGGGGATTGAGTGACACTTGCCAGTTCTAGTCTCACACTTTTGAGTACCTATATCAACTATAAATTTACAGGGAAGTTAAAGACAAGCCTATAAGCAAATAAGAGAGAACTGACTTACAGTGGTTCAATTAATGATTATATTGACATTATAATAGTACAGACGTGACATGTACTCAATAGAAACTTTACTGTGAATTTGAAGTTTATCTCTTTCCAGGACACTACCTGCTACTGTACTTTCTTTTGATGCCTTTAAGTGACAGCATACAGTGGCTGCCACTTAGTCATAGGATCAGAGGGCCAAAAAAAAAAAAAAAGCCAACACTTCACCTACCTTGTAGTTAGGTAAGCTGTAATGTCTGGTGGGTAGAGATATTAAAAAAAATTGTTTTACTTGCATTACTTTCCATTTATGATGGATAATTGTGATATGGCTCATCATACAGTGAGGTACTGTGGGACAATGGTCTTGTACCCTGTAAGATTTGTCACTTGTATTGGTTTTATAGACAGACAGGAATTACAGGCAGGGTTACTGGAATAGGAGAATTCTGGGAAGAGGAAAGGCTCAGATGCAGAGGAATCAAGATGAGAATGCCTCACTGATAAAAGGTACCAAGCCACGTGGCTAATAGAGACAAGAATTATGGGTTAATTTAAGATGTATGAGTTAGCTAAAAATATGCCTAAGCTATTGGCCAAACACAGCTGTAATCTCCTACAACAGTGAGGGATATGGAACATTATACGTATGTACATGGAAGGTTGTCAGAAGGGATGAATGGTAAAAGAGCTAAGAACTTACTTTCAGAGACATAGCGGGCCTAGAGAAAAAACCTTACTCAGAAACCCATCAAAGGGCTGTAGAACGAGAAGCCCTCTGCAGAGATGGAGTTAAATTTGGAGCATGGTCTTGCTCCAGCAAAAAAAATGCCATGTGTGGTGGGTACAGGATAGAATGACAGAAACTGCATAGGGAAACTAAGTTCTCATGCAAATTTTGCCACATATGAAAAAAAACACCCAAACACTGCTCTCTTCAGAGGGGGACAAATTAATGGCCATGTCCTTTCTATTTCTAGCAAACTACTGAATTGTTGGAGACCATACTAATAGTGACATTGATGGCAGCAGAACTTGCTTTGGGCTTGCTCTCCAGGAAATGAGGTTGAGAGTAGAATGGTTGCTTGTTAAGCTCTGGCCCCTAGAGCAGCGAATCATCAGATCTATTAGTCTAGGTGTCAGCAAAGTGTCAAGCCAACAGGTAAGGAGATGAGTCATGATGAAAGGGGTTAATTAGTGGTCAAATCACCCAACAGTTATAGTGGTGAGACCCCGATGACACTTGGGTGTGTTTGCTCATCCCTACAATACGGTGAATTCTGTGTGGACTTTCTAAGATTTTTTCAGCAAGCTAGGGTGTTTTCACTTTCTGAAATCATGTTTAACATTCTCTCTGCATCAACATGGATAATTCTCAAAAACAAAATGTTGAGTGAAAAAAGCAGATTGCAAAGGGATAAGTACAATATGCCACCACTTATATATATTTTAAAATACATGAAACATTGGAATACATTTTTGGATGCATATACACATATATGGTGACATTAAAAACATGGGCATGGAGGAATAAAAATCCCTTTGGGATGGTCCTTATTTCTAAGTGGATCACTTCTGGGGAAGAAAATCCAAAAAGACAGGCACACTATTTCATCTCAAAAAGTGTTCTCTCCCTCCTAAACATTTCTGAGATAAATACAACAACTTTTGGGCAGGGACTTCTTTGTATTTCTAACTCAGGACTATTAACCAATGTTAAAGCAACTCTATGTGTAAGTCAATGAGTCCTGGAAACTCTGGGTTATCCTCAGAATTTTGTTATCTTTAAGGCAATTGGTTCAGATTATGCTAGCCATCTACTATCCTTGAAACTGATTCATAGAAAGTTCCAGATCTGTAGTTCATCTGGGTTTATCAGAAAGTAACTGGACACATTTTGTTCAACTTTAGAAAGCCTCATCCTTGGGATAAAACTAAGGCATGAAAGTGTTCAGACTCCACAAAGGTGACTGTAGAGCTGAACACTGACAACTGGAAGGTAACACATGCAGAACTCAGTGTGGGATCTTCAGGCACCTGCTCCACCATCGGCGCTGCTCTGTAGTTCTCCATCCTGGATGTGTCTCCACATTTGACTCTGTGATTGCTTACCACCTCTTCATCACAAGTTTTTGAATTTAGGTTTTTGAGCTTTTTTGGTATTAAATAAGCAGATGATAAAATAGACTCCCAAATACACGATTCTCTGACTTCAAAAACAAAAAATCCAAATGTTTTAAATTTTCTATTTGGAATGTTCTTCTTCCTTCCTTCCAAGTTAAAAAAAAAAAAGTCTTAGGTAAGATAAAACAAGTAGCTTCGCCACTTGTTAGCTAAAATTTTAAGTAGATTTTATTGAGAAATGGGGGAAAAAGCCTGTAAGTTAGGTAGAGAATATAACAACATATTTATTTTAAACAAATGACACCAGAAATGAAATGAATAGCAATTCCAAAGTTTGGGGACAAAACTGGAGTTCACTTCTAAGTGTGCATCTACATGGGGAATGGACAGTGGGAGGCAAGGAGTTCTTAGGCCCAATCTTTGGCTTCTGCTGTGTACTCTGGCAGTCATTTCAAAAACAACTGAAGGATACCAGTCAGGGCATAGGCCCTGTCTCTTTCTTCCCTACGTGTCTTTCTTGAATGTAGAGTAGAACTTTGCTCAGATCTCAAGCCTGCTGGGTGATAATTCTGGTAGCTTCTTTCTCAGGACATATCTCTCTTTAGTTTGGCTTGATATGGAGGAGTTGGACAAAAGTGACTGCTTTAATTTTTGGTGTTGACGGGCCCTGCTAAGCCTCTAGTACTCGTCTTTTAACAAAAAGGATGATGTCTACATAGAAAGTGTGGATAAATTTCATTTGAATAATTGTACATCCATTGCATCACATATGCTCAAAAACCTGTATTCCTATTCTCTGTAGCAGGTTTTCTACCTGGCAGCTGGCAGCTGGTATCAACTTCATGTATTCCAAGCTTCTGGACCTAAATCTTTTCCCCAACCAAACCAAACAACAAAATATGTCAGCTACAAAGTTTCCTTCTTGTCTTGAGTTTTATCTAATGGTCCACAGACCATCAATCCCATTCATATACAAATGGACACACAGTTTAAGCCTTGAGTTTTCCTGCACTTTGGACCTGATTGGCTGTGTTGGCTGTCAACTTTGATCACACAGCCAATTCTCAGGTCCCATAGTGAAGCAAAACTCAAGTTTACAACATCTTGCTCCTAGATCCTGCACCTTTTCCAACAGACCAATGCTGAGATGTACAGGGGCTCAGGTTATCCTCCACTCACCATCCACAAAATTAAGCGGAGACAAAATTAATTCCATTCTTACACCTTAGAGCAATTGCTCCTTCCATTACTTGTGTGAACACCAGATCCCAGTAGGTAGATGCTGGCTGATCTGCTAAGACGTGGGCATGGAAATGAAAGAGTCAAGAAGCTTCATTATTTATGGAGAGTTGAACAGAGCTGCATTACCAGAGGAAGAAGAGCTTTTGGAGCAGAATTTAAGAGCTCATATGGGTGTTGGAGATGACAGTCTATTAAAATCTTGGATAAAACATTATCACATATTTTAAAAAGGTAATAGCCAACCATCTTTTCTTTCTAAATAAGCTTTATGAGGATCCTTTTAATAAGGTAACCTCAATCAGAATTAAATGTACCCATCATTGCTATGTTCATTTGACAAACTCCAAATCAAACCTCCTCCAATGTTTTTTTTTCCCAGTCCTTCAGCACTTTCCCATTGGAATTTGTGTCACTGGGGTTGCCATGACTGCAGGCACAATTTTTCATCTCTAAGAAACACCCAGTTTATCACTTTTCCCTGTAGAGTTCTCAGCTATGGCAATGCCCGCCTCACTCTTCTTCCAGTAGTAACTGCTTAGAACTGAAACTTCTACTTGACAAAAACCATAAGGACTTTTTTGTCAACCTCCTATCCCTTTTCAATTTAAGTGATACAATACAGCATATGGCTTAACTGGACCTCATATCAAAGAACTGGTGATTAGGTTTTCAGAAGTATATCTATATGAAACCCTTGCCAGGGAAAAGAAGTGTTTTATACGGTACAATAAGTCGTGAATGAGACAGATATAGTCTTCCTCATATGAAGTATTTGACATAGTAAGAAAAATAGATTGTACATTGGCAACCCAAGACAAAAAGAGTGTTCCAATAAATTGAACTCTGAGAGGAAATAACACAGGGGTGCAAGGGGAAAATAAGATGAAGTCTACACGATGAATTTGATACATCTGAAGAAGTAATGGAAAGAGCCAGCCATGACAAGAACAGAAGGAAAAGAATTCTCAGCTTCCGGGGCGAACAGAGCTAGAAAACAAGAATTAGCTCTGTGTTGAGTATTCCCCACACTGGATGAAGGTGGAATGGTTGGACGTCACAATCAAGGCCAAGGATGACTCCCTGGAAGCCAGGAGATGCACGATTCCAAAGCTGTAGATTGGTAGGTTTGGTTCAAGATGGCTTTCATTATAAATGTCTCTGAAAGTGACTAAAAGGTTCTGAACAGAGATTTTACAATATAGTCCAGTAGAATCTTAATTACAATTCATGACCCCTACTTAGCTTGTTTGAATACCTTTTACTTTTACCTCATAAAAAAACAAAATCCATATAAAAATAAATTCATAAAAGCAAATTTTGTACACATGAGTTAACACAAGCATAAATATGCTCTCTCTATATGCTTATCACCACAACTTTCTACTCTCTAAGAGACTATCATCTATTGTAATAATAATTCTCCTTTGTCCAGATGCTCCAGTGATGTTTCTTGTACTTGGCTTCACATGCATACATCTTGCTTTCATTATGTTGCAGAAAGTTCACAGTATCTGCGGCTGCAATTTCTTAAAGTACAGAGGCTCTTCTGGCCCAATTAGAGTTTTTCATTAACTATAGTTCTATGACTGTCATTAGTGCAATCTACTAATTCACAAATTCACAGCAGTACTGAAATACATTTTGCTAATGTTGGTGCAAAATGTCTCCTGTATAATATAATTTACAAAATGCCTGCTGCAGCTTCTGGGAGAATGTCTATAGACTATCCTGGGTTAGCCTGAAAGTAATGTAGCTTCTAGGCAGAGAAAGCTCTACTCACAAAGGTTTCTTTTGTGGGTTGCTATTTGTCTCTGACTGTCAGTGTTCTCAAATTGCCTCTCTGGCATTAGAGTTTTAGCCAATTCATGCCCCCTTTAAAAGTTTTATATTAACAAAATTCGGTAAGAAATTTTTAGATTAATATCAGATAGTAACAGCTCTTGTGAAAATTTAGACCAAATATTGATGTCACTTTAACCCAAAGCAAGATAGATAGACAATAATCTATGTGATGTGTTTTGACGGACAACAGAAATGCCCTATTACAAAATGTGCAATTCTCTGGATAGAAACTACACACTAGACGTTCATTACCTTTCCTTGGCTAAAAAGCCTTGTCAGCTTGGTGCATTCTTAACATGGATTGGTTGACAGCATTGATGTAGAGAAGGTCATGGCAGGAGATGGACTGGGGCATGAACAGATTCCAATGGAAGGGGATGGACACTGTCTGGAAAAGCAGTATGACCAGGAAAGTTTGTAAACAGGGACCTAGGAAAAACCCTGGAGCCCATGGGAGGTAGAAGCACCAGGCCCTGAAAGCAAAGATGGTTGTGTGCCAAATTCTGACTCCAGCCTGTGCCTCAGGCAGGCACTGTTAGCACTTCATGTCCCATTAGAGGACCTTTCCTTTCAAGCAGATGGTGGCCTCATAGATAACAAAGAAAACAACAGTGGTAGCAGGAAAGATGGCCAGGACCTGCTTCAAAGACAAACACCCAAGGGAAAATTCCTAATGTTTCTTGAGAATGAATTACTGAAAGAAAGAAAAAAAAATCTTTAAATGGAACTGATGCAATGGTATAATTTATTTAAGAGAATAAATATCAAATTCATGATCACTTTGTTCTTCTACACAGTACAGATTATGAGAAAGGAGATTCAGGTGCATATTTCATGTGAATAAAAAGCTTTCTACATTTGAACATATTTTTATGTGGGATGCATTCTGTGTTCAACTGGACTAATTTTAGTGGCAGTTTGGAAAGCTGTCTGTGAGAATAGAATGCTTTTTAAGTTGAACAATAAGACATCAAATCTTCACAGTGATAGTTTGTTTCCTGTTTAAAAACATTTTATCAGGAAAAAATGTAGTATCTGTTTAGCTAATTTCTAAAACTAAACTTATTTTTTAAAGTTAATCTTAAACATTTTTCTTATAAAAGAGCTCTTGCAAATAAATAAACATCCACACACAGAAATTAACCTGACCTGAAGACTATTCATCTCAATGAGCATTTACACAGAATAAAATTCAAAAAAGTTGTAGAGTTTCTCCACAACTGATTTTTACACTTTTATTATATTTTTTTGCATTTATTTACCATGAAAACCAATAAATTCACAACAGAATTAATTAGAACTAAAAAAACCAAATAGCTTTATATCCTCTTTTGTAGCTTGTGTCCATTGCTTGCAACTTTTATATTATATATTTAAGAAGTCTAAATTCTATAGATGTGACATCAACAGATTATAAAAACTTACTTGTTACTTGTTTGGGGTTGAATCATGAATACCCTCCAAAGGTCCATGTGTTAAGCTTTGATCCTCACCCAATGGTATTGCTAGTTAACAAAAATATTCGGAATGCAGTCTAGAAGAATGTTAAGTTATTGGGGGTTCATGCTCGATGAATTTATTAGATCCCAATCTGTTTCCCCATTTTGCCTTGTGCACTGATGTCCCGTTGTCACATGCTCCCTATTGTGTCACCCTTACTCTCTGCACAATTGAAGGACGGAGCTTAATGTCCATGTTTCCACTCCCAAGGCAATTCTTTTTTCCTTTTAGTTAATTATCTCAGGCACCTTGTCACAGTGAAGCCAAGTTCAATGGCACATTCACAGATGTGCCTTTGGTGCTTAATATTGTCAGGCTGACAAGACCTAGATTCCCTGAGATGGCAAGTAGCAGGAGGTGCTTGTGAGGGAGTTTCTAGACTAGGTGGAAAGACTTGCTTAAACATGGCGCCGCTCCATAGTACGAGAGTTCCAGGTTGGATTAAAACCTGAGAAACCCAAGCTGAGCACCTGCGTTAGTTACTCTCTTCTTCCTGACTGCAGATGCTATGTGACCAGCTGTCTCACACTGCTGCTGTGGTGGTATCCCCACTGTGATGGACCAAAAACCAAAGGACACCATTCCTTCCTTAGGTTGCTTTGCACAGACAGGTAACTTGACAGATTGAGAAAAAGTAACGAATATAGAACTGACTACATAAAGACAGAGATGCAAGTACTATTATTTGTAGACATTTGTGTCTACATATAGGAATCACTAAAATATGAACTTGTGTGTCTATATTGGACTGTGTGTGTGTGTGTGAGTGTGTGTGTGTGTGTGTGTGTGTGTGTGTGTGTGTGTGTGTGAAACTGGCAGCTAAGTCTGTTTACTTCAGGTGCTTCCTTTACTAGCCTATAGCTAAAGATCCACCTGCGAACCTGGCCGTGGTTGAATCAGCCCAAGTTTTAGAACTTTTTTTCCCCTGTCATTAGCACCATATGTTGGCTGCTTTGACTTTCTGAGGTTTGACCTGTTTTTTCGGTCTCGTAGAGGGAACTCCTCCGTTCTTATTTCATCTGCATCTGGCTTCCATTTCATCTGTGCTTTCTGGGCACTGCCGACGCTTTATGCTGTTTGTCAAGCATGTCTACACCTCCGTGATCCTGGCTGTCCATACTGTCTCTAAGCCTGGTTGGAAGAATTATCCTAAGGTGAGCACAGAGAACTTTGGAACTTCGTGTGTGTGTGTGTGTGTGTGTGTGTGTGTGTGTGTTCATGAGTGTGCATGTATGTGGAGGGGAAAGGTTACCTTGGGTGTCTTTCTCAATTGCTTAAAAATTTATTATTTGAGAAAAGGCCTCATTGAGCCTGGAGCATGCACCAATTTAGCTAACTGGTTGACTAGCAAGGCCTAAGAATTCTCCTGTCTCTAACACCCCTGTGCTGGGATTACTAGTGCCTATAACCACACAGGGATTCTTACATGTGTGGTGGGGATCTGAACTCAAGTTATTACGCTTCCATAAGGACCTTACTCACTGGAATATCTTCTCTTCAAGCTAGTTAAGCAGGAATCTAGATGTTAATAAAATGTATGTCTTTGCCAGAGTAACTGGTCTTTCCCTTCCCTTCTCTTCCCTTCCCTTTCTTTCCCCTTCCCCTGTTCCTTTCCTTTCCTTTCCTTTCCTTTCCTTTCCTTTCCTTTCCTTTCCTTTCCTTTCCTTTCCTTTTTCCTCTCTTGTCCTGTCCTGTCCTGTCCTCCCCTCCCCTTCTCTTCCCTTCCTTTCTCCTTCCTTCGGTCTTCTCTCCCTTCCTTCCATCCTCCCCCCCTCCATTTCCTCCGCCCTTCTTCCCTTCTAGCATGTACTTCAGGCACAGAAATTCAGCTCAATTTTCTATATCAGCGACTTGGTCTGATTTGCTGTGTTAACTGGCATGTGTGCACAGATGAATATAACATAGTGCCTAATCCCCACGAACCAAATATAGTTAGTAAGAGACAAAATAAATAATTTCAATGCAAAACAGCAAATTCTAGAGTAATTACTGCCACATTGTGAAAGGTTAGAAAATAATCAACCCTACTTAAATTACCTCAGTGCTCCTATGTGTCTTATTTTAGAGTACTATTGCTATGAAGAGACACCATGACCATTGCAACTCTTATAAAGGAAATCTTTAGTTGGGGTGACTTTCTTACATTTTCAGAGGTTCATTCTATTATCATCATGACTGGGAGCATGGTAGCATGCAGGCAGATGGGGTGCTGGGGTAGCTGAGACTCTTACATCATGCAGGCAACAGGTAGTCAACTGAGATACTAACTGGTATCCTGAGCTTAGGAAACCTCAAAGTCCACCTCCACAGTGACACACTTCCTCCAACAAGGTCACCCACTCCAACCAAGCCACACCCCCTAATAGTTCCACTCCCTATAAGATTGTTGGGGCCAGTTACATTCTAACTACCACACTAGGGAAGTCTCAGTTATGACTTTATTCCAACATTTATTCAAATGTAGGAGCAGTCTTACCCTTTATCATTTTCATTTTTCTTAGGATAAAATTATATTGTGACCTTGCTTGGGTTAGGAATTTCCAGAGATCCAGAGTTATTAGAATATGAATGTAGTAATCTATGATAGATTCATGAAGGACACTTACTAAATAGTCTTATGCAGTTATGAAGACTGAGAAGTCCCAGCGGAGTCAGCATGGAAGCTGGAGAACACAGAGTTAGTAGCATAATGTAGTGCAAAGGTCTGAGAACTTGGGAGGCTAATGGTCCCCTGGTCCATCTGAGGAAAAAAACTTAAGAACCTTGTAGAAATCTCAGAGTTCCCAAACAAGAGAACTTGCAGCCACACCATCCCAGGGAACGACAATAAGGTTCCTTCCAATCCAGAAGAGACAAATGGTAGACTATCTTTCTTCTCTTCTTGTTGGCTTCATCCAGGCCCTCACCTGAAGGGATGGTGCTATTTAGATAAAAGTGGATTCCTTTTATGTACCTACTCCGAATCACCCAAGGGACACATCCAGAGTAATGCTCATCCTTTAGTTCAGTTAAGTTGTCACTTACAATTAGCTGCCACAGTATTTATAGGGAGATGATCACACTAGTTTTTTAAGGATATGGATTAAGTGGGATGAAATATATGAGAAGGAATTTGATACTCTGAAGAGGAAGAAGTGGAAATTATTGGTGAAAGAAAGATTAGATGGCCTAATCAATAGTGCGTCTGAAGAATATATAGTTCTTGATGCTGAACCACAGGGGGAAATGATGAGATGCTGTGGTCAAAGAAGCCATGAATTGCTTATGATGAACTCTGACTATAATCCCAGAACCTTGGTCTTTTCTGAGAGTACCCTCACATGGAAGTTACTAACCAAGAAGGTGACCTGTTTATCCTGTTTAGATTATTATAAACGTGTAAGCTCATGCATAACAAATGAAAAAAATCTTAAGATTTTTTTTTTGTTTAGGAGACTTGTAGGACAAGTTGGTTTCAGCTAAATAACCTAAGCATGGATGGATGGACAGCTTGAATCTTTCTCATTGTTATTGCAGTATCACTGAGATGCTTGTGCAATAGAAAGTGCTTATAGATAGAACAGAAATATTATTCCCCAAGGATACATTTTTTGAAATTATTAATAAAAACAATTAACACTATTGATAAAAGTCCCAGTCATATGAATCAACAGTAATAAGAGCATAAAATTCTCATAGTTCTTGCATTTGTGCGAAAATAGAAAGTTTTAAACAATGTCCATTAGTACCTGCAGCCAAGTAAAAGCATGAACAAAATACTTCTCTAAATTAATCAGTATAGCCAAAGTATAGTTTAAGACAGTATGACACTCTCAGGCAGCTTTCTATTATTGTTACAAATACCTGCGATAATCAACATACAGACACAAGTTTTATTTGGGCTCATAACCCCAGAGGTATCAGGTCATAACCAATTGTCCCCATTGCTTTTGAGTCTGTTACCAGGCATTACATCATTGTGGGCACTGAGCAACAGAGCACAGCTATCACATCACTGTCAGGAAGAGAAGTGATGGGGGGGACAGGAAAGGGTTTGGGTCCCCACAGCCACTTCAAGAGCACACCCTCCAGTCAATCCAAGAAGTCCACCAGGCTTCATATAATAAACATACTCTCACCTGTTAAATCATCATAGGTTGATGACTTTTGGGCACATACCTTTAAAGGACACTTACCCAAGTTATAAGACAAATGTTTAAGCTCATGGAGTTTTCTGACATATTCGTAAGCCTGTCCTATTTTTTAGGTAAGGTTTTAAATGTTCAAAGTATGTATGTTTATATATATTCACATATATATATATATGCACACACATGTACTAACATATACTTCTCTTCTTCTGCAACTGATATTTAGGTAAATTCTGAAGAGATAGCCTGACATAATACAAATGCTTAAATTGTGACAGGAACATTTCGACTGCAGTCTGTGGTCCTTTTAAATATGTTGCAATTAACTGCCATCCTTTCAAATAGTCATCCCCAAGGAAGGAAAGTACTTTCTAGCTTCTGAGAATAGTTTCTGAAGTACTATTTGAAGACTCCAAAATACTTTTCAAATCATCCAAAAATTATTTCGCACATCAATAATTTATAGTTTAGTAAAAGATTACTATTTGGGGTTATGCAAATTAGGAATATTTACTAATTCAGACAATGTTTATAAATAATTTCATACATAATGAATGAAACTTAAAAACCATTTGATTTACCTTTTTAATTTTCAAGGTCATACTCATTAAGAAGATGGAATTGGGTGAATAACAGTAAAATTAAGAGTTTGGCTTTTTAAATCAAAGGATTAAGTAGTAAAATGTTCCAAATGCTTTCTGCTTTATTCACAGAAGTGAATACTAAGAATATCTCTAACACGTAATCTCTTACAAAATAGTTATATTTATAACAATCTGTGTCTTATATATATTAAATAGTATCCATTTCTATTTTATATAACATAAGCACAGTGAGTAAAAATAATTTTTAAAAAAGCAGTCCTAAACTCAGTAATTTAATTAAGTAAAAATAGCTCCTTTACTACTAACATTCTTTTTATAATTAATTTAGTCTTTCTGTATTGTGAAGTGTTTAGTCATTGCTTTGCTCTCTGGGGTAGTACACCACCCTAACCCCAGCTAGAATTAGCATATTATTAACCAGGCTGCAAAGGCTGACAGCTAAGTTCCTATGGTTATCTCAGTGAGATGTGTCGCCCCAGGTTCCTGTATTTGAGCACTTGACCCCAATTTGCTGTTTTTTTGGGGGGGCTATGGAAATTTAAGGACTCAGAGGCTCGCTGCTGCAGGCTCTGCGGTCTTGGAGGCTCACCCCCATTTCCAGTTTACACTGCTTCCTATGTGTGACTGGAGATGTGCCTTCTCGGCATCCTGCTCCTGGTGTCTGCTGCCATGCCTTCCCTGCCATTCTGCACTATCCCTCTGGAAACTCTTTCTTCCATAAGCTGCTTCTGGCTATGGTGTTTTTACCACAGCCACGAGAAACTAACACAGTTCTCTGCCAGTGAGTTGCCTGACTCAAAGTCACCTTTCTTTTTATGGTCTGCAACCAACATCACAACTCTGGTTAAAACGAGACAAAAGTCTAGTGTCCTTGTCTCAATTTGAAACATCTTGGAGACTGCCAGCTTTGCAGATTTCTGTGGAATGTCTAGTCTTTCCACTGAGGCTGCATCCAAGTTCAACTTCATACCCCTACCCTTCACAGGTGAGGGCCTCCTACTGTGCCCTCTAATAAATCAACTAGATGAAGAAAGGCCCAGCATCTGTCATAGCTATGGTTTCTTTTATTTTTGCTTATGAACCTAGCCCTTAAGGACTGAGTCATCTTTCCAGACCTTAGCAGTGGTTTCTATTGCTTTGATCCAAAGTGTCTTAACTATAGACTAGTATAAAATAAAATAAAATAAAAAAAACAAGTAAAATACTTTCTTATTCCAAGAGGGAAGAACCAGGGTATAGTCACAAACCAAAGCAAAAACAAATTTCAAGACTGTTAAAAGTTCAAAGTTTGATGTCTGAGACCCACTCATTGTAGCCTGGGCTCAAAAGAGCTTGGACAGTCACACATCTCTGGCTCTGACATTCACCACACATGCAGACTGTCTGGGAGGACTCAAGGCAGTTCCACTTCATAGCTTTTAATGTCCTTGGCCGTTGTTCCATGGTACTGGCATCTCCAAAATTCTCTTCTTGCAACTGCACTGCAGGTTCATCATTAGCCTTTCTTGCAACTGGACGGCAGGTTCATCGTTAACCTAACTTGGACTCTTGTCAGGAGATCTAACCCTGTTTCAAGATGCCAAGACTAACTCCATGACCCCGTCAATCCTGGGGCTGCAACTTTAACTGCAGCTGCCCCTTCACCAGTGGCTTCTTCTGGCTTCTCATAGTGTCAAACTTCAGCTTCTCTCCAGTACCTTCTGGGAGACTCATACACATTACCAATTGCAACTGTCCACATGAGGCGCAACCTCAGACCCCTCCGGACTACAGCTTTTGTGTGCTGACCCTTGTGAAGTATACTTAGAAGATTCTACCTCATTGATGCTGGTCACTTTTTAATTATACCTTCTTCAGCCCCATTGACCAATATCTATTATCCCAGCAAAGTATAGGTTTCACCATAAATGTTCTTAATTAAAAATATCATAGCCCTGAAGAGTCTTTAAGTAACTCTCAGGCTTCCTTTTGCAACTGTGCAAGCCAGGCCCACAACACCTGTGCCGCTCTCATCAGTATAAGTTTTTTGTTTTGTTTTGTTTGGTTTGGTTTGGTTTTTGTTTGATTGTTTGAGACAAGGTGTCTCTGTAGCTTTGGAGCCTGTCCTGGTACTAGCTCTTGTAGACCAGGCTGGTCTTGAACTCACAGAGATCTATCTGCCTCTGCCTCCCGAGTGCTGGGATTAAAGGCTTGTGCTACCACTGCCCGGTTTATACACCATCTCTTTGGCTTCTCCAGCCTGAAGTTCCAAAGTCCTTCCCACTCTTCGTACCAATTTCTGTCTCTGTTAGGGTTTCTATTGCTGTGACAATACACTGTGATCAAAATCAACCTGGGAGAGGGGAGAGACTTATTTCATCTTATACTCCCTCACTGATGGAAGTCAGGGCAGGAATGAGCAAGGCAGGAACCTAGAAACAGGAGCTGATCTCTAGGCCATGGAGGAGTATGGCTTATTGACTTGCTCCCCATGGTTTGATCAGCCTGCTTATTATACACTCAAGAACTACCTGCACAGGGGCCTCACCACCACAATGTAGTTGACCCTCCCACAACAATTATTAAGAAAATGTACCATAGACTTGCTCACAGACCAATCTAGGAAGGCCTTGAGACTTCCTGTATCAAAATAGCTCTAGCTCATGTCAACTTCATATAAAACTATCTTGTCACAACATCTGAGAGAATCTTTAGTGACAAAAAGAACAATAGGTGCCACCTATTATAGTAGGCTCTACTTCCATATATATATGGAAGAATTCTAAATTGAATCACCAAATAAGAGAGGCGCAAAGCTCCAACTAGATATATAATGACTCCTAATGAGATTGTGCTGCACCTATTTGTCCTAGTTGGGGTTTCTATTCCTGCAATAAGACACCATGACCCAAAACCAAGTTGAGGAGGAAAGTGTTTATTTGACTTATACTTCTATACCACTGATCATACATAGAGGAACTCAAACATGGCAGGAATCTGAAGGCAGCAGCTAATACGGAGACTATGGATAGATGCTTCTTACTGGCTTTCTCCTCATGGCTTGCTCAACCTGATTTCATAGAACTCAATACCAATAGGCCAGGCATGATACCACCCAAAATAAGCTAAGCCCTACCCCCATCCATTACTAATTAAGAAAATGTTCCACAGTCAGATCTTATGGAGGCATTTTCTCAATTGAGTTTTCTTTCTTTCCTCTAATGTATGTCAAGTTGACATAAAACTAGACCAAAAGAAGTGGACTCTTGTCAACTTGACACAAAAACACAACAATTGTAAGCCATAATCTTTACTTTCTTGTTTTTTCTCAAGATTATATATTAATATCAGTATTACAATATAAATATTCAAAAATTTTAAAAGTCCCACAGTCTTTAAAACTTCAAATACTTAAAAATGCCATCTTTTTAAAAATATCCAAACTCTTAAAACCCAAAATATTTCACATTCAAAGGCAATCAACTATGGACCCCTGTAAAATTGAAAAACAATTAAATACTTTCTTATTTCAAGATGGAAAAACCAGGGAACAGTCGCAATCAAATCAAAACAAAACCAAAATCCAAACTAAATAACTAAACATCCAGTGTCTGGGAGTCACTCATGATCTTCTGGCCTCCTCGAAGGGTCTTGGGTCTCTTCTCCAGCTCTGCCCTCTGCAGTAAACACAGCTTATCTTCTAGGCTTTAGCTGTGTCCTCCCCACTTCTGCTTCTATTCTTGATGGTCACTACATGGTACTTGTATCTTCAAAATGCTGGGGTCTTCTGCTGCAACTAGGCTGAACTTTCACCAGGAGTCTTTTATAGGCCCTCTTCATGGTGTCAAGCCTCAATTGTTCTGCATGACCCTTTTAATCCTGGCCCTTCAACTGCCATTGAGACTTCATTTTCTCCAGTGTCTTCTCCTGGCTTCTCATAGTACAAAGAAACTCCAGCAGCTTTCCATGACCGCCTTGGTCTTCAAAATCACTACCATCTACATAACTCTTATACTAACAGGTTCAGCTGCCAGTGTGTGGTACAACCTTGGTTGCTCTTGGAACATACTTCTCAGGAAACACTTCTCAGAAGATTTCATTTCAATGATTCTGATCTCTTCTTAATCATGGCTAATTTCTCAGCTCCAGCTGACCAGTATCAAGTATTTCAGAAAAGCAGAGGTATCACTTTAGTAGTTCTGATATCTTGTCAATTACAACTGATTCTTGATGGTGGAAGATACAAAATAATCCCACACTAGCTCAGAGTTACGTATAATAAAGAATGATTTTTTAAAGGAGACTTACAGATCACTGTCTTAGATCACAGTCCTTTGCATGAATAGGGAACAGGAACAGAGTCTAGCAGCCAGAAGAGCTGCATTTATAGTATAAGAGACCATGCCAAAAGGGCTGGTATCTTAAAGGCTATTGGCTGAAGGAGAGGAATGATCCCTCTTTTGTTTAAGTAGGAGAGTTCTTTTTTTTTAAATTTTATTATTTATTTTATTTATTTATTTATTTATTAAAGATTTCTTCCTCCTCCCCGCCACTGCCTCCCATTTCCCTTCCCCTCACCCGCTCAAGTCCCCATCACTTGTCAGCCCGAAGAGCAATCAGGGTTCCCTGACCTGTGGGAAGTCCAAGGACCACCCACCTCCATCCAGGTCTAGTAAGGTGAGCATCCAAACTGCCTAGGCTCCCCCAAAGCCAGTACGTGCAGTAGGATCAAAAACCCATTGCCATTGTTCTTGAGTTCTCAGTAGTCCTCATTGTCCATTATGTTCAGCAAGTCCAGTTTTATCCCATGCTTTTTCAGACCCAGGCCAGCTGGTCTTTGTGAGCTCCCAGTAGAACATCCCCTTTGTCTCAGTGTGTGGGTGCTCCCCTCGCGGTCCTGAGTTCCTTGCTCGTGCTCTCTCTCCTTCTGCTCCTGATTTGAACCTTGAGATTTCAGTCCGGTGCTCCAATGTGGGTCTCTGTCTCTGTCTCCTTTCATCACCCGATGAAGGTTAATATTCAGGAGGATGCCTATATGTTTTGCTTTGGGTTCACCTTCTTATTTAGTTTCTTTAGGATCACGAATTATAGGCTCAATGTCCTTTATTTATGGCTAGAAACCAAATATGAGTGAGTACAGCCCATGTAGTAGGAGAGTTCTTAACCCCATACAAAACTATATACACTATGAACAGATATCAAGTATAAGATTAGAATTATAACCAGCATAAACAATATTAAGCAAGAAATATAAGCTAAATATTTTAATAAACATTCTATCCTAAAGAGTCTAAGTCCTGTATTGGCAATGGCTTGGCTAGATCATAAGAGGATGGAAACTATGACTAGCTAATCTTCAACCCCATTGAAGGCCTGAAAAGGGAGATACTATTACTTGACTAAGCAGGAAGTATAATCAAGCAGCTTCCAAAATGTGCAGTAGATGACAGAAACAACTGGCTGATTTGCAATGTTGAAGTAACCAACTATAGATAAAGCCTAGAGTAACTGACAGACCATTTACAAAGGCAGGACATTTTTCAAAACCATCTTACCCTGTCTTGGCAAGATATGACAGTCTTTTTTCTAATATTCTGCTTATCCTGTCTGGAGTCAGTGGTTGAGGCATGAGCAGTTTCTCTTTGCTTGTTGATTCTTTCTGGATGCTGTGTCTTCATCATTAGGCATCTAGATGTTCAAGGTCTCTTGACTCTTTTAAGATGAGTACTTTCCTGAAAAAACAAGAACAAAACCCTGTCCTGACACTTATGAGGTTTACTTATCACCTGTATGGTTGTCACCTCTGTGGGCAAGCTGTCATTTCTCTTTCTCAAGAGGTTTCTATTTTTCAAACCAAATTTTTATTAATTTTGATGGTATCCATAGTTTTTCTTCTCCTGTGGAAACAAGAGCAAAAACCCTTCTCCAACATAATACATTTTCTCATTTCTATTGTGAGGTCAACACATCATTGAAATATACTGGCTGATTTAATTCAGAAGGTTTTTCTATTATCCAGTGTCTCTCTGCTGCCATTGTTCCTTTCTTATTAGCATTAAGAAAATTTAAGGTTAATAAACTATTATGCAATCTTTTTCTGGGGTTATTTTCCATCCCTTTCTGTTTGTTTACCATATCCTTTATTGTTTGGTTGGACCTTTCTATAACTGCCTGACCTGTAGGACTGTTTGGTATGCCTGTAATGAGCTTTATATTATAATAAGCAAAAAACTGTTTCATTTTTTTAGACATATATGCTGGACCATTGTCTTTATTTGTGCAGGTATACCCACTATGGCCATAACTTCTAATATATGTGTGATTAGTGAATCAGCTTTTTCTAAGCTCAAGGCAGTTGCCCATTGAAAACCTGAATAAGTGTCAATGGTGTGGTGTACATATTTTAATTTTCAAAATTTTGTAAATGGAAACACATCCATCTGCCAGATTTCATTTCTTTAAGTATCCTTTGTGTTACTCCCTGAAGGTGATAGTGTTTGATTGTAGAAAGAGCAAGTAGGACATCTCTTTATAATCTCCTTAGCTTTTTGCCGTGTAATAGAAAACTCTTCCCTTAAACTCTGCTATTGATATGAAATTTTGAGGTCTTCAGCACACTTCCAACCAATAATCAATCCATTTCTGCATTACCTTGTGCTAGAGGACCTGGCAGACCCATATGGGATCGAATGTGAGTTATGTATATAAGACAAAGCCTATTCCTGATTATATCTTGAACCTGTATGAATAATGCAGTCAATTCTGTACCATATGGTATAAATTCAGCAGTTTCAATATTCAGGGCAACTCTTTCTGAATACTGTGAATCAGTAACTATATTGAGTGGTTCTTTAAAATCCCTTAGTACCATGAGGATAGCGTATATTTCTGCCTTTTGGACAGAATTATAAGGGCTTTATTCTACCTTTCTTAATTCTTCTGATTTGTAACCTGCCTTTCCTGATTTATTTGCATCAGTATAAAATGTATGGGCTCTAATTATTTGTGAATCACATACAATTCAGAAAAGAATCCAAGTAGTTCTCTTTATTAAGTTAATTCTATCACTTTTGGGATAATTGCTATTAATTTCCCCTAAAAACTAGCACAACCTCTTTGCCATGGTTCATTGTCTTTCCATAATTTTTTTATTTCATCAGTAGTAAAAGGCACTATAATCTCTGCTGGGTCTATATCTGTTAGTTGATAAAGTCTCAATTTTCCTTTTATAATTAATTCAGAGACTTTTCCCATATATGTTTTTAATTTTTTACTTGGTTTATGTGGTAAAAAAATCCATCCTAAGATAATATCTTCCCTCTGCATTAAAATTCCTGTAGGGGAAATTCTCAAAGGCAATATGACTAGAATACAATTAAGATTTGGATTCTCTCTATCTACATGTGCCTGCTGTAATTTCTCTTCAACGACAAATTCTTTTTCTGCTTCAGCTGTTAATTCTCTGGGACTATTTAAGTCTTTGTTACTATCTAAGGTTTTGTTTAAATAAACTATTAGGTCAGGTGTTATCCCAACAGCTGGTCATAGAGTAGAAACATCTCCTAACAATCTTTGAAAGTCATTAAGAGTCCTCAATCAGTATCTTCTAATTTTTGTGTTCTAATTTTCTGTAAACCGATTTTGTATCCTAGATAATTAACAGAACCTCCTCTTTGTACTTTTTTTAGAAGCAATGTGTAATCCTCATTTAGGCAAAACTTTTTTTTACTTCTTCAAACATTCTTTCTAAAGTATCTGCGTTTGAGTCAGATAACAAAATGTCATCCACGTAATGGTAAATTATAGACTTAGGAAATTGTCTGTGTGTTATTTCCAATGGCTGTTTTACAAGGTATTGGCACAGGGTGGGACTATTGAGCATTCCCTGTGGGAGGATAGTCCACAGGTATCTCCTAGTAGGCTGAGAATTATTGTAAGTAGGCACTATGAAAGCAAATTTTTCTTGATCATTTTCTTGTAAAAGTATAATGAAGAAATAATCCTTTAAATCAATAACTATAAGAGGCCATCCTTTTGGTAATAGAGAAGGCATAGGAATTCCAGACTGGAGAGGGCCCATAGGTTGGATAACCTTGTTGACAGCTCTTAGATCTGTCACCATTCTCTATTTTCCAGATTTCCTTTTAACAACAAATACAGGAGAATTCCAAGGGCTGGTTGATTCTTCAATATAGTGAGCTCCTGTACCAGCTGTTTTAAAACCTGCAGCTTGTCTTCCATTAAAGATCATTGTTTAACCCATTTGGGAGAGAGAGGCAAGCAGATCTCTGTGAGTTCAAGGACAGCCTGGTCTACAGAGGGAGTTCCAGGAGAGCCAAACATGCACAGAGAAACCCTGTCTAAAAAGCCAAAAATTAAAAATAAAAGAAATAGAGGTTAAAATAAAGCCATGTAAAGATAAAAAATACACAGATTTTTGACCAAAAGAAGAGGGGCACCACTAAATGTGAGTAGCATTTTATTTCCTGACTTCAGGCACAATGTGATCAACTACTTCTTGCTCTAGGTACCATTTCTTTCCCTCCATAATATACTATATTCCCTCAAACCATGAGCCAAATTAAATCCTTCCTCCGTAAAGTTGATTCTTATCAGGTATTTCCTCATAACCACAAGAAATTAGCTAGTGCTTCCTGGAGAATGGTAGTAGAACAGTGAACATTCAACCAAGTGGAAGCTTCAGTGGTATCCTTATTAAATTTCATGTACTTGTAAACACATAGTAAGTCAGCCTCCGGAAAACTATGTAGAGCCTCTAGATGTTACTAGGAATGAAGGCAAGAAGAAACTTGTCTTCCCACAGAATAGAAAAGCACACATTTACAGTTTTATCCCAGAGTGGGATAATCTGTCCAAACCTTAAATCTCATTTACTCAAAAGGGATATGTATGATGTGGACATTTGTCAGAATATAATGTTGTTCTGTTAATTCAAAGGCATCATCCTAACCACACCAGATAGGCAAGCAGCAGTTTATTAGATGTCTTCATAAACTCCATATACTCACTCCGGAGTGGGATGACACCAACTTTGCAAGAATTAAGCTATATCTTTAAAATCATAGACATCTGTGAGGCCTGCCTCTGAATGAAAGGAAAAATTATTGCCTCTTGTGCATCCTATCATGAAGAAGGAAAGGCAGTAGCTGGTAGAATTTGTGCTTAGGATGCCTTATATTGATACTTGGGAAGCATTTTCAACTCATTTATAAATGAGTTATAAAAGATACAACTGTAGCTTCCACTTGGTTGAGTGTTCACTGTTCTACTACCATTCTCCAGGATGACACTAGCTAATTTCTTGTGGCTATAAGGAAATACCTGATAAGAATCAACTTTATAGAGGAAGGATTTAATTTGGCTCATGGTTTGAGGGAATATAGTATATTATGGAGGGAAAGAAATAGCACGCAGAGCAAGTGGCTGTTGGCTTTGGTAACACCCTAGCAGGACTGTTCTGCACTGGTCCATAGTATAATACAACTGACCCTGTCCTTAGGCCATAAAATCTGTCAGACCATGTGGTATTGCATAGTAATACGTAGTATTCTAATAGAGATAATTGTGGTCTACAAAAAGCTATGGTAAGCCACAGTAATAGAACTGCAGTGTAGATTCATGTGTTTATGGAGCAAAGATATGCCACCCACACCAGAAAATTATGCCCTAGTTCTTGGCATACTACTGCCTTGGTAGGATGATGACAGGCTCCAAAGTGATTTGAAACCAGAATTCCTCCTCATGGCATGAGTTTTGTCAGATGTACTAAGTTATGAGATGTAATAAATCCAACAGCTATATTTTATAACATAGAATGGGCACATCTAGGTTTAGGTCTGGGTCATTTGGGACCCCAGTATTTCTGCAGGTAACTCATGATCAGTATAGTTATTATGATATGTAAGGACATGTCATTGAAGGTTTCTACTCATTATAGTTGATTTAGGCATGGCTATTGTTGAAGATCCAACCTACCAGTGACAGAAGACAAGAGGGAGCCTCTAGAGTGCCAATATACCTAAGGAGAATGACAAGTTGAATAAACTAGCCTCTTTCCACCTTAAAAGGAACAGTAATTCACCTTTACTGAAACAATTCATTTGGAGCGTGGACATAATGTCCCTGCCTGTGATTTATCAGCAGAGACCATTATATAAAAGGCGTTTGGTGTACCAATATAAGATGACACATAGTATGATGACAGTGGCCCAAGAAAATCTACTTTGCAGTAGAGGAAGGCCAACCACAAATTTTATAAATCTAACCCTCAAAGTTCTCACTAAACTGCTGAAAAGATGGTAGCATGATCAATTAGAGCAGTGGTTTCTCAATCTTCCCATTGCTACAACACTTTAATATAGTTCCTCATGTTGTGGTGATCCCCAACTGTAAAATTATTGTCATTGCTGCTTCATAACTGTAATTTTGTTACTGTTATGAATTATAATAAATATATGTATTTTCCAATTGCCTTAAGTTACCCCTGTGAAAAGGTTATTCAATATCCCTCAAAGGGGTTAAGACCCATAGGTTAGAACCACTGAATTAGAGGGCTGGGTATTTCCCAAAAGTAGCTTCAGTGCCATCTTTGAGAGGGATTCTGTTCTCCAGAACACAATGTACACTAAACCAACAGCAATGGTATGATATTGTCTTTTACTGGGCAGAATATGTGGTGTCAAGGAAGAAATGAGAGTAATATAGGCCTCCATTGTTTTCCACTTGACTGTTTGGATAATTTATACTTTTTGCCCATTTAACTCTGTATTGAAGATCTGGAGCTCCTGAGCTTCAAAGAGGGAAGTATCTGCCACAGGACACAGTGAGATATCAATAAACAAGAATTATGCCTGCTGTCTGGTGGCTTTGTACTCCTTGTATATATGCTGTCCCCTAGATGGAATGTGACCTAGGGTAAGGGAGTTTTCTCTTCAAGTGCAGGCAATACACAAGAAAAGGGTCAGCAGTGAGCCTTGGGAGTCATCACTCTTGGCATAAAAGGGCACATGAGTCTCATTCCTGAGGGGGAATTGAGTGAAAAAACACAGCTCTCACTACAGCCCACTTCCTGGAATGCTTGTTTTCATGTAAGCTGTGTAAAAACTACCTCATCTAGGAATAGCCCCCAGAAGTTTCTGGTTAGGTTATTATTCTGAAAAGGGGGGGGGGGGCATTTCAGCTGTTCCCGACACAAATGGAGTTTCTGACCACTCGTGCTGGTACGTGTGCAGCGTCCCTCCATCCTTTCATCTTGACTGTGGGACACTGGTTCTCTTTGGCTCATCTCCTTACTGATACTGTTTCCTGGATCAAGGTACATCTGACTCTCCATTGCAGTAACTGTTTCAGAGTTAATGTAGTTGATATCTACATTTCCCCTTTCTTTAGGACAGTGAAGAATTTGTGATTCACACAGGACTTACAGATAGTTTTACTGAAATCACTGAAGATACTGAAAATAATGTTACAGAATCTGTTCGTTTTGTACAGCAATTCCCAATGCTTAATCTCTCTGTTTGAAACTAGTGTGGGCTGTTAATGCAGAGAATTACTCCAGAATTGTAACTTAAGTGGGAGTGGTCGGGGGTACATAGACCAGAAAGCGGTGGCTGTATGAGTTAGTTGGCTAAGATTGCTACAATGGGCGCCACAGACAGAATGAAGGACAGAAACCTCTCATGGATAGGACCAGAGAGAGGCTACAGTTTAGACCCAGATGGTGGCTTTGGCTTGTCCCTTCTTATAAAGCAAAAAGAAGATTCCTCACGCCAAGACCTCCTAGCTGTTGGTGATTTTTCTGGTGGCATTGGTGTTCCTTGGCATCCTTGGCCTCCCTTGCTCTTTCTTTATCATCCTTCTGTTCACATTCTGTTCTCCCCATGTGTCTCTGGTTAACATCTCCTTTTATAGAGGAGAACAATAATATAGGTAAGACATGTATTAAACTCTACCACTACCTCATCTCAACTTTATTGATCATATACATAATGACCATGGTTTCAAAGAAGATTATTACCTGAGGTACTAAGGATAGGGAATTTAGCATATGAATTTTATGGAAGAATTTAATGCATGCTATAAAATTTAGGGAATGTTTGTATGACTTAAGAGTTAAGTGGGAGAGAACATCAACTTTGGAAATAATAAGTGTGAGATTTTTTTCAATGATAAGAACTTTAGATTATGATCCCCAAGAACAAAGACTTCTATTCATAAGTTTTCTGGGAGATTCCCCACTGGTAACTTTTCAAATGAAGCAGGAGAAAGCCCCAGTTACTCCAAGTACCTGTTTCTTAGTTTCACCTGAAACTTTGTAGCACTAAAGGGAAGAGAAAGAAGAAAATGTTCTCACTACATGCGTTCCTAGTAACCACTTGCAGTTAATCTTTTGAAGAAAGAAAATTCCAATCCAGCAATTCCCATCTCAGGACAAGCTTTGGAAGATGAAAACCATCGTCACCCCACTCGGTTCACTGACTTTGAAAGCCACACATGCCGTGCCGTGTTTCCAAGGCGAACATCTGCATTTCAGTTGCTGCATGCCTTTGGCATTGGCATTGGCCCTATGACCACAGTGCTTTCCACGGCAGCTATTTTAGTGGCTTGGCTCTTTTGTGCTCCCTTAGGTCTTATGGTGTAGCAAGAGGACACCCACAGTGGATGCCAAGAGAGTCATCCTAATGAATGGCATATTACAGAGCCTGGGAATGTGATTTTGTGTCATTTCATAGCGTAGCTGGCTAAATTCCGGTTACTGAAGGATCAAGTTAAATCAGGCAGAAAAGTGATGTGGAGCCCTTTCTTATAGGAAATCAGTCACAGAAGTTTGCTTGTCACAATCAAGGTTCCCCCTGTGGCGCTCTTAAGGGAGAAGCAAAGATTATATATGAACATGACTCAGGTCATGTGGAACAGTAGTGTAGAATTAAAGTTAGTCACAGACTTCAGGTAAAGGCAGATTCCCTTTTTCCACTCTGTTTCCTTACCATGTGACAAGTTCTTGTGCCCACACCCGTGAATGTAAATACCAGGTCAGTTCACCCAGCTGTGAGCTCCCTTCTGCAACAATGTCACTGGACACAGAAACGAGCTGGTGAAACACTGCTGCAAAAGGGAACAACAACAACAAAAGAAAACAACAAACAAACAAACAAACAAACAAAAAAACGTATTTCAGTCCCCAAACGTCGTTGTGAAGGTGGGAAATAATGTAATGAACCTAATGCTAGAGCAAATAAAAACATCTTTTCAAAGGTTGCAGCTTGCTGCCAAATGTGGTCTCTGAAGCCGTGCCACTGGGAGTGGCTTGCACATGGCGCGGTCTTCCTGATGAAGAAGCCTGGCTGGCATGCCAGAAGAAGCTAGCAATTAGCACTGCCAAAGACTCTGGAGACCCCTTTCAGCAGCCTGAGCTGGAAGCCATGGCTGCTAGTTACCCCTCCAGCAGCACAGCTGGGGTGTGGCCAGCAGTGGCTGCCTCTTGCGTGGGCTCAAACTCATTGTGGCAGAGTGCGGGTTTGCTTTGGGAGGGTTTACGCTATTGGAGATCAGGGCTCAGTGTCCAATGCTTCAATAAGGAATTAAAGTAGCATCTCTAAAAAAGCTGAGTTACCATGCCCAAGAAGTGGTAGACAAGATTCATGATAAAAATCCGACCATGCATGGTTACCACTGGCTGGGCAGACAGAAGTGGTAGGTGTGAACTGGAAAGAGGGTTGCAGTTAGTTACTGAGTGGATGATAAATCAGGCCAGGGTAAGGGAAAATGACAGTCATTTTGTAAGCAAGAAAAATGAACGAACAGGTAGCCAGTTGCCCTGTCATGGAAGAAATACAAACTGGACATAGGTTTCTGGGTTCAGTTTCAGAGACTACCATTCCCCAGTGTTTCGATATTCTCATATAACACATATATAGCCACATATATGTATATAGAGAGATTATGATAAAACATATGTAAATTTTAAAAATCTCAATTTGACTACATAGGTAAGAAAGTTTTATCCAGTAAATAACCTATACACATATATGAATATCTACATTGTGTAGATAATCAGTGGTGTACTGTACAATCTACAAACAGTACATGCTACAAACATTCATGGAGCTGGATGCCTCCTAAGAACAGATAAAACCTGACATATTACAAAGAAAGCCTCTGTTCCCTTGTACTTTATATTTTAATAACAAGATAAAGGCCAGCTGGACAAATGAGCTACTTTCATGCTGTAGGGAAATCTATGAGCAACATGATGAAGGATGGACGGGCTGCAAGATGTCTCAGCAATCAGAGGCACTTGTTGCCAAGCCTGATGACCTGAATTCCATCTGGGGCCCACATGTTAGAGGAAGAGCACTGACTCCTATACGTTGTCTCCTACCTTCTGCAAGGGCTCAGCGGCATGCAGTCCTCTATAATGAATAAATGCAGTAAAATTTTAATTAAAATTGTAAGGGGCGATATGATGTGAGACTTCAAAGATTGCTTTAGGCAGAATTGTTGTAGAATGTTAAGATACTGCCCGTTTGCTTTTGCCGATGCAGGTAGTGCAGTAGGCTCTGCTGTTTTCACTTGTCAAAAAGGAAGCTCAAGTGCTCTAGGCTTGTGCTAATGGGGCAGGCTGAACACTGAGTATAGAGGAAATCTTGTCCATTTGCTCTTCCTAGACAGATCCATGGATGTCTCCCATAGGGCCCTCCTTGTTACCTAGGTTCTCTGGGGTTGTGGCCTGGAGGCTGGGTGTTCTTTGCTTTGTATCTATCATCTATTAATGAGTGAGTGCACATTATATTTGTCCTTCTGGGTCTGGGTTACCTCCCTCAGGATGGCTTTTTCTAGTTCCATCTATTTGCCTGCAAATTTCAAGATGTCATTGTTTTTTTTTACTGCTGAGTAGTACTCTCATTGCATAAATGTACCACATTTTCCTTATCCATTCTTAGGTTGAGGGGCATCTAAGTTGTTTCCAGGTTCTGGCTATTATGAATAATGTTGCTATGAACATAGTTGAGCACATGTGTTTGTGATATGATTGAGCAACCTTTGGGTATAATGCCCAAGAGTGGAATTATTGGGTCTTGAGGTAGATTGATTCCTAATTTTCTGAGAAACCTCCACACTTATTTCTATAGCGACTGTACAAGATTGCACTCCCATCAGCAATGCAGGAGTGTTCCCCTTGTTCCACATCCTCTCCAGCATAAGTTGTCATCAGTTTTTGATCTTGGCCACTCTGCCAGGTGTGAGATGGTACGTTAGAGGTGTTTAGATTTGCATTTCTCTGTCCAAGTTGCTTGCAATCTTTTCACATAGTTCATCCTATATGGTCACTGAATGTTAAAATTATGTTTCTGTGTCTGTTTTCATTTTCAATTTATATATACTCAATAGTTTTAAACAAATAGCATTATTAAACATTGTTTGCCCCATGTCTGGCAAAAAATATTTGAGCAATAAAGAGCTGTGTTTTCCACAAATTAATGTAAATGTGTTAATCCCTCTATTTATCTGGAAGTTGCTTTTACTTCTCATGTAGGATATAATGATTTGATGGAAGGCTGTTAAAATTTATTGAGAAAATCTACACAAAGCTATATTATTCACTGCAACATACCTTTGCTCTCATAGGAGTTATTTCCAATGGAAGTTTGCAGTAGGCTTGTATGTTTCATTTCATCATGGTAGACAGAAACTTTGATTTCTACAGTTTCCATTTTGTCCCCTTGCCAGTCTTTGAAAACCAGTATGAACTGCTTTGTGTACCATGCATTAAGTTGATTCTTATAACTTCTTATTTTTGAAAGAGAATATAACTATTCAAGAAGAATTATTAATGATACAGATTTGACCTGAATTTATTTGCAATGAATTTTGTATTGTATCCTGTATAATAGTATGAGCAGTAAAGAAATGAAGGTCATAACTATATGATGAAGCAAATTTTGTCTCCTGGGACATGTGAAGTCTGTTAAAGAGATACTGGATTTCTGTTTATCACATGTACAGTGGTGTATAACTTACATAGCAAACATTCTTATTAAGTGTTCATGCTATTAGCCTGTACCGCCAATGAAACATGAAATAGTTACTTGGGAGTTAATGTAACCCATTAACCCCATACAGCAACTTAAAAACCATTTCAAAATTACCTATGTGTCTTTCTTTATAATTTCTCTTGGTAAATAATTTCACATAAGTTTTCCCCGCTTTCCAACAACATGAGGTAAAAATTATCATATGTCTCTCTGTTTAATTTATCAGCCTTGAATGAGACAAGATTCCTGCCAACTGCTTATATATATGACCCACTCTTCTTCATAATTTTGGAAAAAAAAAGACAATGTCAAAACAATCACCCCGAAGAAGAGCTCTAATCAGGTTATATCTGCTTCAATGGTGTTAGACTTTCAAAGTCTGTTTCAGAAAGTTATCCCATAATTAAATTCTTAAAATTATAAAGAGAAATTTTATACAGACAAATCCCCAGTGGATATGGAATCAGAGCTGGAGAATACTACCGAATGCAGAGGTGCTGAAGTCACAGGACATCTCAGCCGACATCCATCTATATACCTTTGTTTTTCTTTTTTGGAGATTGTTTGGCAGAACCTGCACATATCACATTTTCAATCAACCCATCCAGTGATAAATCACACTTGCTAAAACTTTTGACAAGTGTGTCACCTATTACTGCTGGACTGTGGCAAAAATACAATGGGGTAAGACACAGGAGTAGGTCACAGGCATTTGTAGACATTTCTTGAACCCTGGAGTAGGGAATCTATTTCATTCTTGTAAATAACTTAAGAATGTGAGAGAATGCTGTTTGGAATAGAGATCATATCCACAGGGGTGCTCTTTGGGATGCTTCACTTTTCCCATGATGCAGGGAGTGTGCCTGAAGGGGAGAGATTTGATGTGAATTGTGAGAAAAATCAAGAAGGAAATTTAGAAATATGTTTAAATGAAAATGTCAGTTTTGAACTCTTTTTATTGTTGTTGAGATAGGTTCTCGCTACAGACCTCCATTTTGCCTGGAACCTTCTTTCCTCAGTCCCCCAGTGTGGAACAGCACAGTCAGGTATCACCATGCCTGGCTTGGGGCCATATTTAAAAAATAATCTTGCTGTCTTCTTTTACTCTGTCAATGTTTACGTTCCTATGAGATATGCATCACTCTTGGGCCAAGATATGGTACACACAGTACAAAGGGTAGCATAGTGCCAAGGAGAACTTTAAAGTCATGTCGTTTAGAGCTAGATTCATACACTCATATCCACTTTCATTTCAGTTTACATGTCTCTTCTTTCATCAGGAATCACTTAAATATCCCAAGCGTGGTTTCAGGCAAAGGTGAGACAACAATAAACTCTTACTGAATGAAGGACAAGGAAACTGATGAATGAATGGCCAATTAAATGGAGCTTCTCTACCTGCCTCTCACTCCCTCGTGTTTCACCTTCTTTCTATTACTTCCCAGGGAAGCTTCTCTATCCCACACAGACTCAGTTTCCCTTATCTGGCCTGAGCAGAGCAAGCTCCTAATACTTCCCCTATTCTCACGACGTTGCGCATCCCAGTTCCAACTCCTTTTCCATGCTCTCTTGCTTCTTTCATGATTATGATTTTTTTGACATAAGCTACTATGCCTAGGTATGATTATAAATTTCTGTAAAGTCTTTCCAGTTTCTAAAACAGGAATCCTCTTACATCATCCTGAATTTGAGAAATAATGCTAGTCTTGTCTATGATTTAACCACAGTGTTTGACTTCAGTGCCGCCAAGATTCAAAGACTGTATCTTGAGAATATATTGCTTTAATTAACCTTCAGGACAACAGTTGACAGTGCATGGTTTCCACTTTACACTGGAGAAGGCTGTGTCTCAGAACATTTCTCCAAAATTTTCTAGGCAGTAGGCAACGGTGTGATAGATAAATCTATGCCCTCTGACATACGCTTGCTTGCTGGTATCCCAAAGGCTGGACCATCACTAATTGTATTCATTCTCCCTTGCTTCCTTAGTGATGAGTATTCATAAAAACGACATGGAGGAGGACGATGAAAACTCTGCAGGAACCTTCGCAATCAGCTCCGGGGAACCAACTTCATGAGGACTAGGGGGCCGTGCCTAAAGTTCCGGGAAAGAGTGTTTGGGTAAAACTTTATAGTGCTGAGCTTTGCCACGGGAGACTATTCCAAGAGCTGCTATGTTGAGCAGCTAATTAATCCTCTTGAGGCAATTACCTAGCCACCAGAAATGGTCTACTGCAGGCCCATGCCCAGGGGCACAGACTGTTAAATAAGCAGCAGAAGAACCTTGAAGTGGCAGGATTGTAAGTGGTCCTTCCTGAGGTCAGCACTTCAGGCACTTGTTTGGGCTGGACCCAGCAGCACAGCCTCATACACAGGTGGGCGGACTGTAAGTGCTTTTTAATGATGGCGGTGGCGATGATGTATGAAGGTCTGTTTATACTTGCAGAGAGGGTCATGTATTTTAACAAGAAGGGTTTTTGATTGGCATTTCAAAGAGGCCAGTGTTGTTGGAAAATGTCAGCACCCTGCATAGGAGGGCACTTCATAAACGTTAAGGGATTGGGTCTGCTAAGGGGATTAGGATAATTGTTTCGGAGTGAATGGGCAGGCTCAGTGGAGGTGACCTGAAGTCATTTTAATGGGCCTAGTGGAGCTCATGGTGACGACTCAAGCCATGGGATTAAGATGCTCGGATGGAAATTCCCAACCATCGCTGAGCATCTTTTCCACTGGGATACTGGCTGCCTATTGTCCTAGTCTGCCTGGTAGGGTGACTGCTGCCTATTGTACGGCTATGCTTGGTAGGGTGACTCAGTCTCTGGGCTTGAGCAAAGACATGCTGATCAAAGGAACTACCACCCACCATGTGGCACAGGACTTCTTTGCCTCCAAAGATGAAAGATGCCTATTTTCATGGAACTTCTCACTTGGGAGAACCTTTTAAATCATGCCAGTTCAAGATCAATCAGGGATGAAGCCACATATCGTCAGAACCAAAAGTTTTGTGGATGGAAATAAGAAGGAAAACTTAGTTCTCTTGAGACGCGCTGGCTGGGTTGCTGAAAGAGAAGGTTCGTCAAGGCTGAAAACCTTAGAAACAAGCATCAGAGTGAATAGGTGTGGATTTGGAGATTAAACAGGACAGTGCTAATATTAATCCTGTCCATTAACCCATGTCTGTCTGCAACCTTCCTTTTAATGTTAGATATGTTGGATAAAAACCTTAAGTTTCAATTACTGGTTGACTTGGCCAATAATGAATTAATGGATGAATTAGATAGATGTGCTCTTGCTCTCTCTCTCTCTGTCTCTGTCTCTCTCTGCTGTCTCTCTCTCTGTCTCTGTCTGTCTCTCTCTCTCTCTCTGCGTGTGTGTTCACCCTAAAGCTAGAGCACTACCATTGTTTGAGCACTTTAGCTTCAAGTCGGTTTGAATGTCTGTGTTCATAAAACAATGGAGTGGCCTTAACCTTTGCTTCCTCCCTAAAAATAAACTGAACGGGAGGATTCTGGAAACAAACATCAGCTTTTGTTCCAAGTTCATTTCATCGTGGCTTTTATGAGATACTGAAGTGCTATTTGATAATTGCAACTTTTACAAGGCTACCAGCACTGGGTTTCTGACCAGCAGCCCTCGTACCAGTATAGTTTACCAGACTCAGATCCTCTCCAAGGAATTAGCAAGGACGTAAATGGGGCAGGCAGGAGAGTGTGTCAGACTGCAAGCTGTGGAATATCTCCCTTGGGCTGCAGTACAGGGTTTGCACCTGCAGCCAGCAAATGTTGGGTTTCTCTAAGACGCAAGTTGGTGAACTGTGTGCACAAATGGCTCTCGGCCTGGAAATCCCATGACTTCCCACAGGCTGTGTAGACAGTCGGAACATTCACATCCCATTTCTGCCCTGGGTTGCTTGTAATCGGCCTGATGCTTGTGACTGGACAATGACAGCCTCAAGGCTAGATGTTTTCTTTTTTAGCTTAATGCTGGTCCAAAACAGCTCTTCCTTAAATTAAATCAAATTTCAAAAATCACCCATAAATTTCACAGCTCCTTACTGCAAAGTTTTCCTCCTGCAGACACACCCATTTTTAAAACTCCCCCATCAGGTTCGCCAACAGACAAGGAAGGCACTGAAGATCTGATGAAGAGCCCACAAGTTTGGAACCCTGTCTCTACTGTGCCGCAATCACTGTGAGTGGCCGTTAACAACTGACATTCCTGGAATCCGACCCAGGTCTACTGAATCAAAGCCCCGGTGCTGGGTCAGGAATCTTCTGTGCACACAGCCTCGTAAGCACTTCTGCGAGTGAACCTCTGCCAGAGGCTGCCAGCTTGTTTTCAGGGACAGCCATTAGACCCAGTACCATGTCCTGGCTAGAAGGTTTCATGTTATACAGAAATTCATCATGTTTTCTGGTTCCTATGTTTTTATGTTGTTATAAAGATGTCATTTAAAAGACTTTTCTAAAATAGAAAATAAATGATTTTAAAAACTCTTGTTTCTAGGTTTTTCGTAGACTTCTTCCATTCCTCCTCTACTTTGTGCTTCTCTTTTTCTCTCTTTTCTTAAAACTTTCCTGGCCTAGGTTAGAAACATATGTGGTACACCGAGGAGGAAGGTAAAATGCCAGGTAACAATAAAACGTCAAGGTAAGCCAACCTCATTTGGGGGACTCATGTAGAAAATCTGAGAGGGGAAAACAAACTTCCAGGTGGGTTCTCCAGAGGAGAAATGGCACACTGCAGAGCTCTCGGGAGCTCACAGGCGAGGCGCGGAGCTGTGTGCTGAAGACTGGGATCCAGCCATGCCTGACGGAGGAAGGGAGTGAGAGATAACTGAAGACAACACTTCACGCACGCTCATACGAAATGTAATCACTGAAACACGGGGCAGGGCAGGACTCATGGAGGAAGGAAAGAGTTTTGGAAAATTGATTTGGCTTCTTGATGAGTCAATCAATCATCCCCATCTGTTTTATGCAGACAGGTTGTAGCTCCAAGATTTTGTCAGTGTATCTCCATTCTGATCCTTGCCATTTCTGAAGCGTATCAAGATGCAAACCTAAATCACACTCACAAAGATTCTCCAGTTCGCACTTTCATGGTTCATTTACACGAGTAGATGTGTACTTGAAATCGCTCTCTCTCTTTCTTTCTCTCTCAAACCTACCTTAAGTATGGTTGTGGGATATCCTGAAGTTTTCTCCTGACCTTCATGTTCTCTACTCCACTTAAAGAGCCTGAATGGGAGACCTGTACAATGAGAAAAATGAATAAGAACTGAAGAGAATAGGTGAATGAGCCAGTTTTATTCCTTTGGATTAAGACCTCATATCTAAAAGTTCCTAATGAAAGGAAACAAAGGAACATTTCCAACAAAGTTCTTGGGCCCTGAGAATGTGGGCAGAAATGGAAGAATATCCTGGCAGAGACTGTGAGGAAAAGAATGATGTGAGAGGCACCAAGTGCTTGAGTGTTGGCAGGGGCATGGGAGTCAAGTGCATCCTGAGATGTGGAAAGAACCCTATGTGAGGAAACCCAAAAAACTTGACCCATGAAAACTCCTCATAGTGAGTCTGAATATAGAGCCAGTGCCTTAAGGGATGCAAGCACAGAATGTGAGGCAGGGGGAAGGAGGCTGCATGCCTGATGAAATGCATGGACAGAGCCAGTGACAGCACACAGGCTGCATGCCAGACAACTGTGTAGCATGCGCAGTTTAAGCAACTATTATTTCCTCTACATTAAACAAAGTCTGACGGAATACTTTGGAAGAAAGATGGACCAATTTCTCTAATTTATCTAGAGCTAAAGTGAAAAAAAAAGCGGAACTCATTCTTTTGGCCATGGGAGAACAAAGTTCGTGCACTCTTTGTCTTTGGCAGAATCAACTTAAATGATTCATGTCGGGGAGACTTGAAGCCTGGAGAAGAGCATCAGGAAAGGGGAGGCTTCTAAAGGTTTACACACTCCCATCATAAACCTTCCCCCTGTGGAAAAGAGGTTGCAGAGCTTGAGCAAATCTTCCCCTGCGCCTAGCACGTTGCTCCAGCCTTGTTACCTTGGTTTAACCCAAGGATGCTAGGACTATGAGAGCAAGATGATAATAAAATATTTAGTTCTAGGAGTGGCAGATTTGGCTCCTGTGATCCTGCTAATTGGGAGGGTGCCTGCTATCTCCCTTCATCCCCAAGGGCTTCAGCGACAGCACATGCATGCAGACATGCTCCTGGATTGATTCAAAAGTCAATTCACAGGGGTGTGCGAAAATCAGCCTCATTATTTTAGGTCTGGGGCTGAATTTTATTAATGTGTGGGGGCGTGAGATGAGGGAGGAAGTAAATGGGTCCTTTGGCAAACAAGGAAAAGTACATTGTGTACATATGGATTAAAATTTGTATTAAAATATGCACACCATGTGCAGGCCAACAAACAAAAACAACAAAAGCCCAAATATAAAACTGCAGGTCGAATTTTATCTTTGTGCCAACAATTTATGATTCCTGCCTCCAAGTCACACTTTCTATTTATGAATATCACCCCAAATTTGACTTGTAAGCCAACTGTCCTTTTACATGTTTCAGGTCATCTACTTTTGTTGCAATATTTCATTTTTAAGCTTATAATTGAAAACGTGTAAAGGGGGGTTCTATATTTCTTTTTTTTTTTACTACTGAATTGAGTATAGATAGAATTAAAATTTGTCTAAGACTATACGAGATTTCTGGATTTGTTTATATGTACAAAATATTTCTAACTATAATATCTTGAGATGATATCAGTGAAGGTAAATGACGTTCAGAAATAAAACTGAAGGCATAGGAGTAAGCCAGAAACTATGCCGTAAAGAGGCAGGGTCTCTGCAAGATCATTGTTGTGAATTGTATTTCCAGGTTGAGGCAGAGCGCTTGGATGTAGAGGGACTCAATCGCCTGTTGAAATTTTTGAAGATTCCCAGTTGTTCTGTTTTATTCTCCCTCCTTCTGCAGCCAAGTACATTTCAGGCACAGTTCTTGGTAACCAGCAAAAAACCATGCCAGGAGAGCAACGGGACAAGATTCTGTGTGTGACAAAAATCCGTGTCTTTAAAGAGATAAAGAACCACTCTCTCCCCTTGGTACCACCGACAGAAAACATGTCTGTGATTTTGTAATTTCCTCATGTCTCACTGAAATAATGCACTGTGGGGACTGAAGCACTGATCAGGAGACAAACACACAGTAAATCTGAACCAGTTCAACATGAATCGTGTAAATGAAACCTCCAAATTGTGTGAACCACGAGCAGCCTTGCAACTCTTTACATGTGCAAAGAATTGAATGAAGACATATGGTCACCATCAACTTGGTTATTTAATTCTGAGATGACACACGTATTAATCTAACGGAAAGGGGAAGCTACTACATAGCTGGTTATAATTAACCAACCACAAATTTCTATAACCACTTCAGTCTAACCCAAAAGCCAAAATGGCATTTCGTGATTACACCATCCCACCCAGATTTGCATTTCTTGATGAATTCCCAAGGTTAGGCTATGAGCCATACTGTAAAACCAACCCTCAATTACACCTTTTTAGAGGGGCAGATTAGTGGCAGGTGGCGCCTGCTATAAAAGCCTCATTAAAACACCTTCTGGTGGAGTTTCACAAAAGGAAGCCACCAGATGGAGACCCATCTCCACATGGTAGCCTTACCTCAAATGAGAGTTTCACCTGACACTTTGGGGACAGACAATTTTTTTCTCACCTAACAAGCCACCGAGGTTCAAAAGACGATCTATTAGGATTAATCGTACTTGATCACTAATCCATTGTAAGGCCATATGCTGAGAGCGTTGTTCACTGTTAAGCCTGGAGCCAGGTAGAGCCCCTCTGGTAATGTAAACCGTCCCATTTTCCTGGAGCTAATCTCATTTCACCTCCTCCCAGACCCCACATGCCAGGCAGGATGCTTAACTCTTCCTACACTGTCTGTGATGCATTTTTGAATGGTAGCAAATCTGATCTCCAAGGTAATGGCGCCGAAACCTGCTGACTAATTGGAAAATGAGTTTCCTGGTGTTGCCTGCTTAGCGGGGCGAGTGGATGAAAGGTATTTATTCCATTGTGCACAAATTCAAAGACTTTGCCTGGCCTTCTTATCGGCACAGCTTGGTGTTACTCATCTGCTTCTCCTTCCTGAATGCGTTTGTTGAATCTGCGATTTACTGGCTTGGAACAATCAGCCAGCTGGGCAGTGAGAGTGAGATTTACTTTCATAGAGGGGCTTCTGTCACCTTATGCAGCCCTTGAAGGGGCAAGCCTTTTTTTTTTTTTTCCTTTTCAAGTGGATTGCCTTTGGTATGAGTCCAAACCATTAAATACTAAAGTGTATAATAGTGTAGTTGTCCCTGTCCCCCTCCCTCCATTATGTATATCTATATATCTAACTAGATGTCTATCTATCTACACAGATAGAGATATTTATACACACACACACACACACACACACACACACACACACATAGATAAATATAAAGATATATGATTCTCCAGTGTGTTTCATGTGAAGCTTCTTACAGGGCAGCACCCACAAAGTAAGTAATTTTCTGGGGGAAAAGAAATGGTCTTCCTTGCTCAGACCCATGTTTATGAGTTGCTCACATGTTAATCACACACACACATGGCCACGTGAGCCCCTCACATTTTTCTCTAGTTCTGGGCCCCAATACGAGGAGTTAAGTGAAAGAAGGTCCACATCGTTTGCCATGGTTCAGCTGTAGAGGCTGCTCCACGGCCTGGACCAGAGACGCCCTCTGCCGCATGTAGGAAGCAATGCCACCAAGATGGCGGTAGCTGCTCTCAAGAAGCCTGAGCGGTTAGTAAATAGGGCTTGGCGTGCGTTGCGCATCACCCTTTCCTAGCAAACTGCTCCTTCTGAACACCGTGCTCGTGGGTCTGGACTGTAAAATCAACCAGAGTCCTCAAATCTCCATCCGCGCGTTGGATAATCTTCAGGCTTGGCGGAGGCATTCATAAAATGAAGATTCTCAGACTTCAACACTCACCACTAAATCAAAAGCTCTGCAGACGGGATCCGTGACAAACTGCACAGGTGATTGTGGTATAACCCTAAATTTTGAATGATCCCTCCCCCCATTGGCTGAAACCGAGCCAGAATCTTCAAACCTCTGTTCTCTTTCTTCACATGGTGTAGGTCATGTGACTCTCTGGCCAGGCAAGAGAAAGAATGGAGAGAAACAAATACTTCACTTTCTCTCTGCATCAAATTTGTAAGTACTCAAGGTTGCCATGCGTGTTTTGTATTATCCAAATGGTACGCCTAATATGTCCCATACTGTACATGTTTACGAACCCTTAAAAGTCCTCGGTTTCTAATGACACATATAAATCACTCTAGCCTTGTTCTTCTAGTTTATGCAGTCACCAGACACCAGAGATAAAAATATAACCCCGGCATTCTCCAGCTGGAAGAGTTTATTTTATCACACATGAGAACTGCTGGCTTTGGCCAGGCCACAGGGAATCTTTTAGGATCTGTTTCAGAGAGAGGAGGTGGGGCTCTAGTTTCATTTGTCTCTTCTCCGATTCCAAAGTCCAACTTCTACGTCAGTGCGTTAAGGGCATACATTATAAATATTCTTCTATGTCCTTTTGAGAGGCAGGTTCTATATGGATCTCAGACAATGGAAACGTAACTTCTCTATCTCTGCCTCCCCTTTATCCTCCCTCTACCCTGAGCAGCCATGGGCTAGAGGGTTTTGCTGAGGCAGAAAGCCATTCAGTAGGAATAAGACATGCACTGTACCAGGATTCAGTGGGACTTGCCAGGGAAGACTCTCCTGTCTCAGTTGGCCAGGGTTAAATCTAAACCAAGAACATTAGGTGCCCACACTAAAGGGGAAACATGACTCTCGCTGGGTTAGGAGTGCAGGGGTTTAGGGAATACGGAAGGATCAGGAAGTAGCTGGTAGATAGGGCAGCACTCTTTCCCTATTGGGGTCACCTAGTTATGGGGGCGCAGAGTGGGAACTATGAAGGCAGAAGATAATCTCAGGCTCCTTGTTGTCTGATATAGACAGAGTCATGAAGGAAGGTTCCTTCCTGAAGGCTTCTGGCATAGGATGTAGGAAAGTTACTAGATGACCAGTGAGAACAATCTGGGTAGCAGTAGGGGGCCTGAGATGTCATTCCTCTCTCAAAGCTTCCAGAGCCTAGTGACTCTGCTAACCTTGAAAGGCTAGAGGGATTGCTTCCTGGATCTTTTGTGGGATTTTCTGCCTGTCCACCTTTCTCTTTCTGACCTGCTGATATGGAGAGGATAGAAAATCTGCCACGATGCCCTTTAAAAAATAAGATTCCTGAAGGTTCTGAGTCCACCCTGAGCATTCCCTGTCACACTGCCCTCAGACAGTCTCTCTCTTTTCCTTGGATGCTATTTCTTCCTTTTCTTTTTTTTCTCCATGGTTCTCTCAGGGATGACCGCATTTCCCTCAGGTTCTCTGCTTGTGTCATCATTGTCCTCTGGGAATGCATGACTTTCTTCCCTATGTTCTTTCTGTACCCCTCCTCTCACACTGCAGGTTCTTTAGAACCAAGTTTTGGGTGTTTCTGAGAAGAGAAAATTCAACTTTTTCATATTGCTGCTGTTTGCTTTCTCCACTCTTTGGAGTTCATGAAGAGGTGGGCACTCATTTCTGAGCGGTTGGCTTTTCAGATATGTGAGAAACACGGTTCCACAGCGAAGAGAGATGAACAAGACAACCCAATATCAACCCCCATTTTTCCACAACCGGTAGTTAATTTGCTTATCAAAATAAAACCGGGTTTTTTTTTCTTCTGTAAAGCATGTGCTTGGAGGACTTTTATTGTCTCTGGTTACCTCAAGTTTCCCCCAAAGAAGAAATTTAAGCTCCTATTAGGGCAGGAAAAAAAAAGAAGGGAGGGGCTGACTTAGGTGCTAAATCCCCCAGAGCCTGCTCTCCCTCAAATAGACCACAAAATTCTCCAGCCCAGTTAATTTCTTCCCATTTAACTAATAGAAGGCTAGGGAGTGACCTTTGAGGCCAGGAGGCAGGAGCTGAGAAACAGCCCCCCAAATGGGGGGCGGGTGTCTGTTTACTACACAGCATGTTGGCCTCGGTTAATGACATTAATCCCCCTACTGCATTTCATTAGGTGACAGACAGGGAACCACACTGTGGAAGGCCCCGTCTCACCCAGCAGCCAGCTGTGGAGAAGAGTCAGGACCAGTGCCGCCTCCCCTCATTTGCTTTTCTTCTTCTATTATCCCTGATGTGCTCACTGAACTACAGGCTGCATATGTTTAAAAATGATGAAATGTGCTCCAAACAAATAGGCAATGTTTCCTCAATTCTTACAGTGAGCATTCCGTGTTTGGACAGATCTTTTTTTCCCTCTTCCTTGGGTGCATCAGACAGCTGAGCTCCTTGCTGTCACTCCTAAAACCTTGCCAGTAATTCCCAGGGCAGGCTGCTGTCCCAGGATCTTCACTTGCTCTGACCCTGGAATACCATCTTGCTAGCCTGAAGTCTCCAAATTGGGGTACGCATGCCTGGACTCCCAGGTTTGCAAATGGAAGCACTGGACAAAGATTTAAAAAGCAAGATAAACTTGGGACTTAAAGTGGAAGTGTTGGAAATTACGGAGAAAAGACACCCCTAGATTACTAACTATATGAGACAGTAGCTGGCAAACATGAAGCCTTGGAATGCTTCTCCCACCAAACCTAGACTTTTCACACCCTGAACACCACCAATACCTTGTTCTTTCCTTTAAAAAAGCAGTGTCCTCCATTAGAAGATGAAGGAGGGGAAAAATAAATTACAACTTGTAAAGTTATATAAAATATAAAATAAAATACACTCATCTAGAGGACGAAAGAGATGCCCAGCAGTTAAGGACTCATGGTAGAGGACCTGGGTGTGGTTGCCTGTCCCTTCGAAGAGTGATGTGCACTCACCTGTAATCCCAACTCCATGGATCTGATACCCTCTTATAACCTCCTTGGGTATCTGCCTTCATGGGCACACACACAACTAAAAATAAAATAGAAAGTATACATACAGACGGTTGGCCATTGAGGGAAAGAGACTCTGAGTTCCCACAGCAAAAAGTCTGCTTAAAAACAAAACAAAAGCAATCCTTCCTGTAGCTGAACAAGAGTCTTCTTTATACAAATGACACACTGACGTGACCAACAATGTTCACAGCCATAGCCCGCCATTAACAGAGTGATAGATGAGAGAAATTTCTCTGTGGCTCTCTGTATAGTCTGTGTGCAGTGTGCAAGAACTCTGTAGTGTGAGGTGTACAGAGACAGACAAGTCTGGACTCCACGGAGGAGGAAAAATGAAGGGGGAGAAGGAGTCAGTAAGGTTTGGGTCCCTAAAGTACTATTATGGTTTGGCTTGATCCAGGAACTACTCTACATAAAACCATAGGGATGAATGCTCTTTGGTTCCTTCAAGCAATATGCCCACCTGTGATCTGAATCGATACTGACAGCAGTTAATATGCAGTGACACTAATTTACCCATTTGACTGCTTTAGCATTCAGTGGCGCCCAAAGTAGTCTTGATACCTTGTGAATTTTAAAAAGCCCGCAAAAGCCCGCAGGAAGCATCTGAGTCTCCTCAAAAAGGGGTTTTCTAACATACTGCAGAACCAGCAACCAGAAGCCGATCAGCACTTTCCAGTGGCTCCCCCAAGACCCCTGGCCTGGGGGAAGGCACAGCCAACCAAGAGCCGATTGTCACCTAGAAGGCCTTTGGTGCCAGGCGTTTGGTCAACATCATACAAATCCTGTGGGTTCTAGTCCCAGGCACTCGAGAGACAAAAAGCAACATCTCCACGTCATGCTTGCAACTGGGGTGGGCAGGACTCAACCAGGTGCTACCTGTAACTAATCCAGGGGCCCACCAGGCATCAGGGGGCCATTATCATGAGAGGGTTGGTGAGGAGTAGGCTGATGTAAATGACCTGCTTGCTACCCGAGTCCAATGTGATGTCCAGGGCTGGGATATAGTCAAGGGATAAGTCTTGGTCTGAGGCCATGAAGCAGCTGAGGGCCTGTTTAGTGTCTGTGGCCACTGAGGGCTGTCCAAAGGTCTGTGGTCTGGGCCACCACCACCTTGGGCCACGATGATGTTCAAGGCTATACTGGTTAAGGGGTCATGCCTATTGTCATGTGAGTCATAGGAGCCATGCTGATTCACCTGTGCCACCACCTGGGACCATGGTGACATAAAAGCCTGGGCTGCTGCCTAGGACCATGTCTGGGCCCATGGTACTACCAGAGATGGGGTCTGCACTTATGTCTCTGACCCATGTTGCCATCAGAGACTACATTGATGTCCATGGTCTGGGCTGTAACCTGTAACCAGGTAGGTCTCCAAGGGCCATGCTGCTGTGGGGGCCATGCTGATCAGAGTGACTTGTGATCTCATACGGGACCATGGTGTTATCTGAACCAGGGCTGCTGCCCAGGGTCATGTCTGGGTCTATGACCTTACGGCAGCCAGAGTCTGAGTTGATGTCCTTGACTCCTGATACCACTGAGGACTCTGTAGATGCCCAGGGTCCAGACCAGTCCAATGGCCATGTTACCACCAGGGTCATTCTGATTTGTTTAGCCTGCTTGGCCACTGGGACCATGGTGATGTTCGGCAGAGATGCTGCCAAGTGTCATGTCTGAGTCAATGGACCTGCTATAGCTGGGGTCTGTGATGATGTCCATGACCAATGCTAATACCAGGGGTCTTAGGAATCTCATGGTGGAAATCTTGGGGCTGTGTTTAATCAACCTGGCCCTTTACTGGCCCTGGGATAGCTGGTCCTGTCATTCAGTGGGTACTGTAGCAGGAATGCTGACCTGGCCCCTCAGGGAAAAAGCTTCCCCTCAACACACACTGGAAAAGATGACCCCATCTCTTACCATGGGCATACAGCTCACCAGGGCAATACTTTAGAGCTGAATCTATTGTTGGGGGATATAGATAGGCCGAGTCTGATATAGTGAGAGCTTGGCCCTGTCCCCACTCCCTCATTCGCCATGTGGGGGCATGGATGATGCAAAGATGCCCTTCCCAGCTCACCTATTGCCACCTATGGCAGGCGAGAGAGCTGACCCCAGCGTCATGAACATGAAAGAACTATCTCTCAGCTTCTAACCCTCACCGGCTGCAGCACACAAGAAAGCAGGCTCTGTACCTAGTCTGGGGATCACATAGAGATGACCCTGTTTTGGGGTAGTACAGGAGAGCCAGCCCTGAGGGCCTGAGGGTGCGAGACCAGGAGGACACATGCACACACACACACACACACACACACACACACACACACCCCTGCCTGGTCCTGGGGGTAAGAACATGGGTGAATTGACTCTGGAGACCTGAGAACAGAACTGGCCCTGCCCCTTGCTACAGGCTGTGTTGGGTGAGCTAACCTAGGCAGCGCTGTAGAGTTAGCCTCGGTAGTGACTATGAGAAAAAGCTGGTGGGCTGACCACCCAACTACCATTCAGATCCAGAACTAGGGCTATGAATTGGCCCACCGCAGCATCCACTACTTCTATGAACTATTAAAGCATGTGAAGGGAACAAAACAAAATAGGATCTCCATGACACAGGACAGCAGCAGGATATCTGAGGAGTCCTAGAGAGAGTCTACCATTGCCAATACAGCAGAAGCCAGAGGCCTCAGAGCAGACCAACGACTCATAGCATAACACTGACAAGGAAAGATGAATGGAATAAAGGGCAGACTTTGCAGCTCAATGGGATATGCTATTGATTTGTGGGTTTTCTTTCAAATTTTGTTTTGTTTTGGGAGGAGGTTGCAAGGGCAAAGAGCAAAAGTGAGAAGACAGGGAGATAAACAGGATCAGGAAGCGTGATGTAAAATCCCCAGAGATTCAACGAAAGCTAAAAATATTGAAACGAAACAAAATAATTTCTACACCGGGAAGTGTCAGACCACAGACTCCATGAACAGCCTGCCAACCTTTATGGTTTGTTTGTTGTTGTTGTTGTTTTCAAGGCAGGGTTTCTCTGTGTAACTGCCATGGCTGTCCTGGAACTAGCTCTTGTAAACCAGGCTGTCTTGGAACTCACAGAGATCCTCCTGCCTCTGCCTCCTTAGTGCTAGGATTAAAGGCGTACACCACCACTGCCTGGCTCACTGCTTCCTTCTACGGGCAGGTTGTGAACTGTATGACTTTGCCATATTTTAAATTACTGAAACAAAATTCAAGAGGGATATTCTTGTGACATGTAACAGTTCTTTGCAATTCATGCCAGCCCTCAGCACAAGGCTTCAGCAAGAACGGTCCAGGCTCACTCAGTTCCACACCTGCCCACACTGGTTCCTCCTCCATAGACAGTAACTCCCAGGCCTTTTGATCATAGAGCTCACCACATGAACCAGTCCTTGACAGGAAAAGTTTGCTCCTACTGTCCCTAGACAACCCCATGAACAGCTGAGAGTGTGACAGATTACCAACATTTGTGATTACGACAGAGGACGAACACAGATTCGTTCCTCTCTTCTAGAACCGCTGAGTCTCAGAGCCACTCTTGCCAAGCTCTCTTCTCACTGCACATTTGGGTCTAGTGTGTGCTCTGTGCTGAGTGCGTCTGGAAGCCGAGCTAGTTCATAACAATTGGAAGAGGAGCATAATTCCTAAGCTTTCATCAATGCTTCTTGTGCACAGGACACATGGGCTTAGTAGGAAAGGGCTGAAAATAGAATGTATTTATAGCAGTAGGTGCATCACCTCGAAGAAGCAGCAAATAAGACAAGGCCGCTTGCCCTTTGAGTCATGAAGTCCACCTAAAAGGGATTCTCTCAGTGGCAGAAAGTCGGAAGCATCATGATATCCAACAAGGCAATCGATGGTTAAACAAACTACAGTAGAGATAAACAATGAAAAGCTTGCAGCCAAATAAAAGGATGACAAGATACACTTTTAGCCTGTGTTCACTATCACTCTCTCTATCTTGCTCGCTCTCTCTCACTCAGAAGGATCCTTTGTTTCTAGGGAAACTATCAGACTTTAGCTTTCATTTTGCTGAGTGGCAGAAAGTATAGAATTACATAGGGTCAAGGAAAGGCTAATTGGATTTACATTTTATGATCATGGGGATGCTTCCCCTGGAGGAAGGAAATAGACCTGGAAAGGCAATGGGTCTGGAAACCTGGAGGAGGGAAAGAGTTGGCAAAAGCAGGGGAGCAGTGTCCTGGGACCCCTGAAACACAGTCAGAGTGAGTCACTGAGCAGAGTCACTCCATTTGTTCCCTCTTGGCAGGATTAAGTCCAAGGTTTAGCAAGACTCTGAGGAGGTGGGGCTGGAGCTGTCCCAGACTCTCTGGGCTTTGCTGGGGAGGGGGTGTTCACTGACTTCTAGATGGGTGACCACTCCGTGTTCCTTCACACATCAGTCTTCCCTCAGATTCCTTTCTGATAAGGGCACAGTCATAGTGGAGGAAGATAAACGCTAACGACTGCAATGTCACTCACTTGCCGATGTGAGGACATGGTTTCCACATAAGGTCACAGTCTGAGGTTTGCAGTCTGGGGGCTGGGACTTGGCAACGGCACATTTTTACCTCCCACAGGCCTACAATTCACTTTTCTCCAAACAGCAATGACAGAAAAGTTAAATCAGGCCATGGGCTACAAAACAGTGGCCATCCTCCCTCTAAGTGCCCTAGAAACCCCTGCAAGAAAAGAATCCAGGGGGGCCTCAGTGAGCTTAGCGTGGCATCTAGGGTATTTTTCTGTATTATGTAAAGAATTGTTCCTTTGTGTTCATATTGTGCCTTTCCTTTGGCTGTGTTTCTTTTTTCTCCTTTCCTATCTTTAAGAGGGAGTATATATTATTATGTAACATGAATGGGGCCTGCTTGTTGGGGTTTCTGTCCTGCCCAGTTCCCCACTTTGGGCAAGCCCCAACGAAAATCACACAGAGATCTCTATAAGTTATAAAGCTGATTGGCCCATTTGCTCAGGGTACTTATTAGCTCTTGTAGCTTATATTAACCCATTATTCTGATCTATTTTAGCCATGTGGCTCAGTACCTTTTTCAGTGGGGCAGATCACATCCTGCTGCTTTGGTGATCTGGGCAGGAGTGGGAGGAATCAACTTCCTCCTTCCCAGAATTCTCCTGTTCTTATTGCATCATTTCTACTTCCTGTCTGGTATTCCCACCTATACTTCCTGCCTGGAAAATCAGTGTTTATTTAATACATGATTGACAGAATACAGACAATTCTCCCGCACCACTATTATATATGTTCTTGTTATAACATAAATGTTAGTGTTATAAAATAGGAAAGGTACAAAAATGAAAAAAAGGAAAATGAGTTGCCACCCACCAATCTGCTTCTCAGCACCTTGCCTTTCCTCGAAGAAATCACACAGCTCCTAGTTCCTAGTGTGCCCCCGATACTGCGTGGACATATATGTGATATATATATACATATATATATATATATATATATATATATATATATTCTGTTGTGATTGCCCACTAGTCAAGTGCCACACCTCGCTTTCAATGTATGCAGCTGAAATAATCTAAGCCTCTTCCTCTGAGCTGCCCTACTCCCTTTAATAATCACATTATCTAGACATCCCCATTGCTTTTGGTCAGCCTTTACTAATACATGTATAGGTTTTCACAGCTATATTCTCTTTCAAACAAAATCACAATATCTATCTGATGTATATGAAATATTAATAACCCATAAGATTTTAAATATTCATATCATACATGAAGGCATATGGATTTTATTTTTGATAAGTGTCATATACTTTTCCCATAGAGTTTACTCATTGTGTTTCATAAGAGCCTCAATTCTATCTCCTTAAATATAGTGTGCTAAAAAGCAAATTGTGATTCACTAATCTGAAAAATAAAAAGAATCTCATCTTAACTTAATTTTATATTTATGAGAAGATTTGCTAATTTCTCTTTCCCAAATAAAAGTGTGTGTTTTTCATACTTCCAAACTATTCACACTTATTTTTCTGTGCTTTTTTTGTGTCTTCTGTTTTCTATGTTGGTATTTTTGATGGTGTGATATTTTTATTATTTATCTGAAATAATTTTTAAACTGTGATAAAATCTTTTGTGGCAGTGTTTACAAACATTTTCTATTGTCATCACTTGAGTTTTGTCTTTTTCCCTAGAGAAAAATGTTTCAATTTTACATAGTCAGACACAATTCTTTCATGGATTATATTGTGTACGCTGAAAGAGCCACTCTGTTCTAAAACCCACCACTATACATAGTTTATATTTGTGTTCTTATATGTTGTCATTTTCTCATGTATGACTTTAGAGTTTGCATAAATATTTAAGATACAAAGTTAAATTTTTCTTTAATATGCCTTAAAACACCCTTGCCTGGATATAACACTACACCAAGGCTTACTGAAGTGGTGCAACTTTCTGATACTTGCTTGCACATATTTTTTTACATCAAAATTGCTCACAATAAGATTTATAGTGTGTTAATACATTAATCTGTGTAAGGAAACAGGTGTTAATATGTGAGTCTCTGAATGAAAAACAATTTTACCTTTGAAGTCACCCAATCCCTACTTAAGTCTTATGATATTTAGAGGCAGAAACACTGCCACAGGCCAACTTGGGAAAAGTTAGCCATTTTTGGTGTGAATGCAAGATACCCAGAAACTTCTTTGACCACTCCGTCCCTTCTGCAATCTATGCCAGTTTTCTCCTTGGCTGTGGGAGAGTCCTGGAAGTCATAGTGACAGTGTAAGGCTTCCTCTGGTCTGCTCATCTCTCTGCTATGAGGTGAAACAACTGAACATGCTCCTGAAGCATTGTGGTGCAAAGCTGAAGACATCATCTAGGACATATCTGTTCTTTAATGGGCCCTGGGATATAAGAGGCAAAATTCTCTTCCTGTGGTGACTCCTTGTCATAACTACTGTCCCATTCCAGATCTGGAACACTTGGTATCACATCTACCCACTACCAGACGCCTACAGAAGTATTTGCATCTTTCCCAGCCATAGGGGCAGCCCAGGAATTTATTAGCTACCCTTGTGGAGCTATGATAAACCAGAAACAAAATTCAGCCCCTGTGTATTTCCTCAGTTCTTACAGCTACTCTGCTGCTCTATGACACCCAAGATCTGGACTCTAAGAAAACAGTTGGGGCTTTTCAGAGCAATCACCAGGAACCCAGGGTACAGATGTCCATCTCTTCATGTTTCTGTCACACTTCTGTTGAGTAATGGGGTAGATTAAATTTTCTTCTAGAGCCCTGTTTGAACAAATATTCAACTTCAAAATGTGTTCTTAGAGGATGAGATGAAATGACAGACATATATAGTTCACTAAATGTTTTTCTGAAGTTTCAGTGTCTAGACTAGACAATAGTCTTTTAATATTTGTAAGTTAGAATTTAAGATGTGCTTTCCGGAGTTCTACATTAGTCAGATAATCATTACCGTAATAAAACACCTTACAAAAGCAACTTAAAGTAGGAAGGAAGGGTTTATTTTGGTTCACAGTTCAAAGGCACAATCCATCATGGTAGGAAAGTCATAGCAGACGATGCTAGAGGCAAAAAGAAAAAAACCCTTTCACAATGGGTCCACAGTCAGTAAGGAGAGAGCAGTAAATACTCAGGTTCATCTCATTGTCTCCATTTATTCAGTTCAGGACCCCAGCTCATGGAGGATGCTACACAGTGATAAGGATGGTCTTTCCATCTCAATTAAAGTGATCTAGACAAGCCTTCCCAGCATGCCCACCAGTGAGACGTCTAGGTGATTTTAAATCCTGTCAGGCTCACAATATTCATCAGAGATGATATTGTTACACATCACTTTGGGAACTACAGTTGGTCATCACTGTTAACTTGACTGGATTTGGAGTCACCTAGGAGATCAAAGCAGGCTTCTAGGTGTGTCTAGAGGACTAACTGGGAGGAGAAGACTTCTCCTCAATGTAGGTAGTGCTATGTATAGAGCTAGGAGTCTAGATGGAGCAGAAAGAAAACTTTTTACTGACGCCATTTGTTTCTAAAACAGGGCGTCAACTTCAAATTTGTAAATGCAGGAAAGGGGCATTACTATTACTTGTATAAATAATGAATCTATAATTTGTGTAAATGATTGTTCTGGTCTCAAAGTGGCTAAATGATGATCATTTTCCAGCTGATCTAACATATTGAGTTCTAGGATAGTGATCTGGAGGGTAGGGTAAGGAAGGCTACCATGATGACATTCCAATTTCATGTTCTATTGACTCCTTTCTTTGTGGCTACAAATAATGGCCTAAATCACTGTTTCATCAAACTAGTCATCAGTTAATTAGGATTTCTACAAATGAAGTGAAAATGAGCCATTTTAATAACCACACCACGATGAGAAATAAAGACAGAAGTATTCTTGGCAAAGACTGTCCTAGTTTAGCTTCTATTGCTCTAATAAAGACCATGGCCAAAAGCAACTTTTGGAGAAAGAGTTTATATCAGTATGCAGCTTATAGTACATACATCCTGAAGGGAAGTCAGGGCAGAAACTCAAAGCAGGAACCTGGATGCAGGAATTAAAACAGAAGTCATGGAAGGTACTGCTTAATTGTTTGCCAAGTCGGCTTTCATGTACACTTCACGGTCACCTTTTCAGAGATAGTACAGTCCCCAGGGGTCTGAGTCCTTCCAAGTCATTAATGAAAGAAATGCCATCAGGCACTATGATGGATGGAGGCATTGTACCAATTGAGAATCTTTGTCCTAGATTACTTTAGCTTGGGTCAACTTCGCAAGCATGCATGTGTGCCCCCCCTACCACACACACACAAGTAAAATCAGCCATGACAATTAAAGCTTGTTAATTGGACACACTAATACATTACTACTCAATCACAGCTCTGATTTATAAATCTTTTCTGATTTATCCTCAAATCATCCTTATATTAATGTCAAGACCTCAACATAAAACACAACTAATTTAAAAAGGTCTACAGTCTGTAGATTTCTCCATCTTGATCTTGATTTCCCTTACTCATATATTCCCTCCTCCCTCTCTTCGACCATATTACCAGAGCTTGGCCTGGTGCTTGATTGTGGATCTCTACATCTGGTTCCATCAATGGATGAAGGTTCTATGGTGATAGTTGGGGTATTCACAAGTCTGATTACAGGGGCAGGCTGGTTCAGACACTCTCTCTATTATTGCTAAGAGTCTTAGGAATTTCCCTAACACTATATTTCACCTTAACCCCATAATGGCACTCTCTATTAAAATATCTCTATCATTGCTTTCCCACTCCACCCTCTGCCATTGACTATCCTGTTCCCTCATGTTCTCATCCCATCCTCCCTTTTACCACTTCCCTCACCCCCAGTTTACCCAGGAGATTTCATCTATTTCCCCCTCTTATTTCCTAGCTTCTCTGGAGCTGTGAATTGTAGTCTGATTATCCTTTGCTCTACATCTAATATCCACTTATGAATAAGTACATACTGTGTTTGTCATTCTGTGATTGGGTTACCTTGCTCAGGCTGTTTTTTTTTTTTTCCTAGTTCCATCCATTTATCTGCAAATTTTACAATGTCCTTGTTTTTTACAGCTGAGTGATACTCCATTGTGTAAATGTACCACATTTTCTTTATCCATTCTTCAGATGAGGGGCATCTAGTTGTTTCCATGTTCTGGCTATTGTGAATAGTGCTGCTTTGAACATTGTTGAGCTAGTGTCCTTGTGTTATGATTGTGCATCTAGATCAAGATCATGGTGGAGAAATCTACAGGGACAGCTGAACCAAACTTGTGAAAACTCATGAACTCTAGACCAACAACTGTGGTGTTCCCATGGAACTGAACTGGAACTCTATATGTGGGAGACAGTAGTGAAGTTTGAACTATCTGAGGGACCCCTGGTATTAGGATGCGGATCTATCCCTGATGCATGAGCTAGCTTGTTGGAGATCATTTCCTGTGGTGGAATGCAATGCTCAAACTTAATGCGGGGGCGGGGGGGACTTGGTCTTGCCCCAACTTAATGTGTCAGACTTGTTAACTCTCTATGGGAGCCCTTATCCTTTGGGAGGAGTGGATTGGGGGTTGGCTGGGGGGTGGTGGATGAGGGGAAACAGGAGGAGGGGGTGGAGGGAGAACTGTGGTTGAAATATAAAGTGAAATTTAGAAAATAAATTAACTAAAAAATAACTAGAAAGGTCTAAGACCTTTAAACACTCTCAACAATTAAAAATATAAAGCCTCTTAAAAATATTCAAGTCTTTTAACTTCAGGTTCCCATAAAACAAACAAAAAAATGAGTTAAATATTTCCTACTCTAAGAGAAAAGAACCAGGGCACAGTCACAGTCAGATCAAACTCCACCAGTGTAAAAAGCTTAAAGTTCGATGTCTGTGACTTATGATATTCTGGGTTCCAAAGAGCTGAGGCGCTTCCGCTTCTCTGGTGCTCACCCACAGCATGCTTGGCTCTCTTACAGGCTCAGGCTAGCTCCACTCTGCAGTCGCTTCTGCTTTTGCTGATCATCCTTCCTGTGGTCCTGCCATCTCCAGTATGCTGGAATCTCCAAAGCAGTAGGGGCTGTGCCTTCACTAATGTTTCTCCTGGACTCTCTTTAGCCTGGCTACACAGGTCTAAACTTTAGCTGCCTTCCATGGCCCTCTCATGCCTTCAAAACCAGCACAATTTTGGTGACCCTCATAGGTCACCAAGTTTAGCTGTCAGCATGAAGTGCAGTCTTGGGTCCCTCTGGTCCAGGGCTCTGTACACTGACCCTGAAGAAATACTTTCCAGAAATATCTCATCTTCTTGCTGGTCATCTTTCCTAAATCACCACTAATTTCTCAGTTCTAGCTAAGTAGTCTCAAATGTCTCATTAAAGCACCAACTTTACTTCAGCAATACTGATCTCTTGTCAAGCACAGCTGAGTCTTCAGACCAGCTTATCAGGACCACTATTCTTAATTCAACATAAGACATAAACAGTCCTGAGAGAGTTATTGCTTCCCTCGGAAATGGTGTAAGCCAGACTTCCATCATCTACATTGCTCTCAGAATTCTTACCTTCTAACCTTCCACAGTATCAGCTCATTCAGCTCTGAGTCTCGGTGGCTTTTCTAGCCCATAGTTCTGAACATTTCCACAATCCTTCCGTTACCATATTGCCGGGTCTGTGACAGCAATACCCACTCTTAGTACCAATTTCTGTCCTCATTTGGTCTCTACTGCCATGATAAAGACCACGATCAAAACAACTTGGGGAGAAAAGGGTTTATTTGACTTACACTTACACATCACAGGCAATGATGGAAGGAATTCAGGGCGGGAACTCATGACAGGAACCTGGAGACAGGAGCTGGAAAATGCCACGGGCGGGGGGTAGAATGTCATACTATATTACTCCCATAGCTTGATCATTCTGTCTTTTTATAGACCACAGGACCATCTCTGCACATGGGTAGCATTTTCCCCAGTGTGCTGGATCCTCCAACATCAATGTAACTCTAGGTTATCTCAAGATGAAAAACAAACAAATAAAAAACTATGGCAGACTCTGATATCCAAATAAAGGAAATTTATATACTTCTAGAAGGACCAATCATGCAACTATATAAGCATGCCACTGAGTTGAAGATCTCATATCCTGGGGCATAATTGGTTTCATACTAACCTGGCGTGACATCAGGACTAGAAGAAAATATGTCTGTTATCACAATATCCAGGAAGTTTGATAGCAGCACCTTGGCGCTGTGATAAAACACCATGACCAGAAACAACGTATATTGGGAAGATTTAATTTGGGCTTGTGGTTCTGAAGGACAAGAGTCCATAATGGTATGGAGACATAGCTACAAGTGCTGGGTGTGGCAGCAGAATCAGAAAGATGAAGGCTCACATCTCCAAATGCATGAATGAAGCAGAAGCAGTGAACTAGAAGTGAGGCACATTTCCTTCTTGATGCTGCACCTCTTAAATTCCTCCCAGACAGAGCCACCAAGTGGGGAACCAAGCGTCCAAATACCTAAACCTATGGAGAACATTCACATCTAAACCACCATATGCCTTCTCCTGGAACTGGAATGAGTCTTCTTTTTATGAACTGGGGAAAGATCCAGAGGAATATGAAAAATATCCATTACCTCAGACCCAAGGTGAATCTGTTCTCCCTTATTAGACATGAACCACAAGAATAAATATCAGTAGTGGTGTAGATAGAACCAAGACTTTTGAGTAAAAACAAAACTACTTGCCTCTAAAATGCATAATAATAATAAGATACTAACACTGCCAACATTGTAAAAATAGTAAAACATCATTAGTAGATAGTGAACCACACAGTGACTGATATGTTATATGATTTTACTTTCTATTAAGCGGTTGTTATTCTGTGCATCCTGGATACATTCTGATGTTATTGAATGTTTCTCATATATTGGACCTCACTTCAAGGTTTGATATAAATGAATACACACAACAGATTAAGAATTTCACCTCAGGAAGTTTACAAACTTGACTTTGATAAAAATATGAACTCTAAAAATACTTGGCATCAAAACTACATGAATCCTGTCTACATTATTTTGACGAATGTTGAGGTCACACATATCTATGGCATTTATTACTGAAATGTTTTTGTATCTCATTATAAAAGCTACTTGAGTCAAAAATTCCTTCTACATAAAGTAATTTTAGTTATTTTTAGGAAGACCCAGACAAGTGTACACAAATACCCCAGATAATAGGGTCCACAAAATTTGTTGTTATTAAGACCCAATGTTAGCTAAGTAGTAAGGAAAATACAAGCATATATCTACTTATTACTGAGTTAGTCCAAAACAGGAATATCTATACCTAAAAGATATAGAACATAAACTCTCATAGATTCTTGGATGACAATGAATAATTTGTTGTTCTAGCAAGCTGCTCATAAAATATCCATCTAGTAAAACAAGCTACTGTACAGGAATGTACAGCAATTTAGAAATAGAGAAGTTCATTTCTCTCAGAGGTAGGGCTGTGGAGTGTATGGCAGCAGTGGGTTGTCTCAGTTTCCTTTCTATCGCTGTGATAAAAACACCATGTTCAAGGGAACTGATAGAAGAAATTGGGTATTTAGCTTATGGTTCAGAGGGAGGATAGAGGATGACTATGAAGAAGAGGTAGCTAGAAGAAATTGGGTATTTAGCTTATGGTTCAGAGGGAGGATAGAGGATGACTATGAAGAAGAGGTAGCTGGAGACAGTTAGCTGGAGTAGCAGCAGAGAGTTGATATCTAGAACCACAAACTGGAAGCTGAGGGTGCATAAAAAATGGCACATGGCTTTTGAAACCTCAAACCCCGCTCCCAGTGAGATACTTCCTCCATTAAGGCCACACCTCCTAAACCTACACAAACAATGCCACTAACTGGGGAACAGCTATTCAAATGTCAGAGCTCATAGGGACATGTTCATTCAAATCACCATATTCTACTTCCTAGCTCCTATAGACTTGGCCATATAATGAAAAACACATTTAGTTCCACTTAGTTCCCATAGTCTCTCAGTATAACATTGTTTAAAAGTCCAGCATCTCTTAGGAGACTCTAGGAAATTCATTCTCTCTCTCTCTCTCTCTCTCTCTCTCTCTCTCTCTCTCTCATTCAGAAATGATATGTTTATTTCAAGCATAAGACATACAGGTTTTTGGGAGTAAAGCCAGCCTCTTCTTTAGTAATGGTGTGAATTCCCTTACCTAACCAACCTCAGATCATTGCTGGAATATATAATTTGCTTTATATATGCACATACATATATAAACACACACACATGCACACATGTATATATGCACATACACATATATGTATATGCATACATGTATATGTGCATACATATTTAATGTATATTTTCTATACATATCTTCAATATCATCCCCTATAAAATTAAAAAAGCAAACTGCATACTTCCAACATACAATGGAACAAATTATACATATAATTCTAAAAGGAAGGAATGGGGCATAGTGAGGAGATACTGAACCAAAGCATGACCCAAACCTAGCAGGGTAAACTACAATCCATGTAACTCTATATGTGACTTCAAAGGGCTTTGTTGGCTCTGCCCTATGCTCTACCAGCTCTCTTTCTTGCTTATCTTAGACTGGTTCCCCTGTCTGTGTGCAACACTCTGGCAGATATCTCAAAATTCTTGGGGTCTCCATTGTAACTTAGGCTTCACACAATGGCCTATCAAGGGCCTCCATGTAGGGACTCCACGCCCTACTCCCTTGGCCTCAATGGCTCTCTGAAGCCAATGAGAAAGATTCCATCACCCCTTAACTCTTGTTTATTTATGACACTAAAGCCAGGAGCATGTGGATGACAAGGCCAGGTCTGACTGCTCACTAGGGATGAACCCTGTCTCCTCAGACTCTCATTTCCAGCAGCTGTTGTTTCTCTCTAGGAGCAGAAAATTCCCTCAGACTATTCCTTTCATTAACTAGAAGTTTAGTTGGGTGGGGTTTTCCCCTGAGGGTGCCCTTCTTTTTATTCCAGTGCAGATTTGACCTCTTATTAACAGGACAAATTTTCCTATCAATTGCAGCAGGCTTTTAAAGCAAAAGGAAAGCCTTGGGTTTACTATGAAGCTTGCCAGCATTCTCTCCCCCTACAAACTGTATATTTTGTATTTCTTTCTGCCGCACTTTTCACTGTAGATCTGCATAAGAGTGATTACTAGTAACCACACGATAGAGATGATATTAGGGTGTCTTGGAATCTCCTCCACCAAACGTAAAATCAGTCTATTACTTTTCAATTTAGTCTTGGGTAAGTTCCAGGACACAGACAGAAAGAGGGCACAGCTCCCTTTCCCAAATGTCACAGGAACTATCTTTAGCCTAGTTGCTAACAATTTCCCTCAGAAAACTTCTTGAAGTGGGTCTCCGCAGTCCACATTGCCCTCAGCACTACTGTCTTTCAAGCTCCTACCAGAATGGCCCACTGATTCCTACTTAAAGTGTTCAACCGCTTTTCTCATCCAAAGTCCCAATATATTCTATATTCCAACAGAACCCAACAAGGTCAAGTCTGTCACAGTAAACCTGGTGGCAGCTTCTGCCTTAGTCATTCTTCTGTTGCTGTGTCAAAACACCATGATCAAGGAAACTTCATGGAAGGAAGGGTTAATTTTGGACTTATTATTATTATTATTAATATCTCCAAGGAGCTAATAGGGGTACATTACATTTGTAGAGCATTGCAACAAACAGTGGACAGGAACAGGTGAGAGATCACATCTTGAACTATGGACAGGAAACAGAGCAAGCGTGCTGGAAATGATGTATGGATTTTGAAACCTCAGAGCCTATCCCCAGTGATATACTTCCTCTAGCAAGACCAAACTTCTGAAACCTACCCAAACAGTGCCAATAATTAGAGACTAACTCTTCAGATGCCAGGGCCTACAGGGACATTCTCTTCCCACACATCACCGAGTGTTGGACGGCAGTGGAAAATACACTTATTTTCCCTCTGAGTCTTGATCCTGAGCAGAAGGTTGTCAGGATGACAAAGAGCAGAGCGTTCCAAAATTTCTAGGCTGAATTCACCACATGAGTAAAAGTCCCAAAGCGTTAATTTAAACCTCAAAATATCACAGTGAGGCTGGTTTAATCATGTCCGTTATAAAAATCAAAGCAAAAAACCCTCCCCCAGACAGAAACCTTTCTGAGGGAGTCAGTTATATACTGTTAAGCAAGAAGGGCCAGGAAGAGAGTATGCTTCATCCAGCCCCAAAGCCTTTCTTTCTTTACAATATTAAGGGACGCCCCTTGCCAAATGAGGTAGGGAACAAATGCGTATCTATTGTGGTCACATAAAGTAGCTGATGCACTGTTGAAGATCTCCAGCTCTTCTATCAGGAAGTGATTCATCGTGTGACCAAACTGTAGTGAGATTTCATTTGTATTTTAATAAATAAAGCTTGCCTGAAGATCAGCGAGTACAACAGCCCCACTGGTCAGCCTTACAGACCAGGCAGTGGTGGCACACACCTTTAATCCCAGTGGCCCCACTAGTTCGCCATAGAAACCAGGCATTGCATGCCCAGTGGTGCACAGCTTTAATCCCAGCCCTAGAGAGAATTATAAAATGGGAGGAGACAGCTCTCAGACACAGTCTCATTCTGAAATTCCTGGAAGAAGAATTGCCATTATGAGACTAAGGTCGAGGTAAGAGCCAGTGGCTGGCTGCTTTGCTTTTCATATCTTTAGGTTGAACCCCAATATCTATCTCTGAGTCTATTAATCGCACCTCACCAAACAGGACAGCAAATTTCTGCTTTAAACTCTCTGGCAGAAACTGAATGATCACAGGGTATTTTGTGCTTTAAGATTGGTTTTGCACAAGCTTCACAGGGTACAACCTTGAATAACTACAGAAAACCAGGTGAAAGAGACAGAAGAGATTTATGTGCCTCCCACCCTGTGCTGTGAACAACACTTCTCAAAGGATGCCAACCCCGACTACAGAACAGCTGGTCAAAGGAGGCCATGCTGATATTTCCACAGCAGCCAGGACTTTGTATTTTATTTGCCTTATCTTTATTTTAAAATTTTTGATGCTGTTTTTTTCTTTTTTTCAAGAAACATTAGAGACCAATCAAAATGCTACTTGGAGACGCTGTGAGGGGCTGTGTCTCTATTTCACTTTAGCAGGGTATGGAGAACATTACCAAGAGAGCTGGTCTAGATATGAACTTGGGGTTCAATAGAAGAGTTTGATAAGCATCCATTGACTTGAGTAGTATTTTCTGAGCCTTCTGGGATCTCGAGCAAATGTCTTGAACCTGTTCCTTGTGATAGTAAATCTATCTTGGCACTTAAAAGTGAGTCCTGTGATTCCTGCCTGGTCTCCAGGGACTCTGTTGTCTCCCAGCCTTTGTGCAGGAAGTTTGATCCTGTACATTTGTCATAAACAGGGGTGGTAAGTGCTGATTGAGCCCTATTATGGTCTCCATCAGGCAGCAGAAGTCTTGGGAACCAGTATGAAGGGGATATGGCAGTGACTGTCCTGTGGAAAGACTCTTCCTGGGGGGTAGGGCCTGTCTCCTCCTGACTCTGATATTTCCTCTGTATGGAAGTAGGGTGTGTGTGCACACAGACACCGCCTCTGTCTCTGTGTTTCATCCACTTATCCATAACTTCATTATCTAGAACAGCTGTCCTGCCTATCCCTTCCTCTGGAGACATGTCTGTTCAAGTGGCCATCCCAAGAGATGCCGACAGCCCTGTCCCCAAAGTTAAATTCGTCTAAGTGGCTCAGACCCTTTCAACTGGTCCCAGCTAACTTGTGGCATGGCCATCCCTGCTCAGAAGTTTCCTCTTCCCCAGTCCTCTATCTGATTAGGAAAGAAGTCATCAGATGAGTCAGTGTTCCAGGAAGTACTTTAACAGAGGGGACAGTGGGAGGAAAAACATTATAATTGTGTCTAGTAAAAATGGATAGTATACATCAATTTGATCAAGTTGGAAGAGAAAGTAATATAATACAAAACATGCCAGAGAGAACCAGGGAGAATGGGAATCACCATGGAGGTTCAAAGAAGATCTATCAGATGCAGCTGCATTGTCTACCAAGTTTATCAATGGTAATGTTCTAGGAGGATGCCTGTATTAGTTTCTTGTTGTTACTGTAGCCAATAATGAATTACTACAGGCTTAATAGCTTAAAGAACAAGGCTTTAGCTTCTTTGATCTGCATTGAAAAGGTCTATACACATCTCCCTGCAAAATGTGATGAATCTGTATGTCTGTCTAGGGTATATGGGTAAAAACTCATTTCCTTGCTTCCCCCTGGCTTTTAGAGGTCACTTTTCTTGACTTACAGTTTTCTTCCTCCATCTTCCAAGCAACTACAGTGGGTGGATAGACGTTTTCTCATATTATGTTATACTCTATCCTCCTTTAGCCCTTCCTCCTTTATCCTTAGGAGGTCCGTGTCATTATGCTATGTCCATTCAGATACTCCAGAATAATCTCTTATTATTTAAGACAGTTGATTAGTAACTTTAGTTCTCTCTTCTACCTTAGTTCTCCTCTATTGAAGAACATCCTATCCAAATGATCTAAAAGCACAAGGAAGCCGTGGTTTTGAAGGGAGATACTATTTGACCTACCAATGCATTTCAGATGGATGTGACCCTATAATGAAGAAGTTGCTGGATGAGGGCTCCTGGGAAACGAGTCATCTACATGGCTGAAGCTTAGGCTTTACATAAAGAACTGTTGGCGACAGAGGTGACATTCTGAGGTTGTGTTTTATCATCTTAATGTTTTGTCAAATAGTATCTCCTTGTGGTTCTGGTTTGCATTCCCCTGATGACTGTTGTAACTGAACACATCTTTGTGTATTGGTCTTTAGAAACTTTTCTCCCATGCATGTTAGAGGTCATTTGGGAGTTTATTGCGTGGCATTATGAAACACTGTTTCAGAGGATGAAATCTGTTAGGCAAGCAATGCTGATGGTCGCTAAAGATTTTAGCCAAAAAGAATAAAATAATAGGACATACGTTAGGTAAAAAAATTAATATATAAAGTGAACTGGATTATGGAAAATTTGATGGTGTCATTTCAGCTATTAGTTTGGCTATGAAAATCTTACCAAGAAAACAGGACTAACTAAACGGAGAGAGTGTGGGTTAGGGACCATATTCAGCTAATTCATAGTCAATGTGCTTAGGCTCATTCCAGATAGGACAATTTTCAAAGAAATTTTAGAAGGTGACTCTTCTCTGAGTTGTGGGTTCAACTTTGGAGCTAATTGGTTGAGCATATGTAGCATTATATTTTCCCAGGGAGTAGGAATTAACCTTACCCCCGTATCATCAGAATGGGATACAAGTTTGCAGTGGGCAGTCCTGAAATCAGACTACCCCAGTTAGGAAGATAAATCAGGCCATAAAGCAGCATTAAAATGGACTTTAGAATAGGATTGTCAGGGGGCCTCTAGAAGCTTGAGTGTGGAGTCAAATGGCCATCATAGCAAGAACTATTAGCAGCAAGAAAATGAGACAGAGGTGTTTGCATCATTCTGAGGGTAGGCTATCAGTCCCTGTGATAGCAGTTAGACATTCCCCCAGGCTGTGGCCCGTGCGGTCAAAATGGCATCACCATGGCGTGGACTGGCTAGCAAGATGGAGGAAGATTTGTTCAGTTCAGAGCCAGACTAGCAGCCTAGTTTACTCTACAAACCAAGTAAACACAGGAAGAGGCTATGACAGCTGCTCCTTGGAATTACCAGCAGCCATCTCTCTCTAAAGGAAGAGTTCTACCGCGTGTTCCTTGTCAGGCAGTCAAAAAACTCCTCGGCAGCACTGACATTTGTAGGAGGAGTGTAGTCATTTAGTTTCTGCAGCCTTCCCCGAGGATTGCTGTCACATTTTTCTGCAGTAAAGCTGCCACACTGCGGAGGTTCAGGTCCTTGCCCAGGGTCACACTGTGCAACAAGGTTAGAGTAGGGCTGGCATCACTGGTTGCGCCTGTTCTCTGTTTGGTTCACTGGCTCATCGTGGCGGCATTTGGAGACAGAATTATAAAGTGTGGTGCCAGACAGTAGCCAGAGAATTCTGAGGCAGGTGGTAACATGTGCCTCTAGAGGTAGGCAGCTTCACGGAGGAGAGGCAGGCCTCACCGTCTTCTGGAACAAAGATCACAGTTCTTAAGCGGTTCTTGTAAGTCTCTGCCTCGGCTTCCAATTTCTTTATTTCAAATTTTTAGGATCATTTAAAGTGTTTTTGCATTGCAGTCTCTGCTGAAGGAAAGGGCCAGCCAGTGATCCCACAGTGTGGAAACAGGTGTAACTTCTCTTTGACAATGTCCTCCTGAGGCCATTATGTATGGGCTGCACTTCAGACACACACTTTACATAATCAAGACGGGTGTGTATATTTGCGTGTGAGATGTGTGCACTGAGAACTGCTTTGCCTAGCACAGCTCAGAAACAACTCCCATGTATCACAGTGCTGGGAAGAGTAAATAAGAGTTGGTTGAAGTTGCAGAATGGAGCCCTGTGCAGCCTTTGAAAACAATAAAGCAGAACAGGACTTGTAAAACCCATGGGCCAAGTTAGTCCACTGCCTTTATTTGAAGTGGATTTAATGGGAATGTGGCCATGGCCACTTGTTGTCAATCTGTCCATGGCTGCTTTTTTAGTACAACAATAGAAGTGACAGAATTATCTGATTCGATTTCTTTTTTCTTTTTTCTATTATCCCTCTACCATTAGATTTGGGTCCTGCCGCTGCACCTGGAGCATCATGGAACTTTGGTTCACTTTCATGGCTTTTAAGTTGCCATATCAGTGTTTATTTTAAAGGGCTCATATATCAACCAATACTTTGATTTTAAGTGACACACAAGGATTTCTCATAAGTCACTCAGCTAGACACTTACAAACACTGAGCTATCCCAGGAGAGACAGGGTTCTTCCTTCTCTGTGGTGTTGAGCGCCTCTCTTTCTTTGTCTTGTTGACTATGAGGATGGAAAACAGGGCACAAAGGACAGGCTGGATCGAGACCAACAGAGGGTCCTTACTTAACTGGTGTGGTCACATAAGAAGCCTCAAGTTCCCTCACATTTAGCATACATTAATTTGCTTTTATCTATTCATTCTGTAAACTTTCTTTAGTGTGTTTTCATTGCATGCAGTACTGGACTGCACAAGAACATTCCATACAAGTACCTCTAATGACCTTAGAGCATATTCTCCAAGCCCCAGGCCTTCAATCTCACTCTGGTGTTCAGTCACTAGGCTCCAAACACAAAAGTCTGCCTGATCCAGTCCTCTTTGATCCAGCTGTTGCCTGGGTTTCATATGGTCCTTTGTATAGGTTGTTTAGTGGACCTATAGTCTCATATAGAACGTGCTGTTAGGTAGGGATCAAATGGTCTCAGTCTCGACTCCCTTCCCCCAGTGTTCTACAGGATCTATCCTTGCATACCTCATCTGGGCATCCTAAGGCCGGCAGATGACCCCCATTGAGCAGAAGTCTTTCCTGTTACTCTTGTTGGACAAGAATAGATGGCTCCTTTCTGCCTTTGAATTTTCCAGATGGATACTGATTGTTGCAAAACCCTTATACATGCTTGTGAGGCCTGCAGTTACTTGCATTTCTCCCTCCCTTGTATAGAGTTTGAGGCGGTTCCTTTTGATTCCCCTACTGTGAGAAGCGGTAAGTTTACTGCAAACACAGAAAGATCTCTTCCATACAGAGTCTCTGTGAAAAATTCCCATCTGCCTCTTCCCTATGTGAGCCATCCACATAGGTCTCCTCCAGTGTTATTCTTTCTGATTCTTAATTTAATGAGGGCATTTCAGTTTCTACTAACTATTTGCATTTATAAAATATATGTATTTCATATGTGATAAACACACACAATTTCATTTGTTTTAAAATGTCTTGTTTAAATCTCTATCGGTTGTTCTTATTATTCTTGCCTATAATACAGGCAAGAGTACACAGCATCATTGTTCCCTGTGTGACAGCTGTTGTTGTGTTTGGTGGAAAATGAGAGGCCTGTTTTAAAGAGAAACACTCAGAAGCATGGGGCCGCTCCCTGACTTCATGTTTTATAGAACTGTTATTTCTCTTCCTGGGATAGAAAGAGTAGCATCAGCTGAGATTAAAACACTATTCCTCCAACTTACTTCTTGTTTCCAACTCAAGCGACTCTCTCGCACAGCACTTGCAGAGAAAAGCTGACACAGGAAACTGGACAAGGTCTGTGTCTCCAGTGCTCCGAGGAGAGAGCACTAAGTAAGGTGTTCTGCACAGCTCAATAATTTGCACCACAGGAAAGCCGTACTTCCAAGGGCAGGCAATATGTCTGCAGCATCCTCCTGGAGGAAGAAGGGCCAGGAGCTCATCTTTATGGCTTGAGGCTTGAAAGCTGCTTAACTGGGCGGAACGCCACCTCCTTGCCATCAAAGCTGTCCACCTGGCAGTGAATCTCAATGAGACAGCTGACTGGCTCAGCATACAAGTTGCCTTGCCAAGGGGATGAGAAACGTAACCAGAAGGTCTTTCAGGAAATCTGTTTAGGAGGTGGGGGATGAAGAGGAAGGGAAGGATCAATTCTTTCCCCTGCATGAGGTGAAGGAGAAGGAGTCCTGCCTGTTCTTTGCTGCACAAACCAGCTGGAGCTTTGCCGAGCCCTTTGCTCATTCGGTCCTAAATTCTGGAAGACTCTGAGTTCAGACTCCAGTATCTGTGTCAGGCAATAAGGCCGTCCCTTTGAAAGTACAGTATGGATGTTGGCTCGGTTCAACAATTAAGAAGGAACTTGACTCATTCTCGGGGGGCTGGGGGGGGGTTATCATAAGCATGCAGCCCTCTGGAGGCTGAGGCAAAAGGATCCTGACTCCTAGCACAGCATGGGATACATAGCAAGACCCTGTCTCAGAAGACTAAACAAAACAAGCAAACATAAAAAAAAAAACCTGTTTCTATGAGACAATACCTATGCAGAAGAATCTTAGAGGAAAGACAGAAATCTATTATTAGACTGCTTGCTTAAAAAAATTAAACCTAGAAAATGCAGTGAACTGTTTCTGTTCCCCAAGTTTAGAATTGCGAAGCAAATCATTAAGAAAACTTTTTACTTTTTGAAGACTTGCTACATGCCTGTTACCAGATTCGGCTCTTCATGCAAATTCTTGCTCCCTTTGACCTTGAGACGTCACAGGTGACTCTTCCACTTCACCTACAATCAAGACAAAACAAAACCAGGCAGCTTTTATAAACTGCCCATAAACATATAGTAAGCAAGTAACACAAGAAAGGTCCAACACCTCTTTGTTTTCTTATTCCAAACCCTAGAGTCTTATACACCAGTGCACAAACATTTGTGGTCAAAGCTTTGTATGATACAGTGAACATCAGAGCTGCAGATGCAGTACTGTGTGTGTATGCTGGAGTGGGGTTACTATCGGGCTGCTCAGACATTTCTCTGCCATTTATTTCCCTTGGCTTCATAGTGCCACTCACAAGATACCTGGTGCTTTAGCCTTCAGAACGAACCAAGTCTCTGGCTAGAATCTTCTGCGGAATTAAGCCAGTGGTACAGAGCTCTGAATATGTAGCCTGACTTCTGGTGGCTGGAGGGGAAAAGAAGATAAACATGGCATGAAATCTGGGTGCAATCTTCAGAAATCCCACAACTATAAATTATGGCAAAACAGTTCTTCCTATTGCCTTGGCAATTGTGAAAGGATACTCATTTTTATTCAAACAATATATATGTGCATGTGTGTGCATACACATATATAAATTATATACATGCATACACATATATATGCATTTACACACAGACACATATATAATATCATATATATTATTCACTGTCACTTCTTTTTATAGAATTACATCTGATTATTTTGGAATGGAGGAAGATGAAATTCATAAAAATGTTTAAAAAAGAGGGAAGAATATAAAGCTTGTGGACTTAATTTTTTTCTATAAACAGTACTGTTTGTTTTATTTATTTATTTATTTATTTATTTTTAAAGATTTCTGCCTCCTCCCCGCCACCACCTCCCATTTCCCTCCCCCTCCCCCAATCAACTCCCCCTCCCTCATCAGCCCGAAGAGCAAAGCAAAAAGTACTCAAACTAGGAGATATTTAGAAATGATACTTTGAGACAGCTTTATGGATCAAAGGGTAGACAAAGACGAAATCCTAGGGTGTTTCTGGCAGAGCGCATGTAGGCTAGCAAGGGATGAGTGACTTTTCTTATTGCTGTGAAAATACAGGACAAAAGCAAGTCGCGGAAAGGGGCGTGTGTTTTTGAGTGGTTGAGGAATACAGCCCATCATAGCTGAAAGCCACTGCAGCAGAAGACAGGCAGCTGGCCTCATCACATCTGCAGTCAGGACGGAGAAAGATGAATGCTGGCGCTCATCTCCCTCTCTGTTTTACTCAGTATGGGATGACAGAATGACATCCTTCCCATAAGGTGGATCTTCCCACCTAGGTTAGCTCCCTCACAGACACACTCACAGATTTGTCTCCTAGGTGATTTTAGATCAGTGGTTCTCAACCTCTGGGACACACCCTTTTGCAGGTTGATACCAGACATCCAGTATGTCAGATTATTTACATTGCAATTCATAGCAGTAACAAATTTACAGCTCTGAAGTAACAAAGAAATCATTTTGTGGCTGAGGCATCACAACAGGAGGAACTGTGTTAAAGGGTCACAGTATTGGGAAGGTTGAGAAACACTGTTTTAGATTCTGTCAAGTAGACAATATTAGCCATTATAGAGGTCATAAAACGAAGTCTTGCTTTTCTGTATGTGAACATAGGCAGTAGAACTGACAGTTTTGCTATGAAAATATGTGGAGTAATCCACACATCTGTACTCCATAGTTATTATTCAATATGATGCAATGTAGCCTCATCTGGGAAAGAGTTTCAATGAGGGATTCTCTGCACTGGGTTGGCCGGTGGTCTTATTTGTGGGAGACTGTCTTAAGTCAATGGATACAGGAAGTCTCAGTCCACTGTGGGCTGCATCAGTCCCTAGGCAGGGGTCCTGAACTAGATAAACGGAGCAATAGCACTGAACACAAGCAGGCAAGCAAGCGAGCCTGCATGCATTCATTTATCTCTGCTCTTGATGGTGGATGGGATGTGACTGCTGTTTGAAATTCCTGCCTTGACTTCTTCACAGTGATGGGCTGGAATCTGGAACAGAGAAGATAATGATAACCTAAAGCTGCTTTTCATCAAGTTATTTCATCACAGCAAAAGAAATATAAGTAGGACACTGTGCTTAACATAATACTGTCCCACGGCAAAACTGTTCTTTTTTTTTATTTTATAACAGTATGAACTTTATTTTATTTATTTTTTTTAATTTATTTATTTATTAAGGATTTCTGCCTCCTCCCGGCAATCGCTTCCAATTTCCCTCCCCCTCCCCCGATCAAGTCCCCCTCCCTCATCTGCTCGAAGAGCAATCAGGGTTCTCTGACCTGTCCTAGTGCTACTCAAGTCTAGTGCTAAGGAAATGACATCTCTGGCTAGATATTTCTTATTCTTTAGACTTCAACCTGAACATCTTTTGTGAAGGAGGAAGTCATTTCATTCCGAGCATCACTGCCAAGCATGGGTAGTGCCCATTCTCGGTGCTTCCCTCGTTCTGTGGCTCTGAGTACCATTGAACCTCCACCCTCAGAAGGCAAAGAACTATATATTCATCTGCCATTCTCTTGTGGGTGGAGAGCACTTTGTCCTTTAGCCTCAACAACCACGGTAGTGCCTGAAATACAGAGTCTAAGAATCAAATACCTACAGGGAGAACAAACTCAGATATACAAGCAGATGCATGTGAAAATGTGAAGTTACTGGGATATGTCATATTCCTTGAGTACCACTGAAACATGGGATAATAATGGCTCTGACGTCTATCCTCACTGACTCTTTCTGAGTCTGTTAAAGAAGAAAACAATATTTATCCCTTGTAAACTCAAAGCCTAAGCACCATCTCCTCATTCTAGGGCCTTAGGAAATAAGTCGTTTTTTTTTTCTATTTTGTTGCACTAAAGAAATAAATGCTAATTTGCAAAAAGAAAGAAGTGGTGTGATCACCATGAATTGCTCAGACGGCAGATATTTCTTTCCCAGGCTGTCCAAGTGAAGTAGTGAACATCTTCTGATGGTAACATTGAGTGTGTTGATGCCTCACTATGCTGAAATATGGAGGGCTTTTGGTGGATTCTTTACCATGGACTCTTTAGCAGATTGCCGCATCGATTTCTGGGCTTCAGTGGGGCTTACAAAGCCTGCCGAGGCTGCAGATGGGAGAGGAGCAGGCTGGTGTTCTGAACTGAGCAAGGGCAGCAAAATGAGCTAGTGCTTTGTATCTGCTCCCGACAGTGCAACAGTTATGCAAACCAAGAGCCCAACGTTTCCCTAAACCCATGCCAGGAATCTTGTCCCACACTACAACAAATGTTGAATCTGCAAAGAGCCTCTGTAGAATCAAACCAATATGCTATTGTTGGAATACATGTCTTTGGATAAAACTGGTGTTCAAAAATGCCTTGGACACTTACTGTGAATGAGCCTTATCTAATAGTAAATTGGATATGCATTTTCTCTCCATTAGAGATGGAGTTTTTGAAAATGTTGTGGTCCTCTCTCAAATCTTTTGCAGGGAGGGAGAACAAACTCTCTCCTTCGAGGCATTTTTTTGGTTTGTTTGTTTTTGTTTTTTTCTGGAGATAATTATTGATTAACTATTTTCTAGGTTGACAAATTCTAAATTCAGTAATTTTCCAAGCAAACAAAAACAAATACTTCACCTGCAGGTTATACTATACAGATTATATTTCATATGTAAATTATGTTCTATAGATTGCATTTTGCCTGTCTGTTATGTTTAATTATATTTGACCCCTGAATTATGACCTACAGATTGTTTTTCCCCCCCCCCATAGATTGTCTGGTCTGAATGCATACTTGCTTTACAACACCAGATGATACCTTGAGAAAGGGAGTGCAGCTCCTGTTTCACCGGCTACTCTGATTTCTCATCTCCTCGTCCTTTGATGGAAGGGTGCCGTGCTCATCCTAAAGCATGGTCCTCTTCATTGCAGGGCTTGTAGGCAGCGGTCAAGTGCTTGCATGGTTGTATGGTGAAGGTGTTTGAGACTCTTTGTTCCAGGACATGGGAGTGAACAGGAAATCAACATCATGTCCTTAGGCCAGGTCTTCATTTTGCAATCCTAGAATGTATTTTATCTAAAGTCACGAGCGAGCCCTCCAAGGCCCTGGGGACTCTAATACTAACTTTCGTGTTTAATAACGCACACCACTGCTGTGTGTCTCTGTTTTCTTCTCTCTTCGCTCCCTGCTCACATCCAAGGTCACTTTGCTATAGTGTTCGTTGTCTCTCATAAGTGGAAAGTTTAAGGTTTTGCCTCCTACAAATGAAAAACATTTGCCCATCACAGATTATTTTCGAGCACAAGTACAGAAGAGAAGATTAAATTACAATTCCACTGATTTGTTCATGTTTATTATCCTGGCAAATTTCACTTGCTGAATTAGGACAAATAATACATCTGTGGAGATACATCTGGAAAGCAAATTCCTCCTAAGAACATTTCATCCCTTTGGAGTGGGGATCTGGAGAGAGTCACAGAGAAAGAACAGCAGGTGTGGGGTGGGAAAGAGACAGTGAGAGAAAAGTCCAGCTTAATTGAAGTGAGGAGGTCCCGCTAGGCCGTGAGAATCAGGCACAGAAAGGGCCAGCAGATGCGTGCTGAGATGTCCGCTGTTAGTACACTTGTAGGGGATGCTCGTCTGACACATTTACACTTACATTTTAAACCCTTGCTTTGGAGTGAAGAAGAGACAGAATTTTGTTTCCTGCTAAAAGAATTCAATATCCTTGAAACCATTGGCTAGACAGTTTATCTTTTTCTCCCAAACTGGAATGCCTCTTTCATCAGGTACTAAAGATCTGTTCTTCCTTCTTTCTGATCTGTGTGTTTATTCTAGGGCCAAACCATGTTCTTTTGGTCATATTAGCTTAATCCATATGTGCATTAAAATGACAATAATGAGTGTAATGCTCCCAATATTGCAGGGGTCCTGGGAAATAGTGCAGACAAATGTTTTCTCTTAGGAATTTTACATTCTAAAATGTGTTAGTGTCTAGTATGTAGAGGCCCCCTCTCCACTATTCTTATGATGAACTTCTGCACAAATACTGTACATTTACATCACAAACAAACCCTTAAATTATTTCGTCTAATTCTTAATCATAAACCAGTTTGAGCTTTTATTGGAATTCATTACAGTTCTAGATCAATATAACAGAAATAACTCTATTATAAAGTATATCTTTGTATTTTTGGCATTGTATGACTTCCATCAATCTCCAATATTATTAGCACCTTAGTCTTTTGACTTCCCAGGCATTAAAACCTATCATCCATGTTTTCTTCTGTTTCCTGTAATTTCTAGAAATGCTTATACTACTTGGTTATTTGATGACTTAGCCTACCTATAAAACATGATATTTAAATTGTTATTATTTCTCTGTCTTCTACCTTTCAATGTTAATGGTCTTTGTATTGATTTTTGATGTATTTGCCATTACACAATCAGCTTTAGAATTTCATCACAGGTTTCTAACCTAGAGTTTTCATTAGTAAATCAAAATTGAAACTGTTCACAGAAGTATGTTGTATCTTAGCATTAAGCACCAATTTAGTAGGTTAGGTTTTAGTGTTTTCTAATATTGAGCTATCCCTGCATTCCTTCAAAATGCTATGCTTAGTCTTGGAATTCAGCTTTTTAAATTGACACTTGTTTTTAATTTGCTGGGTTTTATGTGCAGCTTCGACACCATACTGCATCCATATTCCTTAGTGAGATTTTACAGTTTTTGTCCTCGCCTGTCTTCATCGGGACTAGGAAATAAGGTTATGGTAGCCCTGCAAATTGCATTGGGAAGCTTTCCATCTTTTGCTATGGTCAGAAATGTTTTGAATAACATAAGGATTATCTGTTCACTGCAAGTTAGATATAATTCAGCTGTGAAACCATCTGGGCCTGGCACATATTTTAGAGAATAGATAATCTTTGAAGAATGTTTGTGGTACAGCGGGAAGAAGACATCTTTGTAGTTAGAAAATTCTACTTGAATCTCTGCCCAACTGCTCATTGTATGATGGGCGGATGACTTGCTTTTCTCAAGGTAAGATGGTGATCTCTGTACCTTCCTGTCTCAGAGGGAAGAGTATTTCTCAGGGACATTTAAGAAGTAAATGCCAAAGGAAGGAGCCGGGTACTGTAGGACACAAAGCAGGCACTAACTAAACAGTTACCTCCCTTTCCTCTGTCCTTGCCGTCATAGCTGTTCCTCTGGGGGTATGTTCATTCCCACAGTCTACCTCAGCAAACACCACACTATCTCCATGCCTTGGTTTGAATGAGAATTGCTCCCTCTAGGCTCACGCATTTGAATACTTAGTTCAGAGTTGATGGTGCTGTTCTGGCAGGTTTAGGTGGTACAGCCTTGCTTCAGGAAGTACATCACTGGGAGGGAGCTTTATGGTATAACCTCACACTATTTCTCGTTTCCTTTCTATACTTCCTGTGTTTGTAGATGTGATCTCTCAGCTTACTGCTCCTGCTGCCATGCCTGCCGCCTCCTGTTATGAGACCCTACCATAATGGACTATTATCCCTCTGGAACATAGCAAAATAAGCTTCTTCTATAAGTTGCCTTGGTCTTTCCATTGAATCCCAGAAACAAACAAACAAAAAAAAAAATACACCCGTTAGCACTAAAGTTAAGATCCTCCCTTGGCAGTGTTCCTGTCTTCAGATCAACCTTGAGCACCTAAGTTATTAGACATCTACAGCATGACCTCGCTATGTCATTCTGACCAAAGCTCAGAACAATCTGATGAATGGGTGGTCCCCAAACTTGCAGTTCTTACTCAGCATCCCCCAAAGTTTCCAAGGGTCTGGGGATTTTTGATCTCTAAAAGAGTATCATCTGGTAGGTAGCCCTTCGGTCCTGGCTCAGAGCAGAGCTGATGGGTTAAGGCATCCGTTTAGAGCTGTTCTCACTTAGCTCAGAGGCAGGCAGTGGTTTCGTTCACTCAGCGCTAATATTTGCTTTGAGCTATTTCTATGCAACAGGTTCTTTTTTAAATTGCCGAAGTGGCTACATGAGCAGTTTCTGAATGAATTAAAAAGGAAAGGAGACAGATATTTTTCAGATAAGTTTCAGTTAGGACTGTATGAGGATAAGATAATCTTGAAGCAATGAAAATAAAAGTATTACATATAATAGATCGTATCTGAGAAACTGAAAAGATTTTTTTACTGTTTACACAAATATGAGCCACTGTCTGAGGGATTCTTTAAAGAAATCAGTCATTTTTATATTTAGCAAGAAGTATTGAGGAGTCCTTGGAAAAGGGATTTATCCTCCATTTTCTTTCATTCGGATTGAGTTTTAGCATGAATTTTATTTAATTTAAATTTTAACTTTTTCAAGAATTTTATACATGAGTAGTGTGTTTACAATGTTTCTGCCCCTCTCTCGCCCCCCTCTCCAATCCTGCCCTCTAACTCCTGCTCAAATTCATGAAGTATGAATTTTAAAATGTTAGTTTATCTTATCCAATATATTACATGATAGTAAGGCCCATCCTCTCTCCTTCAATTATTTATTTATTTATTTATTTATTTATTTATTTATTTGGACTTTAGCATTGTAGCTTGGCTGTTTGAATTCTCTCATCCCATCACATGGGCGCCACGTTCATCCAGCTCTATTTGTCCCTCACAACCTTCTAGAAGCAAAATTTACTACAAGTTTGGCCCAGGAAGCATTCTGAAACTTAAGCTTTGTTTGGGGTGTTTTTGAAAAGGAAATTTGCCATCATCAAATACGGTTTCGGGAGCCCACACAGAATGTGTGGCATGGGTCCAACAGTTCTTTTCTGGTTCCTTTGAGATTTGTTTATTACTTTGAAAATCGGAATTTCCATAAAACAGCGTAATACTTGCCTGCTTCATAGCTCAGTAGAATAGCTGAGCAAAGAGATTTAACTTAATTTGAAGGTTGGTTTCGCCATATGTATTAGCAACGATAAAAGCAACACACAGAGTAAAACAACCATGACCGACCGAGTACACAGCAGAGGAAGCTCAGTGTCTCTTTGCCTCTTATGCAACCTTTAGGCTCACCAGAACGTTGTTGAGCTTTGCTGGAATGACTCAGACCTTTCGGATGCTTGTGTGAGGAGTTAAGAGTGAACTGCTTATCCTTGAGGGGGTGGATTAGGAGTGGGCTATAAAGCATGGTGTTGCTGACAGCTAAAGCAAATTGTCTTTCAGTTCAAGTGCAGAAGACTGCTACCAGGACCGGCTATGAGTTTCGGTATGTTTACGTGAGTCCTTAGGACTCTTCCCGCTCCGTCTCACAGGTCAGAACTGCTAGGGTCATTTTAGCATTGGCCATCTGGTCCTCATTTGCATATGCCCACCAGAAATTCCTGCTTCCAGGCAGGATTTTGTCTGGAGTATAAAGGTTACCTCTCTCCCTCCCTTCGTATTTTGACTTACATCTTGCGTGTATGGATGTAAGCCAGTTTCCAGCCCTCCATACTAGAATAAACGGTAATGTCACTTACAGCTGTGCACCCAGCAGCGATGCTTGTCACATAGGTACTGTTTGTTACATCTCCCCAGCTCCTCTAGCACTTGGTGGGTTAGCCCTATCAGGCCTTGTCAAGTCTGGAAAAGATTATATGGATCGTCCTGGCCACTGATCTTTAGAGTGATTTCTGGGACATTTGAACTAGGCCTTTGCTCTGCTTCAAGCAAGATGCAGGGGCCTCACACACTTCGGTCCAGCAGCGGGACACCTTGGTCACCCACAGCTCTAAGAGGGCACCACCATGCTTACCAAACGGAAGCATGTAGCATGCCACTTGAAGCAGCGGAGACTGGGGAATGGGGAGAGTGTCGAGCACAGCATAATTTAACTTATTCTTGTACAACAGTTGACATGTGTTGCTTAGAAATGCTGTTCCTTCCTTCAAATCAACTGTTGCTGAGTCTGATGTTCTTCCCACTTTAACAATATCGAATGTCTTTGCTCAGAATTAAAAGTTTGGCATCTGGAGGGCCGTCTCTGCCATGCTATTGTTGTATTTTAACTATACCCATTTATGAAATCCATAAGTCTGGGAATTGCTATGTTCCCTCCAGCTCCGTCACCCAGTGAGAATAGTCCAGTCCAGCCATGGTTATCTAAAGCATGCTCCATCTCTTAAACTCAACTTCCTTGATAATCACCTATACAGTGTGTGAGTATTGGTGGCATTTAACCCCAGCCCATCATATGGGATATGCAAGGACTCAGTCTCTTCTTGAGCGTCACCTCTCGCCACCTGCACTCCTTTGGTAACTTCTGCCAGTCATGCTGAAGCGACTGGCAGAGAGCAGGAAAGAGCAGCTGCCGTAGCCAGCAGGATCTCACCACTCAGAGTCACAGTTCTTTCAGGTTTCTTCAGAAAGTCAAGTCTGGTGAAACACCAGCCTGTGAGTTTTCTTGTAGCATCTTGAGTTACCTAGAGCAGAGACACACCGTCTGCCATGTTAACCTGTTAACTCCAGAGCTCATAGGAGTATGGCTCATAGGAGCAACCAGAGAGTGAGTTTGCTGGGGAACCAGCGGAACAGATGCATTTCACAGGTTAACCACACACTACTTAATTTGGAGTGCAAAGCCTCCTGGTCGCTTTCCCTTTTTGAATAACAGCAAGCGTAGGCTTTCAAGGCCTCCCACCCTATAAGGAAACGTACAATTATTACAGTTCTACTTGAATGGCTTAATTTTCCAGTGAAAGGACAAGCCTTTCTTTCATCTCATTCATCCAGTTAGACAGGATCGTCCCCATTGCTGTCCTAAGGATATTTCAAAACCGCAGGTATGCGTGTGGTTTCCAGAGCCTGAAAGCAGAAAGCCGCATGTTCGTTTAAAAAGTATGAGTATTTTCATTTCTATTGTTAAAAGTAGAAACTATTCACGTATTCGCCCTGAGGACAGCCGTGCATGGCAGAGGTATGTGCACTGTGCATTCTTTCCTGTCTCTCCTGCTGGCACCTATGTTCCTTGAGCTCAACACACAGTTCTTTGTTCACACGGCAAAAGGTTCACTCCGTCTGCAGGCACAGAGAAATAAAACGTGCAGACCATGATTTATGTTGCACACACACCCCTTAACGTGAGGTATCTGGGACTCTGGGCTCATGCATGCTCAGCGTATCTGTGACATGCGACCTCTCACGTGGTTTGGAAAATATGCATAAGTTACCTCTCCATGTACACAAAATTTCAGGCTGTACCTGCGAGCCAGTGATTACATTTGAGGCAAATAGCTTGAAATGAGTCTTGACTTCCTCATCTTCTCAGTTTGCTTTGACTCTGATCAACTCATCTCAGCGCCAACTCCCCCGTCATCCCAATCCTGTAGCGAGAAGTGGCAACAGAGAGCATGGGTAGAGAGAAAGACTCTTCTCCGGTCTCTTTCTCAGAGCCCTTTTCAAGTTAGTAAGAGAAAGTGCATAGTTTTACAATGGAGCTAAGTACTTGACTCATCCTAAAGGTATTCAAGGTGCTTAACAGTCCTTTATACAGACGTCTGCTGAATTCGAACGCCATACCCGTTCTCCCTGCACCATATCCAATAACCGTGTCTAGCTAAGCAACACAAGGCTTTTTCTTTTTTCCAAAATGAATTCTCTGCCCGTGTGTACAGCGTGAATTCTGTGTGTCTGCCTCCCGGAGCGTGTGTGCTCACAGCTGTGGTCACACACCCTTTGCAGAAAGCACTGCTAATGAGGACTTCCTGTTCTCGTGGCTTTAGGTGACTAAGAAACCTGAGGGTGTTTAGGCTGATGAGTGATGTGCTTGACTCCAGTCTGTGCCCGCCCGGCTCCAGAGTTTATCTGCTTTCTGTTTGTTTTCTGTGCTCCTATTAGGTTGTTGTTAGTTACATTCTGATGTTTGTAGTTTGGGGAAATCTGTATCTTTGTTATTTATGTTATCAATAATGTGACCTGGGCCTTCCTCAGCAATGTTCCAACTGTTCCCAGGTCCTCAATCACTAATTATGCAGATGAACAGATTGTGGAAACTCTTTCCTTATGGCCGCATTCTGGAGGAGTTGTTTTTATTAAATTGCGGATGTCTTGAATTATAATTAGGTACTGGCCCATATATATACAGCATCTTTCTCTCTCTCCTCCACATCTCTTCCTCTCTCTCCTCCTCACTATCTGTCTTTTCATCTCTTCTCTTTGTTTTTGAGTCATCTCCTTTCTTTTTTTTTTTTTTTTTTTTTTTTTTTTTGCTACAGGCAGGAAATTTCATTAAAAGGGAACGAAAGTGAGAGGAGCCTCAAGTCATTAGTTGCAGAAGTAAGCTTGCTTCGTAGCAGATGTGACGGGGCAGCAGGCTGGATCCAGGAGGTTCTATTTCTTGCAAAAAGTCACTAGGATGTGGAGTTGTCTGCCAGACAAAGCGGTAGAAGTTGGAGAGCTTAACAAGTTCAAGGACAAGGAAGGGATTCATTCACGGCCTTGTGAAACAACAGCCTGGCCGGTCTTCTAAATGACGTTTATTTAACAGCAGTCAAAAAGAATATGGGGGGTTAGAAGGACACCCAGTTCACTGTAGTTAGCCAAATCCTCGTATGACCCATCCATGTGCTTGTTAAATAAACTGTATTGATTTTGTTATTTGTGATTTACTAAGCACTCAAGTGTGTCAAATATTCTAAGAAAGATAGAAAATATGGCCTCCTTGATGCTCCCAGAAACATCTGACCTGAAGTGACTTTGAGGACTTTTGCATGACTCAGACATCGTGGCTATAAGTTAACTAGGATTTCATTTAAAAACGTATATACAAGCCGGGCGGTGGTGGCGCACGCCTTTAATCCCAGCACTCGGGAGGCAGAGGCAGTCGGATCTCTGGGAGTTCGAGGCCAGCCTGGTCTACAAGAGCTAGTTCCAGGACAGGAACCAAAAGCTACGGAGAAACCCTGTCTCGAAAATAAAATTAAAAAAAAAAAAGTATATACATAGATGCCTATTTGCTGAATAATGAGCAGTGGGGGAGGACCGAGTATGGAGTTTGCAATAGAGCAGAAAGAGCAGCAAGTTCTACGAATACAACAAAACCAAAGCAAACAGACCAAATGTTCCCCTTACTGTTCTAACTTATTTTCTGGCTTTCATCCTGTGGCTCTGAGAGGGATGGAATTTCCTTTCCACTTTTTAATTTTAGATAGAGACTCAAGACAATAACGTTCCATCATCACCAATGAAGAGAAAACCTAGTCTCCAATTATTACCAGGTGAAAGACTTATGGGGGGGGCGCTTCTCTGGAGGAGGAGCTGGGGTTGGGAGAACTTAGTGTTGGTGTAAACATTCATTCGCTGGCACAACAAGATAACTAAGGACTAGAGAGCATTCAGTGCACAGCGAGCAATCGGGAAACCGTCAGTGGCGACCGTGCCTTTCCCCCTTGTTCGAGGAGGTAAAACACCTGTACCCTAAGTGGGAATAAAGCCTTAATGTTGTTCTTGGGTGAATAATCATTCTGATTGATACTAGTCTTTGATGAGAATGCTGATGGGAGTGGAAATTACATTGTCTCACAGATAATTAAGAATTATCATTGTTAAATAAACTTCCAAATGCGAAGGTGTCCGTTCTAGCTGCTTGAGACAGCACTGAACACCCCCTGGGGCACAGACACTTATCTCAAAGGACTTCCTGAGAAGGAAGCCCACACAAGGCCCTGTCAAAATGCCCCTGTGACTCACCCCTTGCAGACAGAAATCTGTAAAGATGGCTATGGTGTTTGCATCCCAACATTTCCTGTTTCTGTTATCAGTGCCTCCCGATGGTGTGGGACGTCTCCACAACCAACACATTGCTACAAACACATTCAGTCTAAACTGAAGGCCATTGAGTTTCTACTTATGATCCTTTTGCCTGATCTAGGATCCCAACCAGGATACTGTACTGCATTTAGTTTCTTTTTGGAATAGTTTTGTGTCCTCTAGTAACAACTTCTGTTTTTCTTGTTCTTGATGACCTTGAGTTGACAGTTTTAAGGAACACTGACAGATGTTTATTAGAATGTTCCCCAGTTGGAATATCATAATGTATACATATATATACATTATGATATTATATATAATTATACACATATATCTAAGTATATATGTGTATATATTATTATATATGTAATTATTATATTTGAATAGAGCTACATAATTAGAATAAGCTAGAGGAGCTGGAGAAAAGGAGCACAGAGGTAGACTGCCCATACTATGAATTCACATGCATGTGTGCACTGTCTGTAGACATCCCCTAGATGCTGCTCTTGGTTACCTGCACAGGCTGTGCTTTCTGATTTCTCCACTGAAGATAACCCTTCCTCCTTTTCCTTTATCACTCTATTAGGAAGGGAGGAACTGAGTACAGCTCCCTTCATGAGTAGACAGGCTCTACCTCCTTGAGATTGAAGAATAAATAGAACTTTTCTGGAATGCTATTGTTTTAAGATATACACACCAGAAAAATTCCAATTTTTTTAGTGTTATATTTTCTCATTTTAATTTACTGGGCTAGTCTGGCCATTTCTTGAAAAATTTCATTGTTAATAAAAAAATTTATGTAATTAGATTTTTTCATTTCGATTTTTAAAATACAGCAATTACAAACATGATAGCCATTGAAGGACAAATTAAAAATCATTGAAGCTCAATTAAGTCAATTTAACTTTCAATTTCATGTTTCTCCAAATGTTGGCACACATATTTTTATCCCAGCTCTGACTGTCCTCAGGCATTTCCAAGGGATCTGATCTTCTGTGTTTCAATGTGTGCTCAGCTGCTGTTTAGAATGCAGATGCACTAACCTTCAGAGATTACCAGATGCTCCTTCCTCCTCCCCTCTCCCTCCTCCACTACACCCTTTTCAGTAGTTCCTAGTCTGATGATGCCATTTTTTTAAATCTCCCATTTCTTGGGTATGTATAAAAACATCAATGAAAAAACCTCAAATTCTAACTTGCATCTCTGTGAAGTCATTTGCAGCACCAAGACGGCTTTGGTACTTGAATTTAGGCTCTCTAGGTTGAGAATATGAAGAGATTTCATTTCATGTACTAGATCCGCTGTTTATTAGGAGCCAGAAGGAAGTTTTATTGGAAAGGGTTTAGGGGAATTTGCCCAGGGATGTAGGGAAAGAGTTGTGAGGGATATATTATGGGACTGAGAGGGGAAAAGTGTGGAAAGGAACCTCTGCATGCGACCTATGTGCCCATATAACTTTATAAAGCAAATTGTAACTTAATAGAGGATTTTAATGACTTTTTAAACATTTGACATTATTCTTTTATGCTATCAGTTATCAATCTCATGCAAAATGAAACCATCATTTCTCATTGTTTAGCCTAGCACCACAGATGAATATGTGGGAAACTTGCCTGAATCATGGCTGTAAAGGAAAATTGAGGAAGACGGGAGGACTTCTCTTCCAAGATAGAAGTTTTAGTTTCGTGTTGCACTTTTCCATTCAAGTCAAAGGTCAGAATGGGAACACATGGTGAAAGCATCCTGGGATGGGGCAAGAAGTTGACCTTCAAAATGTAAGGGGCGCTGAGATGAATTATGAGGTCTACCTCTCTCCATTGGCCGTTGGTCCCATCCAGCCCTCGGTAAGTACTAAAAAGAACACTTCACATTTTAAAATTATTTGCCGTGATGAAGTAACTCATCAGAGACCAGTCTCAGTACTTTATTTATAAATCATGAGGACTAGGAACTTTCCCTGTGCTACAGAGTCTATTTACCTCCTGTCAAGTTGCCATTTCTCCACCTGCGCTGATTTACCCCTCGGAGAATTCCTTGCAGGGCACTCTTTGATTGTTTGCTAAATTTATCCAGGAGACGCATTGAATAAAATTAATTTACTAAAAAAAAATGAGATAACTATTTTTGTCCTAAAAATTCTGAGTTAGCTCAAAAGCACTGTAGAGATAATGTGGAAAGAGCAAGAGGAGAGTAGACAGCTGCAGACCGGGAATATCTTGGTTTTTAGTCCTCTAGCCATTTGGCAAAAACAAATTTTCGTATTTCCCACATTCTTTCCAGGGCAAGAGGTGAAGAGGCTAATGTAATATTTTATACTTGACTTAAAAATATTTAATGTTCTAAAGTTATTTGACAGACAAATTAAGAAATTTATTTAAAAGTTTGCAGATAAAGGAAACCAAAAAGGATGACCAGTGTTCTGAAGCCCAGCCTGAGGACTCAAATCCAAATCCTCTTATCACATTGATGTGTAATACAAACCAAATGGGAAGAAATTTGATGATTACTAGTGAGAGCATATTTTACTCACGCGAACAGAACAATGCGATAAGCATGCTCACTCAAAACTTAGTCCCTTAGATGGACCTGAATATAATTCCTGGTAATGATAAATCTATTAGAATATTTAGAAACCATGGCATGTGTAAATTAATTGTGATGCATTCATACAGAGTACTATACAGAAATGGAACTACAATAACCCATGCCAAGAAGCTTCATATCAGAAGGGATGCTGAGTGAGAAAACACAAGTCACCAAATAGTGCATAATGCATAATTCCATATGAAATAATTTAGGAGAGGAGAGAATAGTCACATTTGGGCAGGATGTGAGGGCAGAGGGCACTGAGATGCTACGAGGATGTGTGACTTTGCTGGGACTACGACGGTCTGCTCTTGACTTGAAATGTCGGTCCAGAGGAACTTTTGTGTCATGGAAATCAGCAAGTGATCAATGCATGACTTGTTGACTTTTCTGTTTCATGGGATCTTAGTGTCTTTTCTCTTGCAATTGACAAAATATCTAGACAAAAGTAACTCAATGGGGAAACATTTATTTAGTTCACAATCTGAGGCTACAATGCATTACTGCAGAGGATGGGGGTCACAGTGTCAGTCAGGCTTGTAATTCATGAAGAATAATAAATGCACACACATTAGTACTCAGCTCACTTCCACCATTTACACAGTCCTGAATTCCCATGACCTACCTGTAATGGGTGGATCTTCCTGCCTCAACTGAAACTCAACCAAAATAATCCTCCACTGGGGACAGATGCGAGAGCTCAGTGAGTGACCGTGCTTGCTGCCAAGCCTGACCACCAGAGTTTGATCTCTGGGTGAGTTTGATCACAAGATAGAAAGAATTGACTCTGCAACGTGTCCTTTAATTTCTATACACACGCCATGGCACACACCCTTCTTCTCTCCCCATACAACAAATAAAGAAATGCAATAAAAATAACCCCCAAAATAGAATCATTCACAGGCATGCCTAAAAACCTAGTATTCAGAGGATTTTTGGTTTGGTCAAGTTGCAATTGGCAATTGACATTCATCACCACAATGTTATACTTAATAAAGATTTATTTTTTAAGAATGAGATTATTTCTATTTAGATATGCAGACATAGATACTATTGGATTAGGTCATCTTAAGTGCTAGGGTGTGTGTGGTTCATGTGGTTACAACCAAGAGGTTAGAGGAATTGGATCACTTTTGCATACAGCTGAGGACCTTTGGTTCTTTCTACTACTCCTTAGCATCAAGTACCAGTGGGATGACCTGTTTTCACCTTAGAATTTCCTGAAGTAGGGCTTACGCTGTTGGTGTTTGCATTGTTAGTTTTCAAAATATTTTACCATATTTAGAAAATGATTTTTTGAGGAATTCATATGAGTACTGTTTCTACATCATTTCCCCATCTTTCTTCTTCGTCCAACTCCTCCTAAGTCTCCCCCACTCCTTGTCAAATACATGGCTTTTTATTATCTATTACTGTAACATTATATATGTATATATATATATGTTTATGTATAATATTTTAATATATATGTATATATATAAACTTATAAATACAAACTTTTGAGTTCACTTGGTATTGCTCATCTGTATGTATATGTATGTTGGGATGATCTCTTAGAAAATAGCAACCTATTAGGTTGCTTGCCCATGAGACAATTGATTCTCTGTCTACTAGCAGTTTATTAATTGCCCATAGCTCTTTATCTAGATATGGAGCCTTGTGACATTTCCCCCATCCACAATGGCAGGTCAAGTGGAGATGCCTCTTTTTTTTTTTTTTTGAGGTGGGGTCTTATTTAGACAACCACATTTTTGAGATTTAATTAGTACATCTTCCCTGTTATATATAGGAGACAACAAACTTCTTGGCCATCTTCTCTTACAGTCCTTTCAACCCCTCTACATGAGGTTAGCCTTAGGTATAGGGGAAGCACTGTAGGTGTTTTGGTTGTGAGCCAGGCTTTTAACAGCAGAGTTATCTCTCTAAAACAGCATTGTAGGTGTAACCCACCATGGCCAACAGCTTTCTCCATTTTGACTGGTTATGGCTTTCTCTGATGGTCTATGCCTGATGCAAGAAAGCGACTTTGTGGAAAGAAGAAAGATAGACTTAGCACTTTGTTTAGAATGCAGTTAGCATCGTGCTGGTTTAGGGAAGTGGAAGTAGATGGTTCTCTTTGACTCATCAGGGCCTATGGACTCATCAACCACAGGTGATTACAGACCCAGGCACAAGCCTCTCCAGATGAGTGGGTCTCAAGTTCAATTAGATCGTTGTTGGCTAGCCCAGCATATAAGCGATGCTATTTTACCATTGGGGGTCTTGCTGTGGTTAATAGACTTCACGGAACTACTGATTGTTTTTCTGTATTGGCAGCTTTCATTGCTCCTTTTGGTGCTAGGAGAGCTGTTTTTCTGGGAGGGTGTTTCTAGATCAGAGCCAGCTTGATTCCTCAAAGTCCTCTGTCCAAAATGTGTGGTGTCTTGAAAAACAGAGTCTTACCTTCAACATCTAGAAGACAACTAAGGGCAAGATCAATAACATATAATGCTTTGGGGTTGGAAAGGGGTCTCTTGGAGTCCCCCTGGCTGACAACTGTAAAGGTTTCCAAGGCCTTGCACTGGAGTTTTGTTAGATAATCTTGGCATTATCACCCCAAGTGACATAGTTCATTTAAACAGTGCATCTAGCTGAAACCTGAACATTTTATGAAAAGAAGGGCTTGAAACTTGATGGTCTTAGTGTAGAAATAAAGAACCCCAAGTGCCAGAATATTTCCTGTAGCATCTGAGGTTGTGCTGTCAAGGCACGAGGGAGAAAATAGGCAGTTTGCTCTGTTACAAGAATAGGTTATGAATGTCACAAAAATCTTTCTTTCAGTTTTAAGCCTTCTTGGCCATTCATTGTGCTTACTGGGAAATGAAGAACTGATTATCAATTGGCAAGACCTACAGATGGCAAGATAAATGCTTTTATCCTGGACTCTGAATGAGATGGCAAAATCCAATGATCTTCCTGATTTCTTGATCTAATGAGATCATTTTTAAGACTGAAGCTAGATATATAAAGTAGAAGAGAGGCCACGGCTTTAGCTGAATCTTTATCAGTTTTATAAGGTACAATGACAAGTCTACATACCATGTTTGAAGGAGTCCCAGGTTAGACTCTTAGACTCTGGTGAAGAGAGCAGAGGTTACAAGGAGGAATTAGGAATGCGGATTTAATGAATACGATGGTTTGAATATGGATTTTTTTCCCCACAAATTCATGTGTTAATTGTATGGCCTTCAGCTGGGCATGCTATTTTGGGAATTTCTGGAAATTTTAGGGGGTTGAGTCCATCTGAAGAAAGTGGGTTACTGGGATGGGATCTTGGGAGGGAGAATCTGTGTAATCAACCTTCTCCTCCATACAGCGCTGCCATTGTGATGTTTCATCCCTGAAGTGATGGAGGCAGTTGTCCATGGACTGAAGCCGCTGGAACTAAAGACTGGATAAACCCATCCTGCACTTGTTCTGGTCAGGCATATTGTCACCAAAGTGGAAATGGGAAAGAGCACATGTGGGTAGCATCAAAACTCCAGCATCCTGTGCAGTGACTATTAGTACAAACTTGTGTTTCTGGGCTCTTTCTCTTTTCCTGGGACAATTTACTTAGCTTCGTGCAATAGTCCCTTTGCTTATCTACAAGAGAGCCAACATGGCATATACCTTAGAAATCTGTTACAGAATTTATATACGGGGATGTATAGAAGATAGCTGCCAAAATTCCTAGCACAAATTCAGCATTCAATCAATTATGTTTTTAGCTAATGCTATCTTAGGACCTGCCCGTGCCGATGTGCAAGATCATAATTTTAGGGCCGCAAGAACAATTTCAAATCCCCGTGAACAGGGAGGATGGGTGTGTAAATCAGTGCTGACGTTGGTGCAGGTCAGGGAAGAACTCAAAGACAGAACGTTTTCAGCATATGCTTTAGTGTGGGCTAGATCTGAAAGGCCTGACTGTATTGTCTGGTCACATAATTTGTCAGCACAGCCTTTCACTATTCCCTACGTATTTATAGATATGCATATGTGAGGTTTTCCGAAATGATTCTTGCCTTTGGAATTTGAGTTGATTTCATCATTTCCCCCTAACATTTAAGTAAAACAGTTATACAAACTTTCTTTTCAGAGTCTTACTAAATATGTTCAATTTCCTTGTACTTCAATCTATAAAAAGGATTCTAAGTTTTATGATTTATTTTCTTCTTGAAAAATTTCAACAGAGTTCGTTTTTTCCCAGGGGATTCATAATCTCCAACCTGTCCACTCAGTGGTCCTAACAGTTATATGCTTACTTCCTCTCCTTCTTACTCATTTATTAACCTGCAACTTCTCGTCATTTTATTTATTTTTGAAACAAATGCTCTTTCTCTAGTTCTAACTTGCAAGTCGGCCACCGAGGCTTCCTTCCATTGGTTTGCAGGCACCCTCAAGATTCAAGAAATTATCTTCTCTACACTATGAGAGCCATACAGAAGAGCCTCCAAAAACATACTCTCTTCTCCTGTAGTTACTTTATGGGGGAAAGTAGGATATCTTTGCCCTTGAAAATTATCTGCAAGTGTTATTGTCTCTGCTTATGGGGTTTTTCTGATTTGAACATGCAGTCACTGGCTATGAATTAGCAACTCTACCTTAAAGAATAAAAGTCTCATAGGAGGAGTTTTGGATTTCCTTTCCATGTGAGCTCAGGAATGTATGTTCCTTGGCATATAAATGGGAAATAATATGATTCATTATTTATCCAAAGATGAATCCATTGTTGAGAACCTTGAAATGGGCCAACTTGCCTTCGGCTGTATTCAGAGGGAAGTTTAACCCACCAGATAATTACAAGAAATTATAAAACTGAATCTTTTCACTCATACCCCTATTAAAGTCAGCATTCATATATTTGCATGATATTCTGCATATATTGTGTGGTGAACTGGGTTATTTCTATAAAATTCTTCAAAATTCCTAACTTCAGGGAAGCCAAATAATTAATGAGGCAATTGTGTTTGCTTTCCTAATGTGATCCGAGCCAAAGAAAAGCATGGTACAACCCAGAGACCTGTCAACAGCAGCCATTTATCCTGGGCTGCTTTCCTGCCCCATCCACAGACTCCCATAATAGACTTAGATTAAGAATTCTTTACAGCAACAAGAACAGTGTTTGTGTCCAGTTCATTGTTACATGAACCTTTGTGTTATCATTTTATTCAGGAACTCTACTTTTCTCAGCTTCCGATTTTATTTCTTATAACGTGGCTGCATTTTCTTATAATTCTCTCTTTGTAACGAACTGTAGACCCCAGAATTGTCATTCTTAAATTATGTGAGAGTCACAAATAATTCAACTTCCTAATGCACAGTTGTCTTATCTACAAGACAAACATCATGCCTCAAGGAAATTTAAAGACACCTAAATATAAAAATATGACAGAAAGTGGTTGGGAAGGAGTATATGTATAAAAATTGGTCATTTTCCCCCGTTCCACCTCTCACTGCACCCCATTCTGCTATGTGAACTATACTGCATCAAATATTATCATTTTCCAAGGTTTCAACATTTCCAAGGTTTCAAGGCACCTGTCTAGAGAGTGCAATGAATGCATCCATCCAGGTGTTTGGCCTCCGTGATGACAGACATCAAACACTTTTGGAGCCATCTGGGTGACTGACATGAGTATTCCGTTCCCTTGAATTCTGATCTATGTAGCTTTGACCGGAGGGAAAAAAATAATCAGAGTTTTCTAAAATTGCATATTAGCGAGTTTTTAGAAAGGCGTGTGAATATTTTCTGTTTCCTTTGAAATGGTTCTTATCTAAGCCACTTTTGAAAAGACAAAGGTTATTTGATTTCAACATTATTCCTGAAATCTCAAAGTTTCACAGAGGACAAGGAAATGACTTTCACTCCAAAAAATAAAGAATCAGGAAAGCTGAGTGATATCAGATTTCAGGACTGAGAAGGAGTTAGTTCGTGTCGCTGAGACAAGGAGGAAGACTTTTGACCTTCAGCTGTAAGCTTCCACTTTCCCTGACATATTCTTTGCATGTAAGTTGGATATGGCTGGAGCGATCCAAGCACAAGCCCACATACACTATACACAGAAAACACACAGAATAAAATGACCCTGACCATTATGTTACTCCGACACGATGTCTTCCCAGATGTTTCCTAAATTTCTTTGGAAGTCACAGAAGAAAGAAACAAGATTTCACCACACCTAGTCACACGTTCATGCAGTGACTGTGTTCCAACATCTGCCATCCAGGTCACTGCTTGAATAGACATTGCATTAAGATTTGGTGTCCTGTGAGCAGCTGATGCAATTTTCCTCGGTCACAGGGATGAATCTTGGATAACATTTCTGGCTCTGAGGAATCCCCAAGTCACAGAGAGACAATTTGGTTGACCCCAAGGCTTGGCGCTCCTGTTACAGCGTGTTCCGCAGCAGAGTCCCTGGGGATAACGTGAGAGATTTTAACAGTGCCGAAAGCCGCCCCGTAATCATCCTGTGTGGATTTCACTGGCATTCCAAAGACATCCCAAACAATTCCAAGAAGACTTTGGGGACCCAGTGAGGTTTTCTAAACATTTTCTTTCTGTCTGGAAACACTGAAGATAAACAGCTTCCTCTAACTCCCAGAACAACACGGAGCCATTTGATCGGGAACACAAGTCATCAACTGCCATTCCATGCCCCAAACACAAAGAAAGATCAAAGGTGTTGTTTTCCATACTTTACCTTGAATGGGGCATGTCAGAAGAGTGCAACTCACTTCCACATGATGTAGTCTGATTAATTTGTAACTAAATGCAGAAGTAGGTAGCAAGAAGGGCAGAGAGAACATTTCTGTTACATGGATTGGTTGGTAATCTGATCAGCTGCAAAGTAGTGTGGAAGACAGAGGTTGCCAACAGGCAATGTCCCCAACAGCTGATTGTCTCGGTGAGATCTTCAGCCATTAAGATGGGAACATGACAACCGGCCTTGGCTTAGGGGCAAGCATTCAAAATTTGGACTCAAACAAGTAGTATCCCAAGGCCAGTTGGAACAGTCTGTGAGAACCAAATACTACATCTTCTGGAGTTGTGGAGACCATTAATGCTACCTTGGTGGCTTAAAATTGGCCATAGCAGCAGTATTTATACTGTAGATAGGGACAGATGTCATAAATCAGGGCTTTTGTTTCTTGAAGAGCTTGTTGCTAACCCCTCGTTAGAATCTCACTGAACCAAACAAACTTAACTTTTAAAAAGTCTAGCACTGGCACTTGTGACATAGGGACTTGTCGAGTCAGCAATGCTCTGAACCAGAGCCATGGTCTTTGATTAGGAATGGTAATGGTATTCGTTTTGGAATACCCATTTCAGGATCCAATCAGCCTGTGTTCGTAACCCACCTTTAAATGTTCACTTAATAAATACTAAGAGTGCCTTTCCTCTTTCAGCCAGGAGCAGCAGCTAGCGCTGGAGGTACAAAGATGGATGGATGGCCACAGACCTCCGAGGAGACGGTAACAGAGACATCAAATCCTGATTATAATGCAGTATTAACATCGCTTGTGTGAAATATAAAAATGGTCAAGGTTGGAAGAGAGACCACCACTGTCAGTATTTGTTAAGGTTCTAGGAGTCCATGCTATAGGAAGCTTTGTAAATCTGTTTGTATACATGCCAAGTTGTAGATATTTTGGATTTGGAAAAAGAAATTTAAGACTTCTGTAGAAATACATGTAAAGCCGAGAAACACTTCGGAATTGGGAAAATACCAATTTGTGGGTTTAGCATGGGAGTAGGGCTCTCTTTCCCCGAAGTAACTCTTCATTGCCTGCCATTTATTCCACCCAGCTGATTCCTGGGGATCTGAAAGTAGAATTGTAGTCTATTGGAATTATACTTTCCAAGGTAAATATTTGTAGTAGGCTCGCTCATAACCTTAATACTGAATATCTGTACTATTAGATTGTAGCTTCCTTATGTGTAACTGTGAATGAATACCTGACACAAGCAGTGTTAGTGGAGGGAGGATTCATTTTTGCTCTCAGTTCAAAGTATTCATGGTCTGGGCCTCTCTTGATTTTGGGTGTATGGTGAGACAGAACACCATGGAGGCTGGAGCACATGGCAGAGGCAATTCACATAGCAGACAGGAAGCAGAGAGAAGATAGTGGACTGGAGACCAGGTATAACCTTCACTGTCTTTACTGTCTTCACTGTCATTACTCCAGCTAGTCACCACCTGGTAACATTTCTGTCAATCATTGACACCGTCTAGGGAAGAATCATCCAGAATATGAGTCCACGAGAGACATTTCAAACAATGACTCAAGCTAAAAGACAACATTCCTTTCAGAATTAGCCGTGAGTGAGGCATTATAGATTGTTTATCTGAATGACACTACTGTGAAATAGGTGTCATCTTCATTCTGTGGGAGAGGAACCTGGGCATGGCAGCACTAAGTAATAAATATTAGCATGACTAGTTCAATAATTTAATTACAATAACAACTTTATGATGTCTTTTCATTGATGTCTCTTTGAGAAGGAGAAAACTGGCTACTGGGAAATCTTGGTGACATGATTTTTGTCATAACTTTTTGGATGGAAAATGTACGCTGCTTTTGATCAATATTATATTACTTATTCTAATTGCTGCTTTAGCAAGGATCAGTTAATATCTCAATATGCGCAAGAGTACAATAGCTTTGTTTAGGATAGAGTATCCAAAACAAAGTTTCAGGTGAGGATTAATACTGAGAACCAAGACAGAGGGCAGGACTATGGGAAACAAGAAGTCACTTTATTTCAACCTTTGCTGGAGGATGACGAACTTTAAAGAGCTAATTGCCTGTGCAAATCTATGAGGCTCAAAGACAGATGAATGCATCTGGACGACACTGGCTGCATTATAGGACTCAATGTGGGAGAATCACCTATATTATGAGATAACAAAAGAGTATGAGTTTACTGTGCTTGACACCTGGGAGTACTTATATTTTGTAAGTCATTAAAGTATTAGTTTTTTTCATTTCATGTAACCTCCAAATAAAATAAAGCACTTAAATTATTTCAGGAGTAAGATGGCAACCATAATACAAATGAAAAGAAATAAAGTGTCTGCACTGCCATCAAAAGCATGCACATCTTTTAAAAGGAACTTGGATTGGTTGTAATAGATACACTAGAAAAAAATCTAAAATCTGATGAGTTCTTGGATTCAGTTTGCCAGTGTTTTGTTGAGTATTTTTGCATCAATGTTCATGAGGGAAATTGGTCTGTAATTCTCTTTCTTAGTTATGTCTTTGTGTGATTTGGGTATCAGGGTAACTGTAGCCTCATTAAAAGAATTTGGCAGTGTTCGTTCTGCTTCTATTGTATGGAACAATTTGAGGAGTATTGGTATTAGCTCTTCTTTGAAATTCTGGTAGAATTCTGCACTGAAATCATCTGGTTCTGGACTTTTTTTGATTGGGAATATTTTGATGACTTTCTGTTTTATTATAGATTATGGATATAGGGCTATAGATCTATTTAATTTGTTTATTTGCTCTTGATTTAATTTTAGTATGTTGTATTTATCCAGAAAATTCGGTCATAAAAAGTAATGACATCTTTAAATTTTCAATCAAATGAACGGAACTAGGAAAAAAAAAAGTCCTGATAGAGAAAACCCAGACTCAGAAAGACAAATATAGTATGTATTCACTCATTAGTGGATACCAGACGTAAAGCAAAGGATAACCAGCCTACAGTCCACAACCCCAGAGAAGCTAATACCCTCTTTGAGAAACAGATGGCAATAGATACAGATATCCACAACTAACCACTGGGCCAAGCTCCAGGTGAAAGGAGGAACAAGCAATAATATGAAAAACAATATACACAAAGGGGTCAAGACCAGGATGGGGAAATCTACAGAAACAGCTGACCCAAACTTGTGGAAGATCACTGACTCCTGACTGACAATTGGGTAACCTTCATAGGAATGAACCAGATCCCTGAATGCAGGTGACAATGATGTGGCTTGGGCAGCAGTACATGGGGCCACTGGCAGTGGGCCAGGATCTAGCTCTAATGCATGCATTGAGTGTAGAGCCCATTCTCTATGTAGAGATACCTTGCTCAGCCTAGACACAGGGGGAGGGGACCAGGAGGAAGGCCCTTGGTCCTACCTCAGTGAGGGCATGGAACAGCCATAGTTGATTTCTCAGGGGAGGCCTTAACCTCTCTGAGGAACAGATAGGAGATGGGGTGGGGGAAAGGGGGGAGCAGGAGGAGAGGGGAGAAGGGTAACTGGGATTGGTATGTAAAAAATAAATTAATTTAAATTTTTAAAAATAAATTACATAAGTTTTTGCCTTAAGAAACTTGTAAAAAACGTCACATTAAATCCATACTAAGCAGAAGCAAACACATTAGAATTGTTATACAAAAGTCTACCTCTTCTTTACATACTGGTAATGGACAAATGGAATTTGAAATTAAAAGTGAAATTATTCATATTGTACTTAAAATTAGGTTATTTGCATATATATAACAAGATCTATGTGTTGAAATGTGAGCAAAACAAAATACTAGCAAACGTTCTCTGATAACTGGAGAGTTATCCCATGTTCATGGATAAAATCATTTTTAATTAAATGTCAGTTCTTTCCAAGTCAATGCAATTTCTTCCAAAATCTGAATAAATTGTATTTGACAAAAGGATTAAACAGTTTAGAAGGAGGAACAAAAGACCTGGGATGTCCAGCTAATGTTGAAGAAGAAGAAAGTCATAGAACTGACACAGTGACCTCTAAATTTAATACAAAGCTGCAGCAATCAGCCAGTAGTAGCCAGGTGATAGAAGGAAAAGAACAGATGAAAGGGGCTGAGAAGACAGATCCACAATTGGGGATTAAATGCTTTCTACAAAAACATGAGGACCAGGGTTTGGATCCCCAGGACCCATATAAGTGTCGTGGGATGTAGTGGCCTGCTTGCAGTTCTAGTCTTGAAAGATAGAGAAAGGGAATACGCAGAGCATGCTGCCTAGTGAGTGAGAGTAACTGTACAGGTGAGCTCTGTGCTGATAGAAGAAGGTGGAGGAACACTGGACAGAGACACAGCATTAACCTCTGCATCCCTACACATACACACAAGAGAGAGAAAGAGAAAGAGAGAGAGAGAGAGAGGAGAGGAGAGAGAGAGAGAGAGAGAGAGAGAGAGAGAGAGAGAGAGAAGAGAGAGGAGGGAGGGAGAGGGAGAGGGAGAATAAGCATGGTTATAGGCCTCATACCTTTTACACGAGTTTAATTAAGAACCAATCATAATTCAGGGACTGCGGCTAGGGCTCAGTCAGTAAGGAGCTTACTGCACAAGCATAACGACCTGAGTTTAGATTCCCACCTTTCACATAAAGTCCAGGAACAATAGTAGGTGCCTGTAATTTATCACATCCACTGGGGTGGTGGTGACAGAAGGAACTCTGGCCAGCTAATCTAGCCAAATTACCATTCTTCAGATGGGAACGAGAGGCCCTGTCTCAAAAAATAAACCATAACCTAATTGAGGCAGACCTTCTATGTCAAACTCTGCCCTTTAAATGAGCATACTACATGTGAGTAAGCATATATATATATATATATATATATATATATATATATATATATATGTGAAAGTACACTTATCATTGACAAGAATATAAATGTAAAATTCAACATACCTGGAAGAAATAGAGTAGAAAAACTAGAAGGGCTTGGTCATGGCAATCCTACAGAGATGATATGGTAAGGAGACTTTATAAACTTCATTTTCATTAACACTCTGACCCAAGAAAGCCATTTATGAGGAAGTGCATGAGAAGATAATCACTTGAAGAAAATATTAGCAAAAGGTAATCTAGTATGATGGCTACTCTTGGTTGTTACCTTGACTACATCTGAAATGAATTAAAAACCCAAGCTATCACCAGATGAAGGTTCTATGGTGATATGCAAGATATTCGTCAGTATGGAGATAGAGACAGAGACCCACACTGGAGCACTGGACTGAGCTCCCAAGGTCCCAATGAGGAGTGGAAGGAGGGAGAAAATGAGCAAGGAAGTCAGGACCACAAGGGGTGTACCTACCCACTGAGACAGTGGGGCTGATCTATTGGGAGCTCACCAAGGCCAGCAGGACTGTGACCGAAAAAGCATGGGATAAAACTGGACTCTCTGAACATGGCGAACAATGAGGGCTGATGAGAAGCCAAGGACAATGGCTCGGGGTTTTGATCCTGCTGCATGTTCTGGCTTTGTGGGAGCCTGGCCAGTTTGGATGTTCACCTTCCTAGACATGGACGGAGGTGGGAGGACCTTGGACTTTCCACAGGGCAGGGAACCCTGACTGTTCTTTGGACTGGAGAGGGAGGGGGAAAGGAGTGGAGGGAGGAGGAGAAGGGTGGGAGGAGGGGGAGGGAAATGGGAGGCTGGGAAGAGGCAGAAACTTTTTTTCTTTTTTTTTCCTTTTCTCAAATAAAAAAAAAAATAAAGAAAAAAAAAAACCCAAGCTTTTGGGCATGCCAGTGAGTGATTTTTTTTTTTTTTTTTTTTTTTTTTTGTTAATTGGACCATTTGAGATAGAAAAACCCACCTTTAATCTAGATCATTTGGTGTTGGAAGACTCACCTTAAATTTGGCCACATCTTTTCCTGGTAGCCTCTATAAAGGACAAGGAAGAAAGAAACTTTTTAGCTATTTGCCTGCTTGCCCTCACTCTTGCTTCATAAGCATTAGAGGCCCCATCTTTGAGATTCTGATATATACTGATGACCAGGTGAGCTAGCCACCCAGACTTGTGGACTGAAAAGTTGGCTGGTGGGTTCTTGAACTTTCCACTGGGAAGCTGTTAGTATCCAGGCACACCTTGGCCCTGCCTCTTGGGAAGCTGGCACAGTGCATTATCTGCACATGGGAAGCAGTTCCTAGTCTGTGCATAGGTGCAATGTTCATAACTTGAATGTTTATAACTGATTTTAGAAGACAAGCCCCACCTGCTCACACCCTCTCTCCCTGCTGTTCTTAAGAGGCAAGCAGGCCTTTGCCTCTCTATCCCTCTCCTTCTCTCTCTCTCCCCTTCTCTTTCTGTCTCTCTCTCTCTCTCCCATTCTCTCTTTCCTTCCCACTCCCTTTATTTCAATAAACTCCACGCTCAAGCTCTGAGTGCATGGTGTATTCACCCACAGTGATTCAGACCAACCAGCCGCTAAGGTCCAACTCATGCCATGTCATAACAGAAACAACTGTTCATTGCTGGACAAGCTGAGCCACAGTCTACAAACCACTCTAAAAAGTTGTGTGTGTGTGTGTGTGTGTGTGTGTGTGTGTGTGTGTGTGTATATATGCATATAAATTCTATCAGTAAAAATACACACTGTGTTACTAGGAGTGGAGTGTATCTGGTAGACGATTGCTACCCATATATACATAAAATAGTTAAGACTCAATAATAACAGTGTAAGAAATCTGAATGTAAGGGAGCAAAGTATTGTGTAGCCACCTCCCAGAAACTCACTCACAGGTAATAGCAGACATGATTCCCTTTCCTCATTAGGGAACTGCAGGTTAAACCAACAGTGCAACAGCATTGCTCATCTATTAGAAAGGTCAAAATCCAAACCCCAACACCACAGAGACTTAGAAGGCCATTTGCTAATATCTTAGAAAACTGAATAGACTTTTAGCAGATGATGGAGCTTTTGTATTCTGTGACATTTCTCAAATGGTTTAGCAATGTATATCCACACAGAATTGTGCTTGAATGTTTATAGATGATTTTTTTGTAATTGCCAAGAGCTGGGAGACATCAAGATATCCTTGAGTGGACAAATCAATGGTGTCACATCCAGACAATAAAATATTCAGTGGTAAGAAACAGAATTATCAAAGCATGAAAAGACATGGAGGAAACCAAAATGCACATTACTGACCTGGAGATGTAAGTCAGTGGCAGGGCATTGCATATATACATGAGACCCTAGGTTCAGTGCTCAGTACTAGAGGTAAAAGGAGTAAAATACAACTTTAAAAATGCATGTTGAATGAGATAAATAATCCTGAAAAGGCTCTATAGTATATGATTTCACCTCTGACATTCTGGAACATAAAATTACAAAGAGAATGAAAGAGCAGTGGCTGCCCTGGGTGAGAAGAAAGGGGGATGAGCAGGTGGGGGCAGAAGACTTGGCAGCAGCCAATAAACTGTGCAGTACTAAAGTGGTGGGTGCATGGCATTACAGTGCTGGAAAACCCCAGGAATGTGCAGTACCAAGAGGGAGCCGAACGATGAACTCTAGACTTTGGGTGATGGTGTGTCAGTGATTCGTCAATTACAACATGTGTGTTGCTGTGCTGCTGGTGTGTGCTGATAGGTCTCTACTTTGCTGTGTGTCTAAAATGGCATTAAAAACTATAGCATAAATATTAAAATTTGTTAATTTAGACTTATCCTATTTTAAGCCTCTTACTGAAATAGTAATAGTTATCACATCTCCAACAATGTGGTAAATTATAGATAGTTCAAATTTATATAATGCATTAAACATATGTGTATATGCACTAGCTGTTGCATATATTTTATTATGTGATATTTATAGTAACATCAATATATGAACACATTATCACACTTTATAAGTATGTAATAAGTAACATAATGTCACAAAATTTTATTACTATATTGGATATTACTTTATTTATATGTATCATACAGTCATATATATTAATTCATGTGTAACCATCCTAAAACTTGGATTTTAAAATTTCATAATTATAATTAGATGATAATAATTAAAAGAATCCACAAAGAGATATAAATTGGCAAGTCATTTCTCCCTCTGGCTCTCACTACCATAGAACTTCTATTTTTCATTTTTATTTTTAAATGAGTAAACAAAGTCGAGGCAAGGTGACTGGCTATCTGGGAACTACCTTGAGTCTCTCAAGTGCAGCTAAGTTTAGATTTAGATTTCTGTGAATTCCAGGACTGTGTTGGCCCAATTGGCTACTGTGCGACTTGGGGAAAACCTCAGCCGCAAAGCTGCTCTTTGCTCATTCCCCAGATGAGCTTACATAAGGTGACTTACCTTATGTAATTCCCAGACTCTGTTCCAGGCCCTCATACATCAGTGCCTGAGGATGCAAAAGGGCCAAGGTAGAAGTTTACTGAAAAGGACCCTTTTCATCATTTACCTTACTTAAGATCTGGGTCAGAGGGAGAATCCCTCTTGATGGGTTTCTGCAAACAGTTCCTGGCTTCCCCTGTACCACCAGCCTCACACCTGGAACTGTGAACCAGCCGGACAACCCACCGATCAAGTCACAGCAATAACACACCAAGGCTTCAACTTGCAAAGTCTGTTTTCACCAGTAGAATCGAAAGCTCTGTAGAAATGATTATAGCATGAAAAGTTTCTGTTGAAAGGGATTTGTGAACGCACTGGATCAATATGACAGGTCTCACTTCTTTACTGAGGGATTTACGACTTCAACCCTGCTCACGTCCTCCTGCTCACGTCCTTCTCGTTCCCAGTTTGAGTCTCAAAACCAGCCCTATTGAAGAAGAGGAAGAGGGCGGATTCCATCTACAACTGAGAAGACTGAAGCCTGAGCAAAGCACATTGGCCTCATGTCATGAAAGCAAGGAGTCCTGGAAAGTAAAGTCAGAGGTTTGATCTCTTTTCCAAGTGTTTTCTGACCCTGGAGATATTTGACCTGCAGGTTATTATAGATGGAGCCCTAAAGAAGCCAAGCCATGTCCACGGGTGCCATGGGTAGGTGTTTTCTTTCAAAGCTACCCAAGAAGAAACTCGGGTCTGTGAAAACTAGGAGTGGATGCTGTTTCTAGTCCAAGACATTGGGTCAGCTTTTAGAAATCTCCTACACCAGCCAACAGAGCTTCTTCTCATGTTACTTCCAAAGACACAGGTGATTTCTTTCCTTGACCCTCACCTACCCCACCCCATAGGCCAGCATGAAAATAGAAACAATACACACACACACACACAATAATGTGTGTGTATTGTTTCTCACCCAGGGAATGGCAGGAACAAGATCCTTAAGCCTTTGCGTTTGTTTAAACTTTCCCCAGGTCTTATTAGGAAGTTTAGGATTATATTCTGAAGTTCAAGTACATTGGGAGACACAAATTTAGAACAGCAAACGTGCTCCAAGAAGTCTGTTGGCTTCCCAAACAATGGGACAAAGGACTACTCCTCTGGGAGGCTGTTCACTTCCAAAGAGCTAGCTGACCTTGGGTCCAAAATCAGCATGGGGCCTGCCTTTCTCTTTAAGAGTGGGATGTGTGGAGTCTCCAGTCTATTCCTAAAGTAAGCGCCACCCCAGCCTGGCAAGGGAGCAAAATCTGCTTCATTTGGATGCTGTCTGCTTAGGAACTTTTCAGTGGGGGAAAGCCACAGAGGCAGCCTGGCTGTCTAGTTTCAGTACAAATATTTCCTGACCCCGTGTTCATGTAGTACACCGCCTTTTCCATCCCTTCGAAAATATTTTGTTTTCCAGCTCTTGTTTCTCCTTCATGTTGTATTGAGAACGACCTAAAACATCCTCCCTGGTTTCTTAACCTGTTTTTATGTTTTCATTTCAAACCACAGCCTAAATTTAAACCCTAGCCCAGGCGATCAAGCGAGCTAGTGGTTGTGGGTGGGCCTCCATTGTTGCCTTGGGGACAACTACATTCAGCCAATCAAGAGCAGATAAACTGTGGATAAGTCTGAGCAGAGGGGTGTTGTCAGGAAGCCTTTGGGAAGAGCCTGATGACATCTTTTCTTTCTTGCTTTTCTAATCTATTCAGTCAAAGACAGCACAATTACTCCTCCTGAATATTATCTTTTATGAATGCTATTAGAGTCACGATCCTGAGTATCATTGTATTTCTCCATCTTTTATTCCAAAATAAAGAAAGACTCTCTTAGCGTGGCCTACAGAGTCTCTGAGGTCTGGCCTCAATTTTCCTTTCCAATTTTACTGCTTATTCAATCTTATTGCTTGTTTCTTTTCGCACTTCGTTCCATAACCTGGCTCACCCTTGTCCCTTACCGCTAGGACGCCTTTATTCCTGTCAAATCATCTCATGCTTTATGGCCTTTGTTCAAAGCTTAGCTGAGTATTTCCTTTTTAAGGAAGGTTTTATGGGGTTCTCTACACCACATCACCACTCCTCTGCTTTGCAATTATGAGAATACATGTTATGCTTGAATGATACTTTAGAATATTCTCTGTGTCACGTTGGACCTGTGAAATTGTTTTGTTTTCTTTTTCTGAACTGTGCTGTTTTTTATACATACCAGTGAAATTTTAAAATCCAATAAAAAGAGTCTCTGTCACACTGTTGCATGGATGCTGTTAGGGACATGGGATTGTACATCACAGTGTTCTTTCCACGCACGCCCATGGGAGAAAAGTCTCTTAGTCCTCCAAGCCCGCCCCAGCTAGTCTCCTCCTGAACCGATGCTTTGTTTTGATCTTGTGGTCATTGTGAGTCATGTCTCCTTCTTTTCATAGGCCCAGAGCCAGAATTGTAACCCACCAAGAGTAATAAGCCAGGCTTAATGGCATGCACTCAGGGGTAATAGTGTTAACCGTGGCTTCTTATTCTTATTTCCTGTCTTTATTTTTCTTTCCTCCAATTTTCTCTCTTATTTATTTTGCACTCTTGGAATTGTGCATAGCTTTGTAAAAACATTTAATCATTTTGGGAATTTGATGAGGAATTCATGCTCATATACATATGGAAAGCAAGCAATTTTTTATGTTATTTTATCTTTAAATAGGCTGCAGTTTTTTAGTATATAGCTTGATGGGTTTTTACATATACTTATACCCACATAACTCCCACCTAGATGACAATATAGAATATTCCAGAAACACCAGAAGGCATCACTTCCTATGATTACTAATCTATCATTTTAGGTCTATTTAACTTGGCTTCCCACTTGTTCTGAAATTTGTTTGAGATAAGACTGTATTTGTTTGTATCCCACACAAAGCCCAAGATGGTTTCCCAGGCACAGTAGGTAAAGAAAAAGTGGCAGTTGATTGACGAGAGGGACGTATTTCTTGTGAGAAAAGCACCTATGGCCTGGCACACAGCCCTAACACCAGTGTAGCCTCCAGGGAGAGATTTACAATTGACTTCTCTGCTTGTCCATGGACCTCATGACTCCAGTACACGGTATAGTGCCGTGCTGACCCTGAGCGCATAGCCCATTGACTGAAATAGGTTTTTAGTATCTGTTGCTGTCTCAATTCAAGAGAGCATTGATATTTCTCTAATTCTGGAAACCAAAGTGGAAAAATCCAGTGCTCTCACAGGGCACTTTTTTAAAATTTATTTTTTAATTTATTTAGGTGTATCCTTACCAACTCCTTCTAGGCTTTCCTTCTATATACGCTAGAACAGAGGAATACTCTGGGCATTTGCCAGCTAGAGGTAATAATAGGACCAGGCATAATTTCAGACCATTCATCCAAAGCCTCTTCAACATTGTGGCCAGGAAGATCACTTTCTACAGGGTTAAAAAAAAGAGCATCCATGAAAGTGTTCCTTGGCAACCTGGGCCCCACCAACTCATTCTCTTCTTACTTAAATGGCTTGGCAAAGAAAAGTCTGGAAATGCAGTCTGAAGTTCTCTCTCTCTTTGTGTCTGAAGTTTGTTGCTGCTGGTCACCAATAGGAGAATAGTCTTGATTGAGGATTTATTTTGGAATGAATGTTTATGCAGCATGTGAATAAAACAAACAAGTGCTCGTCATTATCAATGATGGAAAGGAACAATGAAGATTTTCAAGAAGGATTCTCATTTATTTTGGTCTTCACTCCCTGGGCCATCTGGTGAAGAAGCTTGTCCCTGAGCAAAACTGAATGACAGGCCTTGGGCAAGTCTTGCAAGAGCAAAGTAGGCCATAGCAAGAGAGAAATGGTGAAAGTGGAAGAACAGATCAGGATGACTGAGAGGAGTTGGGCTGAGCCTGCAGAGAGCTCTGCATGGAGGTCAGCTAATTTTCTGGACCCGCAGGATTCACAGTGGTAAGCTAATGGCTGTGCAGTTACCCCTTTTCTTTGTTTTTATTTTGAAACAGAAAAAAAAAATCTGATTTTATTTTTTTCTTTTTTTCTCCCATGAGACTGACTATATGATTAACAAATATTGTAGTTATTTTCACTAACTTAGTTTTTCTTAAGATAGACTTTCTTCTGCCTATGGATTGGGGACTTATAAGAAATGCATCATCTAGTCACTAATCCTGCTTTTCTGGTTAGGTTTTTGTTAATATGATATGAATTAAAGACATCTAGGAAGAGGACCCATCAGTTAAAGACCTGTCTCTATCAGCTTGTCCTGAGGGAATGTCTTATGAGGTGTTTTCTTGATTATGATGTGTGTGGGACAGCCAAGCTCACTGTGGACAGTGCCATACTGGCAGGTGGTCCGGCTGAGAATAAGCCAAGGAGCCGTCAGTAAACAGCATTCCCCCACTCTCTGTTTCAGTTCCTGCCTTTAGGTTCCTGCTTTGATTTCCTGTCTTATGATGTAAGATATCATCCAAATAAACTCCTTTCCTCCCCAAGTTGTTTTTGGTCATGGTGCCTATCACAGCAACAGACACCTGTTGATCTTGACCTTGTACAAAAAGAACAGTTCTATTTCTTGTGTGAAGGTCTTAGGGGGTTCTTTCTCTAAAGACACAAACTGTTGTTGGCAGAGAATGAGAGCAAAGGCAAGCCCTTCATAAAAAAAAAAAAAAAAAACTTCCTGAAAGAAAGCAAGACGATGGAATTTACATGTTTTAGTTCTGATGCAATACAGCCCAGTCTTTCCAAGAATATTGTATATTTTTATTGGAAAAAAATAATTAGATTAATATGGAGAGGCACAGTTTCGGTTCTAATTTATAGCTTGTTAAAAAGCATGGTTATTTTTTCATAAAATGTGTCGTGAATTCTTAATTTGATGCTAATATTAAAATTAGACAATAGATGGAAAAGGTAATGATATCAGCTTTGGTACCACGATAAAGATTCATTAGTCATTTCCAGATGACTGTCCCTCTCAGAGTTCTCAGAGTATTGTTGGTAATTTTTTGTTTTTGTTTTTGTTACTCTGCTAAAACTTTATTTTAACTTACAGAGGCAGCAAGGGTATTAATTTTTATTCATACTAGCCATGGACCAAGAATAGACTGGTTTTTAACTTTGTATGTTAGTACATAATAGTTCTGCATTTGTGTCCTTTCCCCAACTCTTCCCTCTCCCAATAACTCCTCCAATGTCACCTAAATCATCTTTTCTGGAATTCAAGACCTCTTCTCTTATTTTTATTTATATGTGTTATGTGTGCAAATATACAGACATGTTCCAATTATCATTGCCTTTGTTTGCTTGTGTTTAGGAATAACTCCTTAGGATCAAGGTCTTGATCCTGGGAAAGACAGACAGATGTTTGGAAGAAAGGAAGGAGAGAGGGGGGGGGAGGAGAGAGGGGGGGAGGGAGGGAGGGAGGAAGGAAGGAAGGAAGGAAGGAAGGAAGGAAGGAAGATCCCTGGCTTCCCCTCTTTCAGCATCCATTGTCTGTCTGTAACCTTTAGTCTATGAATGGGAACTTGTGAGATTTTCATTGGTCCATATGTTGGCATGTCAGCAGGCATGGACTTTGCAGATCTTTTGCTGGCAGCCACAGTGTTGAAACTTCAAGGGAGCAACCTGCCCATCCTGTTCAGAAGAACCTATCATGCAGCATCCTGGTCCTCAGATTCTGGCAATCTTTCCATCCTCACTTCCACAATGTTCACTGATTCCTAGGTGTTGGGGTTGGGTTATTGGTGTCCTATTTGGATCTGGGTACCCTGTAGCCACTTAATCTCTTTATTTTGATGAGACGTTAATTCATTTGCTGCAAAAGGAAACTTCTTTCTGTGAGATTTGAGAACTGCAATTAGCTATGGCTAGAAGGACCAGTATTTAGAAGGCAGTTGGAAATGAAATTTATTTAGTAAAATGACAGTATTAGGTTCTTCTCCAGGGTCCATGAGCTCTCAAGACAGGTTCTTGACAGTTAACAGTTCTGGATAGGCATTCTTCCAATTGGGTGGGCTTTAGCTCTGATTAGACAGCTGCTGGCTGCCCTGAGACACAGGTGCCACTATTGTACCATTGGAGATATGTTGCTAGTCCTGTCATCGCTGGGGTTCTCCAGCCTTACAGGAAGGTAAGGTGATTGCTTTTCTCCCTTGGCAGCTTCATAATACCTTCTATCACTATCAGAGCTAGCCTTCAGAGAAGAAGCTTCCAAGTCATTAACCAACTTAGTTTACGCAAATCTTGTGACCAAAGTTTGTGGTGTCTTAAACAGTAAGGTCTTGCCTTCATGTTCTGGAAGGCAACTAAGAGAAATGGCTATAACCTATATTTTGTATGTGTGTGGGGGTTGTGGGGGGCTCATAGACTTCCCTAACCAACAACTTAAAGGGCAATATTTCCTGTTTGTTAGATAGTCTACAGGTCTTGGAGGAGCATTAGTCCATTATATGTGGTAACATAATTGACACATCATATGCACATAAATTATATATATATATATATATATATATATATATATATATACTCAGATACACATGGAAATGTGTGTGTGTGTGTGTGTGTGTGTGTGTGTGCGTGCGTGTGTTTAAATATGTTTATCAAACAGTAGGTTTCGTTATGGCTTTTCCAAGCATCCAAACATCCAAACTTTTGTTTTTCCTCCTCCTTCATCCTCTTTATTTCTTCCTTTCCCCAATTGAGTGCTCTGCATTTCCCCTCTTCCCTCTTCATAGAACCTGTTATTCCCATCTCTGTGCTCCTTTCTCCTCCTGTTTCTCCTTCCCTTCTGTTTCCCTGGTGTCTATGATTACTCCAGGTTATACATTAAAATCTAAAGATTTGAATCTAGGAACTCATCGGGACCTAGGATCAGAAAACTTTTTTACTCTTGTTTTCAATCACTGTCTTTGTCATGGGTTTGTTTAAGCTATTGATCTCTTCTTGGTTTAAATTTGGTGGTTCTTATATTTTAGAAATTCATCCATTTCTTTTAGTTTTTTCCAGTTTGATGGAGAATTGTTTTATTTTGTTTGTTGACTTGTTTTTTAGTACTACCTTATAATTCTCTGAATTTCCTTGGTGTCTGTTGTAATTCTTCCCTCTTCATGTCTAATTTTAGTAAGCTGGGTCTCCTCTGTCTTCCTCTTGGAATGACTTTTAACATATCCCAGAGGTTGCTGAGCTGTGTTTCTATTTTCACTTTTTTCCAGGATTTAAAATTTTCCTTCTTGTCTTGATCTCTTGTTTGGCCCATTGTTCAGTCATGTTCTGTTCAGTCTCTATGAGTTTGTGTAATGTCTCAAGACTCTTTTGCTCCAGATTTTGAGCTTTACTGCATTATAATCAGATGGGGAACATGGAGTGAGTTAATGTTTTATGCTAGTTGAGATTTGTTTCAGTCTCCATATGTGATCTATTTTAGATAAACTTCCATGGGCTGCTATGTAGAAAGTAAAGTATTTGGTGAAATATTTGGGAGAAAAAGTCACTAAGTATTTATTTAGGTTTACTGGATGAAATAAGTTAACTCCTATGTTTCTCTATTTTTGTCCAAATGCCCTGTGTATTGGAGAGACTGGGGTATTGAAATTATCAACTATTACTGAGTTGGAATTAATCATATTTTTAAGTCCAGTAGAATTCTTTTTGTGAAATTGGATTGCCAGAATTTGGTGTATATATATTAAAGAATGTAATGGCTTCTTAGTTAATTGTTCCCTTGATCATAATGAAGTGTCCTTTTTTTTCTCTTCTTATTAACCTTGGATTGAAGGCTATTTTGTCAGATATTAGGATATTAAAACCTACTTTACTTGTGATCTTATGAGCTTAAAATACTTTTTTTCCCTAAATCTTTCACTTTAAGGTCGAATCTATTCTCAAAGGTAAGGTGTGTCTCTTATAGACAACAAGAAGATACATCTTTATTAGTCTGTTCAACTAGCTTGTGTTTTTTTATCAACATAATAAAATCCTTTTATTTATTTTAATTAAAATTATTTTTCATACAAATTAATGTGACTTCGGTCTCTCCTCCACAAACTCCTTAGCTTGTGTTTTTTGATTGGGAAGTTGAAGCCATGAATGCTGAGATTTATTGTTAAAAACTAAATGCTAATTGCTGTTAATTTGTTAATTTTCCCCATTTATGCTCTTAGCTCTATTTTGTCTTTTAGTAGTTAGCTTTATTTGTTTTCTTTCTATAGTCTCATGGCTATGCTTACCTCTCTCATCAGTCTGAAATACTACTTCTAGAATTCTTTGTAGGGTCCATTTTTTTGTGGGCACAAATTCCTTTAGCATGTTTGTTTAATGAAAAGGTGTAAATTGTGGCAGATAATTTTTGTGGATAAAGTAGACATTGGCTGTTATTTTCATTGATTTGTTCTTATATGTGATTTTTGTTTTTTTTTTGTTTTTTAACAGTGTATACCTGCTATGAGATCCTAGCCTGATTAAGTTGGGTAGAAGTTTGGTTCTGTTTTTGTTGTTGTTTGAACTTGGTTGATTTCAGGGAAGGTAAGAGGAGTGAATAGATACTAAGTGTTGATTATTAATTAGAGAAAATGGGTTGATGTGGGATGTCCTTCTATATATGTGTTGCTTTATTGGTTGGTGAAAATAGTTTTTTAATTCAATGGCTTAGCAGAACATAGCCAGGCTAGAAGAATATATAGAGAGTAGGTAGAGTCAAAGAGACACCAGGCAGCTACCGAAGGAGACAGATGCTGGAGTTTTACCCAGTGAGCCACAGCCTCATGGTGATACACATAGAAATAGGTTTATTTAAGATGTAAGAGTTAGCTCATACAAAACCTGGGTCAAGCAGTATTGTAATTAATTTGTTTCTGTGTGATTATTTGGGTCTGGGAAGGCAGGAAACGAATGAGCAGTCTCCATTTACAATGGGTGATTCTAAATCAGCAGTAACCTGTGTGACATGGGAATCTCAGAGTGTTGTAAAGTCCAAGAAAGTTCCCTGCTGTGGATATCAGTCAGACCTGGTCATGAAAAGGAAGCATGGGGCCATGAACCAGGTAAAATCTCTGTAAAAGCACAAAAGTGTGGCTTCAACTGAGTCTGGGTGTGGAGGGCAGCACAGGTCCAAGGACCTAGAACAGACTAAGTCAAAGAACACAAAAATGAGTCTGGGCCCAAAGACATTGCAGGAGCAGTTTCTGGCTGGTCTGGAAGAGCAGTGCAAGGTGAGGGTCCTTGGTCAAAAGAGACAAGGAAGAGCAAGGATTCAACTCTGTCTGGGTGTAGGCCTGGCTGTGAATGCAAGGGTGGTAGGTCAGTACTGTGTTGTACTCATTCTTCCAAAGCAAGTGTGAGAAGTTTGTGCTAGTGATAGTTTACGTATTCTGTGATTATAAGCTGAAAAATCCTGAGCACCACAGTTGCTGTAAAGCAAATGTTTGTGTTCTGCGTAAGGGTTTGTATTGAAACCAAATCCCCAGTGTGATGGTGTCTCAAGGCGGAGCCTCTAGATTTGGTTCAGTCACGAGAGAGGAAAGCCCTCAGGGATGGGATTAATGTCTTTTTTATGAGGCTCCAGACATCTACCTCAGCCCTTCTGTCATGTGAGGACATGGAAATAAGATACCATCTACACACCAAGAAGGGCTCATCGGCCAATGTTTTCTTGATTGTAGACTTCCCATCCTTTACAAATGGAAGAATTCGATTCCTGTTTTTAAAATCCACAAGGAGGGGCAGGTATGGTGGCACATTATCTTTAATCCAAGCAATGGGAAATTAAGGGCAAACTGATCTCGGTGAGTTTGAGGCCATCCTGGTTTGCATAGTGAGTTCCAGGCTAGCCAGAGCTACATAGTGAGACTCTTGATTCAAAAGTAAAATAAAATAAAGAATAAAATCCATTCAGTTTATTAAATTTTATTAAATAAAGTTTATTAAACTTTATTAAAACACCTAAACAGACTGAGGTAAAGACAGTGGATGTATGGTAGTTTATAATAAAGTCACTGCCTTCATGGATGCTGGAAGGTAAACTACAAATACAGAAATCAGCAACATAAATACAATATTTTCTCACTAGTTAAGCCTGAACTTACCTGGCTAGTGGTGATATTGCTAGGCAAAATTCATCCTTCCTTGGGAACTAGTCCTGAGTATTTCTCTTTTCTTCTATGGACACCTGCAATGGGAATAAGGGACACCATGATCTTCTAGACTACTGATTCATATGGTTTGATTCTAGACTGCAGTGTATGCATTTACGTAATGTCAGCTACCTCTGCTCCTATTTGGAAAAGCTCAGTCCATGTCTTCCGGAAGTTTGGGAGTTATGGCGGTAAGGAATGACTGCCTCTGTTAGCTCCTTTCCAACCAAGCTGGGGGAAGCCAAGCCGGGAGTGAGTAGGGACGCATCTATGGGGCTCACATGGCAGCATGGGGCACAGAACGGGGAGCACACAGAGACGTGGCTATGGGGCTCAGAGTTGGATGCAAGCTGGCCAGTCTATGCCCAAATGAACACAGTTGGGTTGGCAGCTGGCCAGAGCTGCAAGAGGCTCTAAAAGCCCCATGTTGGGGCCAAATGTTAGGGATTTGGTCCGCACGATAAATAACTAGGCCAGCTCAAGAATAACAATTGTATTTTAATGGTTATGAGGGGAAAACTCCCGCTACAAGAGTGGAAGGTCTGACTTCCTATATGTCCAGTGGGCACCATGCAAAGAGAGAGAGTGCACCTTGGTCCTCCCAGTTTTTCTTTTTGGGGTCCAGGTCACCATGCCTTAATTAGATGTGATTGGTTGACAGAGTTTCCTTATCAGGTACTGCCTTTAATCTTGCAATGAGTCTCAAAATTAACCTTTCCTGACATTTTTAAAGCTAAAAGTGATTTTTTTATTGTCAATATCTTTTGAAATTGTGAGTTTTTATATTGTAAAATAAGAGTACAACAAACCTTGAAGGAAAAATTTTAGAATAATATTTAAGGGTAGATGGAGAACACTCTTTTAATAAAAGCAGAAAATTTATTTCTCCCAATGTAACCCAGCTTTGTAGACAGCTTATGGAGAAACAGAAAAAAAGAAAAAGAAAACACAGATAAATGTAACTCATGAATATGTCTGCGCTTCTGGCTCTTTGTGATAATTATCCTCTTATATAGTTATTGGGCAACATGTATTCTTTATTCATAGGGGATAAGACTCAATAAAAGGAGATAATAATGTTCAAGGCTTGGCCAATGGTGCTTGTGGGAGGTAGTTGGTTACCACAGAGGTGGAACTTAGTTGGAGGGCATAGCTGAGTGGGAATACCTTCTTGAGGTGGAAATTGTGACCCTGGCCTTAATCATCTCACTCTTTGCTTTCAGGTCAAAATCAAATGATCAGCTTTTCCTATTATGCCTTCTGCTCCAATGTACTGTTGGGGACTTTGAGACTATGTATTGAAACCTCTGAAATCATGAGCCAAAATATTTTTTTTTCCTCTTAAAAAAAGGAAATCCCTAAACACAGCCGGATTGTGCTCCTAGCTATTTTATTTCAACAACTCAATGCTATCTAACACAGCTCTTTTTTAAAATCCAAGAACTAGAATTTGTAACTGTTGCCAGAATGTTGCAAATGAGCAGCTTAATCAGCATGAGAAGCTATGCATGTCACCAGTGCAGCCAACACTGTTGTGAGTGGTTGTCTGTCAGCTCTTGCAGCCTGCAGAGAGAGGTGCCCTGGACAGGAGAGTGGTGCAGTTGAGCAAGAAAGTAGTTTATCATCTCCTGGAAAAATGGTAATTTTATGATTCTATGGTGTAAAACTCATTCAGCATAGACTATTGTAATTATGATAGCTGCCTTTTCTCATATCCTTGGATGCTACCATGGCCTTCTTTTACCCCTGAACCCAAACAGCTGTGGTGTTGGAAAGCAAGGTTCCAAAAAAAAAAAAAAAAATAGCCGTGGGATCAAATCATCTCTAGACTTCACTCCGAGAAAAGATAACTCGAATAGGAATGATTATTCTGAGTCTGGAGCCACTGGGTGTCTGTGTGTTCCACTTGAGTGTGTAGTTGGGTTGTGTTCAGGGAGCTGTCACTAGATCTTCTTGAATGGCAGCCTTATTGAGACAAATAGAAATTCTACTTGCTTTTCTTCAATACCATTCATTATTTTTCAAATACTGACACAAATAGAATACACGCATACTCCTGAAGCATGTCCTGACACTTGTCCCTAAAATATGCACAGGATGCCAAAGGAACTCCCTTCTCTCTTCTAGGACATAGTCTTGTACATACGTTGTCCTAGAAAGAAATATCCTTGAGCAAACTTGAGGACTGTTAATAGATTGCTGTGCTTTGCACTGTTGAGTCTATTTATACCTTCCCAATGCTAGTGCCTCCTCTCAACTAAAGAGAAAGATGCAGAGGTGTTCAATGTATGGATGACACCTGTTTTCAATATTGGTGATGGAATGTTATAAAATTCTGGGACATTCTAATGAAAGACACCTGGAAGAATTTGTAGCAATTCGGGAAGACGTATTCAGACATTTGGGCAACAGCCCCAGTGGCCGAGAGGTTCTGATTTCTTTGTAGAATGTTGTTCTTGAGTTTGGGTTGAGTTTGGAGTGAAGGGAGGAAGATCCCACGACTAATGTATTGTTTTGGAACTTTAGTGTTGTGGTGGTTTCCACCCAAGTGATTCAGAATAGGAAAGCTTCTGAATTGCAAAAGCTGCTAGTATGGAAAGGAGAATTTAAAAGAGGAAGATAAAAATGAGCTATAATAAATTAATTGCTATATTCACTTAGATATCTGGAATGCCTTCAAACTTGTGAGCTTTATTGTTTTACTTTATCTTAGGCTAAATCATCCATCTTATGCACCCAACAGAAGATTTTTGGACATCCTTTGTGTTCTAGGTACTTACCTCAAAATGTAGATGTATGAAGCAGAATGCCTTGCTGAAGTTCTCAATGAGAAAACCTAACAAACAGAACATCAAAAGCAATTTGCTGAAGGTAAAGATCATGGCTTGTGCATGGAAGCCTTCTCATGGAGGGCTGGGTATTTAGGATGCTCTAAGAGAAATCACAGAGGAGAAAGCCCATAATCTGATTGTTAAAGATTTTATTAGACTTTACCAAGAGTTGCCTAGCCCAAAGTAACTGCATAAGCATGATCTAGAGCTGTGATCATAACAACAAAGGACAGACTGCAAAATGTTTCCAGGCAGTTGATGGCAGGCATTGGGAGATTATGAGCTGGAACTGGGAACTGGGACTAAAGCATGGGAATCCTTGGAGATCATAATAGAAGGCTTTTAGAGTCATGCTGTACAGGGTGGGGATTTGGCAGGGTTACGCAGCCCAACAATGACTCAACTGCTAGCCCTCTCTAGCTGGGATGTGAAAGTACATTTACAATAACAGGCCTAAAAGTGAGGCAATTATAGCAGGGATCCCTTAGCAAGGGCAAGGGTCTGAACAAGAAAAGCAAGTTTGGGAATGAAAAGGATAGTGGATATGACGAGCAAGGTTAATAAATAGTCAAAACTGGAGGAGGCATACTGGGGAAAAGAGAATCCAACCCAGTGTGTATTCTGATATGTAAACTCGGTGTTTTTCTATCACTTTGGAATAGTGGTATAGCAAAGTGGAATTATTTCTATTTAGTATTTTAAAATAGGCCAAACTCCTTCCTGCTTCTGGGCAATTGCACACACTGTTCCTCTGCCGAGAATATGAAATTTCTATTTTTCACTTTCTGCTGAGTTTTTCCTTATCTTTCATGTACAGTTTAAAGATCTTTAACTCAGAGTAGCTATTGATGACTTGTTTAGCAGGCAATCTCCCTTATTCTCGATTTCTTCCTAGGCAAGTAGCATCTTTTCTGATTACCCTACTATTGGTTCATTTATGAACAACCTCACGTTTGTCCTCCAATATGAACTCAGGAGACCACAGCCGTCACTGAAGTAGTGTTGTTCAGAAGAGCTTTTCCTAAGCAGTGTGTAGGATCTCTATTTCTCAGAATGTGGAGGGAGTAGCCCAAGGCAGATTATAATTTATATGTGCTTGGAACTCCTACAGATGTTAAGGGTAGAAGACATCAGGTGTGTGTTGGTTGCACAATAACACATGTTGAAATTCTAGCTTTCATTATCTCTGAAAATGCCCTTGTAGAACTACAGCATGAATTCTAATTGGCCTTAATAATAAAATCCTGGAGCCAGATATTCGGGGATGAAAGTTGAAAGGTCAGAAAAGCAGAGCAGTCAGCCACTAGTTCTTACCTCTATGAAATCTTTGGACTGAATGGGATATCCTGTCTCTCAAGTCCTCAGACCAAATGCTGCCTCTGTGAAAACTCAGACTGAATTCTGAGTTCCTGTCTCCTCCCACCTTATATTTCTCTCTCCACCCAGCCATATTACTTCACATCTCCACCTCCATTGTACAGGGATTAAAGGTGTGAGCCACCACCACTTGGCTTTGTTTATCTTTTAGACAGATTCAGTCTCCTGTGGCCCAGGGTGACCTTAACTCACAGAGATTCCTCTGACTCAGTCTCCTGAATGCTGGGATTAAAGATGTGTTCTCCAACTGCCTAGCCTCTATGGCTAACTTGTGGCTTGCTCTGCACTCTGATCTTCAGGTAAGTTTATTTGTTAAAGTACAAACAAAATGACACCATGGAGCCTTCACAATGGTAATCAAATTAAAGGAAATCTTTAGATTAGCCCCTAAGTAAATATTACTGGTGTCCTCATAAATAGGTGGTAGGGAGAAGGTGAAGAGAAACAAGAAGACAGACGTCTAGAAAGCAAAGAATGTGTTAGTCTTCCAAAGTTTAGGAGAAAGTGATGTGGGATGTCCAGCCGCCAAAAGCAAGTTTTAATCACAGCCACATTCTTTAGCAGATTTAAGACTCATGTGTGCAGAAAAAGATTCATATATACAATAAAGACAGATTAATATGGAAAAAACAAAACTTTAAACAATTTACAGTGTATTTAAACATATATGTAGGCTTGGGAGAGAAAAGAAAAAGGATAGAGGAAGTCCTTAAAAAAGAAATAAACTAGCTGGGTATGGTGGCACAGACCTTTAATTCCAGCACTTGGGAGGCAGAGGAGGCACATCTCTGTGAGTTCAAAAACAGCCTGGGCTACAGAGTGCGATCCAGGATGCCAAAGCTACCCAGAGAAACCCTGTCTTAGAAAACCAAAAATTAAAAAATAAAAATAACAGAATTTGAAAAAGGCCACATAAAGATGGAAAATATACAGAGTCTGGACTATGTATATTATTGTGCTTTCTTTGAATTTTTTGACTGTGAATGAACTAACTGCAGAAAAACATTTCATTGTGCAGGCTGATAAGCTAAACCAATGTACTTTTTAAAGATATCTTGACTTCAAAATTTAAGTCTAAGGACATGTTACTTTGGAAAAGAGGCTCTGCTTTTGTTTCCACAGAGGATAGAAAGCTGTGGATTCCTTACTGGCTAAGATGGTTTCATCAAAAAAGACCCCCTGAAGTGACAATTAGGTGGTCCAGCATCCATGACAGCTTCAGAACTGATGGCTGAAATAGACTAACCACACAGGGTACCCCATGAAAGACTGGATAAACAGTCCCCCAATCAGCAAGAGGTAGACTGAAAAACTACACCCAAATTCTCAAGGATTATTTAAAAATGTTTGTTTTCATTCAAAGGGGATTGATTATAAATGGTTAATGGTACCAATCAAAGTCTTTATAAAAAAATAAAAAGGAGATATGATATAAAAATGAATATTGCATTGGTATGGACTTTGATTTATTGATACAAATTTAAAGACAATTTTGCTGTATGTATATTTCTACTCTTGTTTAAGCTATTATGTTTATATAGCCATTTAAAAATGTAATGTATAGCCAGTCAATGGTAGCTCATGCCTTTAATCCCAGCACTCAGGAAGCAGAGGCAGGCAGATCTCTGTGAGTTCAGGGCCAGTCTGGTCTACAAGAGCTTGTTCCAAGACAGGCTCCAAAGCTACAGAGAAACCCAGTGTTGAAAAAAAAAGTAATATATAATTAAAATTTTTGATTAATAGAAGTCTTCCATTATAGTCAATTTTGTAGTCATTTTAGTTAGGTTTTCTAGATGTACAGAGATATAGTTTAGATGGATAGGGTGTTCTTCAAGTCTTTCAAAGTCCTACAGAATATGCCATTTAAGGTGCTTTAAGAACGTAGACTTTTCTCAAAAATGAGACATGTCTATTTCTGGCAGCACCAATTACTTCAGAGAGGTTGCTGGGCATCAAAGAAACTCTTTCTAGAATTTGCCTTCAATGTGACAAGGCTAGTCATTTGGGCAAAAAATTGCTCTTTGACTGCTTGATGGTTTATCGTGTAAACTGGACATGCAGGACCCACAGAAAAGTGACTACTGAACCTTCCAAAAGAGGGGATGGTCCTTCAGGATTCCTGCTTCACAGAAGAAATTGCCAGATATTCTACCGGACACAGAAGAAAGCAACTGATGAACTTTTTATTTCAAGGCAGAATAGATCTTCAAATACTGAAAGGTCTGTCAGATATTATGGGCCTATAGGCTGAAGAAGAATGGCCCAACATTACAAAAGAATTTTGGGTAACAGTCAAGGCAACGAGATGCCTCTGTCATTTCTAGAACCTTGAAAGTTGTTTACAATGCACTTCCTGTTTGCTTAGGTAGTGTTATATCCTTCTGTCATGTGGTGATACACAGTTTAATAAAAATGGGTTAAATTAATATGTTAGAGTTAGCCAATAAGAAGCTAGAGATAATGGGCCAAGCAGTGATTTAATTAATACAGGTTTTGTATGATTATTTTGGGTCAAAGTTGACTGGGTGGCTGGAAACCAACAACAAATATGCCTGAGCCATTGGCCAAACAATGTTGTAATTAATATAGTTTCTTAGTGATTATTTGGGTCTTGGCAGCCAAGAAATGAAAGAACATTGTCTGTCTATGAGAAAGTCACAGAACAGACCCTTCCTCAGACCTTTAGAACATGACCTTGTATATCTTGATTTTGAAACAAATGTCTGAAGTTCTAAAAGACTTAGTTTGGGGCATTTTGTCATAGAAGTCCTAAGTTAATCCAGTACCTCAGAGGGAACTCAAGGTCCTGGAGTCATATGAGCCTGGAAAATTCAAGGTCTAGTAGGTACATTGGCTACAGGAATGACCTTAATCTCCACCTTGCTTATAGCTCTGTACTAGAGATTATATTCTCAACAATCAGTGCTAAACTGACTTGTAGGAAAACATCATCAGCTGAGATAATAATCCTTGTAAATCAAGGCAAGAATAATTAGTTTATCAAGACTTGGACCAAGAACTATGAAATTATATGTATTTTCATATATATATATATATATATATATATTAGTAAAAATAGGGGAAAGACTCTACTGAGAACTGTTGGTAAGTATGAGGGTCTTTCAAATTTGAACAATTGCATTTTATACTACAAAGAAACAACAAAACAGTGATTTTTATCATTTTTTCTCTATTTTCTTTCCTGTTAACAGTCTTTTAACTGGCACACCCACAGCATATTAAAATACACTTGGAGCCCAGTTATATACTGAATAACATTTGCTCCCCTGCCTTTGTTCCTTCACACTTCCTTCCAACTGGCTATGTAACTAGTGATAAGTATACTTTTAATATTTTGTAAAATACAGAAAATTATTTGTAAAACTTAAATTGCCAGTGCAATTTCAAATCTGTTAATAACCAAGTTTTTAGACAGTTTATAATCCTGCTTTCCTCTCTATGAATGCTAGATTTTAGTTATCTATTATGCCTAATAAAGTAGTTTTTGAGAAAGAAAGACAGAAAGAAAAAAGAAAGACAGAAAGAAAGAAAGAAAGAAAGAAGAGGAAGAGGGGGAAGAAGGGAAGGAAGGAAGGAAGGAAGGAAGGAAGGAGGAAAGAAAGAAAGAAGAGATGGAGGGAAGGAAGGAAGAAAGAAAAAAGGAAGGAAGAAAGAAAGAGAGAGAGAAAAGGGGGAGATGATGAGATGGTTCAGTTGGTGAGATGCTTGCTGCATCTCTGGAACATACACGCTGATATGATAGAATGGACTCCTGCAAATTGTTCTCTAACTTCAGTACTAACATTTCTCAACCTCACCTTCCCCCACACAATAAATAAGTAAAAATCAACAAATATTCTTTAAAACAAACTGACAAATTTATATAACTTACCATAAATACTTGGGGAGACACACTTTGCATTTCCTGAAGTTCACTAGCCTCAAATACTTAACTTGTTTACTGACATTTCTAAGAAGCAAGCCTGCAGTGAATTTGACTTACATAGATTGCTTTAACATGAGCTATGCATTTTTTGAGAAGACTGAATTTAAAGAAAATGGTTGGTCAGCCACCCAAGATTCACTCCCTTCTCCTCTTCCTGACTCTTTAAAAAAATTTTATTCAGCTAGTGATCATTTTTCAGCTTATGGGGATCTTTTTTTTTTATTTTTATTTTTTTATTTTTTTTTAAATTTATTTATTTATTAAGGATTTCTGCCTCGTCCCCACAACCGCTTCCCATTTCCCTCCCCCTCCCCCGATCAAGTCCCCCCCCCCCCCCCCCCCCCGCCATCTGCTCGAAGAGCAATCAGGGTTCCCTGACCTGTGGGAAGCCCAAGGACTGCCCACCTCTATCCAGGTCTCGTAAGGTGAGCATTCAAACTGCCTAGGCTCCCACAAAGCCAGTACGTGCAGTAGGATCAAAAACCCACTGCAATTGTTCTTGAATTCTCAGTATTCCTCATTGTCCGCTATGTTCAGCTAGTCCGGATTTATCCCATGCTTTTTCAGACCTAGGCCAGCTGGCCTTGGTGAGATCCCAATAGAACATCCCCATTGTCTTAGTGTGTGGGTGCACCCCTTGTGGTCCTGAGTTCCTTGCTCGTGCTCCGTCTCCTTCTGCTCCTGATTTGGACCTTGAGATTTCTGTCCGGTGCTCCCGTGTGGGTCTAGATGCCCTTCAACGGAAGAATGGATGAAGAAAGTATGGAATATATACATATTAGAGTATTACTCAGCAGTAAAAAACAAGGACTTCTTGAATTTTGCATACAAATGGATGGAAATAGAAAACACTATCCTGAGTGAGGTAAGCCAGACCCAAAAAGAGGAACATGGGATGTACTCACTCATATTTGGTTTCTAGCCATAAATAAAGGACATTGAGCCTATAATTCATGTTCCTAGAGAAGCTAAATAAGGTGAATCCAAAGACAAACACATAGGCATCCTCAGGAATATTAACCTTCATCAGGCGATGAAAGGAGACAGAGACAGAGACCCACACGGGAGCACCGGACAGAAATCTCAAGGGGATCTTTATTATAGCAATTAAGTCAGCTTTTATGTTGCTGTATGCCAAGAACAGTCTAATTACTTTCTGTGGCTCACTCAGGCAGAGTGTCAAGATGGGCTTGCATGCTAGAAGACAAGTTTCTCTCACTCAGATCTACCAAGTATCATGTTTCACTTCATCTGATTCTTTAGGGGAACCCAAGTGAGGACCAAAGTAAAAGGGTGAAGACAAAAGAAAGGAAGACATTCGTTGCAAGGACATCAGTGAATTTCTACACGAATCTTAGTTTATGTAGGTACATAATATAGTCATTTTTGAAAATTTCATTTTATGTGGCAAGAAGCTTCATGATGCACTAAAGGAAAATTTTTATAAATGACACCTTATCCATTGAGGCACTAGTCACCAAACCATGGATTGATTAAAACATGAACCAAGGTAAAATGTCCTCAGGGAAAAACATGAGCTGTGATCCTGTCTCCAGCCTTGGTTGGTGTTGGCTGCCCACTGGCAGCACTGTGTAATCTGATAAAGCTAGCTGGTTAATCACAGTCTTCTCTGGGAAGTGCAGACCACCTGTCATTTACTGAGTGCTGCTTAGGAAAGACACATGCTCCTCTAATATTTCATGTGTAGTATACCCAATTATTTGCCTACAATTTCACATAAAATATGCATAATTAACTCTACTTCCTCAAGAGGGAACTGAAGCTTAGACAAACTAAGAAACCTCACTGGATCACACCAGGAGGTGAAATGTAAGGTTCTCAGATAGCCCAGACATGTATATTCAAAATACTTAGTTTTGATGAAGTATTTTTTATGGGTAAACAGAAGTCAGAAATGTCATACTGATAAAAATAATGACTTTTTTCCTAGAGAAATTTTAATAATGGAATTGTTGTGGAGTTGAATGTAAGTATGTATATATCTTAGTACACATCTGGGGGAGGTCAAGGAGATATGAAGCAGGGCAATGGAGCCCTTTCATATAGTTATAGGCATTTTTGAACCACTGGATGGGCTGTGGATGCTGGGACCTGAACTCTAGCTCTGATAGAGCAGTAAGCAATCTGAACTACTGATCTGTCTCTCCAGATATGAGGGGAAGTAAATTTACCTTGACATTGAATCAGGCTTTCTTAATGCAGTTCTCTTCTATTAACATGGATATTATCTTTAGCAAAACTTTCTTTAAACAATAATATCGAGAATTTGTATACATGACTGTTGTATTTACATCATATTCTCCCTTCCTTTGTATCCCCAATTCATACCCAAATCTCCCCAGCTCTCTCTCTCTCTAATTCATAGACTTTTATTCTTTAATCATCTTTCTCTCACACACATACATACACATCACACACGCACACACACACATAAAAACAAACAAACAAAAACCCACTGAGTTCATTTAGTGTTGTTCATAAGCATATTTGTTTAGGGTTCTGCTGGATAGTTTTATGTCAACTTAACACAAGCTAGAGTCATTTGGGAAGTGGGAACCTCACTTGAGAAAATACAAAACAACTTGGCAAGCCTGTGTTACATTTTCTTAATTAGTGATTGATATGGAAAGCCCTAGTCCGTTGGGGGTGGTGGTACTCCCAGGCAGGTCATCCTGGGTATATAAAAAAGCAGGCTGAAAAAGTCATGGGGAGCAATCATATCAGAAGCACTCATTCATTCGTGGTCTCTGCTTCAGTTCCTGTCTCCAAGTTCCTGTCCTGTGAGAATCTTCACAATGGAAGGTGTGTTTTCTTCCCCTGCCTGTTTCCTGTGCTGCAATGAGATTCTTCAGATTGATGTAGCTTCACTTGTCTGTTGTCACTCTTGCTGTGTGCCTTGGTCCCATCTCCACGAGTTATTCTTGAGACTAAGTGTTGTTAGGTTTGTCATAGATGCTTTCTTCTGGCACTTTTATCATTGCAAGGCTTTCCATTTACAGATAATTTTTTGCAGTTGATTTTTGTGCATATTTCTGTGAATGTTCCATATTCAATTTCCCCGCAGCCAGTTATTGAAGAGACTGTTCCCTGGCTATTGCTGACTCCTGGCACCCTTTTCAAAGATCAGCTAAGTGGTCACGGTTTAGTTACAGGCATTCCCTGTTCTCACAGCAGTTTCATAGAGTTTGGATTACTGTGCCTCTCAGAAAGCACTATCCTTCCAGCTCTGTTCTTGCTTGCCCTTAAGATCTGGAACAACAAGCATTTTAGAATTGTTTTTTTTTTTCTTTTTTTCTTGTTGTTTTTGTTTTTTTGTCTGTGTGCTTTCAAACATGTCATTATAATTATGGTAGGGATTACATTGAATCTAGAGACTTCTTTGGGAGAATATTTTAATAATAAAAATAATTCATGATCTGTAGTCTTTCTGTTCATGTCTTTTTTGAATAATGCTTTGCGGGCTTTGTAAAAATGGGGTTTCTTCCTTCCCTTCTTTTTTTTTTATCTTTCTCTTCCTTTTTTATTTGTGTTATGTCATGGCATACATGTGGAAGTCAGAGTGCAACTTATGAGTGTCCATTTTCCCCTCTGCCATGTGGGCCCAAGGGACCAAACTCCAGTTGTCTCTCTTGACGGTCAGTGCCCTTGCCTGCTAAACAGTTTCCAGGTTTTAAGTATATAATGTAGTGCCTTCTTATTTAAGTTAATTGGTTTATAGTTTCTTTTAATTGTATAAGTGGGATTGTTTCCTTAATTTCTCTTATTCTTATTAATATGTGGAATGCAGTGGCTCATTTGAATGTTTGTTTGTTTTTATGTTTGTTGATTTTGTGACCTGAAACAGAACTAAATTCATTTATAATTTCCAGGTAGGTAGGAAGAGAGAGAGAGAGAGAGAGAGAGAGAGAGAGAGAGAGAGAGAGAGATTGTGGTGATACATGGTTGATCTTTAGAATTTCCTTTACATAAATAACAGTCTATAAAGTGATATGATTTTTATTTCTTTTTAGTTTTGATGTCATTTAAATTTTGAATTTTTAAATGACAAAGGTTTTATTTATCCTTTGCATGGCATATGATTGTAATTGTGGGATTTTTGTATTTGGCCTTTATAATATTGAGGAAATTGCATTCTATTCTGAGTTATGGACTACTTTAATTATAAAAGTGTATTGAATTTTGTTAGACATGTTGAATCAGATGCTCATGCAGTTAGTAGACTGCTGTCTTGATGTCGTGCATCACACCGATTGATTACGGTTAGTCTAACCATCTTAGCACCCCAGAGATAAACCCAACTTATGCTACTGCATGGTCACTTTAAAGCACTGTTGACTTGGCCTAACAAAAGCTTTGAGGCCGTTTTTTTTTTTTTTTTTTTTTTTTTTGGTTTTTCGAGACAGGGTTTCTCTGTGGCTTTGGAGCCTGTCCTGGAACTAGCTCTGTAGACCAGGCTGGTCTCGAACTCACAGAGATCTGCCTGCCTCTGCCTCCCAAGTGCTGGGATTAAAGGCATGTGCCACCATCGCCCGGCTTTTGAGTCTGTTTTTATCTGGGAAATTGGCTTAAGGTTTTCTTGTACTGTCCTTTTCTGTCTTTGATGTGAGAGTAATACTAGTCTCATAAAGTCAATTTGGAAGTGATCTCTCGTTTCCAGTTTTTGGAAGAATTTTAAAACGTTTGACATTAATATTTTAAATGTTTGCTATAATTTACCATTAAAACCATGTGGCCCTGGGCTTTTCCTTTTTGGCAGCATTTTGATTGCTAATTCAATCCTCTTACTAGTTATGGGCTATTCAGGTTTCCCTTGATTTTTTTTTTTCTTGATTGAAATTGGAAAGTCTAGGAATTTGGTCATTTGTTCTACGTTATCCAATTTGTTGACATATGTTTTGCACAGTAGCTTCTTTTTCTTTTGTCCTTTAATACAAAGTGCCCTATTAGTTTTCCTAAAAATTTTCCAATTTGATTTTGTATATGTGTATGTATGTGTGTCATTTTTTTCAATATCCTGTTTCATTTGCATTTGCTCTGGTCCTTATTATTTCTTTCCTATTGATAATTTTGAGTATAATTTATCCTTTTGAGTATAATTCCTTGAGGAATAGAACTGGTTTATTTGAAACATCATCACTTTAATCTTGGTATTTATAATCCTAGACTTCCATTTTAGGACTGTTCCACTTCACTGTGTTAGTCTAGTCTTGGCCTATTTTCTCATTTTCCTTTTGGATTCTTCATATTGTATCTTTTGGGTTTTATATATTTGTAAAATTTACAGCCAAATTTTCAGCTGTTGATTTCTTGTTTCGTTATATTATAGTCACAATGGATATCTGAGATGATTTGGTTCTTTTATCTTGTGGTCACACAAGGACTCTGCTCTCGAGGGGTTACTGGGCACTTCAGGAGAATGCACTGTGGTCATTTAAAAAAAATGACCCCGAGCAGAGTGCCAATATTAGGATGTATGACTTTGTGAGTAGGTATTGCTCTGTTAGAGGAAATATGTCACTCTGGGGGTGGGCTTTGAGGGGTCCTTTGCTCAAACTATGCTCAGTGTGGTACACTGTTTTCCTTTATAAAAGTTGCTGTGGTCATAGTGTCACTTCACATTAATAGAAACTTAAATAAGACAGAAGGTGGTAGCGGGACTTGGGGTATTGCTGTGATAGGCTTGACTGTGTTTTTGTTTCAAAGAATGTAGACTGTGGGACTTTACTTTGGATTGGAAAAGCAGGTGAAAACATTAAGTGGGGTTTAGTGGGCTGTTCTAATAGGCACATGGAAAACTAGTGCTGAGGGTGGTTTGAACGATGGGGACCTGGCTCAACAGGTTTCAGAAGAAAAGAGAGCTAATATGTGACCTAGAGACTATTCTTGTGATATTTTGGTGAATATGGTTGTTTTCTGCCTTTGTAAAAAAAAAAATCTTCCAGACGCTAACTTGAAGAGTTTTGGATAAATTGCATTTGCAGAAGAGATTTCAAAACAGCCTGGTGTGGACTATATTATACTATGTGGTTATTAGTGGCCATGAATATGCAGATTTATACTGAAAAGAAACAGACTGGGCAGGCAACGTTATAAAACATACAATTTGAGGAGAAAAGGGACACAAGAAAGTGGAATGGAGCTATGTCCTGTGTTCAAGGAGAAGGAGATAAGCAGATTAAAGAAAATCCTTTTGTTAAATGGAATAAAGACAGTGGTGACCTCAGGACAAGATCCCACCCAACTAAGCTTCCACCTTGTGAAAAGAAATTAAAGAAAAGCTAAGATTCTGGTGTGGTGGTACATGTAGTGGTAACCCCAGCACTGTGGAGGCAGAGGCAGGCATATCTCTGTGTTTGAGGCCAGCATGGACTACAGATCAAGTTTCAGGACAGTCAAGTTTAGACAGTGAAGAAAGGCCATTAAAAACAGAGCTGGTAAATACATAATTGAACAAGAGGACCCTGTTCCAGCTCCAGCAAGCAGCAGAACTTGACAGCTTTGGCCATGTGGTTTTGAGTTTAGAGTCCAGTACAGGCAGAATATTCTGTCTCACGAGCCAGCACCCAAATAATCACACAGAGATTTATTATTTATTATAAATGCTCAGCCAATAGTTTAGGATTGTTTCTAATTAGCTCTTATAACTTAAGTTAAACCATTTCTATTACTTTACTTGATGTCATGTGGCTCAGGGATCGTTAACTCATCTTGTACAGGTCCTGCTTCCTCTGCATTTGACTGTTGACTCCACCCTTCTTCATCTGAGAGAACTCTTTTCCTGTTCACAAGTCCCTTCTAATCTCTTCCTACCTAGCTATTGGTTATTTAGTACTTTAGTAAACCAATGAGAGCAACACATCTTTATAGTGTATGAAAAGATTGCTCCACATCAGTCAAAGATTAAAGAAAGGGGTTATAGAAGCTCCCTCTCTGGATAAGGAAAGCTGCTGAGGGCCAGTATGTGTCAGAGGTGTCGCTACATGGAGTCTTAGAGAGGTTATTAAGTGAAGTTGTAAAGGTGAATCCTGCATTGCCTTGACGACCCCAAGATGTTGATGCAAGAGTTGTGGGATACCTGCTGAGGAGAGCTGATAACAGGGAGTAGAAACAGCCTAAGAAAAAGAAGTATGCTACAGTCAACAAAAGCTGTGAGGAAATGGAGAGAGTTCTGACATCAGACTTGAAGACGTAAAGTTTGGAGTTTGCCCAGCTTGTTTTTAGTCAGGCTTTGGTCCTGTATTTCCTCACTATGCTCCCTACGTTTTGAAATGGGAATGTATATCTTTTGCCATTATATGTTGAAAATATGTCATCTGCTTTTGTATTTTGATTTTACAGGGGCTTACAGATGAGAGATTGCATGAATCTCAGAAGAGATTTTGAATTTTAGATTTTAAAATAAATTTGATAAATTTGAGACTGTTAAAGTGTATGGGGACTTTTGAAGTTGGACTGAATGCATTTATTGCTTTATAATATGATTACAAGCATTTGGGTGTTTGCGGACCAGTTATTGGAATACAACAGATATAAAAATTCCCAGATTCTTGTGCTGTTCGCTGAATAGCCAGAACATTGGAAAGTGCCCAGTCTTTCCTACTGCCATCCTCAGAAGGCAGGAGCAGAGAGTTCTCTTCGATGTGTCCCTGTGATAGAAGAAGGGTCCATGTTGCAGAGGTGTTACAAGTGTCTTTGATTGGATTAGTGTTGTTCCATGGGTGTGTGCAACACTAAGCTTGTTTCTGAATTGCTCATAAAAAGAAATTATCCAGGTACTGTTGAATTGTTTCATGGAAAAAAGGATTCTATGCCTTTGTATTTCTGCATTATCTTGATATCACTTTCCTCATGCTTTCTTTTATAATGATTATAACTTATTTTTTATTGAGTGTTTTATCATTCAAAGCAGTTATAGTGCCTCTGAGATACGTGTCTTTGCCTCTTTTCACTCCCAAAGTGTTCATCTTGGTTTATGGTAATTACAACCAATTATAATTTGTGTAATATTACTTAAAAGTTATGCATAAGTGCAGCAATCAATAAAAATTTATACTGTGAAAGCAGTGCAGTCATAAGATAGAAGAAGGATTTGTGACTATAAAATTTTCAAAACTCAGTATTTCAGGGAAATAGTCTTTCATAGAAAGAGCATAATGGCTCTTACAGTAGCTTAAAAAATACATTACAAATCAACAAAAATATAAATAATGGATTTACAGAGATCAGAGTAAACACTAAGAGCAATTTCAAGTTATTATGAAGAGAAAATCTGTATCGAAAGCCACAGACACAGATGATGACTAAAGAGCATGGGAAGGAGCTCCCAGTCCAGGAAATGGCGCAGACTCACTCTCTGATTGCTATTGTCAAATACAATTAAAACTATGTATATTATATTATAAAGCAAAATAAAAAGTCCGTAAAAAACCAGAGAAAGGCCAGATCAGCTGGCCACTTCCACCCAGAGCAACAAGGAGCAACTATTGTATTTTCTTCTCCCAATAAATTTCAGTCACCTGAACAGGTTCAGAACCCAAAAATGTCAACAGGTGCCAATAAACAAAAGCAAAGAGCTTCTAATCCGATCCAGTCTTTTTACACAGGAGGGAAAACAAATCCCATAACTTCAGCTACACAAAGTAACACAGTCCAAAATCTTTACCATTGCTAGTCTGAAAATAGATTTCCCAACTCATGCCCCTAGACATTCTCTTTGGATGTCAGAAAAGGCTATGTACCAAGTTGATTATTGTTCTGAGAAAAAGAAAACTTAAAAAAAAATTTAGCCAGAAAAATTAGTTCCTGGGCAGAAATTATGAAGTAAAAAAAGTTTAAATAATACCAAACACCCCTATTAAGCTTTTCAATTATGTTCGGCAGTCAAAACAAAAAAGTTATATTTTCTGTACTTATTTTAAAAAATCTATACAAAGTAAATATGTAAAATAATGAAAATTAGAAGTTTTTAACTTTAAAGCTTAAAGATAGGTCAGATTTCCATACAGTTTGTAAAAAGACAAGACCAGTAGACTTTGATATTGCATATTATATAACATATGGCATAACAACTAAGAATGTTACACAAAGAGATAGACCCCTCTGGTGGAATATTATTATAACTGGCCTGCTGTGGAACAATCTTTGTACACTGTAAATGTATTACTCTCATTGGTTAATAAAGAGTAATAAACACTGGCATGTAGCTGAGTAGGAAGAGATTGTGAAGCAAGAGTGGGGGAAAAGCCAGTTGCCAATGCCATGTGCCCATGCATGCAATAAAATGAGGACACTGTGAAGAAGGACAGAGTCTGAGATGCAAGCCAGACACAAAGGAAACAGGATATGGAAAAAATGAGGTAACAAGCCATGAGCTACATGGTAGAACTTAGATAAGAAACATGGGTTGATTTAAGTTGTAAGAGCTAGTTAGTAATAAGCCTAAGCTATCCGCCAAGCATTTATTATTATTAGTTTTCTGTGTGGTTATTTAGGAGCAGTTGCCAGGACAGAGAAACTCCATCCAGAAATGATTCCCAACGTGGGGCAGGAATTTCCACATAAAACCTAAAAAAGTTTAAGAAAAAGATTCCAAGCACACAAATAAATGGAGCCAAATGCAGCTTCCTAATAACTTCCTTTTCTTGGGTAGACTCTGTTTTCTAACAGCAAAGTAAGGCACGGCTCCTCTATGAGGCAGCTTCATGACTTAGTTTTAGTTGCAAACACAGGTGCAGCTCTTTTAAGAGGCATTGCTACTGAGCAATTAAATGGGGTTCATAAACAATGGGAAGAGTGCTATTCAGTGACAGATTGAGCCCCCAAACTTCCTAGAGCTGGGGCAGTAAACACGGCTTCTGCTAGTACATCCACTATTAGGCTAAGCTCTCAGGGAACCAAGTGGTGGGGGAAAAGCCATTTGCCAATGCCATGTGCCCATGCATGCAATAAAATGAGCCCTGCCAGTGAATAACATAGTAGATTAAGATTCATCTCATGCAATCAAAAAACAATACAGATGCTCAATAAAAACAGATCCAGGAGGGAAAAAACTCTAAACAGTTTAAGCGCATCTAAAAATATACATAGCTTTGGGAAAAAAGGAGAAAGGGAAGAGACAGTCATAGATTAAAATAGGGTTTAAAAATAGTAAAGTTCTTAAAAAGGGAGTAAAGTATTATTTTTAAAAAGTCACATAAAGATGTGAAATACACAGAAAGTCTGGATTCTGTATGCTATTGTGCTGTCTTTAAGTTTTTTTGACTGCTAATGAATGAGAAAAACTGCTAAGAATGATTGGATTATGGAAATTGCTAGATTTTTACCAGCCTTATATATTTTAAAATTATCTTGACTTCACAATAGAAATAAAAAGGTGTGTTGCATTGGGAAAGATGGTGCAATAAGAGCGGAGTGGCGGGCTGCATTCCGCTACCCAGCGAGCTTTACCCCGAAATAATTACACAGAAACTGTATTCTTTTAAACACTGCTTGGCCCATTAGTTCCAGCCTCTTATTGGCTAGCTCTTACATATTGATCTAACCCATTTCTAATAATCTGTGTAGCCCATAAAGTGGCTTATCAGGGAAGATCTTAACCCGCATCTTTCTGGAGTGGGAGAATCATGGAGACTACCTGATTCGGCTTCTTTCTCCCAGCATTCTGTTCTGTCTACTCCACCTACCTAATTTTCTGTCCTATCAAGCCAAGCAGTTTTCTTTATTAGTTAACCAATGAAAGCAACAGATAAGATACAAGACCCACCTCCATCAGAAAGAAGTTATGTTTTTACTTCCACTGGAAATAAGAGGCTGTGAATTCATTCCAGGTTAAGGAAAGTCAGGTTTGATCAAGGAAGACACACTGAAAAATTCTGACTTCAGACATAAAGAAATAAACCAAAAAAAAAATTAAATAAATAAACCCTACAAAATGTGTAACATATTTATTACCTGCTCAAACATAAAAAAATATCATCCTTGGCTAACTTGTGTACAACACATAGTTTATACTTGTACTTATACAGATATTTATGCTACTTTTAAAAGTATATGTGTTTTCAGAACAAGGGGATCAAACATCAATGAAAACAATTGGCCCAGGTAATCTAGCATCTCAAAATGCCTCTGTTATAGTTTCTTCAGAGTTCTGCATCTAGAACAGCTTCAAGGATTCTGGCTGAGATGGTCTAGCCTCACAAGCTACTTCAGCAAAGACTTAATCATTATCATAATTTCCTCAGGGTCTCCCAAAGACTTTAATACCCCTGAACAATAGGAAACAGTCTAGAATATTACAATAGCCACATTCCCAAGATGGGTTGTGTATGTTTAGTATCATTTAAGGGGGTTGGTTACAAGTTGTTATTGATATTGGTCTTAGTGAAAAAAAAAAGTCCAAACAAAAGAGTTAAATTAAAATGTCTCTTTCTAAAGGGGTTTATGATATAGGAATGATAGGAAAGGGGGTAGATATTTGAATCTACTTTAACCTAAAAAACAACTATTAATCTCAAAATATTTTATGTTGGTATGGATTTTGGTTTATTGATGTAAATTTAAAGTTTATTTTTCTATACTATGTGTATGTTCCTAGTCTTATTTGGGGTGTTGTGCTTATTTGCAACTAATTTAAATGTAATGTATGATTAAGAAATATTAATAGTCATCTACAATAGTCAAACTTATAGTCATATTGGGTATGTTTCTAAGGTTAAACAGATGCATTTAGATAGATAGATGGTCTTCACACACTTCAAAGACCTACAGAATATGGCACTTAAGACATTTAATAACCTAAGTATTTTCATGACAGTGAGACTTGTATACTACTGATAGCAGCAATTTACTTCAAAGGAAGATGATGGACACTGAATATCCTCCATATAGAGTTTGATTTCTTTATGACAAAAACTAGCCATTTGGGCAAAAAAGAAATACCCTTGACTCAATTTCTGACAGTATACTGTCCAAACTGAACCAACAGGGCACACACAAAAAAGTGACTGTCAAACTTTGCCAAGACAAGGTAGGACAGCTCTTCAAATTTTCCTGGTTTTCAAATAAGTTTTGCAGTTTTACTAGACCCTTATACCAAAGTTGGATGCCTCAATGTTACAGAACAATTTTGAGTGATTATCCAGGCAACCAGATGTTCCTGTTGTTATATAATATTATATCCTCCTGGAGTCTTTGATGGATTTAAAAACTAAATTATTAGACTAAAGCTTTGCTTTAAAGGAATGATAAGAAGTATATTGGGTATAAAACTTTAGACTCTCAAAGACAAGATAAATGATAGAGTATTTTCTCTAATTTTGCCAAGTAAAATTATCTGGATATTGTAAATGTAATTCTTAGTTAATAATAGTTTTTGTTATTTGTAATCATTAAAACAAAGGGGTATCCTGTCTCTACAAGTCCTCAGTTCAAAGGCTTTGAGCTCTGGTCTGCTCCCACCTTATGTTCTGTGTTGAACAAACGTACCACCACATGGTGGAGTGTAGATAAGAAATATGGGTTAATTTAAGATGTAAAAAATTAGTTAATAACACACCTATGCTATTGACTGAGCATTTATAATTAATAATAAGTCTTGGTGTGTTTATTTGGGAGTGGGCTAGTGGGACAAAAAACTCCTACTACACCTACCAGCTCCCAAATCATGACACAGACACTTCTTACTAATTTTGAAAGCTTGGTCTATAGCTTAGGCTTCTTTGTAACTAACTCTTACAACTTAACCAATTTTTATCAATCTACTTTTTACCTCTACTTTTTTTATCTTTACTCTGTACTGTCCCTGCTGCTTCCACTCTGTCTGCTTATTGACGCTTTGTGCCTCCATTCTTCTTCCCAGCATCCTCTCTGTCCTCAAAATCCTGCCTAGCTATGTGTCATTTGGTTTTTTTTATTAAACCAGTCTGAGTTTCAAATCTTCACATTGTACAAAAAGATTACTCTTGTCATGAGCATCCTGAGAGGGCCTGAAAACAGGGGACGACATCAGCCAGGGAGACAGAATTTAACTTGCCACATTCCCTGAGTGAGGCACAACTCTGAGAGGCAATTATGGAGAGCAGCTTCATTCTTGATAGATGGAAAGAGATCTGAGATTCTGTCAACTGAGAATACCTGAGTTCGATTGCAATGAACCTGAGGTCAGCAAGTGGATCAAACTGGGGAGCCACTTTTCTGACTGTCACTTCTGTAGAACCCACGAAGTCTGAGCTCTAATTGACATGATGAACCATGCCTTTCCAACAGGGTGATACTGAGTAGATCCTGAAATAGCAAAGATGAGTTCTCAACCTGTACAGATAGCAGGCAAGGTGAAACAGATGCAGCACAAACAAATGTAACACATCTTTACATCTTTAACAAAAGCTACAGAGAGAAATGTAGCACAACTTCATAATTAAAGTAATATTCCTCAGCATAAACACATGAACACATCCTTGCCCACTTAAAGTAATATTCCACAATAAACTCCTTAAGAGAAGGCTATTCATTAAGAAGATCACAGAATAAAAAAGAGATATGTAACACAGAAACACAAGAAACAGCAAAAATAACAAGACTCTTCCAAAACATCATCATTCTACAGCTATCAAATTCAAAAATTGTCAAAACAGGTAAATTGCAACACGGATATTTCAAAAGTTCACCAGCAATAATGAAGACTGTATAAACCAATAAATTAATTTAATCTAGGATTTGGAGAGAAAGCAAGACTGAGGAAAGTCAGCAATATGGATGAAAGCATCATTAGTATGGATAAAAAAGAAACATGAAGAAAATGCTGTAGCAAACTGACATTTTGAAATAAAATCAAATTGAGGGGTTGAAAATGAAAATTTCAGAGAATTGAATAGAAAATCACAGTGGAAAGAACCACCAATAGACTCTGTCAAGCAGTAGAAAGAGCACTGAGAATGAAGTATGAACCTAATTCAAACCTCAGCAAAATCAAAAACAACTGTAATCAGGTATCCACAAACACTGGGATACTACCAAAATAACACACATCCTAATAACCCCAGGCTCCTCAATGAAATTACAGCTCCCCTAAAATAGCTTCCAGTTGTAGAGAATGAAATAGATTCACAAACACAAGGTGCATTAAGAATGCTCTATAAATATGATCAATGAGGAAACTTTATGCAACATAGGCATATCACAGTCATAGAATAAAAGATAAGAAGCAAAGAAACAATATTAAGAGCTAGAAGAGCAAAACCAAGTCTAACTTCAAAGACAAACACATCAGATTAGTATTGTGTCTCTCATCAGCAATCTAAAGACAAGAAATCATGGAATGAAACAGTTTAGTCTATAAAAGGTGTATAAGTACCAACCAATATTTTTATATCTAGCTAACTTTTGACTGCCTCCTCCCCCTTTCTCTTCTCTTCATATTATCATCATCACACATATGTTTATATTTATGCTTATTCTATTTATTCTTATAGGGTCTCTGTTAATATGTATCTTTGACTGACCTAGAGTGACTATGGTAGATCAGGGTGACCACCAACTCATGGAGATCTGCCTGCTTCTGTCTCCAGAGTGGTGTGGAAAAGGCACATGTTACCGTATCCATATACGTTTAGTTTCTTTTCATAATGATGAAGAAATAAAACTGTTTCCAGATAAGCACAATTAAGGCAGGTCATGACTACCAAGACAGTACCACAATAGATGCTCAAGGAAATGTGGTATAAAGAAGAGGAAGAAAGTCTCAATAATGAAAGTGTAGAAAAAAGTAAAGTTCATAGGGGAAATTGGTTAAAGAAAAGAGATATAGGAAGAATTCATCATGGCTAACACACTAAGTTATCAAAACCATGATACAGATAGAGAAATAAATGAACAAACAATAATCAACTCAACCAATCCAGAAAACAAACAAGACAATTACAGTATTTAGTAAGCATCTTTCAATAGCAATAAGATGATATAACAAGTATAAACATAAATGCACTAAATGTTAAGGCTTTCAATTCTATAAAACAAATAGGAGACACATGAATGAGAACATTCAAGAGAAGTGATACAACATATTGGGTTTCAATATCCCATTCTCCTCCTTTGATAGGGTATCCCTATTAAAGTCAACACAGCAATATCAGAGTTAAAGTGCATCGAAAGACAAGTGAACTTTAGCATTAGAATACTTTATCCAACAGTACATATTTTTTCTAAGGAGTCCCCAGAGTCTTTTCTAAAACAGCTCATATTTCAGGCCACAAGGCAAATGTTAACAAATACTTAAGAACTAACACTCTTGATTCAAAGACTAGGATGAGAACTTACTAGCTTAGAGACGTTGAGTAGCTACTAAATAACCTTCTCTCCTTGCTGTCATCTCCCCAAAACATGTCCTTCCACTCCACCAAAACAAAACAAATCATCCCACTCAAAGTCCTTCCCCATTATTTCCAGTGTGTCTCTCTATCTCTTCCAGATGCCCTCTCCTCTGATTACTTTCTGTCAACTAGCTGCTAACTCAGCCTCCTGACACAAGGTTAATTTTATTTAACTAATGCAAGTGCAAATACATGGTTCACAGTGTGATCAAATATCCTCCAACACTTGTGAAATCTGGGGGAAACGAATAAATCCCTAGATACATGTGACCCATTCTACCAACATTAAGTCAACAGAATATACACAATTTACGCGAACCTATACTAAGCAATAAAGGTTAAAGACAAAGCCACCTACAAAAAAAAAAATTCAATACCAGATGGAACTTGCTGAATTCTACAAACATGTAAAGAATCACTAACATGAATACTCTTAAAAACTGTCTGTAAAATAGAAATGGAAAGTACATTCCCATGCAAATTTCATAAAGCCAGTATTACTTGACACTAGAACTATATGAGAACACAATGAAAATGAATATATGTGTATAGATATATATGATATATACATATGTATGCATATAACATATCATATCTATAGATATAGATATTTCCCTGAGAACTATAGATGCCAACATTCTCAATAAAATCTTGTAAACCATATCTAAGGTCAGATTAAGAATATCATATACCATAACTAAGGTATTTCATCTCAACTATGAAAGAGTGCTTCACCATATGTGAATCATCTTAAGAACAATGATGTGAGATTACCCTCCGTATGCTATGAATATCATTGGTTAATAAAGGAACTGCTTTGGGCCTATAACAGAGCTATCGGGGAACAGAGCTAGGTGGGGAAAACTAAACAGAATGCTGCGAGAAAGGAGGAGGAGTTAGAGAGAAGCTGGACAGAACTTTACCTGGTAAACCACTGCCACCTGCCGATACACAGATTAATGGAGATGGGTTAAATTAATATGTAAGAGTTAGCCAATAAGAAGGTAGAGCTAATGGGCCAAGGAATATTTTAATTAATACAATTTTTGTGTGGTTATTTCAGTTCTGGGTGGCTGGGCCAAACAAGCAGCTTCCTCACAAATGATGTTTGTTTGTTTGTCTGTTTGTTTTTTTACTTTTCTTGAGACAGAGTTTCTCTGCAGTTTTGGAGCCTATCCTGGAACTAGTTCTCGTAGACCAGTCTGGCCTTGAACTCACAGAGATCTGCTTATCTCTGCCTTCCGTGTAATGGGAGTAAAGGTGTGTGCCACCTCCTGGCTTTGGAGAGCCTGAGCTATGAGGGAAGGCATGGCTGGAGCATGCACGCAGGACTGCCAAGATGCCATCGAACAATCACTTTCATTGGGATTATATAAGACAGTAGCAGGTGGAAGATGTGGTAAAGGTTAGCTGTATTATTTTTTACAAATAAATGAAAATATAGAATTATTTTCAGATTAAAGTTTCAAAAGTAATATAGGCTAGAATGAGTCATATAATACAATTAGGGGGAGAAACAAACACAGAAAAGTGATTGTAGATAAAATGTTACATAATAAAGATCAACACGAGGAAGAGAAGGGGGTGGAGAAAAGGGAAGTGGAATTTAGTCAGCTGCTAAAAATGCTGGAAGGGGCCAGGACATGGAATCCAGGGGAAAAATTTATATTCTTGAAAGGGGCTTGGGGAGCCTCTCCCTCTCCTGCCTTTATGGTGAGCAGCATGTGTCCTTGCTGCCATGTTCTGCCTTACCATAGACCAAGATATACCAAGCCAGCCAATTACATACTAGACACCTCTGAAACCATGAGCCAAAATAAAAATATTCTCTAGAACATTGCTTATTTGAGTATTTTTGACAGTGACAGAAAGCTGACCAACAGAGTATTCCCCCTTTTTTAAAATAAATATTTTTTGAAACTAAAGTGTAATGTTAGCAGTTTTCATGCCTCCACTTCCTCTCTGACCTGTCCTATGCATCTGCTTCATTCCTTCTCACACTCATGGCCTCCTTTCGCTAACTGTTGACACAGTAATTTTTTTTCAGAGCACTTATCTGCTGTCAAGCTCTGTTTTGGATAATAGTGCTAGGGAAATGAACATACTAAAGTGTTCTTTTCTCTAAGGGAGCCAAGGTTTTCTTGAAGTTTTTTAAGCAATAAATTTACAGGATAATTTCAGGCACTGACAAATACTTCAAAGAGAGTAATGCAGTATTTGTAATAATACTGTTATCTGGGAAAAGTATGTGCACCCATCTGAGGAAGTAGTACCTAAGAAGAGGCATTTATATTAAGAAAGATGCAAATCCAAGATATTTTTAGGGAAATTCTGGGTGAGAAGCCATAGGAAATATTGATTCTATGAAGCACAGTTCCTACCCAGAATCCCCCAGCCACACTTACTTTCCTGTTCTGTGACAAGTGGCAGAAACAAATGCCTAAATGTCTTGAATCATTAAATTTTGGGAGTCTCCTGTTTCTCAGTATTTCAATCTGATTTATCATAGGTATTCTTTAAGACAGAAAAAAAATTGATTTAAGCACATTTTGCTGTTAAGGCACTAAGTTATGTAATGGCAATAAGCTACATTCTCTCTCCTATTCCCATCCCCACTGTGGGGGGGGGGGGTAGGGGGTATGTGTGTGCAAATGAATATGTGTGTGTGTGTGTGTGTGTGTGTGTGTGTGTGTGTGTAGCAGCTGTGGAGTCATTAATGCTTTGTTTATTCCCATGAGAGGCCTGCCCCTTTCTGAATGGAGACAGAGGAAGAGTGGGGGCAGGATAGAAGAGAGGTGGGGTGAGGGAAAGGGAAGAGAAAAGAAAGAGGACACTGTGTTTGGTGTGTAAAATTAATGAAAAACTTAATAAAAAACACAATCAGAGAGAAAATAGAAAACTACAGACGTGTTATATGGTAACAAGCCAGATATAAGGTTCCTGGAAGAAGAACTTGGCCAGCAGTGCTGAAAACCAATGAAACGTTAAAATAAAAAGCAGAGTCTGAAAAAAACTTAGAAACTTGGAAACCAGGCACCACCTTAAAAAGGGTAACCTCCCTGACTCAATAGTGGTAATGCTGTGGGGTAATCGATTACATTCTGGTTGGATATAGGCCTGCTCCATGGAAGAAACATGTACCTGATACTGCAAGCCTAGGCAAAACCCTCAGCTTGATGATATCACAGGCCTGAGAACAGAGGGGACTACTGACATTTGACTTAATGTTCCAGTCATCATGGATGGTACAACCCTACAGAGGGGACAAACCGCTCCGCTAAGACTGGTGAACTAATTATAATCCTGAATAAGTGAGAAAGAGACCAAAATTGTTATAAAGCTTAGCCATGTAAAAATAAGAATGAAGGAAAGTTGTGAAGTTCTGGTTCTCAAGGAAGCAAACTCCAGAAACAAGCCTGTTCCCTTTGACAAAAAGATGTTCCTATGGGCAGACATTTGAAACTTATTAAGAAACTATGATAGCACAAAGACAATATTAATCTGTATATTACATACCACTGGAGCAAGATGATGCCATTCAAGAAATAAAAATGGTAGCTTAAGTGGTGGCAGCCAAGACTCATGTTGAAGCTATGTTTCTCCACAAGTAAAGACTGAAGTAAAATCATCTTTGTCTTCAAGGCTAACATAAGTTATAAGAGCTAATACAAAGCCTTAGCTAATGGGCCAATTGGTTTATAACTTATGGAGACCTCTGTGTGATTTTCTTTGGGGCTTACTGGTTGTGGGAACTGGGCAGGATAGAAACCCCAACAAGCCGGCCTTCACGTTACAATATTGTTCTTCTAGTCCTGGACTTGAACTTCTCAGCATTGCTTGAAAAGCCACCCTGTGGTGGGAACACTGTCATAAACAGGTAGAGTTTGGGATGCTTAGGGACTCCCCCAGCCCCGTCTGTCCGCACCTGCCTTTGGAGGAGAAGAATGCCCCTTCACGGGTCAGCAAAATCACTGGAGTTGCAGTTCTTTTTCGACTGTGAAGAAGATACTGAAAGTTGAAAAACAAATGATCGAAAAGAATGATTCACTATTTAAACAAGTTACCATAAGTCCTATTTCTCTATTGCTGAGATGTGGCTGGGGTGGGGGTGGCGGGGGCTGCCAGGCTGCTCGGGCATGAATTTTGTGAAGGCATCAACTTTTGAGAACCTCATAGCTTTGAGTATAAAGTTCATCTTCACCAAAACTACAAATTGTAATTAAAAGTCCATAATTGTTACTTTCTGTCGCATGGTAGGGTGACTAGTTAGCTCTTGTGTGCCACATATTTCACCAAACTAAAAGAAAGAATCTGAATGTCTTATTCACGAAGAAATGGTGTTAGAAAAGACAGAAGTGTTCGGTCAAAGTATGCATGGATCAAGTCTAGCAATGCTGTCCCACAGTTAGAATAATGTTCATGTTTTTATGTATGGCTAAAATAAATGCCATTTTTTCAAGGTTAAAATTCAGTAAAGGATCCTATTTTTGCAATGAATGAAGATGGGAAGCTTTTGGGGGCCGGTCTACCAGTCACAGTGGTATGCTAGCAACAGCTTTGGGGTACAGGCTTGCTTTGCCTGGCTAGCAATCGCTCTGTTGTTCCTCTGGATTAGCACGCCTACAGTGGCGAGCTAGCCTCTTCTCTCTGCCCCTGTTAATTCCAATTATCTCACACCCAGTCTTGCCTCACTTACTTATGTAAATCTCTTGAGTTCTTTGCAGATGCTAGATTTGTGGCTCTTGACATATAACATTATTGCAACAAAAACAAATCAGTCACAAGTTCAAAATGATGACCTTCAGAACTTCTGCAGTGCATAAATTAGTTATCCAGAGACGTTTAAAGTGTGCCAATAAAACAGAGAGGAAACTGGATCTGGTTTCATGGTTTGGAGTCCTCGCTAGTCAGAGCTACATGGGAAATCAAAAGAAGTTCTTTAAGATTTCTTAGGGCTGCAGAGCAAATGTTTAATGATACGTCAGAGAGTTGTAAAGCGTGCATGTGGAGGGGTGTGAAGAAAGAATTGTGCCTCTTTTTCTATATATAGTTTTGCCAATTGTTCCCATTCTGCAGTGTAAGGGTGAGCAGAACATTTACTAGTTTGGGCCTCAGTGTCTTCCACCCTGGCCACCCAGTGGAATATTGTTATTCTTCAACATATTCTTTTTACCTTATGTTATGCCTTGTACCAGAAACATTCTTCATACAGTGACATCAGAACCTTAAGTGATCTTGATGTCATACACAGCTACATTTAAATGCTGTTCAGGTTGATTATATAGGAAGACAACTTTGGTTCATTAGTTCCCTGCAGAGGAACACAGCATCCTCTTATGGAGTCATGGGAGACAAAACAGCCAGATGAGTGGCATTTTCCCAAGCCCAATCTGAAACACTGGTGTTTACACATAGGAAGCTTGTTTTAGCCTAGGCTTCATTCGTTCTGTTGTAATGCTGATGGTCCTCAATGCTTGCAGCAGCAGGGCAAAGTAGAAGAGCTGGTACTCACGACAACTTCCTGACTTACAACATAGGCAAGTTATGCATCATTTGTTCTGAATTTTTTTCAAATATACATAGAAGGGTGTGTTGCTGCTACCTTCAGTGGGATATTGTAAAAGTTACATAATACATCTAACAGGGCTTACCACATAAAGGCCGGCTACACATCTTTCCTTCCTTCTGAGTGAGTCATTATTTGACTTCATCCCCAAATTAGGGAGTGGGAAGGATGCTGGTGAGAGACTTACTGCAGACTCATTCACACTAATTAAACAGCGAATGCTTAAACAAACCTCTCATAAAGGTAATTATTTCCTATAGTATTTATGGTATGATTTAGCATTATTTTATAAACTATAAATTATGGCTCGGAGTGGCTGTCTTTATCCAAAATTACCATTTTCATCCCTATGGGAAAATGCTTTTCAGATTTTAATTATTCAACTGAGAAAAATGAAATGTTTTAACCAGTCAACTAATAAATGAAGGTTATAAACAGTGCCTACGCTTCACCTTAACTATAAACTTTAAAGACTAGACGCCTATCACTGATCAATAATTATTTTTGATTACAGTGGGATTAAGAAAATATTTGGGGGGAATGAAACCTTGGCAGGCAGATGGAGAATGAATGTGGCACCAATTATTCAACCCTCATGCCTTTAGCTTTTAGAAAACAGCTTCAGAGCTAGTCCTCAAAAATCTTCCTGCCAGTGTGTGTGTGTGAATGATAGAATCTGTCTTTAACAGTGATATTCCAATTCAGAGTCCAGAATTCAAAAGACCTTTGTTCCTATCACAGAATTAACCTCTACTTTTAAACACGCTATGGGGAGCCTAATGTAGTATGAGGCATTACTTATTGAAAATTCTAACTGTCCTAGCCAAGGTCATGTTAGACCAGATTATAAGTATCAAAACCCAAGCTAGAGATGCCTACTCAAGTAGCAAACTAACTAGGTTTGGTTCTAAGTAGCAAATAGTTATTATATAGAGAGGTGTAACAGAGTGTTTCAAAGAGTAGGATTATGACAATTGAATTCAATGTTTTATAGAAAAAGAAGAGCCCAATTTCTCAACTTCAAAAAGAAATAAAACTATCACAGGATTTTATGCATCAGCTTTAGGGAGAAAGGGAATATATACATATGCACACCTACAGAATACCTTCAGAGAGACTAGATGGGTCTACAAGTGTCTGTCTTCTATTAGAAGGTCAGAAAGAATAGCTGCCATGCAGATAACCCAATTTTTGTTGGCAACATCCAAGGGTTTATTCTGGAAGAAAGCAGCTTTCTAAAAAGAACTAAAGATGTCCAAGTCGAGGAATAGGGCAACAGAGCAAACACCAGTGGACAGACATACACTCAAAAGTAAACAGACCAAGAAAGAATTTTAAGAGCTCTTTGCAAAAACTATAATGTAAAGTCTTTTAAATAAATTGGGGTGGAGGGGAGCCAACCACGGAATTGTGAGATGGATACAGTGCAAAAGGTCCATCAAGAAAATGAGAAAAGATAGCAGAGAGACTCAATTAATTCTTGACTTCAGTCATCCCTGAAGAAGATGTTAGGGAGTTCCCTTCTCTGAAATTGCCTTTTGACAGAGACGGGTCAGAGGTAAGGGAACAAATAACACTAAAAGCACAAGGTGTGCTCAAATGAATTGGCAAGTGAAGGCAGATAGATTGTGCACTGGCACCCTGGCCCCTGGCCAGGCATCTAGAAGAAACTGAAGGGTCAAGAGGGCTCTCCCCAGGCAATGTGCAGCTGCCAGAAGAATCCTATGAATGTATTTGACTTTATATTCAGATAATATGCAGAAATTTTATGAAGCAGCAAGGTCATGAAATATTTGTACAAAAATTGTAGAATTCCCAAGTGAAGCCTTTGTAGATGGGCTGCTATAGATGGGTAACAGTACATAAAGTCCTGTTACTTTCTTTCAGGTTCCATAAGAAGGCAGCCAAATTTGGCGCTCTGAGCTTTCCGCTTTAAGGAGTTATTAAGAAACTGGACAAGTCAGAACTACAAACAAAAATGAAATGAAAAAGAACTATGTGGTGCTCGGGACTGAACCCAGAGTCTCATCCATGGTGGGTAGTCACTATATCTTTAGCATCTAAAAACAAAATTTGACCTCAAGTCATGACCTTGACCCAAGCTAATGTTCAGGCTTATTTGTGATGGTTTAAGTGAGAAATCACCAAGCAGAGGCAAGGCCTGCTAATGGTAGAAGGGACGTGGATTAACCTAGTAAAGTTGGTGGAAATTCCCAGATACTAGGAGAGGAGGATCCAGAATGGATTTTGCATTGAAAGAGGAGAAAGGGCTGGGGGGTGGTGGTGCACACTTTTAATCCCAGCACTCAGGGGGCAGAGGCACAGGGATCTCTATGAGTTCAATGTCAGCCTGGTCTACAAGAGCTAGTTCTAGTATGGCTAGGGTTGTTAAACAGAGAAACCCTGCCTCAAAAACAAACAAAACAACAACAAACAAACAGGGGAAAAATAAGAAAGGAAGAGGAGAGGGGAATGATCACAGTATGCAAATTAAGATTGTTGAGCCCCATGGCACTGAAAGATGTGGGAAACATTTCCTTGGTTAGACCTGAGGTTAGCCAGGGAACAAAGACAAATGAATTCCTTCATGTAGTCATGCTTTCATAATGGTGGGGGCAGTCTTGGCAGAATCATTGACTAGTTGAGGAGTCCAGGTATCAATGGGAACTGCTATTGTACACTAAGAATTTGGTTCATGCCTTGACTTTGGGTTGTTCAATTATCATGATTATATTATGCCTCAACTCTTTTGAGTGGGATTCAGAATTCAGAAATGTGACATTTGTTGTATATTAGCGTTACCAGCAAATGCTTAGCCTGCTCCTATGACTTATCAGAGTGAAACCAGAAATACATTTTTAAAAATAGAAATCATCACTGATTAATCCATTTGGATTATTTGACTGAGAAAGGAAGCCTGAGAAAAATCACAAATTTAATTTATCTTGCTGTTCAAAAGACTTTTGCCAAAATTCTATGACCAGAGCTATTTAAACTTTTTCGTCTCTGTTTTGAATGATAAAACATCTCGCATCTTCTGGAAAAGTCATAACTTGTGATAACAGGGACCTAAAACATTGACCACCCAGATGTAACAGATGTTAACATTTTATTTTGTTTACTTCAGATCCAAATATTAAAAATAAAAACATAACATAAAAAATATAACATGGAGCTTAAGTCCCAATTCAGTTTTTTCTCTTTCTTTCAACATCAAGACCTAAGTCTAGATTTATATGGCTTTTATATTCATTTTTCCAGAAACATTTATTCTTTGCAAGTTTGAATGCAGGCCATGCTATTCTAATATTACACTGTCTGTCATTATTCAAGTTTCTTTCCCCCTTTCTCTGCATTCATTTAAAACAGGAAGTGAGAGACTAGAGATGACTCGGTGAGTTAGAGCAGACATTGCTCTTAGAGACAACTGTAATTTAGTTCCCAGAGCCAGTATCAATCAGCTTGAGGGTTATTCAACAACTCTGGACCATGTGGGCACCTGCATACATGTTCACATGCCCACACACAGATACACAGACATATCCACATACACATAATCAAAAATAAAATGTAATCTTTAAAAGCAACCCCCCAGAAGAAATTTGCAGTGTATTTCTCTTTGTGAACAGATTTCCTGTGATGTTCTTTCCAGAGTACACTTTTCTTGTGAGCAGTGCTAAATGATGCTTCAGAGTTTTTCTTTTAAATTTTTGATTTTTTAAATTTATGGGTGTATAACAAAAATCTGTTGGTTCCATATATTTAGTGATTTTATCTTTTTTTCGATTTCTAATTTGATTCCATTATGTTGTGTGAAATATTTTACTTGGATTAGATCATTATAAATTTATTGGTAGTTTAATTTATGGCAAAATAGTGTTTACATTGATAAAGATTTTATGTAAATTTTAAAATAATATGTGTTCTACCGTTTCCAAGTTTACTATTTTATAATTGTCAACAGTTGATTTTGATTGATAGAATTGCTCATAACTCTAATATTTTATTCAGTTTACATATTGTTCTCTTGATTATTGAGAGGGATATTAACATCTTTGGCCACTTTCTTTCTTTTCTTTAGTTTAGTTTTTGTAATGGTGTCAACCAAGTCCTGGCCATGGAGTAGACTGAACAAGAGCTCTACCACAGACAGACATCTGTAGTCTAAATCTTTGAGGTTAATTGTACATTTTTCTATTTCTACGTGCAATTCTATCACATTTTGTCACTGTATTTTGAGGCTGTTGGCAAATGAATAACCTCTTACAGTTACTATATCTTTTAGATGAATCGAGTCCTTTATCAACACAAATTTACCTTCCTTATCCTTGGCAATATTCTTTCTCCTAAAATTCATATTTTCTGATACTAATACAGATATTCTGGTGTTTAAATGAAATTCACTGAAGCGAGTTTCCAGGCCATAGAGGAGAGGCAGCTGGTGCCTGGCAGATCGTGTGAAGGAGAGCACAGCTCAAGTATGGAATGAGGGTTCCCTCCAGGTCTTGGCTGAATACAGGTAGATGACGTCCTGAGAAATGTGCTTACTGGGGGGGAAGAGCCAGTTAAGAGCATTGGAGCCCAGTAATCAAAGAGAATTGAACCACTGTGCGTTCATTCCACCCAGAGTGGTAAGTCTCTGCACACATGGGGCACTGACAACTGTGCTCATCAGCATTTGGTGTCAGGAACTGGGAACAGTTAACCCACGCTCTGTATTATCCTGGATCCTAACACATTTTAAACAAAAGAGACAATAGTATAGTGCAATTTCAAGTGACCTCTAAGTAATCTTAGACTAAAACTCCAAAATGTTTATGAGAATCCAAAATTTCCTGTATTCCAAAGGTAAAACTTGTAAGATCTGACATTTAATCAAAACTTACAAAGCAGGAAAAGTATCAGAAAAATATAAACCACTAGGAGAGAAAAATAGCAATTAATCAAATTCATCGCAGACCTGAAGCAGATGTTAGAACTAACAAAGACATTAAAACACCAATTATAACTGCCTTCCATATGTTTTAGACCTTAAGAAGAAACATAAAACTATAACAAGAGACCCAAGGAGGAATTTTTAGAGATTATAAACTACAATTGTGATCATAAAAAGACACTGAAAATGATCAGTGAATTTGGAGACACACAGCAGAAACTGAAGAAAGGGCCACCGACAATAGGCTAAATAATTTTTTACTAAGCGAAGCATCAGTGCCTTGTGTGAACTCCTCACGCTGTCTCCAGTGGGTGGATTAGGATTCCCAGAGAAGGGCGGCTGGCAAATGTTTCTAAGGTGGAAAGTAAAGAAAAGGGAACCAAAGGAGGATGAGCCAAGTTCCAGTAACTAGATGGCACAGCTAAGTATGCACACCTTCATAATCACACTAAAGATAAATAACTTAAACATTCTGGTTAAATTACAAATGTTCAGAGACTGAAGAAAAAGCAGAATAATTAAGTGCAGGTTACAATCAAGTCTATAAAATAGTGAGAAAATATACGCTGACCATAGAGGAATAAAAAAAAAAGTATATTAACATTAACAGTTAATGTTAAAGATGGTGCTGTTTATCTAACTGTGTCCTACCTCCCAGGGACAAACCAGCATTGCTTTGTGACCATGGAACTATTGTTTCCTATACTTTCTTGCTTTTTTGTTTATTTAATGTTAGAATTCCTATTTCATACACTTTATTGATTTTTTATTTATTTCATGTTAGAATATAAATTTATATTCTGAGATTTTAATATAGACAGAATTCGGCCTCATAAATTCATTTTAAATGTGACTGTAAAACATACGATTATAGTATAGTTGGGTAAATTAGAAAGTTTTCCTTTACTCTCTGCTACTTCTTACTCTCTTCTTCCATTATCTTAAGACAGAAATTTAGGATATAATGTGTGTGTGTGTGTGTGTGTGTGTGTGTGTGTGTGTGGCAAATATTCTAAGTAAAAGCAATGTCACTTTCTCTTTTCATTCTCTAATATGAAGCATAAAACTTTCAAAGGTAGTATTTTTTAAGTTACGTCCCTAAATTGTCAAATATTATAAATTCAGAATGTATCCTAATTTGTATATTTAGTGAGTTTGTTTATTGATAGATTAATTGATTATACTGTTTTCTATTATGACCTGCAATGATTGTAATGTCATCTCTAAAATTCATATTGAAATTTAATTGCCATATTATGCCTTTGGCAATTAACAACATTAAAAAATACTTCATGGTCATAAGGACTCCACTTCTGCCAACACAGTGATAATGCTTCCTATAAGTAGGTTCAGGAATGAGTACTTTGCTGTGACACTGAGCCATCTCCATAGCCCTAAAGCTTGTTACTCTTCTGCCATCTTATGGCACAGCACAGAGGCTATTGTCAGATGATGGCCCATGCCTTGAACATCCCAGACATCTGAATCGTGAACCAGATAAACTTTTATGGCTTATAAATCAAACAGTTGAGCCAGTCAGCAACTAAGAGTCCTCAGGGCAGGCTGCTCCACTACTGCCACCACCCATTGGACCCTATAACCCACAGGACACACTCAGTTGTCCAACTCACTAAACCTATTATCTTCTCCCTGGCCAACCATCTCCATCAAAATCAGCAGCTTTTATAGGCCCAAGTACCACCCAATCATTTGGAGGAAGAGCCCCTTGAGGTACAAGCACCACCTGCACCAATTAGAAGATGGCCTTCCCATGAAAAGCCCTCTCGAGCAACCTCTACAGATCCTACAGGCACAACTGCTACCCACACCACCTAGAAGAACAAGCACAGGCAAAACCTACACCAGCTTGAAGAACAGACACCATAAGCACAGGCACAACCCCCTCCAATTGTAAGAATGGACCCAATAGGCACAAATACAGCCCATACCAGCCAGAAGAGCTGGATAATATGGTGAAACTAGGAACTCAAACCCCTGCACATCTCAGTTGAGACAACCCTACTAGACCAGTCAATCATCAAAACCCTTTGTCATTCAAGCCAAAAGACAACAAAAGAAATAGACTATAAATGAACAAAAGACCCAACCATCAAAGATATCACAACAATTAACATCTGTTTCTATAATTACCCCAAACCCAGATGGGTACACAACAGTGTAATATGATACCACAGAACTTAATGATTCTACAGCAGTAAGACCTGAACATCCCAACACAGATGTAGCAGAAGAAAATAACCTTAAAAATAATGTTGTGAAACTAAGAGAAGCCCTTAATGAAGGACACTTAAAAGAAATCCCACACTAGCCCAGAATTGAGAAAAATAGACGTTTATTTAGGGGCAGACTCACAAATCATAATCCTCTGCTGGAATGAAGAACAGAAACCGAATCCTGCAGCTGGAAAAGAGGCCAGACACATGCTCTACATTGGCATAAAGAGTATAAGAAGCCATACATGGGTGACTACTTGCTGTAGGACTTCCTACAACACCTTAAAGAGAAAATGAAAAATTCTCCTAAAAAATGGGGAAAGACAAAAAAATGGAACAAATCAATAAATCCCTTAAAGAAAGCTAAGAAAATAACAATCAAACAGGTGAAGCAAACAGCTTAAGACTCAAAAACCAAAATAGACTGAAGGAATTCTTGAAATGGAAAATCTAGGTAAACAAACAGCAACTATAGAAGCAAGCATCTCTAGCAGAATATAAGTGATGGAAAAGAAAAATTTCAGGTGTTGAAGATACAATAAAGAAAATAGATTCATTGGCCAAAAAATGTTAAATCTAAAAAATTCTTAACATAAAACATACAGGAAATCTGGGACATCATAAAAAGATCAAAGCTAAGAATAATAGGGATAGAAGAAGAAGAATTGCAGTTCAAAGGCAGAAAAATATATTCCACAAAATCATAGAAAAAAACTTACCCAACCTAAAGAAGAATATGCCAATGAAGGTGGTACAAGAAGCTTAAAGAACACCAAATAGACTGGGTCAAAAAAAAGTCCCCTCATCACAGAATAATCAAGTCAATAAACATACAGAATAAAGAAAGAATATTAAGAGCTTCAAAAGAAAAAGGCCAAGTAACATATAAAGGTAGACCTTTCAGAATTACGTTTGACTTCTCAATGGAGACTCTAAAAGCAAGAAGATACTGGATAGACATTTTGGAGATATTAACAGATCACAGATTCCAGCCCAGACTACTATACTCAGCAAAACGTTATGTCACCATAAATGGAGAAAATAAGATATTCCATGACAAAACCAGATTTGAACAATACTTATTCACAAACCCAGCCCTACAGAAAATAAATGACAACTCATGTTTGAGAGGATTTGGAGTAAATGGAACACTCCTCCACTGCTGGTGGGAGTGCAAGCTTGCACAGCCACTTTAGAAATCAATACAGCAGTTTCTCAGAAAATTGGGAATCAATCTACTTCAAGATCCAGCTATACCATTCTTGGACATATATCCAAAAGATACTCAATCATACCACAAGGACACTTACTCAACTATGTTCAAAGCAGAGGTATTCATAATAGCCATAACCTGGAAACAACCTAGATGCCCCTCAATCAAGGAATGAATAGAGAAAATGTGCTACATTTAACCAGTGGAATATTATTACTCAGCTGTTAAAAATAATGACATGAAATTTGCATGCAAATGAATGGAACCAGAAAAGAGTGAAATAACACAGATCCAGAAAGACAAATTTGGTATGTACTAACTCATAAGTGGATATTAGGTGTAACGTAAAGGATAGCCAGGCTGTACTACACAGCCTCAGACAGGCTAGATAATAAGAAGTGCCCAAAGAGGGATGCATGGATTTCTCTGGAGGGGAAAAGATTTTCTGGGTAAACTGGGGAAGTGGTGTGGGGTGGTGACTGGAGTATGGGAGTCCAAGTTGGGCAGATTGGGGGTGGAATGGAAGGGGAGAGTAATAAAAGAAATGTCTTGATTGGGATGGGAGATTCAGGGTTAGGGAAAAACCTGGTGCCAGGGAAACTCACAGAAATTCACAAGGATGGCCCCAGCTAAGACTCCTAACAACAGCAGAGAGGGTGCCTGAACTGGCCATCTCCTGTAGTCAAATCGGTGACTACCCTAATTGTCATCAGAGACCATTCATCCAGTAGCTGATGGAAGCAGATGCAGAGATCCACAGCCAAGCCCTGTGTCGAGCTCTAGGAGTCGGTTTGAAGAAATGGAGGAGGGATTACATGAGCAAGGGGGTAACCAGTACAGGAAAACCCACAGAGACAGCTGATCTGAGTTCATGGGAGCTCAGGGACCCTAGACCCATAGCTAGGGAGTCAACATGGAACCAACCTAGACCCTCTGCATGTGTGTGACAGCTGTACAGCTTAGTCTGTTTGTGGGGTCCCTAGCAATGGAACCAGAATATGTCCCTGATGCATGAGCTGACTTTTTGGAACCTATTCCCTGTGGTGGGTGGTATTCCTCGCTCAATCTTGATTGGAGGAGGGGGGGAGTTTGGTCCTACCTCAACTTGATATACCCACTGTGCTTTGATGACCTTCATGGGAGGTTTTACCCTTTCTGAGGACTGAATGGAGGAGGTGGGGTTAGAAAGGAGGTTAGGGGAGGGATCAGAAGAAAAGGAGGCAGGGGAAAGTGTGATTGGTATGTAAAATTAATTTTCAAAAATAGTAAAATATTTAAAAAATCAGTGCATGGTATTCTGGTATAGCAGTGGAAAACTAAGGTACAAACAAAACTATAATACATAGAAAGGAGGTCAAAGGGGAAATCAGCAAACAATGAAAAGGACATAAAATATTGAATAATTACTTCTCTGGTTTGCTTAGTTACTTTCTCTGTGTTCTTCTGTACTAAAATTGCCAAGTTGCAGTCTTTAGAAATATAAATGTTTGTCCTCGGTTCAACAGTGCATCCGAGTGTCCACACGCTCACATTCGCACCACGTGTTTTGGAACAAGTTGTTTTTCCCAGTGTAGAAGACGAAAATTGTTTTAGTGGCATTTTTTGCTTTTCTTTATCTGATAACCAATGAAGTCAACATATTTACTTCCTACTTATGCTTCCTGATTGTCTACTGTCTCTTTGCCTTTTCACAGATTCCTACTTCATTGCATAACTGATTTCCAATGATGAGTGGAGACATTTTATGCTCAGTATCAGTGTATCACTGAGTGGGTTCTGTTCGGGCTATTACTTCTAAAAATTAGTTAATAGTCTTTTCCATATAGAAGATCATCATTTTATGGAAATAAACCTTTAGCATTTGTCTTTATATTTTTCCAATTTGGACATTCTTTGGAAGGTCTACAACACTTACATTAAAAATAGTCACTTTTATTTCCCCTTAATAGTTTCATGACTTTCACTTATTTAGTCTCTTTGATATATCAGCTGATTCTTTAGTACATGATGTGCGGCAATAATTTGAAGGTTTTTTCTAATTCTTTATATTGTTTCTAAGTGAGTAGATAATGCAGAGGATTTATCATTTAATTAAATATAAGCAGTCATATAAAAAGTTATTGTATGTGCTCTTTTGGGGGGCTATTTATGCTTAAATTATTGATTCATAGGATAGTAGCATGTGATGTTTTCATGTATTTTTTTTTTTTACTGAAGTCAAATGGAAAGAGGGACTGTCAGCTGGGAAAATGTCTCTCAAAGGTTGTCCTCTAGGCAAGTCTGTTTGACATTTTATTGGTTAAAGAGTGATATAGGAGAGCTCAGCCCTTTGTGGTGCTATAAGAAAGAAGGCTGAGCAAGCCAGCAGATTGGAGCCAGTAACCAGCATTTCCCCTTGACTTCTGCTTCATTTCTTGGCTCCGGGTTCCTGTCTTAAGTTCCTGTCTTGACTTTAGTGATGGATTGTGATGGGGAAGTGTAAGCCAAATAAACCCTTTCCTCCACAAGCTGCATTTGGTTGTGGCATATTATCACAGCATCGGAAAGCAAAGAGAATATCTTGGTATCACTTTTGCTATCATTTTCTTCAAGATCCATGCACAAGTCTTCATTTAGATTCCAAGATAAATCTATAAGTATTTTTATTAGTTTATAATAAAAGACTATGAAGAGAATTGATGCACTTCTAATATTAATTGGAGGAATTAAAAAATACAAATTTAAGGTGGAAATAGACTTCTCCATGTCCTTTTAATAATGTGCGGTCTTTATAGATGCGATCCTAGGGCCTCACTATTTCACACCTGCGCAATGGGCTTTGAACACTCATGTGCATCAAAGTTGGAGCTTCCACATGATGTCTGGGTGTAGTCAAGAAGAATAATGCAATAGAAAGGACAAAGGTGGACTGAAAAAGACAAGGACATAGGGACTTCTCCAAAATACATTGGACCAGCACCCGAGAGTATCCCTTCCTGCAGATGACATGTACTAACGTTACGATGGATGGAGTTTCAGGCTGACAGTGAGCCAGCAAAGTGCCCTTCTTAATTTGGATGTTCATTTGGATAATGGATCTTTTTTAAAAGGCCTGTCATTTTGAGCTTAGCGGACCAGAAGAAGTCACGAAAAGCATTTGAACTCTGTGTAGGGGTAAGGGAGGACTTGAGGATGGAGATGGTAATTAACTAGTATACAGGAGTGTCCGCGGTGCCTTTGTGATCACAGGAATGACTGTGCTCGGGGAAGTTCACGAGTGCCAATTTTCCCACCTGGGGCACAGGTGGTTTCTTCTCTAGCTACTAGGCCTAGTGACTGCAGGTATGAAAAGTGTGCCAATGCAACGTCAGCAAAACTAGTCAGGTCTGGGATGCAGCAGAGGGAGGCTTGTTTTCTTTTCCATGTCTCTTTTCCTGACTTGGCCGTCATGGAAACAGGAGACAGGAGAGAAGGAAATCCCGTCAGCCTGGGGCCCTAGAGACAAAGATAAGAAGAGCCCTAGGCTGACCTATGTCAGAGCAGAACAGGCAGGAACTCACCCATTTGCAATCCACTAATATTAGAGGGTGGCTTGCTGCCTTGTATAACCTAGTTTATGCAGACTGGCAAATCATCCCATGTTCTAACTCTTGCACTTAACATCTCTGTCCTTAAATGTCTCTTCTCCATGTGGGAATTAAATGTCTTCTAGTTTTAGTTTCTTTTTTGTCTTGCCCTTTAATATAATGAACGCCATGTTTATCTGGAAAGTGTACGTTGCTACTGTTGTTTTGTTAAAAAACATGGATGCATGGATTGGCAACTAGCCTCATTTCCTCTCCTTTATGAACACAACCCGTCTCCCTTTGAGATCAAGAATGGATGAGCTAGATTTGCATTTCCCTGATTGCTAAGGAAGTTGAGCATGACCTTAAGTGTCTTTTGGCCATTTGAACTTCTTCTGTTGAGAATTCTCTGTTCAGCTCAGTGCCCCATTTTATAATTGGGTTGATTAGCCTTCTACGGTCTAGTTTCTTGAGTTCTTTATATATTTTGGAGATCAGACCTTTGTCAGTTGCGGGGTTGGTGAAGATCTTCTCCCAGTCAGTGGGTTGCCTTTTTGTCTTAGTAACAGTGTCCTTTGCTTTACAGAAGCTTCTCAGTCTCAGGAGGTCCCATTTATTCAATGAGGCCTTTAATGAGTGAGGTAAGCCAGACCCAAAAACAGGAATATGGGATGTACTCACTCATATTTGGTTTCTAGCCATAAATAAAGGACATTGAGCCTATGATTAGTGATCCTAGAGAAGCTAAATAAGGAGAACCCAAAGAAAAAACATATAGGTATCCTCCTGAATATTAACCTTCATCAAGCAATGAAAGGAGACAGAGACAGAGACCCACATTGGAGCACTGGACATAAATCTCAAGGTCCAAATCAGGAGCAGAAGGAGAGAGAGCACGAGCAAGGAACTCAGGACCGCGAGGGGTGCACCCACACACTGAGACAATGGGGATGTTCTACTGGGAACTCACCAAGGCCAGCTGGCCTGGGTCTGAAAAAGCCTGGGATAAAACCGGACTCACTGAACATAGCGGACAATGAGGACTACTGAGAACTCAAGAACAATGGCAATGGGTTTTTGATCCTACTGCACGTACTGGCTTTGTGGGAGCCTAGGCAGTTTGGATGTTCACCTTACTAGACCTGGATAGAGGTGGGTGGTCCTTGGACTTCCCACAGGGCAGGGAACCCTGATTGCTCTTTGGGCTGATGAGGGAGGGGGACTTGATTGGGGAAGGGGGAGGGAAATGGGAGGCAATGGCTGGGAAGAGACAGAAATCTTAAATAAATAAATAAATAAATAAATAAATAAATAAATAAATAAATAGAATGGATGAGCTACTAGTACTGAGCGAGGACTCTGGTTCATGTCTGAGTCTTTCTGTACTAACGTGGAAGCCTCTTGCCACTTCCCATTACTGCCCATAATAGTAATGTGCTCAGGCAATCCATCCAGTCTTTTATTGACCTTTTAAAAAGGCCCTACCAAACCAAAGCAACCACCATGAACGTAGCCACCAAACACTTTGCTTCTCTGATGCTCACCTATATGACTCAGAGCTATTTCATTTTGCATAAAATAACCCTGACCTTGCAAAGTTGGAAGACTGAATAAAATGACAAATGTCTATAATTTGTTTAACATAATGCCCATTTCACTAGTTCAATTAAGTATAACCATTTGTTTGTCAAGGTATTTTCCATTTATGGTTTCAACAATTCTGTTTTCTTTTCTTATCTATTATTGACTAAGTTGTTTTTACTAAGTTTTCTTGCAGCGTTTTCCTATTTGTGGCAATGGCATCAAGATGATTCTGAGAACAAAATTATTGAGGTATAAAGTCCTGCAGTTTAGTCATATTCAATTAATTTGCATATTATTGTAATAACTGGATTAATAAAATAGTTCACTCAGGGTTGTAGAAAACTACCTACATTTCAAGAACCTACTCTATTTTCACAAATTTCTGTGGTCCAGAATGGGTAGAGGAGGTAGCTCCCTCTGTCGAGATTGATCTTCAAGGACTTTTAGTCTTGTCTGGCTTCGTTACACATTACACACGAACATCCAGAGAAATGTCAAATGAAATCTTGAGCTTTCACTAGGATAAAATTAGACTGGGTCTGTTGAGCCAGTGAAGTGGGATTGAGGGTCCTCGATACATACTCCAGAGAGTGCTGTGCCCTAGACTTTCCACATAGCATTCCTCTGGATCCCCAAGGGCTGCCAAATCCATGACCCAACTCCCATCTCTCCATGTGACTTTCTACTTATTCTGGTTTTGCTTCTAATTCTGTTGCCTCAGCTGGCTATCTTGGTGTCCCTGCCCCCAACTTCCTCAAAAATTTGATTCCCTGGCTCCCACTTATGGTCCCTCTGTTAAAATGCATCTTTGACTTGACACTGTCCTGAGCTTGCTCACTGGTTTTTGCTGTGAGAGGAAGGTTGCTTTCTTAGACAGCTGCATACAGCATTAACATTAATGTTCTCTACTGGGTAATATAAGTTGATGAATTGTTAGAGCCTTCCTTCTACCCCTCCCAACCACCTCTCTCTGCCTCCCTGTCTCTCTGTCTGTCTTTCTCTTCCTGCTCTGTTATTAAAACTGTTTTCAATCCCTCTAAATCCCAAAGATCAGAAAATTTCTGCTGTTTGAATTAAAGTTCTTGTATTCTCGTATCCTTTAAAGTTCAATGTGAGCCTGAAACAAATCATTTCTAAGCGCCTTCTTTTTCTGGATTAAGCTTTAAAAATAATCAGTTCTTTCATCATTGACTCTTTCTTCCCAGTCATTCTCCCTAGCTTCACACACATAGCCAAGCCAGAGTAGTTACCATCTTCAGTAGGAATTCAACTGGTATTTGAACCCAGGGCTTTTCAGTCTTAGCATTATCAATATCCTGAATTAAACAATTCTTTATTGTAGAATGCTAACTTATATACTATAGAATCAGTATTTCTGGCTTCTACCAACTCTATGTTACTTGCAAGATCAATACTCTACCCTCAATTCTTGAGAATCAAAATATTTCAAGATATTTATCCATCCAACAAAGAGAAACTCAGAAATTTGCACCTAAACCTATAATTGCCTTAAACCTGGATACCTAAAGGCCAGCATAAGAACACCATCAACAACAGCTAAGTCTTATGTCACCACCAGAGCCCAGCTTACCTACTAAAGCAAAGTCTGAATATTACAATATAGCTGAAGCACAAGAAAATGACCTTAAAGTCAACTTTATGAAGATGATAGAGGTCCTTAATGAGGAAATTAATAAATCACTTAAAGAAATACAAGAAAGCACAACAATTGGGGAAAAATTAATAGAACCCTTAGAGAAATCTAAAAGTAAACAAACAGGTGAAAGGAATGAATGAAACTGTTAGAGACCTGAAAATGGAAATATAACCAATCAAGAAAACACAAACTAAGGGAATCCTGGAGATGGAAAATCTATGTAAGGAAATAGGAAATACAGATGCAGACATCACCAATAGAATATAAGAGATGGAACAGAGAAACTTAGGGCTGAAGACACTATAGAAGTAATTGAAACATCAGTCAAAGACAATTCTAAATCTACAAAATTATAGACATGAAACACCCAGGACATTGTGGGGAAAAATAAAACTAAGAATAATAGGAATAGAAGAAGAAGAATAAGAATAAGAATAAGAAGAAGAAGAAGAAGAAGAAGAAGAAGAAGAAGAAGAGAGGAGGAGGAAGAGAAGAAGAAGAAGAAGAAGAAGAAGAAGAAGAAGAAGAAGAAGAGAATCACAATTCAAAGGTCCAGAAAATATTTTTAAATTTCTTTTAATTTATTCTTTGTGTCTTTCACATCATGCATCTCTATCCATCCCATTCATTCCCTTGTCCCTTCTTATCTGCCCTTAGCCCTTACAACCTCCACACCAATAAAATTAAATTAAATTTAAGAGAAAATAGAAAAAAAGGAAAAATCAGTCCCTTCGTGGGATCTGTAGTGTGACAAAGTGAGTCACGCTGTAAACCCTTTTGTCCATATATCTTTACTTATAAATGTTTGTGCAGTCACTGATCTGGTTCGAGGCCTCTGGTTTCTTATACACCATCAATGATGAACCCTCACTATGATTCCTCTTGGATAGCCTGCTGTTGTCCTGTGTCATGGAGTTCCTGCAGGACTGGCCCTCTCATGTGCTCCAGCAGACCATAGATGGCATGAATGATAGGGTGGGCCAACTCATAACACTGGTTCTGGGCTTAGATAGCTTCAAGGTTCATCTGCCTGCCTGCTTTCCTCAGTCCTCAACACCACAGTGTCTTCTCCTGGCTAGTTCACCTCTTGTAGCAATGAGCAAGGGGCAAGGCCAGTTCTTCTGTATTCACACCCCCAGGGTCAACTTTCCCACACCTACACCAGCAGGACTAACTTACTGTGTTGTCTGGGTGAGGAGCAAGAGCCACTCTCCAAAATGCTGCAGCTAAAAAGGGGGCATAGAGTAGTGGGTGGGGAGGACATGTCTCCCCAACCTATACAGTCATTTGGCCGATGATGGACGAGCCATATTTCTCACACTCATGTTTTTAGGGCAGGTTCACCCATGCCCAGGTCAACAGGCTCCGCTTTTCTGTGCTGCCCAGACAAGTAGAGCATAAGACTCTTAATCTCAGGATATGGGTTTGAGCCCCATGTTGGGTGCCAAGTGTAGAATAATTAATAAAAACCCAGGGATGGAAATTGGTGTTCAACCTGAAAGTCAGAAAAACAAAACAGCAAGCTACTGTCTCTTACCTCTACCTCAGTCTAAAATGGCAATTCTGCCTCTAGAAATCTCAGAATGAGACTGTGTGTGAGAGCTGTCTCCTCCTGTTTTATATTCCTCTCTAGTGCTGAGATTAAAGGAGTGTACCACTACCACCAAGTTTCGGTTGCAAACTGGTGTGACTAGTGAGATTTAAGGTATGTGTCACCACTACCTCATCTGTAAGGCTGACCAGTGCAGCTGTAACACTCTCTGAACTTCAGGAAAGCTTTCTTTATTAAAATACAAATGAAATATCACTAAAGAGACATTAGTAACCAGAGAGGCCTGGAGAGATGTCTAGCAAACACCAAGAGACCACAAATGCCCTCCCTCTCTAGTACACCCAGAAAAACTCTCAATCACTATTGATAGAGAAAACAAGATATTCTATGATGAAGTCAATTTAAGCAATATTATCCACAAATCCAGCTCTACAGAAGACACTGGAAGGAAAATTCCAAACCAAGGAGGCTAACTACACCTACAAAGACCCAAAAAATAAATAATCTCACACTAGCAAAATCCAAAGAAGATAAGTGCATGCACACACTCACATACACAACCACCACTAACAACAACAACAACAACAACAACAACAAAATAACAGGAATAAACAGTCATTGGTACTTAATACGCCTCAATATCAATAGACTCAATTCCCCAATAAAAAGACACACACAAACAGAATGGATGCTGAAACAAGACAAATCCTTCTGCTGCATACAAGAAATATAGCTCAACAGCAAAGGTAGACATTATCTCAAAGTGGAAGGTTAGAAAAAAAATCCCAAGCAAAAGGACCTAAGGAAAGAGCTGGCATAGTCATTCTAATAGCTAACAAAACAGAAAACTCAAACCAAAATTAATCAAAAGAGACAGGGAAAGACCCTTCATACTCATTAAAGGAAAAATCCACCAGGATGATATGTCCATTCATAACATCTATGCTCCAAATGCAAAGGCACCCATGTTTGTAAAAGAAACACTACTAAAGCTTAATTCATACTTAGTCCCTCATATATCGATAGCGGGAGACTTCAATGCCCCATCTCACAAATAGACAGGTTATTCAGACAATAACTAAGCTAAGAAATACTGGAGCCAACAGACATTATGAACCAAATGGACCTAACAGATATCTACAGAACATATCACCCAAACACAAAAGAATACACCTTCTCAGCACCTCACAGAATATTTTCCAAAACTAACCACAAGTTTGTCACAAAGCAAATAGATACAATAAAATTGAAATTACCTACTGCATCCTCTCAGACTACTAAGGATTAAATATAGATTTCAATAACAACTGAAACAACAGAATGCCTACAAACTCATGGAAACTGAACAACTCCCTACTGCATGACTGCTTGGTCAAGGTATAAATAGAGAAAGAAATGAAAGACTTCTTAGAATGTAATGAAAATAAATGCACAGCATACCCAGACTTACGGGACACAGAGAAAGCAGTGCTAAGAGGAATAGCACTAAGTTCCTTGATAAAGAAATTGGAGAGATCACAAACTAGCAATTTAGCTGCACATGTGAAGACTCTACAACAAAAAGAGGCAAGTTCACCCAAGAGGAGTAGATGTCAGGAAATAATCTAACTGAGCAATGAAAGCAAGAAGATAAAAACAAAGAGACCAATACAGCAAGCCAGTGAAACAAAGAGTTGGTTCTTTGAGAAAAATTAACAAGACAGACAAACTTTTACCCAAATTAACAAAAACAAAAACAGAGATATAACAACAGACACTGAGGAAATCCAAAGAATCATTTAAAATCCTGTACTCCACAAATTAGAAAAGCTAAAAGAAATAGGCAATTTTCTCAACAGATACTATATACCAAAGTTAAATAAAGATCAGATAAACAATTTAAGTAGACCTCTTACCCACAAGGAAATAGAAGCAGTCATTAAAAGTCTCCCAACCAAGAAAATCTAAGGGACAGTGATATATGTATGAATAATTTGCATTGATATGGATTTTGCTTTATTGATATAAATTTAAGGTCAATCTTGTTATATGTATTTCTGATCTTGATTAAGGTATTGTGATTGTGTAGTTCATTTAAAAATGCAATGTATAATGAAGCAATATAGGTTAATAGATAATCATCTATAATAATCATGTTTGTAGTCATGTTAGTTAGATTTTCTAGATGTATAGAGATATATTTCAGCTAGACAGATATTATTCAAGTCTTTCAGAGACCTTCAGAATATGGCATTTAAATGTTTTTAATAACTTAGGGCTTTTCATGACAATGAGACACATCTGCTTCTGGCAGCAACAATCTACTTCAAGAGGAAGATGGGCATCGAAGAGTCTCCTTATGGAATTGATTAGCCTTTGGGCAAGAAACTGTTTTTGCCTGGACTGTTGCATAAACTGGACACGAAGAACCCACAGAGAGAGGACTGCTGAAGTTGCCTAAAGATGAGATGGTCCTTCGGGGTTCCTGACTCATGAAAGAGTCTGTGAGACATTCTGAAGGATACAAAAGAAAGTGACTGAATTGTCTTTAAAATTTCCTGCTTCATGGAAATGTCTGCTGGATACTATGGGCCTGAAGGCTGAAGATGGATGCCCCAATGGTGTAGAAAAACATTAGATGACTCTCCAGGTAATGAGATGTCTCTGTCATTTCTAAAGTTTTGAAAGTTGCTTACTTTTTGTTTACTTAGGTAATATATCCTTCTGAGGTCTTTGATGGAGTTGAAGAATAGATAGTTATAGTTTTCATTAGTTATGGTAAAAGATAAAATAGATATAAATATTGCAACTGTAATTCTTGCTTGATAACTGTTTTGTTATATGCAATTTTACTATGCTAAAGTGAAAGCCTTTCTTTTTTGTTTAAAGAGAAAAAGGGGAAATGGTATAGGAAGTCCTTCTGTATTTGTATTGCTTTCATTGGTTATTAAAGAAACTGCTTTGGCCTAGTTGATAGTGCAGAACTTAGGTAGGCAGGGAAGACAGAACAGAATGCTGGGAAGAAGACAGATGTCATGGTTCTCCTGCCCAAGACGGATGCTAGTTAGACTCATGCCAGTAAGCTACGACCTTGTGGTGAGCACAGATTAATAGAAATGGTTTAAACTAATATGTGAGAATTAGCCAATAATGGGCTAGAGATAATGGGCCAGGCAGTCATTTAATTAATACAATTTCTGTGTGATTATTTTGGGTGTAAGCTAGCCAGGTGGGATGGAACAAGCCCCCGCCCCCCCCCCCCATACAACAGGACAGTGTTAGCACAGAGTTCTATCAAACTTCGAAGAAGAGCTAAGGCCAATACTTCTCAAATTATTCCATAAAATACAAACAAAAAGAACATTGCCAAATTCATGTTACAAGGCCATAGTCACTCTAATATGATGATTCACAAGGATTCAAACAAAAAAAAAGAGAATTACAGACCAATTTCCATCATGAATATAAATGCAAATATACTCAATAAAATCCTCAAAAACTGTATCCAAGAACACATAAAAAAGATCATCCAATATGATTATGTTTTATCCCAGATATTCAAGGATGGTTAAACATATAAAAATCAGTCAATGTAATCTACCATATAAAATAACTTAAAAGATAAAAAAAAATCCACATGATCACCTCATTAGATGATTATAAATCTTTAACAAAATCTAACATTTGTTCATGATGAAAGTCTTGGAGAGATCAGGGATACAAGGAACATATCCAAATGTAATAAAACCAATATACAGCAAACAGATTGCGAACATAAAATTAAATGGAGAGAAATCAAAAAATTGCACTAAAATCAGGAATATTGCAAAGCTGTCCACTCTCTATATATCTCTTTAATATAATACTCAAAGTTGTAGCTAGAGTAATAAGACAACTGAAGGAGATCAAGGGGATACAAAATGGAAAGGAATAAGTCAAAGCATCATTATTTGAAGATGATATGACAGAATACATAAAAGACCCCAAAATTCAAATTTGAAGTGGCTGGATACAAGATTAACTAAGAAAAGAAAGATCAGTAGTCCTCCTATACACAAATGACAAAAGGACTGAGAAAGAAAATCGGGAAACAGCACCTTCACAACTGCCACACATATGGGGTAACTTTAACCAAGCAAGTGAAAGACTTATATGACATAAACTTCAAATTTTGAAAAAGAAATTGAAGAAAATATCAGAGTATGGAAAGATAGTCCATGCCCATGGATTGGTAGGATCAACATAGTAAAAATGGCCATTTTTACTAAAAAGCAAAGTGTAGATTCATTGCAAACCTCATAAAAATTCCAACACAATTCTTTAAAGACCTTGAAGGACAACAACAACAATAACAACAAAAGCCAGGATAGCTAAAACAAGCCTGTACAATAAAAGAACATCAAGAGGTATTATCATCCCTGACTTCAAGCAGTACTAAAGAGACATAGTTTAAAAAAAAAAACACATGGTATTGACATTAAAACAGACAAGCTGATCAATAGAATTGAATCACAGACACAGATGTAAATCTCATACCTATGGGCATCTGATTTTTGATAAAGAATCCAGAAACACACAATGAAAAAAGAAAGCATCTTCAGCAAATGGTGTTGATCTAACTGGATGTCAGCATGTGGAAGAATACGTATTAATCCATATCTATTACCCTGCACAAAACACAAGTTCAAGTGGATCAAAGACCACAACATAAAACTAGACACTCCGAATTTGTTAAAAGAGAAGGTGGTGGCGCACGCCTTTAATCCCAGCACTCGGGAGGCAGAGGCAGGCGGATCTCTGTGAGTTCAAGGCCAGCCTGGTCTACAGAGCTAGTTCCAGGACAGGCTCCAAAGCCACAGAGAAACCCTATCTTGAAAAATCAAAAAAAAAAAAAAAAAACCCAAAAAGAAAAGAGAAGGTGGAAAAAGGCTTTAACCCATTTTCACAGGAGACAACTTTCTGAACAGAATACTGATAGCAGAGAACTCAAGCACTAAGAACAATAATCAATACATGGAACCTCATAAAACTAAAAAGTTTCTGTAAGGCAAAGGATACTGTCAATAGGACATAATGGCAGCCTACAGTATGGGAAAACATTTTCACAAACCCTACATTTGATAGAGGCAAATATCCAAAACACACAAGGAACTCAAAAAACCAGACACCAACAAACCAAATAATTCAATTAAAAATAAGATATATATCTAAAAAGAGAATTCTTAAGAGAGGGATCTCAAATGGCTGAGAAACACTTTTAAAATGGTCAACATCCTTATCTCTCAGGGAAATACAAATCAAAACTAATTTGAGATACTATCTTGCACCTGTTAGAGTGGCTAAGATCAAAAGCACAAGTCAAGAAGACCACTCCTCCATTGCTGATGGAAATGAAAATTAGTACAGCCGCTATGTAAATTAATATGGTGTTTCCTTGGAAAATTGGGAATTTATCTACCTCAAGAACCAGTTATCCCACTCTTTAGGCATATACCCAAAGGATGCTTCATCCGATCACATGGATGCTTGCTCAGTCACGTTCAAGGAAACTTTATTGATATCTAAAGAATGGATAAAAAAATGTGGTACATTTACACAATGGAGTATTACTAACTTGTTCAAAACATGACATCAAGAAAATTGAAGGTAAATGGATGTGATTAGAAAAGATCATGGAGGTAACCAAGACCCAGAAATAAAAACATTGTATGTATAGTGTGGGACCACGGTCTATATTCTGCCAATTATATTTAAAGTAAATGCTGATTGGGCAGTAGCCAGGCAGGAAGTATAGGCAGGTCAAGGAGAACAGGAGAATTCTGGGAAGAGGACACAGTTGTGGGCCCAAACACAGAAGGAGCAAGATGTGACTGCCTCACTGAAAAAGATACCGAGCCATGTGGCTAACATATACTAGAATAATGAGCTAATATAAGTTATAAGAGTTAATAAGATGCCTGAGCTAATGGGCCAATCAGTTTATAATTAATGTAGACCTCTGTGTGATTTCTTTGGGACTTAACAATTGTGGGAACCAGGCAGGACAGAAACCCTCACCAACATATGTACTCACTTATAAATGGACATTAATTGTTAAGTGAAGGGCAATCATGCTGTGGTCCACAGGCTCAGAGAGGTTAAGTAACAAAGTGGACTCAATGTGTGGGGGATAGCACATGGATCTCCCTGGGAAGGGGAAATATTTTGTGGACGAACTGAGGGCTGGTTGGGATTGGAATAGGAAGGATCAAGATAGGAGAGACAAAGGGTAATGGGAGAGAAAACTGGAATTAGGGGGCATTTAGGGTTCAATGTAGAAACCTAAAGCAGTGGAATCCCCCTGGAATCCACGAGAGTGATCCTAGCAAAGTTTCCTAGCAATGGAAGATACAGAGCTTATACTGACCATCTTCTGTAACCAGGCAACACTCCTGGCAGTAAAAGTGCTGGGGCAATGATGGTGCAGAACTTGGAGTAGCCATGTTACAACTTGTCCAATTTGTGGTCCATGCCACAAGAGAGAGTCCATGTCTGACACTGCCTGGGTGACCGGGAACCAGAGGCAGTGCATCCAGAGACCCAAGATAGAGACAACATGGCTGACAAAAAAAAAAAATCAATGACATGATTTCTACTGATATTCTGCCATATTCATAAATAGGTGCCTAGCCCGCTTGTCATCATAGAAATGAAAGTCAGCAACTGATGGAAGCAGGTGCAGAAACCCACAGCCAAACACTAACCATAGCCAGGGGAAAACACAGAAGAAAGAAAGGATGAATTGTAGGAGCTGGAGAGCAAAACATGGGCCCCAGACTCAACTGAGCAGAGCTCCTAGGGGCTCAAAGAAACTGAAATGACAAACACAGACCTTATATGGGTTTGAGTTAAGACCTCTGTATGTACCTTATGGTTTTGTAGCTGGGTGCTCTTGTGGGACTCCTAACAGTTGGAGGAGGGTATCTTTGACCCTTTTGCCTATGCTTGGGACCTTTTTCCTCTTACTGGGTTTCCATGTCCAGCTGTGATATGAGGGTATGTGCCCAGTTTTATTTTATTTCCTTTGGCTATTTCAGTGGATATTTCTGGGAAGCCTCCTTTAAAAAAATGGAAATAGAGGAGTAATTGATCTGGGAGAGAGAAGTGGGGAAAGGACCTGAGAAAACTGAAGGAAGAGGAAACTACAGCTGGGAAGTAGTGTATGAGAGAAAAATAAAAGGTAAATTAATAAAGGATAATGATGATTATTATGATAAAAAGGATCCTAGGTTAGGGCCAGTGGGGTGGTTAAGAGAGGAAAGAGGCTGCTGTGTAAGCTTGGAGCTCAGTTCAGTCCCTGAAACCCAGGCAAAAGTAGAAGGAGAGTACAAACTCCCTGAGTGTTGACACATGTTCTGCCTCCTACATCTCTCTGTCTCTCTCTCTTTCACACACACACACACACACACACACACACACACACACACACAAATTCTTTAAAGGGAAAATTAATTCTACCATATGCTTTCTTCATAAGGAAAAATAGATACTTGCCTGTTTCTAAAGCAACTTTTCAGCTGAACTGATTGTCAATATGTGTTGAAATTTTAATTCAGGCTTTCATGCAAGGAAGAAGTCTTAGATTTCTCCTTGGTTAGAATTTTATAAGAAACTACAGGTAAACAGAAAATATTGTGAATTGGCCATAAGAAAATATGATTAGTTAAAAGTCACGTGACTCAGCAAAAGACTCATGATTTACTGGATAAATAAAATCTAACTTCAGAGTAGGGGTTGCTAAGCTTTACAAAGTCATCACAAAGAAAATGCGACTTTTGACAGCATTTTATAAAAATTGAAAATTTTCTTTCCACACTGACCAACTCTGAAAAGGCAGGTGTATGGAAGAGATGAGGAAAGTGAAAAGTGACACACTACAGAGAGGTACAGAGAGGAATAGAGAGGTATAGAGAGGTACAGAGAGGTACAGAGAGTAATAGAGAGGTATAGAGAGGTACAGAGAGGTACAGAGAGGAATAGAGAGGTAAGGTGCCTTGCTGGAGCCTGTGGCTGCAACATGCAATTGGGAAGCTTCATCTCTTATCCTCAATGCTACTGCTTCCATACTTCATCAGCTCTGAACCTCCCCAGCGCAATCCTCAAAGCACCTCTCCTACAAAGTCTTTCCCTTTGTTACTACACTTCCCTATGCCTGAGTCGTTAACCATATAGCTTCTTATCCTACTGTACAGGAGTTCGAGACTTTGGTATACATGGTGCTATTTCTCTTGAGGGCTTCTCCGTGATTGGAGTAGGTGAGAGTCTTCAAAGAGAACCTGTTTTTTTTTTTTTTCTCTCACACATAGTACAGACAGACAGACAGACGTATTTATTTGAATAATTCTTAGAGGTTGTTTTTCTTAACTTCTTAACAACTAGAGAACTTTCACTGGAAGTCGTTCAGGTTTTGTAAGCCATTTTATTCATACCTTCGCCTTACGCTCTCTGACCTGCGAGAGATAAGAATTAGACACACAACTGCATAGTGTGCTGGTTTAAGAACTACCCAACCTGTGCTGAAGCTTGGGTGTTAGCTCTTCAGGCATCAGCTGACTTCTTAGAAGATGACTGTTAGAAGATGACTGATTGGCCCAGAATTATGAGTGAAGTCAAAAAAACATGGGGTCATGCCAAGGTCTCCAATGGCCTAACTTTAACCTCTGTTTCCCATTTTTCTCCAAAGGTAACATCCTCTAGGCAAAGGTTCCTTGTGAAGGGGACTCTATTTACAATGTAACCAGAGTGCCTTTGTGAGCAGTTCACATTTCCTTTTCTGAGTGGTTGTAAATAATACTTTGTCTTGCTTGGTTTACATTATACTATAATGTACAGGTGCATAGATACTTCAAAAATGATTGTTTTTATTATCTCGATTGTTTTCGTTATATAGCTGTAGTCAGTAAATTGTGCACTTCAAACAGAGAGGTCAATCAGGTCTTATGTATCCCCCTCTACCCACTGCCCTAGTAAATATATAAAACAAATTTTCCATAACCCTAGGGAATTCACCCCTCACCTACTCGTCCATGCAATCCAGAGGTCTTCCATCGTCTGATTTCTATCATCACAGGTTCATCTCACCTGGATTTGAACTTTGTGTTGATGGGATTATGTGCTATGCACACTTACTAACATGACAGCAACATTTAAAAATATTTTTCTAGTCCTTGTTTTATAAATATTAGTTGTAAATAATGTAAATAAATAGATTGTGGAGGTAAGCTACATACATGCCGTAGCACATGTACTTGGGTTAGAGAACATCTTTTTTTCAATTCTTTCTCTTCCTCGTTCTTTACGTGGTTTTCTGGCATTGAACTTGCGTCGTCCAGCTCCAGTCGTCCTAGCCCTTTTCTGGGTCTTCATTTTCAGTAATGACTCGTGTTTTTTCTCTGTTTGTTTGCTTTGTTTTATTTCATTTTTTTTTTATTTTGGGAAGGGCCTAAAGCTTCAGACTCCACTTGTAGCAGAGGGATTACCTTGCAGTTCTGATCCTCCTGCCTCCACTCCCTAGTGCTGGATTATGGAGTCTACTATCCTGACAGATTTTAAATGGTCCTAGAGATCAAACCCAGGGACTTATACATGCTAGATAAATACTGATACCAACTTGCCAACATCCTCAGCCTCTGATTAGCAGATTTTCAGTTTTTAAAAAGAAGGGGGGCAAAGCCAATGAATGACATTCAGAACCAGAACTGAAATTGTCTGTGGAGGACTAGACAGCCAGTATTGTTGACATTCTAAGTCTCTAGTTCATAGGCTTCTCTTCATCTTTTTTTTTTCTTTCTCGTTTTCCCCCACAATCGTTTGAAATGTGATTACTATGCTCAGTTTGGGGACTAAATACAACAGACTGGGCTAGTAGCTCACTAACTTTCAGTTTATGATGCTCTTTATTTACCCAGGGACCATTGAATTGTTACCTTTTTCTTCCTTGAATTCAATCAAACTTTTCTGTATTCACTTCCCAAATGCAGTCCTATGAAGAATAAAAAGGACATTCTTCTTTCACTAACTTAATCTATAAATATTTTATAAGCAAACACAGTCCCAAGCACAAAAAAAATACAATTTTCTAACAGAAGTATACAAAGTTGGGTGTAATTTTATTTTTAGATGTTTAGGCATTTTGCTTGCATATACTGTGCACTACATGTAGACCTCCTGTCCACAGGGAGCCAGAAGGGGGCGATAGATGTCATGTATTTGGAGTTAAAGATGATTGTGAACCATTGTGTGAGTGCTAGGAATCAAATCCAGATACTCTATAAGAGCCAAAGTACTCTTAACCCCTGAGACCATCTCTCCATCCCCTAGATGTAAAATCTAATAAAGCATGACAATTTATTTAAAAAGTACCCAGGTATTAGCTGTATTCCAGTCATCTGTCCTTCTTCATCTTATTTAATCAATTAGTCCTCTTGAAAGATCTTCCTCATTGCCTTCAATGTTACTTGGTAGATTTTTCCAGTTTCTTCATCATTGCCTTGGCCTTTGGTATGATGGATCTTTCCAGATCCTTCTAGCAGTAAAACTATAAGAAGTGCATTCCGAGCTTGAGCACGAAGCCTATTAAAATCATGGTCGTGCCTGCCAAAAACCAGAGCACAGGTAGCAGGCACCATACTCCCACCCTAGCTCCAAATCCACCAGTCATCCTGTCAGCAGTTACCATCTGTCTTGCTCTGTGGGATGTTTGATCTTATCTCTCTGTGATTAGAGCCAGCAAATGTGCTAATTGTGACCTTATGCAACAACTTTAGTAACTCAGAAAAGTATTAGTTTCCTCGTAAAGATGAGTCAGCCTTCCTCTGCCAGGCCATGGCGTTTTATTATTTTGGAATAATCTCTATCTTTGGAAAACTCTAGCTAATGTCTAGAGTAAGCATTGCTGGAACCCCTCACCATGAACCAATGGACTGGAGTCCCATACGGATCTAGTGATCTGAGGGATTTATATTCTTTTCTTCCCTTTCCTTTGTTAAACTTCAGTTTCACCATTAAAAGATCCTAGGGTTTGATTGCAGTCAACTGAGATGCTCTGCCAGGAACTATTGGCAAAGCAAGGTCTTCAGAAACACACGTCTTGTTTTGAACACACTGAATCAGGACTCAGATAACCATGTGTTGAAGGGTGATGCCTATCATTAACACTACAAATGCAAGACCCGGCCTGCCAAAAGACCGTTAAGCAAGGTGAGGGGAATGGAGAGGGTGAAGCAAAAGGAGAGGGAGAAGAGGAGAGAGAGAGGAAGATCATTCTTTTGAGAGCTCCCATGAACAACTAAATTTTAATGAACTGAACTTGGCTTATAGTCTGACAGTGGAACATGGAAATTCGCCTAGAAACTTGAAGATCTAACAGAGTAGCCAGAGCCCCAATCCTTAACTGAGCTTTATTCATACAAATGTTCTCTCCTGCGGACTCATATCTGAGACATGGTTATGCCCTAAGCATCACAGTATTTCATACTCTATTGTCTGACTTTAGATACATTTTGTCTCTACTCTTTATTGGTCTAGAGGGAGAGAGAGATTGAGAGTACAGAACAAGGACAACACATCTTTAAGTTTGCTTTAAATACCATCTTGCAACATGGCTGATTACATAAATTTGAAAGAAATACTATCCTGCAGCATTTTGTAGAGCAGATCCTGTTTGTACATTTAGAAATAAATATGTAAAAATATGTGTCTATGTGTGCTAGATGGTTTCTTTTCGCACTGTGTAGAATTTGTCCTTTCTACAATACGGATGCTTTGTTTTACAGGCAAGACATATGACGAGGCTATTCAATTACCAAAATAAGAAAATCTCTCTCTTTTTTTGAGCTAGGTATTGCTCATTGCATACTCCAGGGTATGAAGTTGGAAAATCCACATTGGAAGAGCCTCAAAATTATAATTCGACTAATCAAAAGATACAATTACAAATTGTATTCTTCTGTACAAATTTCATATAACTTGAAAAATTAAATGTTTATTTTCTCTGTTCCCATTCCTTTTCATAAAGCATATAAGATGATAATAGAGTATTGTGATATATATGTATGTATGTACATGTGTGTGTGTGTGTGCATTTATATGTGGCCAAGAACTGAGCGGGCAGGGGTGGAGTTTAATGCTATGTCTCCCACTGAAGAGTGGGAAGAGTTGTCATCTGAATTTAACATAAACAGAAAGAACTCTGCGATTTCTGCTTGTTCTTTGCAGACTATCTTCTCTTAATACTGGATTTTTTTTTTCTCATCAGACAAAGCAGAAAAGCAAAGACTGATTTCCTATAGATGTCCTATAAGCTATTAATTAAGCACTTCTTACAAAATTTTCTTCAGTTCTAGGAGTACAGTAGGAGCTCAGGAACTAAGAGCACTTACTGTTCTCGTAGAGGTCCAGAGTTTGATTCTCACCGAGCTCACAATCCTCTGTAACTGCAGTTCCAGGGGCCTTCTGGCTTCTGCCGGCATCCACAGGCTTTTCCATGTATGTGCACACAAATAAATAAAATAAATCTTTAAAAACATAAATAAATCTTTAGTTCTGTGGTAAACCCAGAACATGTGCTGACAAGAAATGCCATAATCAGTTAATACAAATGCTTTTTGCTCAACCAATTTAATATGAAAAGGAGAAGTCTGTTATGGTGTTTTCTAAATTGTGTGGTAGCATTTTGAAGCAAATGTTATTGTGATGGGACCCACTAATACTATAGTGTAAATCAGGAGTAGCTAAAACACATGTACCTTTCTAAAATAAAACTCAAACTATATTATTTATCTATTGAATATTAACCTTCATGGTGGGAGACACAGAGTTTCAGATTCTTCCAAAATGGCATTTTTGCATATTGGATTATTTCATCTTTACATGACTCCAGAATTGGACATGATGGCCATTTCTTTATAGCTGTGAATAGAAGCTATAAGTCAACAGCACACCCTTGCCACTGCTGAAGCTAGAACAGAGAAACGAAAGCTCGCAGAGCTCACAAGGTCACGTGGGTGGCCTGAGTTCCATACCCAATTCCAATCCAGGACCCCACCCCTTTGAAATTCTGCTTTTGCTCCCACAGGCTAGGCAAGCATTCCACCACTGACTCACATCTCAGAGGAGAGCATATTGTGACAGAGAAGCGAACATTACTTCTAACTTCTGAAATTAAATCAGATCTGTGCTTCAAATTAGCAATCTTTTATTCAGTGACTAATCGATAGGCTGCTACATCCTCTTTTCCCACCCACTGATTGCAGGAATAGCATGGCCTTTAAAGAGAAACGGGGTACCTTCTTCCTCCTCGGTTGCAACATTCTGGAATGAAAAGTAAAGAACAAACTTTGGGCAGCTCTAAACTCTGCTCAGTATGCAACCTAATTAAATACACGCGGTGGAGAGGCTGGCCTCTCTGGGTCTGCAGTTTTCTATCTCTGCAGCGCAGAGCTGTGTCTGAAACACTTAGCATATCTGCACTCGATCAACCAGAGGAAAACCAGACAAATTTCCGGTACCCAAACAGGAAGCAAAAGACCTCTGTCTCCCACGGAAACCCTAATAAGCAAGAACTTTCTAGTGGAAATCAGCTCAAAGCACTTCGTTCCCACCCGCGGGGCTGTTACTGCAAATTCATAGTCTAGAACCGGAATTCCTTGAAGTTCACTTTTAGCCACACTTCCCTCTTGATGTAGTCATGCCCAACACGACTTTGCATATACCCGCTACTGGCATAACCGTATGGAACAAAGCTTTCTTTCAGCATTTGCTCATCGGATACACACCAATGACAGCATCCTGATTTGGAAAAATCCCATTTTAACAAACTCCAGATAACTTAACTCGGAATTCAGGTTTTGATACTCAGTTCCTGTCAAAGGTTCCACCTCAAATAATTCCTTCCAAAATTAGCAATGCTGAACTCACCCATGCAGCTGACCACAAATTAGGAACAGACCTATTGCTAGTCAAACAGTGAACACATAAACTGAGGGCCAGTTTTTAGCGCAGGCGGAGGAGCACAGGCTTGGGAGACAGTCCGACCAACGACATCCCTAAAACCTACAGTTGAGAACCTGTATTGTGAAACTTTGTAGGTGTTGCTTAAAAGACAGGTTCACAGAGCCGTCTCAGGGCTCTCTGGCACCTTGCGGGAGCTCAAATTTCTCTCGCACCTACACTTTTTTATTAAGATATTTCGGGTTTTCCACGAAAACTCGTGGGAGTGAGATCATCGCAGAATTTGACACTTAAACAGCAAAGGAAACTAATCACTGGCGCTGCAAAGGAAACCCCAAACTGCTGCCTATTTGGCAACTTGAGTTGTCACAATTGAATTTACCTTTATAATGGTCTGGTTTAAAATACAACGCAAAATCGTAACGGAATTAACCTATTCTGTACTGAGCTACAGCACCGGGGGCAGAAATATTTCTCAAAGCGGAGGGACTAGGTAGAGACTGTCATGCAACCACGGTTATATTGAGTCATATCACGTTTCTTTTCATTTAAACAGCAATTTTATTATTGCGAGAGGCTTTAATAAACACCATACTTAGGGTGAAACATGGTGCCACATGCTTATTTTGCCAGCTCTTGGGAGGTAGAGGGAGGAGGATCAAAAGTTCAAGAGCAATCTGGGCTACACAGCGAGTTCCTGACCCAGCTACACGGCAAAACCCTGTCTCAAAAACACAAAAGCAAACAAACAAATGAAAACGGAAGTTTTTGTGTCTTTCCCCTATTCCCTCCTGCTTCCAGATGATAGAACTAAGGGCCAGAGAAACAGACTTGTCAGAATGCACGTAACTAGCAGACCTGAGACAAGGGTTTTCCCTTTGCTCAAGTTCATTGCTCCTTCTACATTTGTAGCTTTTGGGATATGGTGTGAAAATTGATTATATTAATCCTATCATGCTTATTAAAGATTGGAACTTGCCCTTATTTACTTCATTTCTGGTTAGGACTTAGAATCCTACATAAAGAAGCAATTAGTCTTAGAACAGGTTGCTAAAGGGAAACATAATCAATTGGATTCCCTGTATTATTGACATTGCCTGACTTCCTGACCACTTCCTCCACCTTTTTTTCATTTACTCCCTGCCCCCAACGTCATGACGGTATAGGACAAATAACAGTTGCTTGCATTTCTGGTGTACAGTGTGATGTGTTGCTAGATGTCTGTTGTGATGCCAAAATTAACTACTTTAATTTTGTGTGTATGTGATAACATTTCAGATTCCCTCGGTTTTTCTTTCCTTAAGATTTATTTATTTTTAAATGTGTGTGTGTGTGTGTGTGTGTGTGTGTGTGTGTGTGTGTTCATGTGTATTCATGAGCATGAGTTCAGGGGACCATGCATGACAATGAACAGACATAAATCACCATGTAGGTATGAGGACTTGAACCCTGGGCCTATAGAAGAGCAACCGGTGCCCTTAACTATGGCCCCTTCTCTCCAGCCCCCTCATATCCATTTTTTTATTTCTGGAATATTCAATATATTATATTTTTTATGTTCACCATACTTTATGGTTGGTTTCTGAAATGATTAATATGGTTTGACACTTTGTACCCCTAAACTACATATCCCCATTTCCCGCTCACCCGCCCTATTCAGGCACCACGCCAGTCTGCATCTAAAATTCAGTTCTTCTAGGGCTCTCACTTAGGTGAGACTGGGCAGCATTTGTCTTCCCATGTCTGGCTTCCTTGACTTCGTAGAATGACCTCCTGTTTTCTCTGCGACAGGACTTCTTTTTTCTCTCACTAAGTAGTATTATCATATCCTTTATTATCCATGTACATCTCTGTTGATACGCAGCTTGATTCCTTATCACGCTTGTTGAGAAACAGGCTGCTATGGAAGCAGAGATAGTTTGTCCGTGCACTGCTTTCAGTTCCTGTTCCCACACAGATGGGAAGTGTCTGGATTAGATGGGAATCCCGTTTGTAATTTCTTTACAAACCCTTCCGTTTTGTTTTTCAGAATGGCTGTACTAGTAATTTTAAATCCTCCCTTTCTCGCCACTTGCCATTTCATCTTTTTTATAATAGATATTAAACAGGCTGGAGCCCCACCTCACCCCTTTTATTTTGTCTCCTGACAGGCAGATATCTCTTCATGCTTCTGCCCATTACTGGACCATGTTATTTCTGCTCTTGCAACTGAGTCTTTGCTCTCCTTCCATGTATTTGATATGAATTTCTCTCATCAGGTACATAACATGCACAGCATTTCCTTCTGCTGCATGGTTGTCTCCTCCGCCTTTGATGTGTGCCCCTGGGGTATCAGATCCCAGCATCCACCGCCTATTCTCACAGAGAGAAGCTTTTCCCTTGTGATTACCTCCAGCAGTTGTATGATCTTGGGTTTTATGTTTAAGACTTTACTCCATTTTGAGTTCAGTTTTTTTTTAAATAAAGTGAAATAAAGTTCCAGTTTCATTGTTCTGTGTGCGGGCATTCAGTTTTCTCAGTTCCACTTAGTGAAGCCTGTCCTTTCTTTACTGTGCGCTTTTGAAGTTTCTGAAACTCTATGGGCTTTAACTGCATTGCTCTCTTTCCAAGATTCTTATTCTCCTCCATAGGCCTACGTGTATGCTTGTACAAACAGTTACTAAAGCTTTATAGTTTATTTTGAACGGGGGAAATATGCTGATTTCATCTCTTAGATTTTTTTCTGTTTTTTTGTATGTTTGTTTTATTTTGTTTGTTTTTGTTTTTCAAGACAAGGTTTCTATGTGTATTATAGCTCTGACTGTTCTGGAACTTCCTTTGTAGACCAGGCTGGCCTCAGCTCTTGTATTTTTGCTGAATTTAACTGTTTTGAATTATTCTAACTCCCTACAAATTTGTTTCAATTTTGTGTAAAATGTCACTAGAATTTGCTTCCATGGAGTCAGTAAATCACGATAGGCAGTATTTACACTTTAACAATATTAATTATGACAATCCATGAATATTGCACATGACTTCATTCATCCACTTCTTTTAAAATTTCATTCATAAATGTTTTACAGCTTATAGATCTATCAACTCTTTAATAATTTATCATTGGGGTTAGTGGTTCTTTGAATTTTTTTAAAGCTTTTGTAAATGAGAACACTTTCCTGATTACTTTGTAAAGGTTGTTATGCCAGTCACAATGATTTTTATATGTTCATTTTATATCCTTCAACGTTAATAAAGGCATTTGTTCATTTGAATTTTTTAGTCTGTTTAGGGTTTTCTAGAGGGATATTCTTTTTCAAGTTTGAGCTCATTATCCATTGTTTGCAGAATTGATCTGTCTAGGATGCTCAGTGTTATAATGACCAGAAGTAGCAAGCAGAAGTGTTTCTGATCTTGGAAAAAAAACCTCCAACATTCTCTCATGGAGTGCGGTGTTAACAGTGGGCAACATGCATGGCCTTTATTATGTTTCCAGGTAAAAAGGTGTTGCAATTCCATTCCTCAGATGCTTTTATTTTTCTGACTCTACCAGGAAGAATGCAGAGTTTGTAGCCTCATTCTCCTAATGAGATGTATCATATTTATTGCTTCAACCTTTTGTCTAGCCCAGAGACAGCTTGCAATGGCCATTGTGTGTGGTCCGTTGCATTGAAGGAAATATTTGATTTGTTTTGCTAGTGTTTTGTTGAGGATTTGCGGCCTATGGTCAGTAGAAATATTCGATGATGAGTTCTTTTCTTACAGAGTTCTTCTCTGATTTTTTTAAAATTATTTTTTATCTAATTAACTAGTATAGATTAGTGTACATAGTAATGGGGTTCATGGTAGCATTTTTATAAATTTGTGTTATATACATTGCTCTCATTCATTCCTCTCCTGCACTGCCTTCCTCCCTACCTCCCTCCCTCCCTGGCTGGTTTGGTACTTCTCCAGATCATTCAAACTCTGTTTTCATGTCACACACTCTATTACATTCTCTTTCCCCTCCCTTGAGATCTCTTCCCTCTTTTCTCATGGTCCGCCCTGCATTCAATATCAGATTAACACTGCTTCATTTTCTCCAGTATTTGGGGGATTGACACTAATTCTTTGTTTAGGCATCAGGAAGCTCTCTTATGAGAAGCTTTTTCTTTGTTGGTAAGTTTGGTTGCTGACTCATATTTCTTGTCATTGTCCCATTCAGGATTTCCCTATCTTCATCATTGATTCTAAGATGTATGTTTCTAGGAATGTACCCATTTTTTTTCTGGGCTGTTATTGTATACTGGCATACAATAGTTGTCATTGATAGTCATTCTAGTTTAGCCCTCTTATCTTCTTACTCTTTTCTTCCCCCAGGGTATATTCTGTCACCTTCAGAATATGCTCATCCTAACTAAAGGTTAGAAAGCAGGATGTGTATAAAAGAATTAAAGAATTCGTACATTAAAGTCTTCTTCCTAAAAAGAGGTGAACAAAGAAAAAAGTCTTTAATGTTATAAAACTGGGTCATAGCCAGTTATCAGCAATTTAAGAAAACAGAGCCATAATTGATAACATTGACTGAATTTTGATTAACTAGTAGATAAAATTAAATACTATCTATATATTGTCTGTATGTCCAGTCATCCTTTGCTTCATCCACAATAACATCTTGAAATTAAAAATCTATTGACCAATTTGAGAAAATGAGGTACATGCGTGTATTTATTTGTGTTCATGCATACAAAATGGAAAGAACACACATTGTATATTCACAGAAAAAAATTGAGCAATAGATTCAGGAACCAAAAGGACTGTACATTTTCTAATAGAATTTAAATGATTTTTGAAATTTGCTGTTTCTCTTATTTTAGTCTCCTTATTTATATTAGTATCTACAAATTATTCATGTCTACTTTATTCTGACTTTTCTCTCTTTATGTTCCAGGTGCCTACTGCACAGAACCACTTTGCTATTGCACAGACAACTTAAACCCCATATGGTCCAACTTAGACTGGTAGTCTTACCATTCAGCACTGTCTGCTTTATGTCTATTCCTGGTACCATTGAACAGCATCTTGGTCTATTTAATTTATTAAAATCAGTTCCTGGGTGTTCAGTCATCTACTGAGTATTTCTATACTTGGGCAAAACCTCTCTTCTCCATACATGATCTAAACACCATTAGAGTAAAACACACTTCTGTGCTGATGACTTAGTCAGCACCAAGTCCTTGTGTTTTTATTTGCATGAGCTTACCCCATCATGCAAAATACCTCTACCTCTGTGGTCATATTCTGAACATGGTAAAGGCTGCATGCTTTTTCCTGGCTGTCTAGAGCCAAAATAATCATACAAAAACTATATTAATTACAATACTGTTTGGCCAATAGTATTTATAGATAGCTCTTACATCTCAAATTAGCCCATTTCTATTATTCTGTGTATTACCATGAGGCTTGTGGTTTACTGGCAAGGTTCCAGGGCACCTCTCTCCTTCGGCAGCTACATGGCGTCTCCCTGACTCTTGCATCTGTTTTTCCAGCATTCAGTTTAGTTTTCTCACCTAGCTCTATTTTGCCCTGCCACAGGCCAAAGTAGCTTCTTTATTAACCAATGATAATAAAACATATTCACAGCATACAGAGGGGAATCCCACATCATTTTCCAAAAGAGCCAGGCCTGCCAGTGCTTTGAATTTTACTCTGGTAATATTCATGTTTCTGAAACCCAGAATTATAAGAAAACAAATGTGTATTTTTAAGTTACTAAGTTTGGAGGACTTTCTAATAGCTGCCTTAGAAAATACACACATAAACACATAGTGAATCTTTTGCCTAGAAGTTCATGTTCTCTTATAGAAATTGCCATTGTTTTTTTTTTCCTTCTGAAGTTAGTTAAATTGGTACTAAGGTTTTACTATCACCATACTTCCAAGAATGTTTTAGATATACCTTGCTATCTATTTTAAAGTACTTATTTTTTTAATATCTCTACCGTTGATTCTCTTTTTATACCTTTATTAATTCACTAAGAATATCATGCAATGTGTTTTGATAATATTCACACCCCAACACTTCCCATCTAGATCCACTCCCCCTTCCCTACTCAAAACCTTTTTGTTCTTTTTTTCCCCCAACTTATCACTACCAATTTGTACTCTCCAAATATTCTTGGATGTGTAGGCTTCCACTGGAGCATAGTTGACCTACCAGGACTATACTGATAAAGAAAACATTGAGTTTTCTGTGGTCTTCTGCATGCTGTCTTAACCACTGTGAGCTCACATGTGCAGTTACCCTGCTTTGTCCAGAAGACACAGTTTTCTTGTAGTCTTTCTTTGGCCCAGGCTCTTATACTCTTTATAGCCTTCTTCTACAATAATCCTTGAGTTCTATGAAGCAGGGTATTTATTTTTATTCTGTTTAGGGCTGAGTATCCAGCAGTCTCTTATGCATCTTGCCCAGTAGTGGATCTCTCTTCATTGTCATCTACTTCAAAATAATGATGATGATAATAATAATAAAACTTCTCTGGTAAGGGTTGAGGAATGAATTAATCCATGTGTTTAAAAATAAATACTAGGAGTCAGTTTAATACTCTGCCCAATTAATCTATAATAGTAGTAGATTCTCCCCTAGGGACTTGGACCTGTCTAGCTATGGATTCTTAGCACAGTGATTCTGGATATAGATTTAATCTTGTTGAGAGGAACATAAATGCAATAGAAATAGGGTTGGTTACTCCCAATGCTTGTGGTGTCTGTTCCACTATTGCACCAGTGGGCATGCCATTATTATGGCTTACAAAGTATTGACTGGATAAGATTGTTGATTACTCTTCTCCTCTAATAGCTTGTTTAGCAGAAAAAATAAAATTATAATAATATTTTACTAGTTTTTTTGTTTAACAGTTTATATTCTGTATTTTTTATCCATTTACCTTCTAAATATCTGTGTTCTGATATTTAAATTATATTGCCTTATCCAGTGCATAATCAGTTTATTCTATTTCCATATTTTATTTATTTATTTATTTATTTATTTATTTATTTATTTGGACTTTCGAGACAGTGTTCCTCTGTAGCTTTTTGGTTCCTGTCCTGGAACTAGCTCTTCTAGACCAGGCTTGCCTTGAACTCACAGAGATCCGCCTGCCTCTGCCTCCTGAGTGCTGGGATTAAAGGCGTGCGCCACCACTGCCCGGCATTATTTCCATATTTTAAATATAATTCTTAGTATAATAACATTTATTATGATCAATACAATCTATTGTAGCTTACGGTATTGTATTTGTTTTGTCTTATTTCTTTTTTTTCTTTTTCCCCAAGTCCTGTCTTATGTGAAAACAACCACAAACTCTATTTTTTTCTTGTTACCCATATATTTTGATTATATCTCTATATTATTCACTTAGATAACTCGAGAAATTATTATTTGCATCTTTGACTTATTACAGTTGTTTTAAAATTAAATATTTAATGTTTACCAAAAAATTCAATCTTACAAGACCATTTTCAAATGTATCTAACATCTCTACTTACTTTAAATTTTTATTATACTAAAATAATATTACTGTTTTAAGCATGTAGTATAATTTATATTTACTCACATATTTGATATCTAAGTTGGCTTTTAATACTTGATAAGATTTTATTTTCATGCCATGCTATTTTTTTAATTGAATAATGCCACTTCCTTTATATATCTATGCCCATACTTCCTCCTGCTTGCAGGACAGTGTTTCGCTTTTACTTCTCACATAGAATGGGTTTTTTGGGAGTGGTGGTACTAGGTATAGGGTTGTAGGTGGTTAACTTTATGTTTCTTTTCAATACCTTAAAAATTCTGTTCTACTGACCTTTCTAGGTTTTCTCACAACCTTGACCAGTAGAATCATCATGGTTTGTTTAATGTTGAAAAATCTTTTTCTTTAGTTGCTCTTTAATTTTTTATTAAATGTTTAGACATGTTCATAGCATTCATAAGAATACTTTTTATTTTAAGTAAGTACCAAGCTTAGTGTCTCTTGAATGTTCTAAGACTATGTTTGAGTCTAGAATGCTTTGCAATACTTCTACCAACTTTGGTACAGACTTTTTCCCTCCATTTTTTATCCTTCTCTCCTGGCGATCCCAATTATGTGTTAAGTCATTTGTTCATCTGTTATAAATTTATTTGAGATTCTGCCTTTAAATGTTATTGTCTCTTAATTGGGTTTTACTTATTTTCAGATAAATTTAGAGTATCTTGTATACCAAAACTTGAAAAAGTGTTAAAGTGATAAAAAAAATGGAGTATATCAAAACCAGTCAGAATCTAGCCAAATATGGGAAATTTTGAGAAAATAAAATGTTGTGATAGTGATAAATGTTAGCCATGAAATAAAGCACATATCCATGACTTCATAGTGATATATAAATCATCAGTTCAAAAAACAGATGGAACCTCAGACAAGTGCTCAAGCCAGCAAAACTCCAGTGAATGAGAAGAAATAATAGCTACAGAAAACACCATAAGTCAAACAGCACAGTAACAATTGTTACAGATAAAAATCATCAATGGATGCTCAAATCCGTAGGTGAAAAGTATGACGTGAAACAGGATATGTGGACAGTCTCAAAGTATTCCCCCATATGATACTTATTAATTATAAAAGGAAAAATAAAACCTTACACTGGAGAAATCTGGCAGACAGGCCTTTAATCAAGTGATCAAAGTTAACATCGCTGGTAATAAGGCACATTGACATCATATACCTACTGATAGGATGCACTGCGCACGGTACATTCTTCATGTGATACTGCTGCCAAAATTGCATAACCTTAATCAAGTCATGGGAAAACATCAGACAAATACCAATTAAGGAACATTTTACAAAATAATTGGCCAGTACTCTTCAAAAGTGTCAATGTAGAGAGAAAAAAAATGAGAAATATTCTTGATTAGAGGAAATGAAAGAGACATTAAAAGTAAACGCAACATAAGACCCTGGGTTGGATTCTGGACCAGAAAGGAGAAATCAAGGAGCCAGTTTGTGAATGTCAAATCAGGCCTAAGTTAGTTGACAGCATTACTGCAATATTTTCCTTGCTTCCAGACATAGATTCCGGGTGACCTTGGCGTAGTGTACCATCCAGCAGCCTTCACCAGTGAGGATGTGTTCTGAGACATTCATCACCATAAGACCATCATAGAGTGTACTCACACTAGCCCAGCGGTCTAAGCAACTGTTCCCCATGGCCTCCATGCAATCAAGTAGCAACAGACATGAAAATATAGTGATTTGAATGAGACTGTCTTCAATAGTCTCTTACATTTGAATACCCACCCACCCACCCCAGGTGTTGCCACGTTTGGCAAGGCTTAGAAGGTGTGGTTTTGCCGGGAGGGGTATATCATTGGGGGAAAGGCTTTGAGGTTTCAAAACCATGCTCTGTTTCCAATTTGCTCTCTCTGCTTTGCTTGTGGGTCAGTGAGAGAGGTTCCTACCTCTATGACTGTTGCTTGCTGCCATGATACCCAGCCTAGATGGACTCTTTTCCCTCTGGAACCACCATAAGACCAAATAACTCTTCTATAAGTTTCCATGATCCTTGTATTCTATCACAACAAAAGAAAAGTAACTAATACAGAAAGGTGAAGCTGCTCTGCTGTGCATGGTGTACTACTTTACAGTGTGTCTGTGTGTGTGTGTGAGTGTGTGTCTATGTGTGTGCATGTACATGTATAAAGAATGCATACTAAAATATCAATAAAAGTATGCAGTATCATAAATGTATAAAGTTTAGTACTCATTTATATTATTGCCCAGTACTACACATCATACATATATTCTATCATGCCTGTATGCATATTTCAGCACAGGTGGTTTGCGTCCATCAGCAGCACCACAAACATGAGAGCAATGCATTGTGCTGTGAAGACGGCAGCTGTGGCATCACCAGGCAGGATGCTTTCTCCGTTCCATTATAATCTTTGAAGGCCACAGATGAACACGTAGCCCATCAGTGACTGAAATATTATGTGCAGTGTAATTGTGTGAGATAGCAGAAGGCTCCCTAGAGGTTGGCAAATATTGATTTGGAAAGCACTTTGAAAACTGAGCCTTGGTCTAAAGTGTGCATGGTTGAGAACTGCAGAGGCATCTTTTCCTACACTGGTCTAACAGGATGCTTTGCCATGTGACTCATTCATTTGTTTACATGTAACACCTTCAGAGTGGTTTTAGCAGGAATACCTTTGAAAGCCACTTAACAGTTTTGACAGTGGAGGAGAAACAGCTTTGAGTAAAAAGCCAGAGCCCACTGGCCAAACCCAAAGTCCAATGACTGCAATTCCAAAGGGTTTCCAAAAGAGATTGAGAAAGATACACTGTGGCAGTACAGGAGTCCACATGCTACAATCAAAGCTATCATTGTGGGTTGATAATAGAGAATAAAAAATTTCAAAATTAAACAAAAAAAGTAACTATGTTCCACCTACACTCCTATGTTCCACCCTTCCTCCTTCCCATTCTTTTTATTCCTCTCTAAAGGTCAGAAGCCTCTCTCTTCCATTTCAGGGAAGGAAACAGTTTAACTACGTAGCATCACCTGAAAGCACAGAATATTTGACTTCAAAGACATCTTACGTCTCTGCAAGTAACTCCGTGTACTTATTTATTAGAAGATAAAATGGAGCTCCAGAGATTAAGTCTCCTGTCCCCAAGATGGGTGCCTAAAATTATTCTGTAATTGCCCCCGCCAAATCTTTGTATCCAGGTTCTGTGACAGGACAATGGTGAATCTTGGGCTATGTCTTGAACCACATGGATGTTTTTATGTCTAACACCTGCATTAAAGGTGGTCTTGTGGGCAACCAAGAGATGTAGAAACATGGTCCTGGTTTGTGGGACCTTCAGGACACAAAATATTTTTAACAAAATCATAAAAGAAGATTATCCTAATCTAAAAAAGATATGCCTATCAATGTGCAAGAGGCATACAGAACGCCAAATAGACAGGGCCAGAAAAGAAACTCCTCATACCACATAATAATAAAAACACTGAATGTTTAGAATAAAGAAAGGATATTAAAAGATCCAAGAGAAAAAGACCAAGTCATATATAAAGGCAGGCCTACATGACTTCTCTCTGGAAATACTGAAATTCAGATGATAAAGCAGACTATCACATCTAGCAAAACTATCAATCATAATAAATGTAGAAAGAAAAACATTTCACAACAAAAACAAATTAATTTAAGAAATTCGCATCTACCTATGAAGACCTAAAGAAAGCGTTAGAAGCAAAGCCTCTGTCTGAAGAGAAGGTTAACTACAACCAAGAGGATAAAAAGAATTTTTAAAAATCCCAGAATAGTTAATGAAAAGAAAGGGGAAACACATCATAATTACAACAAAACCCCACAGGAATTAATAAACATGCCCAATAATAACTTTCAATATTAATAGTCTCAATGCCCCAATAAAAAGACACAGACTAACAGATTGTGCTAGAAAATGGGATCCAGCTTCCCACTGTATACAAGAAATGCACCTTAACATAAAGGACAGATATCACTCAGGGGAAAAGGATGGATAAAGATATTCCAAGCAAATAGACCCAAGAAGCAAGCAGGCATAATTGATACAATATCTAACAAGAATAGTCTTCAAACCAAAATTGATAAGAAGATATAGGGAAGGACACAATTTACTTATTAAAGGAAAAATCTATCAAGATGCTATTACAAGTCTAGACATTTATGCCCCAACACAAAGGCATGCAAGTTCACAAAAGAACTATAACTAAATCACATATTCACTGGAACACAGTGATAGTGATTAACTTCAATATCACACTCTTACAAATAGACAGGTCATCTAGAAAAAAAAAACTAAACAGAGTCTATGTAGTGAATCTACATAGGGAGTTCCAAAACAGCCTGAGATAGGTACAGAGACTGTGCCTCAAAGCAAACAAACAAAGCCGAAATTACACACTAAATAAAGGAGCATCTTCAACAACCAATACAGTCAAATTGGCTAGCTGTGTGTGGAAGAAAAAAGGTAGATCCATATCCATCACCATGCATGAGACCAACTCAGAATTGATCAAGCATCTCACAGTAAGATCAGATACCATGAATCTAATAGAAGAGAAAGTAGAGAATAGGCACAGGAAGAGACTTTCTGAACAGGAGGACACAGATAGCACAGGCATTAAGATCAATAATTAATAAAGAAGACCTAACAGGGCTGGAAAACTTCTGTACAGCAAAGGACACCATCATTCAAGCAATCCACAGCCTACAGAACAGGAACAGCATCTTCCTATTATATATCTTCCAGAGGGTTAGTATCTAGAATGAAAAGAATTAAAAAGACTGAACATCAAGAAAACAACCTAATTTAAATGAAAGGTATATAACTAAACAGAGAATTCTCAAAAAGGCGAAATCACAAATAGCTGAGACACAGTTGTAAAAATGTTTAGTATTATTAGCCATGAGAGAAAAGCAAAATAAAACTATTTGAGATTTCATCTTACTCCAATCAGAATGGCCAAGACTAACACAACAAATGATAGAAGATGCTGGCAAGGATGCAGGCAAAGTGGAACAGTTATTCATTTCTGGTATCTATATGTGTATAGGATGTTGGAGGAGGCTGCTTGTTTCTTTTCCCGGCTGCTCAGCCCTGAAAGAATCACACAGATACTATATTATTTAAAATATTGCTTGGCCCATTAGCTCTAGCTTCTTATTGGCTAACACCTATATCTTAATTTTGCCCATTTCTAGTAATCTGTGCAATGCCACATGGCTGTGGCTTACCGGGAAAAGTTCTGTCTGGCCCCCATAGGGCTACATGGCTTCTCTCTGTCTCTGCTTTCCTTCTCCAAGCATTCAGTTTAGTTTTCCCCACCTAGTTCTGTTCCCCTAAAGGTGTGCTGTAAGCCCAAAGCAGTTCCTTTATTAACCAGTGATATCCACAGCATACAGAGGGGAATCCCACATCAGTGGGAGGGGAATTTTGAGTATGTGTGTGCGTGCATGCGTATCAATTAGAAACAGAGGTTAAGTAGCTTAAAGCATTGGGGGAGAGGACAGAATTTCCAAGGGAAGGGGAGATATAGTGTCATAACAAAGATAAAGGGTATACTGGAGTAGGAAGGCTAAATGTGGAGCATGGGAGAAAAAGGGAAAGGAGAATATATGTGGTGTGGGGGGCACAACTAACAGTAAAGGTCTTTTGAAAAACCATATGGAAACTTACTGTTGTAGAAGCTTATGTGTGTATACATAAATATATACATATATATGTATATAAGTTTATAGATACAGGTTTAAATTAAGAATGTGTACACACACACACGCATATATATATATATATATATATATATATATATACATATATATTCAAGCTTAAATTGAATCACCATGTAATTAGTGAGACAATGTACCAACTAGATATCTCATGCTGCTAAGTAAAACTCCCAGGGCCAGGAATGGGCTACATCTTGATGAATCATTGGCTACAGAGGTCTCATAGGTCCCCAAAACATCAAAAGTTATAGCAAAGGGTATTGGTTACCTTGACACTAAGACCCTATTGTTGAAGACAACACTTAATGTATTGAACACAGAGAAACTGAGCTAGTACCTAGATAGATGTTCACCACTACTGAGTGGCTAGCTTTCTTGGTGCTGGAATGTATTATGCATACTACCTGTGTGGTAGTTTGAATGTCATCGCCCCCCCTAAGATCATAGGGAGTGGCATTACTAGGAAGTGTAGCTTTGTTGGAATAGGTGTGGCCTTGTTGGAGAAAGTATTTCACTGTAGGGGTGGCTTTGAGGTTTCCTAAGCTCAAGTTAACCTCAGTGTCTCAGTTTACTTCCTGTTTCCTTTGCATCAAGATGTAGAATTCTCAGCTCCTTCTCTGGTATATCTGCCTGCACACTTCTGCCATGATGATAATGGACTAAACTTCTGAGCTATGGGCTACCCAATTAAATGGTTTCCTTTATAAGAGTTGCCATGTTCATGGTGTCTCTTCACAGCAATAGAAACCCTAACTAAGACACTTCCCAGGAAGAAAAGTAATCATGAATATTATCCAGCTACAAAGCCTGTGAATTACAACTATAACCTGTCTACAAGACACACTGGTACAACAGTTATACAAAGTTTAGAGGAGTAACCAACAACTTTTTGTTTTGTAACTCTTAAAACCAACACCATGATATGGAACCCATATCGTGACACTGCTAAAATGGCCAAGAACCTGAGGCTAAATAGGCCCTAGGGGAAAACCAAATATTATTCTGCTAAATGAACATAGCAATAAGTGGCTCCTAATTACACATTACTATACCTATAGATTAAGCCTATAGATCATAACTCTTGTCAGAGAAGCTTCTTTTTTATTTATTTATTTATTAAAGATTTATGTCTCTTCCTTGCCACCACCTCCCATTTCCCTCCCCCTCCCCCAATAAAGTCCCCCTCCCTCCTGTCAGTCTAAAGAGCAATCAGGGTTCCCTGCCCTGTGGGAAGTCCAAGGACCACCCACCTCCTTCCAGGTCTAGTAAGGTGAGCATCCAAACTGCCTAGGCTCCCACAAAGCCAGTACGTGCAGTAGGATCGAAAACCCATTGCCATTGTGCTTGAGTTCTCAGTAGTCCTCATTGTCCGCTATGTTCAGAAAGTCCGGTTTTATCCCAGGCTTTTTCAGACCCAGGCCAACTGGACATTGAGGCTATAATTAGTGATCCTAGAGAAGATAAATAAGAAGGAGAACCCAAAGAAAAACATATAGGCATCCTCCTGAATATTAATCTTCATCAGGCGATGAAAGGAGACAGAGACAGAGACCCACATTGGAGCACCAAACAGAAATCTCAAGGTCCAAATCAGGAGCAGAAGGAGAGAGAGCACGAGCAAGGAACTTAGGACCGCGAGGGGTGCACCCACACACTGAGACAAAGGGGATGTTCTATTCAGAGAAGCTTCTTAACATAGATGGGAACTAACATAAACACTCACATCTGGACAATGTGCAGAGAGTGGGAAACTCTGGAGGCTCAGCCATAAATGGGATGTGTGACCGTTTCCCTCAAGGATCAGACATCTATAGGCAGGTGAAAAGATCCTAAGAGCCAGCAGTGGTGAATGACTCAAGGAAACAGTGTCTGTCAGAAAGCAGGCCTGGTGCACGCATGAACTCATAGAGACTGTGACATTATGCACTAATTCAAAGCAAAGAAAATCCCGGCATGGAGAAAGGAGCATGAACCCCAAACCCCACTCCCAGACAGGAAGTCATCTGCAAGTGGTACCTGCTGGGAAACGGAAACCCTGTTTTCTCAGTGTGGGGTTACTGGGTCTATCAACCTCACTCCAGGCCGGGCCCTATGCCCAGGAGTACTTGGCCCTCATGAAATGAACTCTTCTTCAGTGTGTGCTTGTTTTGATTTATTTTGGTAATTTTACTCTTATTTAGAGTTTGTTTTTATTTCCTTTTTTTTTTTTGTTTGTTAGTTTTTATTTTGTGAGAGACAAAGAACATGAAGTTATGGGGTAGGGAGGTGTGGTGAAACTGGGAGAACCTAGGGGAGGGATTTAATCAAATCTAATAAAAGTGTATAATACAAAACATATTTAAACAATGATAATAATAATAATGAAAATTAAAAATCCCAAATAGCCTCTCTTTTACTTTCATTTTATTGTTCTATTTGGTGTTGTTTATTAAAAATAATTTATTTGAGATAAATTTAACTGGGCATATTTAAAACATACAACTTTATAGTGCATAACTTCATGTTAAATGAGTAAATTTCAGCTACTTTTACCATAAGAGAAATATGTCAGTTTATTTCTTTGATAAAAAGCTCCTCATTGGCATAAGTCATTTTTTCTTAATTAGTTTCTCAGCTTCATTGGTGTTCAACTGGCAAATAAAAATTACATGCATTTGAGGTGTTCTGAAGGTAAGAAATGGTTCTTCCTCTTCTTTCATAACTAGTACGGCAAACACTGCTGACACCGGGTGTGTGAAAGCTGCATCCAGCCTCCTGGGACTACCCACAATTTAGATGTCTGTTGCAAGTTCCAGTTAAGGTCTATGCTTCTGGCCAAGCAGATATAAATATAAAATATAAAGTCTCAGGTACCAATGAAACCCAGAGCAATGGCTATCTGTGGTGCCTACTAGCATATCAGAGCACACGCTGACTGCTGGGCCCATTCAGTACTTGAGGCTCCTCTCTGCTCTTCTCAAAACCATCTCCAAGGGTCAAAATGAAATGGTTGTTTCAAGTGCAGATCACGTGGAAGGAGAACCACTGCCCGTCTTTCCCATCTCACCCCGTCTCTTAGAATGACTTATCTATTCTCGCAAGGAGCTTTTGTCATTCTCCCAGTTTATAGCTTAGATAATTTTAACAGTTTAATTGTATCGTTTTTAAAAGGAACATGTATTAACAAAATTCTTGGCATCTAAACATGATTTTCTTGTAACTGTTATACTCAAATTTATTTGTTTCATTGTGTGTCTCACAATTTAAAAGTAGGACTTCTTACCCTTAGCTCAGACAGACACCCCACATAGAGACTTGTTGCATGTTTTGATATCAAGTGTTAGTGGAGTACTGTGTAGGATGAAGTGAGAGCGTGGATGTGTGGAGGTACTAGCTCAATAGCATTTATTTATTTTAATATACTTAATTTAATATATATTAGAGTAGAATTATAACTACCTCTTTCTCCTTCCTCAAACCATCTCCAGCCCAGGGACTTCCCTTCCCCCAGTTCCCCAGTTTTTGATTCCTATATAACCCAGCCATTTGGACCACGTACTTTCTGATTTCTCTTGGATCTCTCTCTCTCTCTCTCTCTCTCTCTCTCTCTCTCTCTCTCTCTCTCTCTCTCTCTCTCCCTCTTTGTTCTCTTGGTTTCTTCCTTTCTTTGGCCCCTCTCCTTTGCTCCCTCTCTCTTCTTCTCTTGCCCTCCTCACCTCCATGGCCCTGTTTAGTTTGGACTCTTTCAGATGCCTCTGACTGTTCTCTTCCCTTATATCTACAATAAAAATCCTTCCTTTCAACCATACCTTGGAGAGGTCAAATCTTCGTTTTATTTATAAAGGCTCCTTATTCCTCCTCTGTTCATTTAACCTTCCGAAATAGCTCATAGGATTCGTGGACATTCTTTTACTTATATTTGTACTTCACTTAGCAAAAACTATTGCAATGCATGCAGATTATGGCCAGGTGGAAAGGTACAAAGCAGAGTTCCATGGACCTTGCGTGCTCTCTGTAGCAATGGTTTCTCTTGCCCTCCCCCCTCCTCCAAGGAATCTTATCAATTTGGAAATTTCCTGAAGCCCATCTTTTTAAGATTTTTACAGAAAAGTCTTGATAATGTAGTTGTACTTAACTGGTGGGAACAAACTCAGCTTTCAGCCCCTATTCCTTTCCTAGAGGCTGGGATAAGATTAGAAGCATGATGACATGGGAACTAGGCCCCAGGAACTCAAGTTAAGGAACTCTTACTCATTCTTTATTATCTTAGTTCATATTCTGTTTATAAAACAGGCTACCTGACACTGGGTCAGTGTCAGGTATGAATAACTTATGAATAACAAAGGGATTTTTTTTGTTTCTGTTTTTTCTTTCCTGAAGGGTAGGTAGTGCCAGAAAGGACAGTTTCCTATACTACTATTGACAGGCAAATACAGGAGAGTGTGCATGTGAAGATGAATAACACGTGTGTAACACAATGGAGAGAGCACCAGGCCTGGGTAATAACAGTCTACTCTCATGAGAACTGCATTAGTCCTTTCCAGAGACTCTGCGTGCTCTTATCTCTTAAAAGTCTGGTTGTCTCTCAACACCTCCAGTGGAGAACCAAGCCTCAACAGACTGATCCAGACAGACCTTATTAAAATGGTAGTAGTCACCTTGTAAGTAGAAAAAGACACATCACTTAAGCATTTAAGAATTTTTGGAATTTGGTGGCTGGATCCAGGGGCAGGGATCAAATACATATTTCCTTATTACAAGTATATAAAGTATTATGTTGTTATATGTACACATTGTAGGGTAATTATCTGAGTCAATTGACTGTTGCTTCATGAAACTACTTTTATTACATGTGCCAAAGAAATTTAAAATGGGCTAATACTAATTAATTAAAAAAATGTGATAATACTAAGTAATTGAAAAATACCAATTCAGTATATGATTTGTATGTTGTTCTTTGTCTTTAGAAGGTGAAAGTTTTTGTTTTATCCAGTTGTGGTTTCTTTCTGTTTGAGTTTTATTAATTGTTTTTGCTTTTTTTTTTTGGCCAATGTTTATAATGTTAACCAATGGTGGCTCCGATAAGAACAATCTACCATGACCAGCACCAGGACACAAGTTTAATTCCTTCCTATAGTGATATTTTAAGCTTTGAATTTAGTAGGATTTTTCTTTGCTGTGGCCTTTTGAATTAAATTTTATTGTTAAGATTCTTTGTTGTCCTTCTTTGTCTTTGTAAGTGGATAAATTGCTGTACACCCTCCCTTGTGACCCCTCATTAATTTTTTTTATTTTTAGCTTTAAAATGTGTAAACTTAATATATTTATCTTTTTGTTTTAGTCAAGGGTCAAAATGAAATGATTGTTCAAGTGCAGATCATGTGGACAGAGTTTACTTATCTCAAAGCTATTTTTGAAGGTGACAGATCTCACAGAGGTATGAAAGAGCCTGAGTAAATCAGCGCTGGACAGTATGCCAACTCTAGCTTCAGGGGGAAAAAGGGACAACCTAAAAAAAAAAAAAACAAGTCTTTTTTTTCTTTTCTTTCTTTCTCTTTCCTGATTTAGCAGTAACCACATACTGACAGGAATATACAGTTTTAGGTGAACACTAGGAATACAGAAAGAACTATAAATTCTCTTGATCTTTCTTTCCTCCCTCCCTCTTATCAATCAGCGATTCTGTCTCAATTAAGGTTTGTCTTGCCGTGTTAAAACATCATGGCCAAAAGCAACTAGAGGATGAAAGGGTTTATTTGACTTATATAACTTGAATCACAGTTCATTTAAGGAAGCCAAAGAAAGAACTCAGAAAGTGTCAGAACCTGGAGGCAGGAGCTGATGCAGAAGCAGCAGAGGAATGCTGCTTACTGGCTTGCTACCTATGACTTGCTCAGTCTGCATTTTTGTGTACCTTAGGATCACTTATCCAGGGATGACAATAACCACAATGGGCTGGGTCCTCCTATGTCAATTACTAATTAAAAGAATGTCCCATGTGCTATCCAACAGGTTAATTTGATGGGAACATTTTCTCAGTTAATGTTCTCTCAAACGACTGTAGCTTGTGTGAAGTTGACATAAAACTAACCAGCCAAGCTTCTACAGAAGCTGGGAATCATGATGACATAATACACTCAAGTCAGCCATCTAGGACAGAAAGTGGCTGGGGAAGAGGAGATTTTACAAAGTAAAGCCAACAGAAGATCCCTAGCACTGCTTCTTAGCACAACTTTAGTGTAGAAGGTCCTTCTGTTTCTGTGTTGCTTTCACTGGTTAATTAATAAAGAAATTGCTTGGCCTGATAGGGCAGAACTTAGGTAGGTGGAGAAGACAGAACTGAATTCTGGGAGGAAGAAAGCAGAATCAGAGAGAGAACTGCCATGGAACTGCCAGAGTCAGACATGCTAAATCTTTCCCAGTAAGCCACGACCTCATGGTGACATAAAGAATATTAGAAATGGGTTAAATCAAGATGTGAGAATTAGTCAATAAGAGGCTAAAGCTAATGGGCCAAGTAGTAGTTTAATTGATACAGTTTCTGTGTGATTATTTCCGGTGTAAGCTAGCTAGGTAGCCAGGACGGAACAAGGGCCCTTTCTCAACACAACTTAGTTGGATCAGCACCAGTATCCTACATCCTGCCACTTATTGATCACCCTTATTTTTGATTCACTTTGATATTAAATTCCAAAATTCATTCTCAGAATTATTTTATAATGTCACTGCTTATTTAGGATTCTTCTATTGTTTCTTGGGCCACACCCAAGTCTGTGTTTGAACCTCATTCTGATTTTTTCCCCAGCAAGTGTTGAAGGATATTTCTCCAAGACTACATGGAATATCTCGACATCAGTATTTTCTCTTAATCTACAGGTTCATCTTTAGCATCCCATGTTGAAAATTCATTTCTCTCTCCTTAGCCACTCCAAAAAGATTCCATTGTTATATGGCTTCTAGTGCTAGAGTTGAGAAATCTCTTTTGTTTCATTGGGATTTTTGTTTGTTTGTTTTGTTTTCTGTAATTTATATTACCTTAAATTACCTTCCTGTTCTTATTCAGAATTTTGTTAATTATGTTTAGAAAATTTTTAAATATGAGCATAGATGTGCATTAATTTCTGTTATATGATTAGCAATGCTTCTGAAATACTGGAATTCTTGCTTTTCATTAATTTAAAGTGGCTCTTGTCAGTGGCATTATACTGCTCACAGGCTCTTTCTTTAAAGCCATTGCCCATCTTTCCCTTCTCACCCCATCTCTTAGAATGACTTATCTATTCTCGCAAGGAGCTTTTGTCATTCTCCCAATTTATAGCTTAGATAATTTTAACAGTTTAATTGTATCGTTTTTAAAAGGAACATGTATTAATGAAATTCTTGGCATCTAAACATGATTTTCTTGTAACTGTTATACTCAAACTTATTTGTGTCGTCGTGTGTCTCACAGTTTAAAAGTAGGACTTTTTACCCTTAGCTCAGACAGCGACCCCACTTAGAGACATTTTGCATGCTTTGATTTCAAGTGTGAGTGGACTACTTGTGAGGATGAAGTGAGAGCATGGGTACGTGGAGGCTCTTTATATAATTTCCTCTCCTTTTTTTGCATTCTTAAGCTCATTATATTTTATTTATTTTAATATGATTAATTTAATATATATTGGTGTAGAATTATAACTGCCTCTTTCTCTTTCCTCCCTCCAGCCCCTCCCAGGAACCACCTTCCAATCCTTCCCATGTCCTCCCCCAAACTCTCAAACTGATAGCCTCTTTACCTTTGATTATTAAGATTGCATAGACACTAACACACACACACACACACACACACACACACATACATTAGTATATATATGTTAGTGTATATATATTTACATGCGCAGATATATAGATACAACATGATGAGTCCATCTTTGTTGTTTTTGTGTATATGCTTTCAGAGACGGATTGGATAACCAATAAGGGGCTCAGCCCTGGAGAGGCTAATCTTCCTTCCCCCAGCAGTCATTAGCTGTCTGTAGTTCTTTTCCTAGGGATGGGACCCCATGAAATTCTCCATCTTTCCCATTAACATGCCCATTGATATTGCCATTGTTCCAGTCTTGTTTATGAAGTCATTTCCAGGCAAAATTGTTTTACCACACACTTCTGATATTCTGGCCCCAAAAGTCTTTCTGGCCCCTATTCTGTGGTGTTTGCTGAACAATAGATGCAAGACATTTAGGGCTTGCCTTCCCACAGTCATTTGATCTCAGAAGTTATGGTTCTCAGTGATGGTTTCTATTTCCTGTAAAAAGAGGTTTCTTTGATGAGTGGTGATATCTACACTTATCTGTGAGTATTAGGTTAGGATTTATAATGGGAAAATAGAAGGGGACTTCATGAGGGGGGTCATTATAGAAGTATTAGGAGGGACAAGAGACAAAGCATTAAAGTTGTGTAATAAAGCTTTGAGGGATCATATTGTTTTATATTTACCTAAAATTATGCATAATGCAGGTAAGTCATATACGTATGTATGCATCTTAAAGAAATTTATGCCACTTATAGTGCTTCCACAGAAACCCTGCAGGAACCCTGCACTAACAAAAACCCCAGTACAGGGCACAGAAGCCTCCTGTTGAATGGTTGTTCAGGGTCATCCAAGTGACTCCTCAAACAATATAGACTACTGCTTTCACCCTTGGTTGCCTCTCAGAGAATGAAGGTAAGACCCAGTTGATGAAGGCACCAAACACTTAGGATACTGAATTGGATGATTTGAGCTGGATCTCATCTGTAAGCCTCCTGCCTATAGTCTACTTTCCATGATACCAGAAAATACTTTGCTAGCTGCCAAGGGAATGAAGCAATTAAGAAGTCCTACCCAGAGACAACACCCATGAACTACGACCTATGGCCAGCATGACCAGATAACCCTTAACATGCAGTAAACAGCCCTCACACGATGGCTGCAAACAACAGCTATCTAGTTGGATTTAAGATCTATTCAATCGTAGGAAACCAAGGCAAGGGTTTAGACCTTAGAAAAATATCTATTACCAACACTTTGCTAGATCAGCACAATTCCTTACTATGTTCTATGTGACAACCTCCCTCCACTCAGGAAACAAACAAACAAAAACAGTTCAGACAGAAGCTATTGAAGAGAGTCCTTGAAGACTGTGATGAAGATGCTGAAGTGTAACAGCTGATGGCTTCTGGCAGAGGGATGGGGGAAAGACTCAGTTTACTGGATAGGGCTGGTCACTGGGAGTTTGATCAAGCTCCAGTGAACGAATGGGCACACAAATTGAACTTGGTGTTTTAGGGTTCTTTTGGGGGCAGGGAGTGCAGGGATGGGAGGGTGGACCTGGGAGGAATGGGAAGCAAGTGTCATTGGAATCATTGTATGAAATTTTTAAATAATTAATAAAAGTATTATGTTGGGGAAAGGAAGCAAACAAGCAAAAACTAATTTTTAAAAAATAAAACAGGTTAAATAGCTTATAATTAGTTCATAAAAATTAATTTTCAGCATGATGGCTATAGTTAATAATTATTATATTTCTGATAAATGCTAGGAAAGTGGTAATGAGTATTCTTGTCATAAAATGATGACTTTGTAATGTTTTTGCTAATTAGATTTAATATTTTCACAATATATTTCAAGCCCTGTTATATAGAAGTAAAATTATATATATTTATTTGAAAAGTTAAACTTGTAGAAAAAGAAATTTGACTTTGATAATTTGTGTGCTGTTTTGTTCATATCCACTCATCCATCTACACATGGACTATGTTCTTAGGGGAGAAATGAGTCATATAGTTAGGCTAAAACATTGTCGGACTGTAATAAGATTATATAAATTTCATCATTATTTGTTCAGTAAGTGCATTGGGCTTACTGTAAAGACCACTGAGGGAGCCCTGCTCTTGTAAAGATCATAAAGCAAGGTCAGTGATCACTGACTTTTCAAATTATCCACTGAGGTAGGAGGATACCAGTGTGGAGTGGGACAACCAATCAAAACAGTATAGACAGCTACCAAATGAGACTGTTGGGTTGGAACTGGAGAGTGGACTCATAGGCTGCTGTTAACTCCTACAACCCATCCTTAACTCCAGTCCCAGGGGAGTCTATCCACTCTTTTGATCTCTTCAGGTACCAGGTATGCATACACTTTAGTGCACATACATACTTATAGGCAAAACACTTATAAGATAATAAAATATATATAGAAAAAGACAAAATCTCCTAAGTAATTTGGGAGTAGGGATGGGGAGGGCGGAAAGGGAGGGCAGAGGAAGGAAAGTGAAAAAAATATATAGCTCAATTTAAAACAACAAATGATAAATAATAATAAAATAAATAATCTAAGACATTGTTAAGGGGCTATTAAATGAAAGACTTATGTTTTAGTACCAGGTCAATTACATTTACTGAGACTGTCACAAGTCCTTGTGTGTTTCTACCACTGGCAAATAAGGCCAGCTCCATCAATGAGGTAAAAATCATTTGGCCAACTTTAATGAAGTCAAAGCATCCATGTTGGTGTAGTCATTAAGGCTTCCAAAGCACACATTCTACAAATGTTTGCTCTACCGTGTCCTCACCGAACACCACAAAGTAGGTTCTTTTAAAACAAGGAAACAGTGACAAAGAGAGTAACTGGACTAGCTTTATGAGCTATTAAGTGCATGAGCTGGATGGGAAGCCAGGCTTATGAGTTAAATCATGTTCTTTCCACGACACCGCTCCACCTCCCAAGTAGTAAGTGCCTCTCCATGGAAATGTGGGATTCTTAGCTGCCCAGCTATGCTCACACTGTGAATTAAAAGGTCATTTGATGGAGGTGTGGGGAAGCATTTAACTCATGACAGTCATGTCTGTTTTCTTCAAATGTATTCCTGTGTTGTTATTGGCCTCCACTTAATGGGAAGGCCTGTGGAGAGGGCTGTGCAGGAGTGCCGGCATCGGGGCTGAATGCGAGGCTCTGCATTTGATGGTGTAAACATTTGCAGTGTGTGCTTGGTCACCAGAGTAACCATCCCATTCTTCTCTTGGCTCTAGAAGTTTAGATTTCACTGAACAACAGAAGGAAGTATTTTCAGAGGTTGATGACAGTACCACATAGCTCAGCAGCCTTCACCCTTGGCCTTCCTCTGGCTTCACCTGGACTGACTGACTGAGGTAACTAACAATAGCTTGGCAATGCCCAACATCATCCTCCCAGAATCTGCATCTATAATTTTCAGCTCTCTTCTAATAATGATGTTCATCTTTGACTAAACATTCTTTAATCCCAGTTTGAAAACTAAAGAATAGTCTTCTATTTTTTCCCAGAAGAAAATAAGAAAAACTAATGACGTATTTATTGGTGGAAGATCTGAATATTTTTTAGCAGTTAGCTCTTTCTCCAAATGCAAAACGTTTCTGGAAGAGAAGTCATCTGGAAGTGCAGTTTTTCCAGAAGCTCTCAGCTCATTGTCACTGAGTTACCTCCTCTGAAGTATGGTTGTTTAACTCTGCAGTAATATCATGTGAAAAGGTTCCATAGCCAAAACTTGGGCTCACTAAAGAGCAGCTGGAAATAATGCAAACACTAGGCAGGTATCAAGGCAGAGATTATTATTCAAAAAATATTCGTGTTCTGGTCTATTTCAATCCTCTAACTTGGGTTATTTCTTAGCATCTTAAACCAGAGTCATTTCAGTGAGAAACCTGGTTCAGTGTTCTTCCAGGAGACAGAATTTTGTGGAGCTTACTTTAGACTCACAGAGAAGTTACTACTCCATTTGCGGATTTCCCCCAGTTTCTAATTAGGGAAATATATCTCCTACTAGTTCTGATGGGTACTGTTGATGCTCCCCGTTATGGTCTCTATCTAGGTTGGTTTTGAGTTCCGATTGTGAGTACAGTCATAAGTTCTAGTGTTTCCCCACTCTGAAACCTGGGTAATTTGGTTGTGGATGTCATGGTATGCCTCTGTCCTGACTGAAGTCGGAGGACTAAACTTCACGACTGTGACCACCCTCCCTCTGGTATGACTCTTGTGTCTATTGGCAGTCACCATGTGAATCTCGTCTAACCAGAAACTAGTTTATTTCTATCAAGACAGCCCATTCACTTGACCTAAAGTTATGTTCAAGGGCAATGTGTCAAACGAGAAATGACAGGGAAGCGAAACTGAAGTGAGTAAAGAAATTTATTACTACTGGGGCTGGAGAGATGGCTCAGTGGTTAAGAGCATTGCCTGCTCTTCCAAAGGTTCTGAGTTCAATTCCCAGCAACCACATGGTGGCTCACAACCATCCGTAATGAGGTCTGGTGCCCTCTTCTGGCCTGCAAACATACACACAGACAGAATATTGTATACATAATAAATAAATAAAATGTTTAAAAAAAAGAAATTTATTACATATAATTTCTGGAGAGATTTGGGAGTTGATGGAAACTCAATAAAGAAGGAAGCCTTGAGGCAGTGGGAGAAGAAAGAGAGGACAGAAAAGAATCTGTGGAATTATGCCTTATATTCAGGTGCAAGGACAGAATTATACATACATACATATATACATACACAAACACACATACATACATATATACATACATAGTTTCTCTGGGAGGTTGTAAGTTGTCAAGTTTAAAGAAAATACACCAAAGGGCACCCTTACTTCCAAGACTCTGGTGTTGACCATTGAGTTTTACTGTTGTCAGCAGCTATGGGCATGTGCTATATTTGGGGACAGTGAGTTGAGAAAAGAGAGAGGCTATCTTAAAACCCCTACCCAGGAGCAGGCCAGAGACCATGGAGTAGATCTGGTTTCCAACAGCTTAGGTGAGGATTCAAAATGGCTGCAAAGGCAGCAAGCAAATCAACAAGTGTATGGTATACATATATAATGAGTGTCCACTCCCTCTGTGGACGCTGCCTTTAAAACTATAAACAGAATGTGTTAAAGAGCAATGACTCAAAAGCAGCCGCAGCACAGAGATTATAAACCAATTTTATACAGTTCCAGAAGTTTCCCTATAACCTCAAAGAGCCAGAAAACTTACATCTGAACAGTCCTGGGAGAACATTGCAGGAAAACCACCATGTGTGAGCAAGAGCCCCTCAGATTCTGTGGGAACAAGCGCCTCTCGGATGCTGCTCCACCAGATTCTTTTAAGGGGTGATTTTCTCATGGTTCTGGGAGCTACTTGGAACCACAGTTAAAATAGCCTTTTAAGCCGACTGAGATAATTCCCAGAGCATTCTGGTATTCACATTTGGAGCACTGTTAAGAAAACAGTCGCCACATTGGCAAAGTGATCGACTCTCTAGTGCAAAGCTCTCCCAGGCTACTGGAGATGGATGAGATGTTTCTAGAAGAAACGTGCCGTGGTACACGGACAGCATCGTCTGAGAGCTCTTTCTTTCTTTCACCTTCTTTACCCGCAGATTTGTACAATGTCAGGGGGGCGGTGCAAAAATGATGATAAGACATTGTGCCTTCCTAACCCTTTCAGGTGGCTCGGTGTTCCTCACAGGGTTCATTAATAAAATGTCAAGAACTCCTAGGACATTGGGGAAGGGTCTGTGATTTGAAAGTCACCCAAAGCAAGACTCGAGGCAGCAGCTTTCAATAGGGAACAAAGAAGATTATGTCTAATTAAAACACCAGGGGTGATTTCAAGAGACCTGTGTAATTACCTGGGAAGGAAGTGAGCCAGGTGGATGGTAACACCTCTAGTCAGGAGAAAGAGTCTATTTATACTCCTGCGTTCACACAACTATAATTTCTGAATGCTCATGAAGGAAAATAAATTTCTACCTTTCAAAATGTTGTGTTAAGTGTATTTTAAGGCACCATGAGCCATGAGTTTTACTGGAACTTTACATCATTACACAACAAACGACCTGTTAATTTGATATTAAATTTGGTTCTATTTTGAGTTAAAGCCACAAACTCTGAAATTTTTGCTTTGAAGATTTCTTGCCTTAAAGTTGAATGAAACTATTTGACTTCAGATTCATCGGTAGGCATGTATTAATCAGCCCATGCATTCAAAATGATATTCAATTTTTCTATTCTATGCAAACATTAAATAAAATCTATCAGATTGTAGAAAAAACATAGTTGAAGCTAAAGTCAAATTCAATTTGTGAATTGTAAATACAATAACTTCCATTGATTCATAACATAAGTAGAGTACTTTACAGAAAATGAAGGAGAGTGTAGACTAAGTGATTACTTTCAACTCTGTGGTAAATTCAGACAAAATAACATAAACACAACTTTCTACCTAGGAGACATATGTGGAGCATTTCGTACACAGGTGCTTGAAGAACAGGGGCTGCTTGTTTTACATGGTATATGATGGACAGCCAGTAATTGTTAGCACATGAGGATACTTAGCAGAGAGGCTGCTGCGCCGTGATGTTCTCAGTGGGAGTTGTAAGGCTCTCTCTTCCTATGCCTGAGATCCTTAACATGCTGCAGTCAAGTAGAATATGAGTTTTATTATTTTCTTCACAGTGATCTCAACCTGACAACCAGGAATAGCACAGGGCCCCTGGATGGTGTTCTTGCCATTGTCTACTAACTACGGTCAAGTAAGTCTTCTGTAATCACCAAAGATGCTCCATGAAAAAAGCAAGGACAGATCCGCAGCCCTGCATTCACACCCCACACCCCTAGTCAACATCTGGGCCTCACGGGGGCCAGTGTCAATAGGAATTAGAGGTGAATCAGAAGCTGGATTCACTGATAAAACATTACCAGTCAGGGCAGGTGAGATGGCTCAGCAGATAAAGGAGCTCGCTGCCAAGCCTGATAGAGGACTTCAGTTCCGTCACTAGAGCCCACATAGCAGAATGAAATATGTGACTTCAGGAAGCTGTCCTCTGCCCTCCATAAAGGCACCCCTCTTCCCCTCACACATACACACCAAATTAATTTTTTTATTGTTCTTTTTGTTTGGTTGATTTTTTTGTTTTTGTTTGTTTGTTTTTCAATTTCGAGACAGGATTTTAACAGCCCTAACTCTCCTGGAACTTCCTTTGTAGAGCAGGGTGGCCCGGAGCTCACAGAGATCCACCTGCCTCTGCTTGCCGAATGCTAGGATTAAGGGTGTGTGTCACCATACCCGGCTCCAAATCAGTTTTTAAAAGAGAAAGTTACAAAGCAAACAGGCAAGAAATCAGAAAGACATGCATGTCTTATCTGTGTTCTTCTTTATCTTCCCATGTCTGTGATTTTTAAATTCATTGATGTGTTCTTTGCAGGACTGGACCTCTGTCCCTGGTTTGGGACAAATTTCAATCAAATGGACAGAATTTGGAAAGTCGTTTCCAAATACTACTTATTAAATAATTATCCGACCAGTGAAAGACACTCTTTGCTGCCATGGACAACCCATTCCTTATGCTTTATTTCTGCTGTGGGAGCCACTTGAAATGTCCTATAAGGAAGCTCATATGTCATGGCTTCTCAAACTTTATAAAAAGGAGCAGATGGTAGACAGGGGTGGGGAAGGACCTCAAGAAGTTGTCCAAACATTTGGCCAGTGATCATTTCAAGGTTTCCTGAAACCAACTCTGTTATTTGTAGCTAAAAGACAATGTAAATTTCAATTGCTTTGGGAAGGGTTTAAAAACCAACAAAGTGGACATTCCATTTTCCTGAATGCTGAGTGTCTTTAAGTGGAAACTTCAGCTGAAAATTTCAGACTGCAATTACCCTTTCTCTTAACTATTATTAAAGCTTATATTGATCTGGCATTGAGTGTGTAATAGCATTTCACTAAAATCAGAGGAACTAGGAAAGGCCAGAAGTATTTACTGGAAATCTAATTCTGCTAAAAGCTGAGATTCTGTCCAGTTTCTGACTTCCGTGGCTTAATTTTTAGTTCCAGAGGTAGGGAAAGCACATGATCCTACACTAATGTTTACATCCTCTTTCTGGTGTATTGGATCATGTCTTCGTACCAACTCTTGTAACTTTGCAATTTGGGAACTGGAATGCTAACTTACACAGCAAACAAATCACAAGTAAATATAAACAGTGCAAACCCCAAGACCTCAAAAAGTCTGAAAAAGAAAACTGACAGAGAGAAGTAGGAAGATGTTGAGAAATGAAACCCTTGCCCATCTCCCCTTCCCAACACCCATCTCAGCAGAGAAGAAAACCAGGCACATAAAGCAAAGTTCAGGCTGAAGAGCTGTGTATGAAAGTGGATTTGGATGGCTTCTAACTAGGAAGTCGTTGGTAGAGGCTGAGCCTTTACAATGGTGTCAGGCTAAATATGAAACTGCACTGCAAGAAGCCTTGGGAAATTAGAGGGGATTTTCTTAGGTGAATATTTGAAACGAAGGAAATGCCTCTCAGAGCTGGAAGAAGCTCTCGAGGATGAGATTGCCTGACCGTAGGGCACGAGAACACAGCACCGCCATTTTCACGGCAGATGCCATGGCATGGGTTCCCAGAGCAATGGTGTGCAAACAGCACATTCCTCCAGATGCGTGCTATGTGCTTTCCTGCAGTTTAGGAACAAATCAGCAGGTACATGAGCCAGGGCAAGAATGCTGAGGGCTGAAAATCAACAACAGCTATGGAGGAAGAAAACCCTGGCTGAACAGAAATAGACCTGAACATAACTCGTTTTTTCCTGCTTACTTTCTGTTCTTGTAGTCTCTGGTCAAGATCATATACATAATCTTTGACTACAGTTGGTTAATAGTCAGTCAGTGCAACCATAACAAGAAATACAGGAATTAGTTTTCTGGTAATTTGGGAAGTCAAGGTACTGAACTCTTCATTTCTTTTTGAAAACCTCTTCCTTTACAATTTCTTGCTGTCTCTTCATGTGGTGGGGCCAGAAAGAGAAAAACTACCCATGGGATTTCTTTGTACAAAGGAGTCAATGCATCATGAAACACCACACTAAACCACAAAGGCCCCATCTGGAAATACAGGCACAGTTCCTTCCATAAAATTTGGGTTATTAAAGAGGATGCAATCAAGTTAAAAGATGCATGTTTCTATTTGGCTAGATGATTTCAGGAACACTGTATTAATTACCGAACCACAGGACAAAGAGAGGCTACAAAGCTAATTCCACAGCAAGAAGCCCAAACTGAGAAAATCTCAATCACATCACCTGTTCAGGGCTGAAGGCTTCCTGTCAAGAAGGTCCAGAAGCCTGGACACTGACATATATCACAAATAGAATAGAGGCAGAGACGCAGCCCCTTTAACACACGGAAGAGAGTCAAAGCAAGTCTGACGCCAGCATACTCAGAGTGGCTGCACAACAGGATGTGATGGGAACTAAGTATCTAGGAAGCATGCATGCTTGCGCTGGAGAAGGCAGTAGCACCTCCCTCCAGCAATTGTTTGTAACCAGATTTTTCTTTGAGCTGCCAGTTCCCAAAATCATGGAGACTTAATATCAATTATGAAAGCTCTCCTTATAGCTTAGGCTTGTGCCTCTCTATATCTTAAATTAACTTAAATTTAGTATTTTAATTAATATATTAATTATAATAATTTTTAATAATACATAATATTATATAATAAGATAATAAATAAATTAAAGTTATATATAACTACATAACTTAAATTAACATACTCTATTCATCTATGCGTTGCTACGAGAGTCATGGTTTTTACCTCTCCTGCATGTCTTGCTTCCTCTGAATCTGTCTGGCAACACTACTTTTCTTCCCAGAGCTCACTCTGTCCTGAAATTGCACCTATACATATCCTACTTAGCTAGTGACCATTCAGCTTTTTATTAAACCAATCACAGAGACATATCTTTATACAGTGTAAAGGAATATTTTACAATTATTACTAGTAGGAGTGCTTCCCCAGGGTTACAGCATTCCTTATTTCTCTTAAGTGAAAAATTAAAATTTGACTATACAAAATCTTTCAATATTTGTTGTAGTGGCATTTCAATTGTATTTTAATAAATGAAACTTACCTGGGTTTGGGGAAAGTAAGATAGCCACACTGCCAGCTTTACAGACCAGTCAGCAATGACATACACCTTTAATCCCAGTAGCCACACTAGTTGCCATAGAAACCGGGTGTTGCATGCCTTTATCCCAGTGGTACACGCCTTCAACCCCAGCCCTAGAGAGTATTATAAAAGAGGAGGAGACAGATTTCAGACACAGTCTTATTCTGAAGTTTCCTGGAGGCAGGATCGCCAATTTGGACTGAGGTAGAGGTACGAGCCAGTGGCTGGCTGCTTTGCTTTTTGGATCTTCAGGTTAAATTCCAATTTCTCTCCCTGAGTTTCTTTAATCGTGCTTCAATTTATATCATGAAAAATTTGACAATCACAAGAATGAGCAAGTTCTTCAAACTTTAAATGAGCTTTCAGACAATAATTTTATGCCTTATATTATGAATTTTGTAACATTTTTCTGAATAGGAAAAATTGAGGGACAGCCTTTGTTACTTTTTAATGGTGTTATTCTGTGGAAGAGGGATCCATCATTCTTTCTCCATTCACTGTGAGTTATTTTAACCAGATCCTCACACTCGACTCCCCAAGCATACCTGTCACCAGAGATCATTCTACAGCTAGCTTCTAGCCTGGCTTTTTGATAGCACATACAAGATAAGGAAATAATAGGATCCTGAGCCCAGGCAGATGTAGGAAACGTGGAACAGAAAACATTGGTGTGTCCATATTTCTGCTCAGTGGGAGATTAATTTGCAGATTAGATGTTAGGCAGGAAATGACTCCTCTCATTAAAAGCTGTTTAAGTGGTCTTCCATTCAGCTAAAACCTTGAGTCCCACAGGAAAAAGAGCACCTCATTGAAAAGAGATAAGGATGGAAGCCTAAGCTTATTTTCATTAGCAAATTAGAGAGGTATGAGCTATTTTTCAAAGGAAGCTAGAGGTAGGGAAACATTAGCTTGTGTATTGCTTCATCAGACTCTATTGCACACTAGGACACAATAGTGGATAAAACAGACAGAAATCTGCCTCCACTACATCTTAACTGTACTGGAAGAAAGGGAATAACAATATGAAAGTAGGAAAACGAATGCATGACATTAAGTCAAATGATATTTCCAGAAATGAATCAAGCAATGTAAAGAAAGAACTAAGCTCACTCAGGATGTCAGGATGTATGCTCACTCAGAAGTGACCTTTAAACAGATGCTTAAATGAAGTAAGAGGGTTAATGTGCAAATGTACAAAGATGTGTTCTAGGAAGTGAGCAAAGACGAGTTAATGTGCAGAGGTGCAAACGTGTATTCTAGGAAGTGAGCAAAGAGGAGTTAATGTGCATATGTGCAAAAGTGAGTTCTAGAAAGTGAGAAAAGAGGGTTTGCAAGGTCTTAGAGTGGTCAGGTACTATGATAAAGACAATATTCCAAGGGAATGCATAAATAAAACACAAAGGCTACCTACCAATAAGGTTATCAGAGAAGAAACCCCATGTTAGTTTTGTATTAATTACTCTGTAATATTACAAAATACCAGACACAAACAAAGCAAATGGAGGAATTATTTGCCTCATGGCTTCAAAGATTTTAGTATGGGATTCTGACCCCATGGTAGCTGGAACATGCGGCAAGGAATGGGAAGCATGGTCAGCAAGATGGACAGAGATTGCATATTCTCTTCAAACACAGGTCTCCAGAACCTCATCACTGCATCTGCTTGGTCAGGAGCACTCAGCATTTGTGTCTGTGGAAAACACTTCAATGTATACCGGTGTAGCTCATGGAGATGCAAATTTCTTGGGACAAAGATCTAAATGTCAGAATTAAAGCTAGTCATTCACCTCTCCTAACTCACAGACTGCAAAGTGTCTCTTTACCGACAGAATTATAAGTGAATACATGTAAATACATCTGGAAAAAGCCTTTGACATAGACTGTCCTGCGGGACAAGTTCATTTTTATCTTCACAAATTTGGAGTAAGACTCCCTATTTAGACTTTTATTCAGAGACCCCAGTTTCATACATTGTGGGATTATATAGCAGAATAAATGATTTATTTAGCAAACTCTGAAGCTTTAGTGTGCAAAGAGCTCTGGGAAAAAAAAAATCCATGTCATTCGATATAGTAATTCCACTTCTAGTAATTCATCCTTAGGCAACTGTAACATGAAGGGCTGTTTGTTTGTTGGGGTTTCTGTCCCACCCAGTTCCCACAGCCAGCAGCCCAAAAGAAAAACACACAGAGATCTCCATAAGTTATAAGCTGATTGGCTCATTAGCTCAGGCTACATATTAGCTCTTGTAGCTTATATTAAGCCATTGTTCTTATCTACACTAGCCACATGGTTCGGTACCTTTCTCAGCAGGGCAGTTCACATCTTGCTTCCTTGAAGTCTGGGCAAGAGTGGGAGGAATCAGCTTCCTCCTTCCCAGAATTCTCCTGTTCTCATTGTACCATTTCTACTTCCTGTCTGGTTTTCCCACCTATACTTCCTGCCTGGCCAATCAGCATTTATTTAAAACATGATTGACAGAATACAGACAATTCTCCCACACCAAGAAATGAACAAGTGCAGGTAAAGATTTATGTGCAGTGTTATTCACTATAGACTTCTTAGCAGTGAAAAGTTAGAAGCGATCTGAAATGTCCATCCCACAAAATTACAACTTATCACATGATGGATATTTTGTAGCCATTGTGAAGGATAATAGCAAAGATAATGAGCTAAAATATAGTTATATATATATAAACTATACATTATATATACATATATATATATATCCATAAATATGAAGGGAACGGCCAGAAAAAAAACAAGCAGCTGAGTAGTAGAAAGACAAATAATTTCTATTTTACATTGAAAACAATCTTCCACAGTGAGAACATATGAGCTCCATAAAAATTTTATAAGTATTAGGATATGATTCTGCTTGGATCATATCCATTTCAAGGTTGAAAGCTGCCTTTTTTTTCTTCTAAGTCCTTGGCACTCTTGAAAGCTATTGTCTGGTCCATTTCTCTAAACTGAACTGAGGATTGTGCAAACTTGGGTCACATATGATCCCCCTCTTTCCTTTTCCTATCCTAATACTTTACAAATACCAATATTCCTCAACAAAGAGATTACTCCCTATGTGATCATTGAAGAACCTGTGCCCTTTCAGATACTTTCTCCCTGCTAGTCTGTGTAAAGTCATTTTAGAGACTAACACAGATATCAGCAACTTTCTACCATGGATGGAGGCAGCCATACAGCTAAGAATTTAGATTTTAAAAGGCTGAGCTCCCTCATATTGTGATCTACTGTGTCTTTAGGAGATGTTCTCTGAAACACATCATTCCATTCAAAATCAATTCAACAAATGCTCAGAAAGTGCATCCCCTTTGTTAAAGTCTTACACTCATGATGTTAAGGTGTTAAAGTTTCAGAGGTACATCTGGGCATCTGCTCAATTTGATTTTGAATATGTTGTATTCTGTATGCCCATGTACCTCTTCGAAATTCCTGTTTAAATCTAGCTTGAAAGCAGCAAATAGAATTAGGAAGCTGTGGGACCTTTCAGAACGCATTAAGTCATAAGGCCATTGTCCTCATGAATAACCTTAGTGCTACTTAAAAACAATTCAGAGAACCTTTTATTGACATTAAGCAAAGACACACAAAGGTAACACAGATAAGATACAGGACATTAGGAGACACTGAATCTAACAGTGCTTTGATGTTGGAATCCTTACTGTGTAGAACTGTGTTGCAGGAGGTCCTCCCACTCCTCCAGCCTATAGACGCTGAGATATCAGCCCATTGGGGCGTGGTCTCTCTCCCTTTAAAAAAGTGGCCACTTCCCTCTCCTCTCTCTCTTCACTTCCTGCTCTGCCGGCGCCTAGACTCCCTTCCTGGTTGCATAGAGGGCTGTTGTCTGGGACGGCGATCTGAAAGTTTTTTCCCCTTTAAATAAATACCACCCTATTAATCATAATTCCAAACTGGTGTGGCATTGTTTGTGACTTACGCTGTCAGTTGGCACCCAACATTTGGTGTTAGGACCTCTCCTTCCCCCGCTCGGCTGCTGGCTGCGAGTTCGGCTTGGTGCGAGCCTCCCTTCCTCAGCCATGGCCTTGTTGGCGGCGGCCTTGTGGCCTGTGTCTTGTGCGTGAAGCCAGCAGCTTAATACTTCCAGTCCCCATGCACCCTATCGTCTGCCTCCCCACATGGATTTAAACTCTACAGGCCTGCGTAGTTTCTGCCCTCGTGGTTTGCTCTTTTCTGAGTCGTTTTTAAATCTTCCTTGCAAGCACAGTTCCTAAGTGGCGTGAACCAGAGCATGCGGTTGCTGAAAGCTGCAACCCCTCAGGGTGACTCTGTCACGTGGAGGCATAAGCGGCTTCCAGGTTGCTCTTCTCTACCCCTGGATTCTGGGTTTCTGGTTCCGTCTCTGGAATTGATTGAATTACATTTACTTTGTTGAGAAACTTGCATTTTCCAGTTTTTAACATCTACTAAGGCACTGAAACAGGACCCCGTTTTCATCGCGACTCGGCAACAGCGTCACCTGCTGAATAATAGGTAATATGGCAGTTTTCATTTCTAACGCAAATTTTACTGCTATGTTTTCACTAATACAATGGATTAGTAAATTTATATTTACTAATACAATGGATTACATAATACAAGGTTTATATGATTATGGGGATACCTTAATTTGCTTGTTATTAAATTTCAGTTTTCTTTTCCTTATTCTATCATTAAGGAAGAATATGGCACTCCTAAGAATGATTGAATCTTTACGTACTAATAATGAACAGAAGAATATGGCACTCCTAAGAACAATAGAATCTTTACAAACTAATAATGAACAGAAGAATATGGAACTCCTAAGAACGATAGAATCTTTACAAACTAATAATGAACAACTAATTGACAGGATTAAAATTATTGAAAATCAGAGGTTATCTGAACAAGTGGATACTATGACAGACAAAATTGACTCCATATCCAAGGGTATTAGAAAGTTACCTGAAAGGGTTCAGACTGTTGAATTTGACCTTCAGACTTTATCACAAAGTTTTGATAAGGTAACAGACAGAATGTACCTCCAAGATGGGAATCTACATGATATACAAGAAAAGTTTAAGGAGGACATGTTATCTTTGAAGGAAAAAATTAAAGCTTTGGAATCACAGGTGCAGAATGGGGACCAAAAAAATTGATACCTCAGTGAAATCACTGGAAATATATACAGGTCAGGAGATTCAGGATTTAAGAGAGACAATGATAAAAAGATTTGAAAAGATTGGAGAAATTATTGCAGCTGGTGAATAGAGTAAGGAGGCACAAGGACAGGATACAATGCCTCCACCAGCTATTAGAACTGGCTTACCCAGGGTTCTAGCAACATACCCTATACTTAATTCTGACAAAGCATCAACTTCTAAAGGCTCAAAGGGAGTCAGAGAAGCTAGATGGATGCCAATAGCAATGAATGATCTGAAAGAAATTAAGCAAGCTGTTGTTAATTTTGGCTTGCACAATGCATATGTAAAGGAAATTATAAGGACTTGGGCTTCTAATGCTAGAGCTACCCCCCATGATTTCCATCAGTTAGTGTCTGCAGTTTTAGATAATGGACCTTCCTTGATGTTTGGAATTTATTTCAGAGAAGAATCCAAACATATGGAACAGCAAGGAAGAGCAAAAGGTATTGAGGTTTCCCAAGATCAAATTCTTGGTGCAGGAGAATATGCTGATCCACAGGTCCAAGCTCTTTATGATGATGAAGTACTGTGTCTATGTCACCAAGCAGCTTTAAATGTTTGGAATAGGATACAAGATCCAGCAAAAAGGGTTGAATCATATACCAGAATTAGGCAGGGACAGAGAAAACCCTTTATTGACTTTTTGCCAAGATTAATTAAGGCTCTGGACATAGGGGTAACAGACCCAGAAGCTAGATGAATACTTCTTGAATCTCTAGCTTTTGAGAATGCAAACATAGAATGCAAAAAGATAATTGGGCCTTTAAAGTCTAGATCAGCACCTATGGATGAATGGATTCAGCATACGGTGAATGTCGAGATGTTTAGCTATAATGATGAATCTTGGGTAGGAGAAGCGATTTCCAAAGCAATGAGGAGACATCAAACTGCCAGGTGTTTTAATTGTAGACATTTGCAAAGGGATTGCAGGCACAGAATTCCTAGGAATAATATCTCCTCTGGGAATGACAAAAATAGGAGACCTCGGCCTTCAGGTATATGTAGCAGACGTGGTAAAGGACGGCATTGGTCCAACGAATGCAGGTCAACAACAGACAGACAGGGCAATCCGATATCATCGGGAAACTCCTTGGGGGGCCTCTCACAGGCGCCCAAGCCAACAGTGGCCCAGTCATTCCCAGTCACAGTGGAGAACGTGCCTCACCAAGAAAATTAAAAGCTCCAATTTCTGCTATAAAAAGTAATACTGGTCTAAATGATGAATTACGTGTGGAGGATGAGTCAAAAAACCCAGTAGGACAGAGTAAACGTATATTTTGGCAGACTTCTTAAGAGTCTGTATAAATGGCACTTTTATTGAAGGCTTATTAGACACAGGTGCGGATGTAAGTGTCATTACCCCAGAATCTTGGCATCCGAATTGGCCTCTTCAAGAGGTAGATGTTCAGTTACTGGGGATTGAAACCCTATCTCGTGTAAAACAAAGCACAAGATGGGTTGAATGCATAGGGCCCGAAGGGCAAATAAGAAGACTAAGGCCATATATAGCCAATATTGCCATAAATTTATGGGGCCGTGACCTGCTACAGAAATGGAATACCCAGATTAACATTCCTGTAGTTCTAGGAACTCATAATTTTGGGAAAGATATGATGAGGTATTATGGAAAAAGGTCTCCAGCCATTCAGGCTGTACAAGAACATATAGCAAATACCAAACCTTTAGAGGTATCAACAGCCCTACCTTTAAAATGGCTAACTGAGAAGCCAATATGGATCAAACAGTGGCCTCTAGCTGAAGATAAATTACAGGCATTGGAACAGCTGGTGCAAGAGCAACTAGATGCTCACCATATTGAAGAATCAACCAGCCCTTGGAATTCTCCTGTGTTTGTTGTAAAAAAGAAATCTGGTAAATGGAGAATGGTGACAGATCTAAGAGCTGTCAACAAAGTAATTCAACCTATGGGCCCACTACAATCTGGAATTCCTTTGCTTTCTCTGGATGGCCTTTTATAGTTATTGATTTGAAAGATTCTTTTTTCACTATACCGTTACAAGAAAAGGATAGAGAAAAATTTGCCTTCACAGTGCCTACTTATAATAATTCTCAGCCTAATAGGAGATATCAATGGACTATCCTCCCACAGGGTATGATCAATAGTCCTACATTGTGCCAATATTTTGTAAGTAAGCCATTGGAAATAATTCGTAAACGATTCCCCAAGTCCATAATTTATCATTACATGGATGACATCTTGTTATCTGATTCAAATAAAGATACTTTAGACAGGATGTTTGAAGAAGTAAAGAAAGTCTTGCCTAGGTGGGGATTACAAATTGCCCCTGAAAAGATTCAAAGAGGAAATTCTATTAATTACCTCGGTTACAGAATAGGGTTAGAGAAAATTAAAACGCAAAAGGCACAAATTAGGAGAGACCGGTTAAAGACTCTTAATGACTTCCAAAGATTGTTAGGAGACATTTCCAGTCTACGACCAGCTGTTGGGATAACACATGATCTAATAGTTCATTTAAACAAAACCTTAGATGGTAATAAAGATTTGAATAGTCCAAGAAAACTGACAGCTGAAGCAGAAAAGGAACTGATAATGATTGAGGAAAAATTACAGGAGACACATGTGGATAGGGTGAACACAAATCTTCGCTGCATCCTAGTCATATTGCCTTCCAGAATTTCTCCTACAGGGATTCTAATGCAGAGGGCATATATTATTTTAGAGTGGATATTTATACCTAATAAACCAAGTAAAAAATTGAAAACTTATGTGGAAAAAGTCTCTGAATTAATTATAAAAGGTAAGCTGAGACTTCGTCAACTAGCAGGTATAGACCCAGCAGAAATTATAGTGCCTTTTACTACTGAAGAAATAAAAAAGTTATGGGAAGACAATGAACCGTGGCAAAGAGCTTGTGCTAATTTTTTGGGAGAAATTAATAGCAACTATCCCAAAAGTGGTAGACTTAACCTCATAAAAAGAACTTCTTGGATTCTTCCTAGAATTGTACATGATGCTCCAATAACTGGAGCCTGTACATTCTATACTGATGCAAATAAATCAGGGAAAGCAGGTTACAAGTCAGATGAATTGAGTAAGGTGGAACAAAGCCCTTATAATTCTGTCCAGAAGGCAGAATTATATGCCATTCTTATGGTGCTAAGGGATTTTAAAGAACCTCTTAATATAGTTACAGATTCACAATATGCAGAAAGAGTTATCTTGCATATTAAAACCACTAAATTTATACCAGATGACACAGAGTTGACTTCACTGTTTATCCAGGTACAAGACATAATCAGGAACAGGCTTTGTCCGATGTACATAACACACATCCAGTCCCATACAGATCTGCCTGGTCCTCTAGCCCAAGGCAATGCTGAGATTGATCAATTATTGATTGGAAGTGTGTTGCAGGCCTCAGAATTTCATAAGAAGCATCATGTCAATAGTAAAGTCCTAAAGAAAGAATTTTTCATTACTTGGCAACAAGCTAAGGACATTATAAAGAGATGTCCTACTTGTTCTTTCTATAATCAAACACCGTTGCCTGCAGGGAGTAACCCAAAGGGTACTAAGAGAAATGAAATCTGGCAGATGGATGTGTTCCACTTTATGGAATTTGGTAAATTAAAATATGTACACCACACCATAGACACGTATTCAGGTTTTCAATGGGCTACTGCCCTGAGCTCAGAAAAGGCTGATTCAGTAATCACACATTTATTGGAAGTTATGGCCATCATGGGTATATCTACACAAATAAAGACAGATAATGGTCCAGCATATGTATCTAAGAAAATGAAACGCTTTTTTGATTATTATAATATAAAACACATAACAGGTATACCAAATAATCCTACAGGTCAGGCAGTTATAGAAAGATCAAATCGTACTATAAAGAATATGCTGAACAAACAGAAAGGGACCGAAAATACCCCCAGAAATAGATTACATAATGCTTTATTAACCTTGAATTTTCTTAACGCTAATGAGAAAGAAATGACAGCAGCAGAAAGACATTGGATAATGGAAAAGTCTGCTGAACTAAATCAACCGATTTATTTCAAAGATGTGCTGACCTCTCAATGGAAGCCAGGAGATATGCTACATTGGAGAAGGGGTTTTGCTCTTGTTTCCACAGAGGAAGAAAAATTGTGGATACCATCAAAATTAATAAAGTTTCGATTTGAAGAGGAGAAACCTCTTGGAAAGGAGAAATGACAACTCATCCACAATGATGATATTCATACAGGTGGTAAGAAAAACATATAGAATGGGGTCAGGGTTCTGTTCTTATGTCCACAGGAAAACACTCATCTTTGAAAAATTCAAGAGACCCTGGATGTTTGGATACTGACAGATGGAAAAATACCTGCCCAATAGGAAATATCAAGAAAACTGAATGGGTTGTGTAAGTAAAATATATTAAACCATATTTCTAAATTTATAAAGCTGGTTTTGAAGTTGGACTCTGGCTCAGTCCCTCTCCAATCCCAAGCCTGTTAGTAAGAGAAAAACCCAGAGTTTCTGGAGTTTCTGTCTCATGTCAAGAGCCATGATATGGGACAGAAAGAAATATGAGTTTAGAAAACATCTTTGCTTTTCTTCATATCTATCATACTTTTCATTGAATATATCTATCATGCCTTTCAGTGAATATATACATATATGCCTATATATGTCTATATGATTAATGTTTAAGTTTTTCACAATGAACAATGAGTTTTTCCTGAAGTGACATTTGAAGTTTCCAGGAAGAAGATGGGGCCCCATAACAACAACTCCACCTGGTTGATATGACATCATGATACTGATAGCGCTACTACAAGACTTGCTTTGGGTACCAGCTGCACAAGACAGTTCCAACTTGGTTAGCTGAAATGGTGCACATCTTATACAACATTTTGGCCAGACCTGCACAAAATACTCAGAGACTATCTGCAATTTTAAAAGACATTGATCTTGAAATTTAACCATCATTTTACTTTCACAGGATCCCCCAGAAAGAACGTCGCCCCCATGACAGCTGGAAGTAATTCTAGAGGACGACGTCCCCTCTCCCAGTAAAGTTTGCCCTTGGGTTTAGGGACATCATTTAGGGGTTGATTATAATTAGTATATGATTGAGGGTTGGGGGAGGAATTTTATAAGCTCAGGGATCATTTTGAAAAAAAAAAGAGGGATGATGGGATAATAGATTTATAATTGTGAGTTACTGTTTTTAGACAAATATATTGGTATTGATTCTTGTATATTGATACAAAGTTAAATTATATTGACTATTGTATGCATGCATGTTTCTACCTCTGTTTAAAACATTTTTTATGTATTGACATATGTTGTATTGATATATATATTGTATATATTTACCATATTGCAGTGTACATTTCTACCTCTGATTAAGATACTTATATAATGTTTGTGTATTGATATATATTTACCTCCTGCAATGTATATTTGTACATTGTTTATATTTGGAGGTCATTGCCCTCATTTGTTTCACAGTCGTTTATTATCTTAGTCTTTAAGTTAGATAGATATTGAGAATTATATAGATTAATAGTCATCTAAGTTTGTCATTTATAATTAGACTAATCAGGTTCTTTAGATATATAGGGATTATACTCAGTATAGATAGATAATCTTCAACTTCTTCAAAGAGCTGTAGAAAATGGCCTTTAATCTAACTCAGAGTTTTGTGGTAGTGAGACACAATTGCGCCTGGCAACACCACTCTATTCCTGAGAGAATGTTGAGCACCAAAGACACTCCACCTGGAGCCTTTCTTTTTGGCAGAACTGGCCTTTGGGCAAAGAAATGCCCATACTTCAACCACTGACAGAGATACAGAGCATGCATCAATGGATAAAACAGGACTGTCATATCCTGCCAAGACAGGGTAAGATAGTTTTGAAAAGTTGCTTGCCTTTGAAAATGGTATGTCAGTTATGTTAGGCCTTAGCCAAAGTTGGTCGCTTCAATGCTGCTAACGTGACTTTGGGTGATTGCCCAGGTAGCTAGTTGTCTCTGTGATTTGTTGCATGGTTTGGAAGTTGTTTTACTGAACTTCCTAATTACCCAGGTAATATTATTTCCCTTCTCAGATCTTCGATGGGGTTGATGACTATATAAATGTAGTTACTTTCTCTCATGACTCGGCCAAGTTATTTATTATACAAGACCTAAGCTAGTTAGAATGGGATATTTGTACTTATTGTATATAATTTCATAGTAGGTTTAGAACTCTCTTATTTAAACAAAAGGGGGAGGTGTTGCAGGAGGTCCTCCCACTCCTCCAGCCTATAGACGCTGAGATACCAGCCCATTGGGGCGTGGTCTCTCTCCCTTTACAAAAGCAGCCACTTCCCTCTCCTCTCTCTCTTCACTTCCTGCTCTGCTGGCGACTAGACTCCCTTCCTGGTTGCATAGAGGGCTGTTGTCTGGGACGGCGATCTGTAAGTTTTTTCCCCTTTAAATAAATACCACCCTATTAATCATAATTCCAAACTGGTGTGGCATTGTTTGTGACTTACGCCGTCAGAACTGTGAACCATAACTTCCTATTGTTCAGGAATTACCCAGTCTAAGGTTCTTTACTATAGCATACCAAATGGTTGAAGACAGTCTATATAGATGAAATGTAATGAAAGAAAGATATTCTTTTTTTCACATATTTTCACTAATATTCTTCAGACCTAGATTTCCATGACTTGTGACACACAAGGTTGGCAAACTTGAGAATGAAAACTGCATACTGAACAATCTTAGAATATACTATGATTGGAGGAAATGTTTTCAGAAATACTGAAACAAAACTTTCAAGTTGTGGTGAAAAGTGCAATCATGAACCATGACCCGACAATTTCCTTGTGGTTCTGTGGAAACCCAAAGCTCAACTGGATAAAATCTTACCTTCCTGTATACTTAGAATTGTTGTAGGTGAGACCACTTGTTTCTTCCCAGCTGCTTGGCACCGAAATAATCACACAGAAACCATATTATTTGCAATACTGTTTGGCCAATAGCTTAAACATATTTATAGCTTGCTCTTATATCCTAAACTAACCCATCTCTATTAATGTGTGTATTGCCATAAGGCTGTGGATTAAAGGGTAAAGTTTCATTCCTTCTTCTGTGGCTTACCTGGTAAAGGTACACCCCTGCTTCTGTCTCTGCCAGGGCTACATGGTTTCTCTTGACTCTGCTTTCTTTCTCCCAGCATTCAGTTTAGTTTTTCATGCCAAACTCTATTCTACCCTATCACAGGCCAAGTCAGTTTCTTTATTCAATAATCAATAAAAGCAACACATATACAGAAGGATCTTCCACACCACTTGGAATGGTCAAACAGATTAATACAACTATCCAAAGTCTCCATTATCACCCACAACTCCTTGAATCATTGCTTCTGAAAAGGAGAATTAGAAGTGGCTATCTGAGGTGAATGGGCTAGCAGAGTGAATGACCAACCACTACACTCCAGAGATCACTTCTGCAGCTTTCTGACTTAGCCTTCCATGGGAGGCCATTCTTCCAAAGACGGGGTATATGGATATATGGCTTAAGGGGTGCACAGCTGAACGTTCTTGACTGAGACTGTCTCCTAGGGTTTAAAGGCCTCTAAAGGCCTTGTGTTGCCTATCCACATTTCTTCCCAGTGTTCAGAGCTATGAGGAAACAAACCATCAACACACTGGAGCAGGGTACTTTGTGGATTTTTGTCTAAATTCTAACAGATTTGCACTCAGGGCTCCATCAAATGATGCTGGCAAGTCACTGAATTACTTCTTCTGGTTTATTTCCTGCATTTCCTCTCTTGCATATTTCTACAAAGGATATTTTTTTTTTCAAATATCACCACAAAGGAACATTTCTTTCCCTTTCGCTTTTCAGCTGAATCTCACCTGGGGTAAACTTTCTGAGCAAATTCAAAAGTTGAGACCTATTCAAATTCCTCTAATTATTGGAGCTTTCTCCTTATGTCTGGGACTACCTGCATGACATAGGCAGTATTAGTAGATTTCTGGTTGGGGGGGGGGGCATCTGGGCCTGTGGGAGTAAATATCTAGTATGCTTCAAAAATCCAGAAATGCAGTAGGCAATTCATCAGATCCTTGAATAACCTCACCTACCTTGGACAAGTTGGCCAATTTTCTGACTGCTGTTTTTAATCGTCCCCAAAACATTTGGTTAAAAAAAAATCATCATTTTACTTTATTTTTATATGTATGTATTTGTTTGTTTGCCCTCTTACTTTAAAACAGTTTCCAATAGGCTGGTAATAGCATGCATCTTTTCTGAAAAAAGAGGTTTTGGAGGTCTTCCAACTATGTGAGTCATTAGTAGAGAAGAAATCATAAACTATGAACCAGGAAGGAGTTAAACTTCTACGTTAAACTTCCTGTGTGACTGGAAGAATTACTTCTCCCGTATGTGGGCCCAACCAGCTTCTCAGATTAGGCAAGGGAAGGAACTTATTTCTTATACAGCTCAGGGACTTATTTCTCTTCCCTATGAGTACTGTGAGACCCTTCCCACCTCCACACAGCCAACAAAACCATGACCCCAGGGCTACAGCAGGAGTCAACTCACTAAACAAGCTAAATTTGAGTGCTCTAGATCAGGAGTGGACATTGATTTCTTCTGGTGTGTCTGAGAGAACAGTTGGAAATATTTTGGGGTTGCTCTGAACAACCTTGTCTGACCCAAAAAAATTGAAGTCCTCAGCAAGAGAGCACAGGTCCAAAGTCAAGGAGGAACATGAGGTCTCATACCAGAAAATGCCATTGGTTATTACATGGAAACTAGTGGCAACTACCGAGACTTGGGAGCCTCCTGGAATACCATAGCAACAGCAGCAGTCAAAAGCTGAGGCACTGGCTGAGGTGTGGCCATAGTTACTTTGGGAAGGGAAGGGAGTTACCACAGCATGCAGATGGGCTACCCAGAATGGCCCAGGACCCTGTAGGAAACTATTTGCTACCTTAGTAGAAGTGGTGACTATAATTAATCTTGGGTACTCTAATAACCCTTCCATTTTTGATCTCTTTCTTCAACCAATATGAAAGACCCTACAGACCCCCTCCTCAAAACCCGCAGCTAGCATGCTCCCGGGGAATGTCCTGTTTGCTTTTAAAAAATTCTCTGGATCAGCAGCCAACCTGCTCCCGTAAGAACATCCCATGTGCCTGAGAGAGCAGGAGATAGAGATAGGAAGACTGCGAGGCAAGATGTCAATAAGATAAGATGTCAACAAAGCAGGTTAGCTATAAGATAGGAACAGGATGATTGTTGCCAGGCATCCATGCTGAGAGAGGAAACCATTCATGCCCCCCGCCTCATTCCGATAACCACGCTTTTGCTTCTGTAAACTTGATTCTTGCTGACACCCATGCTGAGAGAGGAAACCATTCATGCCCCCGCCTCATTCCGGTCGACTGATAAACACGCTTTTGCTTCTGTAAACTTGCTTTTTGCTCTTCCCTATAAAAAGCCAGCCCTCCAGTTGGCAGGTATGCAAATCTTCCGAGAGATCTTGCTGCCCACAGGTACCTGCGTCTACTCAATAAACCTCTTGCGATTTGCATCTGTGCGGTCTCGGCCTGTTCCTTGGCGTTGGGGAGGTCTCCTCCCGAAAAGAGGTCCTCATCGAGGGTCTTTCAAATAGAACCAACAGAAACACAGAAATACACAGGAAGACAGAGTCATATAGAAAGATACATTGTAAAGACAACCAGTGGTGGACAACATACATTCATATACCTGAACAGAGCAGGGATGTCTAGTAATGTCTCACATGTATCCCAAACACAGGATCCATGGCTGTGTCTGACCTCCTATCTCGTGTCCTATGATGGCACTTCTTATAGACCAAAGTTAGTTCCAGTGCTGTTCAGAACAGCTGACTTTCAATTTACCATTCTTTGGAGGGTGGTGTCATCAGGATGTCTCTGGAGCTCTCACAACGATCAGTCAGAGAGGATTTATCTGGGATCCTGGAAGATCTCAGGGTGTGCATCCCTTAAGATTACTCTCAGATAGCATACTTTTCTCCATTCCTGTGGATCCCAAGGTCTCTAAGAGTTGGGGTCCAGTTTGAGGGTCTCTCATTGGAGCCTCTAAAATGTTACAGGGAGCCCATGAGAGATGATCACTCAAATGCAGTTTATAGTCATTTAAAAGTCTTATTCAGGGACCCAAGTGTCATCCTGAACATTTAGAGCAAGGAGCTTTTAAAGGTAAAACTCACATCCTGTTATCTTACTCATCAGCTACAGGGAAACTTTGCACAAGCAAGCAGTTTAACAGAGTAAGGAATAAGTTACCTGAGGCATGTTGACCTCAGTTCTTAATTTTTCGTGGGATTCTCCATCAGGGAGATCAAATTCTAGCTAAGCTTAAAATGTCCTCAGCAAGAACATAAGCTGAAAGAATCATTGCACTCTCTTGCCCTGTCACACCGTTAATAAATGTTTCTTGTTTAACACTCTCATAACCAGTTTTATCATTTTTATTGTTGTTCCTTAACAGTGTGATCTTACTGTAAGTGCAGGGTGCAGAGAAAAAAATTGCTGAACTGGCAGCTTCATGACTGGGGAAAAATTTTTATTGTGGGTGAGAGACAGAACATTCAGATGGACCTAGAAGAGTTCAGAACAGAGAGACAAAGAAGAAGACTGGACATGGCCAGGGCTAGGGAAACAAGGATAATATCAGAACATTGGAAGAGAGACAGATGTAAAGAGTAGCAGGGCTGCCAGAAAACCCTTGCTGTTATAATGGGAGTGGGATTGTGGATCAGCTTGGGGGCTAGCATAGTGGAAGGAGGCGGGTAAAACAGGTCAAGATTCTAGCATGGGCTTTGAAGTGTATAAAAAGTACCTGTGGAGGGGGCTGAGGGAGCCTGGCTTTGATATACTATTAGGAAACACAGGCAAATGTCAACACACAGTCATATATCCCTTTTCTCAGAGGCAAAAGAAATGACTCCTTTTCTGGGATTGGAAGCCATTCCCCAAATTCCTGAAGAATGCTGCCTTTTTATCTAACCATCAGAAGTTCTCCTATAGTCCAGCTTGAGCTGAGCCAAGACTGTCATTTCTGGGCATATATGTTTCCTGAGACCTAGCAGATATAGTTGCTACTTTATTCATGTCAAAATGTGGCTTAAGGAAAGAATGTTTCTTATTCGCCTAGAAAATGGTGCTGGATCCTTATGTAACCGGTTCCTTCCTTCTGTAGTTACAACTTTGTATCCCAATTGCTGTTTTCTACGACTTCACTGTGAGATCCTTTTCTCTGAAGATATCAGGACAGAGAATTTCATATCCGCAATCTTGACCAACTCTGTACGGAATGGCACCCATTAATATTAAGGCAGACATGAGATGCTTCATCCTTGGTAGAGATATAAGATTTCTTTATTCTGACCATTGATTGATCTTTAATTTCAGCCCTCTGGCCACCACGCTAAATGGTCAGAAAGACCCAGAATAGCCAGACACTATAGCTGTCTCTGTGAAGTCCATGGTAGGCAGAATCTACCTACAGGGAAACACTGCTTCTGTTTTCATTGTCTCTTCTTGTGAGGGCAGTCAGAAGCCAGATTTCTACATTACCTGTTTCTGAAGAACACAGAGGGACCATCAAAGATCTATGATTTAGTTTCATATTCTTTTTATGTAATGACAGAACCATGGTGGAGCAATTTGCCTTGCATGAATCTGCATCTGGCAACCTCTGCCTTTGAGAACCTCTGGATTTCGCCTTTGACCAAACATGGTGCCCAGCACCAAGCTACTATCTCATTCACTGGCAGAAATGGGACGAATTATTTAAAAATTCATAGAAAATATACTTTTCCCCCCTTCAGCTCCATAGATATTAATAGGTATAAATCAAAATACTTAAGTATTTAATTTTAGCTAAAGATCAGAGAGCTTAATAGCTCAGTTTGCGTTGTGAATTGTTAGAAGAAGGCAATAAGAAATTGAGTCCTAAAAAAATTAGTAAAGAAATGAAACTATACTTTTCGTTACTTAAAAAAAAATTGTACTAGCTTTCCAAGTGAACAAATGAACTGTACTTCATATCATGAGAATATGTTGATGACACATAGATTCTCAAAGCACATTTGCAATTTATATTTGAGTTTTTAAATATGTACGTATTTGATGAGGTTTTTCTTTGTGTACATTTTTGCAAGTTTCAGTTTGAAAATACCGCTGATGAAAATGGGGAAAAAACAAACAAAAACCAGAAATGTTCATGGCGCGATGGATCAGAGGGCAACCAGCCTGCTAGGGACTAGACGCTTTTTCTGACCAAAGCTAAGAAGACCTTCTTCATGGGCCGCGGCTGCCACACGTCTCCAGGCCCACCCCGACTTAGCTCCTCCATTTCCACCACTTCAGGGTACAGGCCCCCAAACACTGTAAGGCTGGTGCCTTTGCGAGCGGTAGGGAGTGCAGGATGGAGAAGCCTGCAGCTGGCCCTTCCTGGGACTCTTCGCCCTGAATCCAGATTCAAGTCACTCTTGAGAACTGGGGTCATCCTTATTTTTAAATTTCTTGGCTGTTGTCCTTTTTAATCAATTCCTTAACAGTATGTAAAGGAGGCCGTGTTGTTTTCTTCCCTCACGGACAAGAGCTAGGGAGAACTGGCTGCTATTTTGAAGTGAACCACCTAGTTAACCTCGGGGGGCTCTCCCTGGAGTGGACATCCATTCCAACAAGCATTCCAGTCCGGCTGACAACTTCGCTTCAAGACTCAGTTTGGAAAAGTTCTTTTAAAAGCCCAGCGTCGGCCTGGCCCTTTTCGTTGGATTTCTGTGGAAATTTTCTTAGTAACCATTTTGGGCTGAGGGAGTTCCCAGACAATTGTAAACTGGAAGCCCTGCAGGAGGAGGGGAGGGCAGCTTCTGTGCTAATTAAAACAAAGCCTGCTTGTGTAAGCCGGCCTGCTGCAGAGGGCTCACAATGCAGGGGCCTCACAGGCACCGGCTCTTAAGTCTGCAGGGACTTACTTTTCTAAACACAACTAAAGTAATGCTCCTTTGTGGATTCTGCTCTCCTTGCCAAACTGGAAGAAGGTGAAGCTGCCCAGTGTTTGCTTTTGAATGTGCTGGGCCCAGCCGCAGGGCAACGCTGTCCTCACCAAAGGCAGGGCAGCCTGGGTTTGCTTCCCAGTACAAGTGAGCTGCTGGAGCTCTCGCACACGGATGCCTGGATCCACTGAAATTTGCTGTCGCTCTGGACTCTGATGTTTATGCAGGGATGGCCTTGTCTTTCTTCTCAGCAGTGTACAAGTTTTGAATCTGAAAACGCGGCCTCAGCGAACTTTCCTGTGCTCTGCGTCCCAAGTGCTAACTAAAATCCCTCGTCCAGGGAAAGAGAAATGAACAAACATGCCTGTACTTTGTCTTCTAGATTTCAGAAGCGTCTAATGTTACATGGGTCACATGGACTTTATTTCAAGCCTGGCCTTCGGTGTAGTATTCCCTTTATGGCGTCAGTGGCTGTTCTGCTTCCTTGCTGTTCATGGCCACAATTATTTTATAAGCCTTTCTGCAACTTGGCATGATTTGACGTAGCCTGCAAAACGTAGTTTTGTACCTGACAATCCAGTAAGTTCCATGCCAAAGGAAAACTGCGTGGAGTAGGGACGAGTGAGGTAAAAAACTGGAAATGAAGAACCTTGGGCAAGATAGTAAACTTTCGATTTTCTGGATTCTTCCAGTGTGATTATATACAAAGCTGAATGCCAAGTTTGATTTCAAAGTTTTATAAGTTGCACTGGGGCTAAACCAATACTTAGCTAGGACTCTCTCTCTGTTTCTCTCTCTCTCTTTCTCTCTCCCTCCCTCCCTTCTCTATCTTTGCCCCCTCTGCCTCTCTCGTGTTCTCTCTTTTTCTCTTTCTCTGAAGTGCTCTCTCCTCACCCTCGCACTGCCCAGTCCTGATCCCTTCTCACTACCTCTCAATGCAGGTTTGAAGGAAAAGGTGTAGCATCTTTTTCCAATTAAAAGAATAGAAATCTAAAATGTCTCCCTCTGGGCCTGGTACTGAGCCAGGTGGGAGAAGGGTGGGTTTGGTTGCTGAGAAAGCAGGAAGGTGAAAATCTTCCTATGCTTGAAGTTACTTTGTACTGTAGAGGGTTCCCCTCCTTGTCCCATAAAGAAAGATACGCTGTGCTATCTCTGTATTTCATTTGTTTTCTTTAAAATCCATTTCCCTTGAATTGCTGCTTGTTCCTGCAGGTCCTGTACTTAACTTCTATTTTCTCTGTGTATCTCCGATTTGTGTTGAGTCCCACAGGGGTAAATGTTTGACATCCAGCCATCCCCAGGGTGGCAAACCATTGCACTGAACACAGAGTGGTTTCACTACCCCGAGAGGTGAAGTCAGGCTCCAGGGTATAAACAGACACCCATAAATAACTGCTCAGAACTAGTCTAAGGAATACGTCCAGCACAGAAACCCTGGCTCACTACAATCTGTTTTGTTTACTTGTATAAAAGTATTCTTTGTCTAGATAGGCAACCAACATAAAGGCACCTTCAGCAGAATGGACAGTTAAAACAAAGCAAAAGCAAGCATGGAAAAAGCCTCACCAAGAATGAAATGAACCAATGCTCTGTGGAAGCCAGGGGAAAACAAACTTGCCTGGCATTCTCATACCTTGAGAGCCGTGAGCAGAGGCTCCGCTGCAGGAAACTTCAGGCCCTGCTTGACTATTCATGTGCTCTGACTGCAGGACATGTGGTACAAAAGCACTGTCAACACCTGAGTTCTAGAAACAGGGAAACAAGGCCCACATTTATCAGTAAGGAGATGTCCCACAAACTTCACATTATGCCACAATGTAATCCACCCAGCAGGGCCCTGAGATAGCTCGACTTTTTGGCTTCTTGTTCATGTCTCATTTTCTTGACTCTAACTACAGTATCAATTCTTAAAAACAATAGTCTTGTTAATCGTCTTAATTTCTAAGCTACAGTTGTTTAAAGTGTAAAGAAACAGTTTCTCCTTTCTGAATGTTGAGATGATTATTGTTATGGTTTTTGTCTCTTTAAGAGACAAGCCACGCCCACTCCCAGCGACCCCTGCCCTCCTCTCCCCATCTTGATTCTCACCATCCCTTCAGGTGCATGTGCTTCCCTCTCTCCTGCTCCCTTCTCTGTCTCTCTCCTTTCTCTTCTCCCTCTTTCCCCAGTCTTTTTCCTCTCTAAGTAATAAATATCCAATTCTATTCTGTACAATGTGTCTTCCCATGTGCCTTCTACCTGCCGCCTGCTCACAACCCCAGTCTCACTGGGACCATCCTGCCGGGAAAAGCCCAGGGCCTATGACTCTCCAGATCAGGGACCCGCTGCTCAGGAACTGGCAGCCGTCTCTGCCTGGCACTGGCTGCTCTCAGGGCCCGCTGCCTGCCTACTGCCACTGGGGATCTTGCAGTACTTTTAACAACTTTATTAAGATGGCATTATAGAGAGGAATGCCTTAAATAACAACACACAAACTGTATTCATTTAAACACTGCTTGGCCCATTTCTATCTAGCCTCTTCTAGGCTAATTCTCACATATTAATTTAGCCCATTTCTAATCATCTGTGTAGCACCGCTAGGTGAGCTTACAGGGAAGATTCTAGCCTACGTCCAGCCTGGGTCGGAGCTTCATCGCGTGTCTGCCTGGGAGCGAGGAGCATGGCGTCTCTCTGAGCTCACTTCCTCTTTCTCCCAGCATTCTGTTCCTATGTTTTAACCTATCAGGGTCAAGCAATTTCTTTATTGCTTAACCAATGAAATCAACAGATTGATATATAACACTCCCACATCAGGCAAAGACAAAAAAAAAAAAAGCAGCAAATCTCTATTAAAATCTAGAATGATGCTGAAGCTCTTAAAAAAATATTATTACTTAAAATTAGTATTTATATAAGTTAAGGGAAAATATAGACCCATGTAGGGGAGATAATTTTCCTTTCTTTATAATGTTGAACACACACACACATACACACAGATGCCTAGGTGTGAAAAAGTTTACGTTTTATAAACAAGCAATTAGTTACTTTAATCGGTTTTTAAGGTTAAGGAAGTCTTTGGGACTTCAATGACGTTGTTTTACCTTCCATCTGCATTTCTCTCTCTTTCTCCTTTAAGTACCATCTGGGTATCTTCTGTAGTAACTTAGCCACAACAAGAAGAGAAGCAGTGCACCAGTACTGTCTGACTCCTCATCTTCCATAAGATGAAACACTAACTCAGAGTAAGCTGCAATATCTAAAACAGCTTCTTGAAAAGAGCACACAATACTTGTGGTTTCAGGGATATTTCTTAGCTAGACGTAGATTAAACTATTAAAGAAACTAGATTATAAATTCTTAAAAACTAGAAAAGAATCTTGTTAATCTTCATATTTTCTAAGTATAAACTATTGAGTAAAATGTTAGAGCAGCTATAAAATATTCTTGCTTCCCAAGTGATGTTGCTATTTTGGAGTGTTCTGGAAATTTTAGAAGGTAACTCAAGGAAATGGGTCCTTGGGAATATGTCCTTGAGGTTTGTGTCTTGAATATTGAATAATATCCATCTCTCTGTGTCTAATTCTGTGTGTGTGTGTCTCTGTGTCTCTCTGTCTCTCTCTCTCTTTCTCTCTCCCTGTGTGTTTATGTCTTCCCTCCTTCCTGTCAGCTACCATCACATTCAGCCTCACCATGCACCTAGATACAACAGCATCAAAAACTATAGGTTGAAAACCCTTAGTTGAGAGTAAAAACAAATCTCTTCTTTCAAAATTTATATTGTTCAAGTATTTTGTCATGAAAGCACACAAAAAAAGATGCTACATTCTATTACTCATTAAGAAAATTATAGTTAGGGCCACAAGTAAGATTCCAACTCCAATGTGTACAAATGGATAAAATGAAGGACTGAAATCAAAAACAAATTATATAGGGAGGGAGAAATATAAAATTGTAATATCATTCTAGAAACAAGTCTGCACCATTACAAAGACTTTTAAAATGTCAAACACTGTTAATCAACTCAGTTTTTTTTGTCTGTAATTATTTACCCAAGAGAAATAAAATATACATAGCATAGCTATATATAGCTATACACATTCCTATATACACATGTATTGTAGTAACTTTAACAGACATATTTACAAGCACCAACAAAAATGGATACAACCCACATAGCCATTAAGCTATAAATGATAAACAAATTGTGACATAGTGAGGCATAACACTCCACAGAGAAAAGAAATGGTCAGGAAATGCAACAAGAATGGGTCTCAATAACATTATTCAGGGGAAAATTATACACAAACACCTATTTCAAGATGCCATTTTATATTCTGGAAAAGACGAAACTTCAAAGCAAAACACATACACAGCTGTTGATTTGTTAGAAGGAGGTTCTGTCTGTGAAGGTGCCGTGGTCAGGGACTTTAGAGAACTGTGGAAATCTATGCTTGTATTCTGCTAACATGACTGTAAAATGCTCAATGCTTATGTTCAAAATTAGTAACTTAATGAGAATTAATAAAAAAAACATTTGTATTTTTGAAAGCAGGAGTTTCAAAAGAGAAAAGACAAAATGGGTGATAAAAAATACTACACACAGCCAGTAGAAATTCTAACAGGAAAGATAAAAAAGAATTGATAGAACATATAAGTATTATAGTCAAGAAAATGATCATTCAGGTATAGTAAAAATATAAAATATTTATACAATGAAACATTTAAATTATTTATTCCTAATAAGTTAGACCTAAAAAGAATTAAAAGGATAAAATTAAACAAGAAGAAGTGGAATAAATAATAATAATGATCATCATAATAGGCAAAAATTGATAAATTTATCGTGTGTAAAACAATAATTTATCTTAAGGTATAAAGAACAAGAGAAATAAAGTAACTAGACTATAGTTACATGTAAAATAGAAAAATAGTCAGTATGGAAATATTTCTTTATGATTTGAGAGAAGCATGAATTCTGAATTATAGAGCAGACCTTAAATCCAATCAGAAAGAGCTGGTTATCCCCATAACATTCTTGCCACTACTGCAGGAGTGTGGCCAACCTGTTTGCCCTTGTATCTCACAAAATTCACAGCAGAGTAGGAACAATTATTCCTTTTCTCCTCTGGTAACTTGCATAGCACCTTCCAGCAATGTGAAGCCTAGCCAGAGGGGTGAAGCTCCCAGGTCCACACCAGCTTGATTTCATCATGTTACCTGAGTCAAGAATGTGATGGCTTCAGCAATACCATTGCTGAAGGTTAACCATGAGCAAAGGTAAGAGCATATCATGCTTATGAAGGTCTATAGGATTCCACTTAGCAACAACTCAAAATACTTAACACATACCTGGCCCTGGGATTTTATTTGATAGCCTATGGTGTCTAAAATGGTGCACTGCCTCCTCCCTCATTATAAGGTAGATCAACTTAAACTCTATGTATATTTATATGTATGTGTGTATGTGTTATAGAAACCCTCTATAGGAGTATGTTTCTACATGGTGTTTAAAAAGTCTTTACCCTACCCTGCTACCCTTACCCCCACTTAGTCCTTTTTCCCTTTTAGTCCTGATTCCCCTTTCTTAAAGCAAAACTGGCAAGATTATACACAGCCCTTGATTTAAAATAAGAACCTACTATGTTGTAGGAGGCAGCTTGTTTGTTCCCAGCTGCTCAGCCCTGAAATAGTAACACAGAAAGCATATTACTTGCAATACTGTTTGGCAAACAGGTTAAGCATATTTCTGGTTAACTCATATCTTAAATTAACCCGTCTCCATTAATCTGTGTATTACCACATGGCTGTGGTTTACCAGCAAAGTTTAAGCATGTCTGTCTTTGGCTGCAGCTTCTCCTTTTCAGCATTCAGTTTAGTTTTCCCCACCTAGCTCTACTCTGCCCTATCAGGCCAAGTCAGTTTCTTTATTCATTAACCAATAAAAGCAACACATAGACAGAAGGACCTCCCACATCACTTTTATATCCCCCAATGACTGAAAAATAAGGTATACAAAAATAGAATAAAAATAATTTGAATAAATGAATATTATTAATATTGTTTTCTTAAGCTTCAAACTTTAGACCTTTACATTTTATTTTGAGATTTTCTGTGTCTATTAAAACATGGAAAATGACAATTTGAAGGCTTTCTACTTCTGGGAGAAAAGCAAGATATTTTCTTAGGTTTATGTATTATTGTGCTGATTACAGTTGGAGGATTATGATTCTGTAACCTGCCTCCCCCATTACATTCACACATGTAATATCTTTTTAAAATACACTTTATGGGGACTGGAGAGAAGACTGTGAGGTTAAGGGTGCTTACTGCTCCTGCAGAAGATCTAGATTTGGTCCTTAGCATCCACCAGAAGGCTCACAAACATCTGCAATTCCTTTTCCAGGGGTCTGTAAGCCCTCTCCTGGCCTCCTTGATCACCAGGCACTTATATCATGAACATACATACATGCAGGCAAACATTCATACACATAAAATACATTTTTTAAAAAAGTACTTATTTAAAAAGTACTTATTTTAATTTGTCATAAATGATTAATTTAGTGATTTGTCTATCATACATACTCAGGTTCCAGTTGAAACTCTTGTCTCCCTTTGTGAAGGGTGAGCAGAGGAAGCTTACTCCAGGGGCTGATGAGTGTCTTCAGCAGTGAGGTCTTGCCAGCAATGGTTCATGTTCATTCGCCCTTCAGATTTTGTATTCTCGGCCAGGAAGAAACACTAGATAGAAAGGCTCTCAAACTTCTTGGGTGTTAAAATACTTGCCAAACCTTCTTTTCATAATCTCTGTTTCAACGTTTGATTATTTTTCACACAGATCTCTCAAGTCTTCACGATGTCAAAAAACAGAACCTTCTTTCTTCCTTTGGTTTCCCTTTGTTCTAGTGAAATCATCTGAATTCACGGAGAATCAAATTGAACAGGACTTTTTTATTTTCCTGAAAGCACTGACTAAATGTTATTTAGACTAGAGCCTGGGAGATGGAAAAAGAAACAAGATTCAAGTCAAATTTGGCCCAAACAATCTCAATCTTACAGAAACTTCAGGCAACTGAAATACCCCCTTGAGAGCAACATTTCATGCTTAGGAAGAAGTTATTTACTTCACGCAGGAAAATGCTTTACTCCAAAGAGGGACCCTGGTTCACCATAATATTGAGCTTGGCCTATCAAGGGACTAGACGTAAAATATTTTATGTTCTCAATTTATTTTTGCTCACATCTGGATTGAAGATAATTTTTCTAGAGCTGAATTAGGGAAAATTCTCTTGTCAAAACAGCATGCCATATTCTTCAAGGTAAACATTTTGGTCTAACTCTAAAGTTACCACTGGAAAAGCTAATTATTTAGTGTTCAGGTCCTAAGTAGAATTTCCTCACCTTTAGGTAAACCACAAACACATATCAGCTGAACTCTCCTGCACAGAAAAGAGGTATTTCCACTGACTCGTCCCTGGAGAGACTCTTACCTTCGGCTAGGGGCTGTTTCCACAGAATAAAAACACTCTTTTCCTGGCCATGGGGACTTGTGGTGGCCCACTGAGGTTGCAGAGAATTATTTGAGTACCTCCTTTGGGTTGCACTCATATCCCTCAGCAGTTCCCTAACAAATAGCCCATTACCTTGCTAAGGGCTTCTTTGGCAAAACCTTAGGGAAAGCGATTGCTTAGCTGCCTCCTGTCTGAGCTGGCCTTTGCTGCCAAAAGAGCAGAAGAGAGGGTTCCCCTCTTAGCCTGATGCCAGATGCTTTCCTGGTTCTGTCTTGGTTTTATTTCTGTGCTAGATAGAAATTAAGAGTTTTTATTGTCTCAAAGTATTACTATTAAAGCTAAAGCTTCAGTGGCAAAAGTCACATCAACTACCAAAATAGAAATATTTTTGAATTTGTTTTTAAAATGACAGTCCTCATACAAATAGCAATTATGTTTTCTTATCAAGAATAGATTTTAATTGTAATATATAGGATGAAACTTTGCTTACTTTTCAATATAAATTCAGTAAGCACAAACTATTTTTTTGATTCTATGATTAGCATGAACATGATGTTGTACAAAAAGTAATATTTCTGCAAAAGAGAAAAGAGTCATATATTCTTCTGTGAAACAGGTACAGAAAAAAGAAAAAAGAGAGGCATGCAAATATATAATTGCAGTATAATACACACCCTATTAAAACGTAGCAAAACAACAAGCTGTCAATACAATGCCTTCAAGTCATGAGACAACTGATGGATGTCTGGAAGGATGAGTTGAATTGTGAGAAAGAGAAAAAGACCAATTGTAAGGAGCAGTGACAGTATAGAGAAATGGCATAAGGCCAAAAAGAACTTGGGATGTTTAGAGAATGGGTCTGGTGTGAGCATGACGGGGGTTCAAGGAATTGAGTAAAGTGATCCTTAGGCTTTTAAAACGGAAGTTGTTACCACGCAGGAATATGCACTTAAAGACACTAAGGTTTGAGGGTTTTCATCTTATGTATTGTGGTTAATCTATGAAAGGATGCTAGAGGACCACACACCACACGTAATTCTGGGTGCCGTAGACAAAATTACTCTTAGGAATCCTATAATAAGAACATGAGGGAAAGAACACAGTAATTTATACTGCACAGATGAGCCTGGACAAGTTATCAATTTCATCTTGTCAAATTGATCTATGTCTTCAAGAAAATCTCCATCAAGATAAAGAATTTTTCTGTGTGCAAATAAAAACTGGTTATAAATTCGTATAGAAATGCAAGGTTCATGGGATAGACAAATTTAAAAGATCAGACATGACTATTTTGTGCTATTTGAATTTCAAATTTGTCAGGAATGTTTAATAATAAAGACACTATAAAGGTTGTATTGACAAATACCCAGAGCAGAGTCCAGAAATGCTGTGTGTATTGTGCACCCCCAAAGCTCACATGTTCAATGTTTCATCATTAGCCTGTGATACTATTGAGAGATTATGGACCTTGTAAAATTAAAGACCAAGGAAAGGAAGTTGTGTCACTGGGGTCTTGACCCGAATAAGATTGTGGAACTTCTGCTTCTTCTCTCCTTCTGCTCCCTGACCTTCAAGACCTGAACAGACCTCCTCTTCTATACTTTGGCTATGATGGTTTGCCTTATCACAGTTCCGAAAGTGATGAAGTCAAGTAGCCATGGACTGAAACTCCAAAACTGTGAGCCAAAAAGATATTTCTCATTATAGGTTGATTACATCAGCTCTACTCTCACAACACAGAAAAAAAAATGGGGGAAATTTTTGTGAACATAAGTTTGGATAATTCTTCTGACATGTGACACCAAAAAAAGAAAAAAACTTCACAAATTTGAGTTATCAAAATTAAAAACTTCTGTTTTTAAAAATATATATATTTAAAGGTTGAAAATATATGCCAAAGACTGGGAGAACATACTTGAAAATAATATCTAACTTTAATAAAGGACTTATAGAAAGAATCACTAAAAACGTATTTAAGAAACATTCCGATGATGGGGGAACAAAGATTTGAATTGGTACTTCATCACAAAATTCCAAACGGATGCAGGTGAATTATAGGTATTTTCATTATCTTTATTAGTGATAGGTTAATTGTCAACCTGACACAGTCTAGAATCATCTGGAAAGAGAGACATCTCTGTCAGAGATTAGTTGATTGCATGAACTGAAGTGGGAGGATGTTGTAGGCGGACTTTTTCTTTCCCTCTCGCTATTTCCTAAATAACGAACACAGAGATTTAAAATGCTTGGCCTATAGCTCAGCCTTATTACTAGTTAACTTTTACATTTTAAATTAACCCATACTTCTTATCTACCCTATGCCATATGTCAGTACCTCTTTCAATGTGGCACAGCTATCTTGCTTCTGTCTGTGTCTCTCGTGACTCCTCTGACTCCACCCTTCTTCTTCTTGGTGTCCTTAGTCTGGTTCTCTTGCATAATCTTATCCTGTTCAGCTATTGGCCAGTCAGCTTCTTTATTAAACCAATTACAGTGACAAATCTTCGCTGTGTGCAAAGGGATTATCCACAGCAGGATGTGCCCATTGTGGTGGCAGCATTGTCCAGGATTGGGATCCTAGACTATATAAAAACAGGGAAGGTGAGCTGAGCACAGGAATATATGCGTTAATCCATTGCTCTCAGCTCTTGACTGTGGATGTAAAGTGACTAGCTGTTTCATGGTCCTGCGATATTGACAACCCTGCAGCCATACATTGTCACCTTAAATTGTAAGCCAAATAAACTCTTTTTCCCTTAAGCTTTATTTTTATCGGGGTACTTTGTTCACAATGGGAAAGCAACAAAGGCGTCAGTGTATGGATCTGTTAAAGCTTACTGCTTGACTACTTTGTGTCAATTACATCTCAGTAAATTTAATGAGAACAAAAATGCAATGGGATGATAACTCGATCTATTCTGTTCACTTTCTTCTATCAAGGATGGCTCAGAGGTAGTTTATAAGTAGCAGAGTCAGAATGTAAATCCAGTCTAACTTTTTGGCTTTTAATTTCTTTATTGCTATTTCATATTGAAACTAGTTCATAATCAGAAAAATCAAAGAGAACTGGGTATATTAATTCTTTCACTACAAATTTAATGCCATTTCTCCCAAGATTTACTGAGGCATATCTAGCAAACATGGATGTTTAAGGTTTACAATGTGACATTTGAATATGTAAATACACTGTGAAGCGATCAGTCCAATTAAACTAATTAACATATCCATCATCACTTTTAGAATTTAATGACATTTACATCTGTATTTACGCAATAAATTTCTTATTTTGTTCAACCAGGCATGTAAGTCCTACAGTGAAAAGCACTCTGCCGAACATTCTCCAGGACTGGCTTCTGGCTCCAATATCTTAAAGTCCATGTGCTAGTCTTCTGGGTGATGTGAAGGAAAGGAGACCAAGTCCATAACAGATGCAGCTTGCTTTATCCTGCTAGCAAGAAATGCCACATGTCTTTTGGGTGTCATGGTACATTTGGGTCTCTCTAGGCATACTGACAGTGTACCTCACAGTTTCTTTGTCATAGGTTTAGCAGTGTGTGGAGTGCAGTGGACACCAATGTAGCAGCAATGAGAGACTACACTCTGGTTAAGTGTTCTGCTGGTGACTTCCTTGTAATAGACAGACATAGGTTGTTATCTTTTGAGTAGTTCCTGCTGCATACCGGCTCCTTTTACACCCCAGACCAGGTTTTCTGAGTCTGTTGTTATATATTTGGTGAGTAGTCATTTTTAGGGGGACTCTCTAGCACTTTACTCATGTACAAAATCGCTGGTCTTGTGACCCCACAACTTTCCTAGACACTCTCTCTACAAGGAAAGCATCAGTCTCCCAGTGAAGATTCACCACTGCTTCAGATGCTATGTGGGAAGTCAGAGAAAGTATGGCTACCCTCAGTTGTGATGAAGTGAGCTACAATGAGCACACAAGGATGACACCTTTATTCACCATCCATCTCTGATTCCATAAGTGATGATTCATGAAGGAGTTGTCTGCCACTGAGAAACAGGACAAGAAGCCTGTCTCTTTCTCCTGAAAGTGCCAGCATCAATCCATGGGTTCATTGTCTTTTCGACTTGAAAGCAATTTCCAACCTCAACATTATGAAAAATTTTAGGCAACTTAGTTCTTTGTAGTTTTTGCATTCTAGGGTACTTGGCAGCAGCCCAGGTCTCCACCTACCAGTCTCCCCAGGTATGACGACCCTAAATGTCTCCAAATAATGTTGACTATCTCGTTGGCAGTAGAATCATCCCCATTAGGTATCATTATCTTACTATTCAAGAGACCTGAGTTTGCACCACTATAACGTATTCCACAGATCCCTAACATCCCTGTCTACAAAGGCAGAGGGGGGCTTATCTGATCTCCCTCCTAGTGTACATTCGCCTGTGCCACTCCCAGATAATGGCCTATTTATAAAGTCCAATTGAAGATCACACATAGTTTTGTTCCAGGGCCAATGGTTTGTTTCTTGTCCAGCCACAAAATCAAGAAAAGTATCTTAAGGGTCTGTTCAAAGGGAGAGCTTTAGCACAGTACAAACAACTACCAGCGTTAATAACAGCGAGGGGAAATCAAATAAATGCTGGGAAGGTGGCTCACTTCGCCATCCTTTCCTTAGGTGGAACAGTCTAATTGGCACTCTGTTTTTGTCGGTCTGTCCCTCCTCACTTGAGTCACTCGGAGGCTGCACGGCTACTTACTTACTCCTGTAGTTCACCGTCTCCTGACTGCTAAACAGGTGTGAGCAAAGGGTAGTGTCCCAGATGTGTCCCTCCTCAGTTGCCTAAATGCCTCCTACCCACCCCGTAACAGCTGAATAAGAAACTAAAGAAACAGAAGAGGGCCCCTCTGTTTCTAGAAAGCAACTTTAAAACAAGGATATAACTGGGAATCATAATGTCCCTTCCTCAGGGACATCAGTGCTTCTCCCTGTGCAGAGGAAGACTATGCATGAAATGGTGCTTGTTAATCTGGTATTGACAGTACCCACAGCTTTCAGGCAACAGAATGTTCTTGAAGACCTCTTCGGAGTTGGATAGTTATGTTTCAAAAGCTTGACAGTGCCATGATGTATGATGTCATTTTTTGTTGTTGGTTGTGTGTGTGTGTGTGTGTGTGTGTGTGTGTGTGTGTTTGTGTGGTGAAGTTTTAGGACCATCACTAGCAATGAATTGTTCGGTGGTTTCAAACAGAGATTAGCTCTGAGGAAGAAACAAGGAAAATAATATTCCTGAGGTAAGAAAAAGACTTTTTAGTTCTGGTTTTAAAATATTATCCCGGTTTTATTTATTGGTTGTTTTGTCTATTTGCTTGCTTGCTTTTTTTTTTTTTTTGGTTTCCCATGTTCTTCCATGCCCCCCCCCCCATGTTTTCCCTTCTGTCTCTGTTCTCCCTTGATGCTTCTATCTTATCTCATAAAATAATTTCTTTCATTCATGAACACAAAATCTCTCTTCCTGGGACTCAGACTGGCCTTCCATTGAGTGGTCTGGGTGATTCTTCTCTTAGTAACCACTGTGAGCTCAATTCCTCTCTCCCAAATATCTTTGTCATCCTGAATGTTACCTTATAGCAATCGTCCGTCCTAAACCTAAGTCTCATTTCCTCTCTCAGGAAGTTCTATGTGTGACTCAGCTAGGGACAATGTTCTATGGATTCTGCATCCTAAGTATCTTTAAATGTTGCATTTCTGATTTCTTTACCTCTTCAGCAGCAACCTCCACAGAACATCTCACCTGGCTGTGGCAATGACATCTACATTGGATAACTGCCACATCTGCCACAACACTTTATCTCTTTGGTGATCTGTTGCATTGGTAGAGACATTATCTCCTAAATGAACTGTGTGCATGATTCCACCATAGCTTTCCTTTGCTAATGAACGGGTCTTTTCATCACAGCCTGCTTTTGTCAGCCACATAAGACTGAAGCTCTACCTACTCGAGAGGGAACTCTTTTAATGCCACTGTCGTCTTCTCCCTGCAGCTCAATCGTAGCCAGAATGATTTTCTTCATAGTCGCTAGCACAACTCAATGTATAACTTTTTTTCTGATTATTACATGGCTCCAAATTGTTTTAAAATGTACCATTCATCTGTTGGTGGACAACTAGGTTGATTCGAATTCTTTGCTATACTGAATAAAGTAGCAATAAGTTTGGAGGTTAAAAATATTTTCATGACAGGGTGTGGAGTTCCCTGGGTGTATGCCCGAGAGCAAAATAACAGGATCACATGGTGGCTCTATTTTTAATGTTTTCTTGAGAAATCTCCAAACTGATTTCCACAATGGCTGCATTAATTAGCACCCTTACCAACAGTGAATAATGGTTACTAATTGTCCATTAGCAATTAGGATGACTAATGAAAATTTTTTCTATATATATATATATATGTCTCTCTCTATGTATATGTATGTATATATGCATATATGTACATATATATGCATATATGTATGTATATATATTCAGGTTCAAAGAAAAATGAAATCAAGAAACAAAATTTCAGGAAAATGAATGGTTTTAAAATGTATGATATTAAACATCACCACGTAATCTTAGGAGAAAAAAATTCACACGTTCTTCCTCATATGTAAAATCTAGCCTCAAATACATGTGTAAGCAAATACATATGTGGATACATGATAATATGTGGAAGAGGGCACAAGATTTGCCAAGTATTAGGAGATGAAGAGGAGCAAATGCAGGCAAGGGCACAAGTTATGAAAAGTCCATAGCGCTGTTTTTCTAGTTCAGAATCTGTCGTGAATATTTACTTTTGGTGGTGGATAAGCACATAAAGTATATTTGATGGTGAAAGTATAAAATTCAGTGTGAAGCTACACAGCTTGCCTATGGCTACTTGTCAAACTGTGTAGATGTTGGCCTAGTTATATAGTCTTTGGATCTGTCAACTAATTTCTCTGTGTGACGTTTTTTATTTGAAACATTTTAAAAATACTTAAAATCAATTTTTTTAAAAAAGTGTGCCAAATAACATTTATGTTTCTCTAAGACTGCTCTTATGCATACTTTAGGAATAAGCTTATTTAACTTTCAAACAATATAAACCAACATAGTTGAAGGGCATATGAATGACATTGCAAACAAGAATTCTTAAAAACATCTTAGTTGGAAGATCTTGGAAACCCAGAGAAGCTGGACACAAGCTCAGGCCTTCTCCTGAGTTCTGAAATCCCCCCATTAAAACCTCTCTCTTTTTCTCTTGGAAGACTTGTGATGCTTGACTGTGTCTTGAGGATGCTAAACTCTGTAACTTGTAAACACAAGAAAGGCATGCATTTTTTTAAGCATTTCATTATAAATACTGTAACATGCGGTTTGGGGTGAGTAACATCGTCAGGCACACCTTGATTCCTTTTCTGCCGTATAGGACAAAGCTTCCTATTGGCCTTCCAGAGCTGTTGTAAGACTTGAGTGAATTAATACTCTGGAAATGCTAAAGTAGCATCTCAGTTAAAGTAAGCACTCAGTGAAAACTGGAAATCAAATATTATGCATCTCTCTCCTCACTTATGAATATAGGAACACATATTAGGCACCCTACAACCTTGACAAAATAATGAACGAAGTGGAATCACATTGAGGAGCAGAGGACTTATTTAAGTTGTGAAGATTACTTGAGTTCATGATAGCTCATTTTCAAAGTATTTTTACATTCCGAAAATCATTGATCCCAGGAACTGGGGCGATGGCTTCGTGGTTAGGAGTGAGTGCTCTGTGAACGTGAGGATCTGAATTGAATCCCAGCACCCAGGTAAAATGCCTGGCACGGGGAATAGAAATAGGGCCATTCTGACAGCTCACTAGCCAGCCTGCCTAGTAACAATGGCAAGCTTTCTGTTCACTAAGAGTCCCTGTCTCAGAATAAGGCATAGCATGATAAAGGAAGACATGTGATAGCCTTCTCTGGATCCTGCAAGCCTACACATGGGTGTGCATATTCGTATGTATGCACCAAACACACATGCATCTATACACACACATACACACGTGTGTATACACACACACAGAGGGCAAGGGGTGTGTTTATGTTCAGTCACAGAGAGATTATATTACACCCCTGAGAACTTATGAAAGCATTTGGAACAGCTCCTTTATTGGTGAAAAACACGCATTCAAAATGCTTTAAGATGACTGAACTAGAAATCTGTGCCCGTTTGGTTGATCTAGTCTTAGCCAGGTTTAGAGTGTGGCACTGCCAGAACTTTCAAAAATAATATTTTTGCAGAGCTCTGAGAAAGTTTTAATAAGCCTTTTTATTGGATGTTCTGGGAAAACGTCGCTCACGTTGTCCACTGTGATGATAGGTATTTTTCTTGTACTCAGGTGACATCACAGCCAAACTCAACGACCGTGGCAACAACACAGGACAAACGCATTGTACAAACAAGGAGAACCACGGGGTGGCTATGTCCTAAATGCCATTAGTGAGAGGTAGGCTCTCAGTCAGGAAACCAACCCAAATGAGCAGGGAAGAAGGAAACCAATGGCAGTCACCTTTCTAAAACGTCAACTGTCCAGCAGCATGTAGAAAGATCGTTTGGGTTACAGTTAAAAAAAAAAATCCCAGCTTTTTATCTCTATTTTTGCCCTCAGATTGAATCCTATGAGGAAGGCTTCCACTGTTTCACAATGACAGCTGTCTTAACAGAGCTAACCATAGAAGGAGGGTGGACAGTCAGTGAATTAGAGGCTATCGAAGAAGTAAAGAACTCAATATTTTAGGTTGGGATTCTTCTGGAATTAAGACAAAAATATGCTTTTGTACAACAGACCAATTCTGAAACAAATCAAAGTGTGCCTGCCTTACTGAGGTGGCCTCACTTTGCACAAGGGCCTGGGAGAAGGAGAGTCCTTAAAGAGTTTGCTGGGCTTCCATGACATTCACTTCGTTTGCTAAACATTCCTGACCTCGTGCCCCCTTATAAAAGCAGCTCCTTTCGGCTCTCTGAAAAGCTGGGATTGCGCTGTCCAGAACCTTGTGCTGGCCTCTTTCATCTTGCTGAGGATGGGTGTGGTTTGATTTTCAAGAAAGAAAGGTCAAGGTGTAAACTTAGCTGTCTCATCCCCGTGACGCAAACGCCGCTTACCTTGTTTCTGCCTCTCGAATCTCCAACCAGAAAAGCACGTCGTAAACTTAAGATGAAAGGTTCTGAGCATCCCAAACCCACACTATGGAATTCCTCTGCCCCTTGACTTAGTCCCCTTTCCTCCACTGACTTCCTAGGTTCTCCACAGCCTGGGACCCTGAGGTAGCAGCTGAGCATTCTGGTGGGATCCCACCGCTGTTGCTCTAGCTATCTAAGCATGAGGATTTATTAGTTGTGAACGTTCATTTTTGTTTTTACTGGTCTAGTGCCAGTAAATAAGTCACCCAAACCCTGACTGAGTGTCATTTGATAGGAAAAGGCAGGGATCACAAGGAAGCCTTCTGTTTTTCAACCAAAAAAAAAAAAAAAAAAAAATTGCTGAGGTAAGCAGTGTCAAAGCCAGCTGCATCAACATGATGGCCTTAAGACAAATGAGAGCTTTCACTGCTGGGTACGAGGCTCAGAGCAAAGGGCTCTGCAGACCTCCACAGCCCGCACAGCTGAGAGAACGCGAGTTGCAAGGGGCGGCTTTTCCAAGCTCTTAGCTTTGATAAGAAATAGTCTCGGTTTCTCCATTCAGCATGTAAACACAGTTCATCTGCAGGGTGACTAGGGGTGAAGAGTTCATTAAATCTATACACAGGCACACTCTTCCACGTCTGTATTCACATCTGTACACAAGCAGAAGAGTATGTGGGCATGCAAGGATCCTTTCGCTGTCATTAGGAGAAAAATGTGTGGGTTTCTTCCCTCTGTGTCAAGGACCCACTGGCAGGCTGGAGGGCATGAGGCAGTGGGCCAAAAGTGGGGTACACCATTGTTAGGGGCTATTAGGAGATTCAGGGTGGGAGAAGAGGAGGAGGAGTCTGCTTGAGCTAGAGACAGGGACTGCTTTCTCCACAGGCCGTGCCAGCTCCCTGTGACTGTTGCCAGGGCAATGGCTGGGGGATTATCAGGAATGCCTGGAGACGTTATCCTTCTTTTGGACTCATGGATGGAGCAGAAGGGGGTGGATGGCTTTTCTCTTTCTGTTTCTTCTTTTCATATTCAGCAGATTAGAATGGCGGGTTGCTGTGGCGACCGTGCAGAGGAGGACTCCGGCACACCTGCACCACGGGCAGAGCAGCCAGTGTGGACTCCAGACAGTCCTGGGGGCAGATTTTTGCTGTGGGAATCCCAATATCAACAACAAAAGAGGAAGTGAGAGAAAAGGAGGAAGACAGAATGGTGGGAAAGGGAGGGAGAAATGCACCCTCCAGTCCCAACAATGTCCCTCTTTAATAAAACAGTAAAGGCGTCCACAGGACACAGATAGCAGCTCAGAAATCCCCAGGGAACAGCTTTATAGGGCTGCCGAAGTGTGAGGAGATGTAGGGAGGTGGGTACCTACATCCTTGAAGGCAGCCTGTTGGGCGCATCCACCGTAGAGGAACACAATCTCAGTGCAGGGACACCAAAACAATGGTTAAAGTTATTCTGATTATCCAAACCCAGGAGAGGAGAGGAGGGGAGGGGAGAGGAGGGGAGGGGAGGGGAGGGGAGGGGAGGGGAGGGGAGGGGAGGAGAGGAGAGGAGAGGAGAGGAGAGGAGAGGAGAGGAGAAACATGATGGGTTGATGATCTTCCCAAGACTAGCCATATCTTTCCAATGTTCTGGCAGTCTTCCAGGTCTGCTAATGAAGAAGTCAGCTGCAAGCAATGTCCGCCCGGGTCTCACCTAGCCTAGACAACTCAGACCCTGCCCTGTCTTCTTCCTTCATTTCACCCCACCCCTCTTCCCATCTTGTGTTTGCCTTCTGCAGTATTGTCTTTGTTTCCATTAACAAAACATTACAATCCATTAGCCTGTCCAAAGCACTTTACAATAACAATATTTACAGAAGGTCAAATAAAATATGTATAGAGAGATTAATAGTGACTGAGCAGCAGACCTTTTGAACTTCTAACATGCTGGGTTTGTGGAGTATTTTCTTTCTTAAGTTGGATTCTCAGTCTGCTCCAATACTTTAAATATCTCTGAAGCCACTTAAAGGGATAGATAGTAAAATATAGATAAATTTTAAAATACAACATTCTTTTTTGTTTCCAAGGATTGTTGCTGGTTTTTTTTTCCAGACAATTTGGTTATTGGGAAGTGAAACTATGTGTTTCTCTGTCAGAATGGCTGAAGCCAAGAGCATTTCCTTGAGTTAAGCAGTCCTGTAGACTAAGGGACAGCCACTTGCTTACCACTGTGCTCACAAATAGCAGGCATTGCTGCCAAAGCTCCTTGAGTCTTTTTTTCCATTTGCATGTGGACCCTGGAATATTGACTTAGTAAGACAGTCTAGTCTCTGGATGGTCACTTCTTTTTATAGATTTTTAAAATATATTTTATGACTTATACATGCTTCAAAATAATATAATTAAATAGGCATCTATACATTAGATTAGAGGTCTGGCGTTTTAAAATAAAGGCCTATTTACTATTCTGAGTTTGTGTTCCATTTAATCTCTCAACCAATAGCATTCTGCGGCCCGAGAACAAACCATGGGCAACAAGTAAATAAATGGGCATTTCTGTTTTCAATAAACTTTGTTACTGTCAGGGCCAGTGATATCAGCTTATAATTATAGCTCTATGGGAGGCTGGGGCAAGAGAATTGCAAGTTCAAAGACTGCTTGGGATGCAAAGTGCCAAGAGGAACTTGGATAAGTTAGTGAGACCCTATCTTAAGGTAAAAAGTAACATCCGGTTGACATAGAGCTCAATGGTATAATACTCAGCCAGCATGAGGGTCTCAGGATCAACCCCCAGTATGGGAAACAGACAATAGGAAAGTGACCTTTTCTTACAAAAACAGCAGGGACATTTGAGTTGCAGGACAGTTCCCAGCTCCTCTCCTGGAACCGTGGTCCTCCGGGTGTAACTGGCTCAGAAAATTTCGCTGTTCAGAAAGAGGCGATTGTTTTCTGTCTCTCGCTTTACTAAGTATGACAAATTAGCTTCCATGAAAGGATCCTGTTTGTCACCCTGTATAGCAACTACAAACTAGGAAGGCCCAACCTTTGTGAAGCAGAAATACTCCAGGCCATTCACTTGTCTTAGGACCAAGAATCGGGGAAAACGATGAAATAAGGGTTATAAATTTTATGGTAGAATCCCAGAAAAACAGAAGTAAGAATATGAGAAACCATATTTGTTTGGTCCAGTCACAGAAAGACTCAGATTATTTCAAGTTGGCTAAAGCCATGGGCATCATTATTCATTGTGGATTGTCTTTGTCTGCTAGAATTGTCTGGTATCAAAGATCAATGTTGTTAAGGACGTGCAGAAAAGGAAACCCTGATATATTGCTGCTGGAAATGTAAATTGGTACAGCCAGTATGGCTAATCAGAAAAACTGTCCAAAATTAAAGACAAAACTGTCTTTTGGTCCAGCAAGATAGTCATAGAAATTAAAGAAAACAAAAACAGCCTGTCAGAAAATAAGTTTTCCCACACTATTTATTTAGTATTTTGCATACTATTGAGATATTATAAATATCTAACAACAGGTAAAAGGATTTATGAAAATGCAGTATATATCTATATAAACAATAACTTATTATTCTGCATTAAACATAGAAAATCTTAGCAGCATGGTGGCACATGTCGTTAGTCTCAGTACTCAGGAAGCAGAAGCAGACAAATCTCTTCATGTTTGGAGCCAGCCTGGCCGACATACATATGTTAACAGAAACGAACCAGGACAGAAAGACAAAGAGCAAATTATCTCAGCAATATTTGTAATCTAGGGAAATGGAAGTCCCAGAAACTTTAGGAGATATGCTTATTGCCAAGGTCCTGGAAGAGGCTTAGAAATGGTTTAGGGTTTGTTACCCAGAGGAATGATCTGGAGTTCTAATATGCAGTATGTGAGTATAGTTTAAAAACTGCACTGAATATTTAAATTTTACTGAAAAGTAAATCTTCAATGTAAAGAAAAGAAAAGGTGTGTGTATGTGTCTGTGCACACCTGTGCACACATACAAATGACATTAGATACCTTGCAAATACACCATTCTTATTCTCTAATTGTTTTTTTTATTGAAGTTCGGCTAAATTATGGACAAGTTAAACATATTCTTTTACTTCTACATAAAGATCCAAAATATACAGCATATCAATGTAGAAAAAAATTAATTACTCCCTCAATAAGACATTTAAAAATAAAAACCATCTTGGTGAAAACATTAGGTTCCATTTTTTGAAAATGGTGAAAATACAGAAAGGTCCAGAGTGGAACATCTCTCTCTCCCTGCTTAGCACACAGATACAGGTGGGAAGACATGATATGTCAGTCTCTCTCTTTGGTCAGGTCAGTATTCAATATAAACTTCAACTGAATCAACCACAATGTTGTTTATTAGAGATAGAAACACCATTATGCTCTTATCTTTTATTTGTGATCAATGCAAAATACAATTATTTGGCTAAGATTAGCAGATGTCCAAACTGGGTCTGAATAACGCCTATAATTTCATGGTAATATGATGAGGAATTTTCACAAAAGAACATGGATGCTTTCCAAGCCATCTTTCCCAGATGTACCCATAACTGGAAAGTCCTCTCCGAAAGCAAAAATGCCCAGGGTCTGCTAAAATCCTCAATCAATAGAAAATCACTTATGGAATTAATGCCAGCCTTCAAGAGACTGGGAAAGGACTTTCATTCCATAGCCAAGACAACTTGGGTAGTTCAAGGTGCACTTAGTGCTTTGCTGGGGAAATGATAGACAGTGAGGGAGGGCAGCATCAAAATGCAGTCATCTAGTGAAACTAAATATAACAAAATGAAAACACCATGTAGCAGCAATTCTGGGTGCTCTTCCAGGTTGACTTTAGAGCAGACACCTGGTGGATTTTCTTCTAATAGAGGAGATTGCTTTGGGCAATTTTGCACTTACTGTGACTTCCAGGTCATCTTCCATTTCAGTTCTGCACAGTGGGACTTGCCTGCTACTGAGGGTCAGGATTATAGCTGCCTCTAATTGCTATTCCCATCTGTTGTAGAAGAAAAAGCTGTGTCTTTCTCCTTTTGACTAAAGCAGAAAGAACGATAATAAGCCAAAAGAGAAAGCATTTTTTTATTCACCCAAATTGATAGATAACTAGATCGTCCAACTAGTTGCAAAGGGAATCAATTTAGAAATAATGAATGTTTACTGGAAAGTCCAAATTGACTCTTCAAGGCATGGGCAAAAATTGAACTGAGTTTTTCCCCTTTGTAGGAGAGACAGTTTTGCTGAGGAAAAGTTGAGAGACAGGGAGGAAGACGGTGATGCTGTATACTGGATGATGCCCGTGTACGCCTCCTCTAATGCCTGTGATAAACATGTACGTTAGGTGCCATCACTCCGATTACAGACCTGGAAGCTGAGGCTAGGAGCTTACACTATTCCCTCAAGTCTTTGGAAAGCCGTAATTAGTGGAAAACATAAGAGGACTTTTAGAATGCTCTGTCAGCAAGAGTAATGATTTCTTTGTTTAAGCAAATCTTGTAGGGATGTAATTATATGAGGAAAATTTTAAGATCATCACCTGATGACAAATGATCAGAATTACCATGAAATATGACAAAGTCTCAGTTATATAAATGAGATTGGGCTGAAAGTGAAAGGTAAATGTGTCTTTAGTTCATTCATCTGGTAATAGTATAGCTGTCACTGTACTAGTGACCATAGTAGCCCAAGTGCACCCATTTGCTGAGAAAGAGGGAGGTGTATGAATGGGAAGCAATACAATTTTGGCCAGATAAAACTCTTTCTGCAGTGGCAGGGGAGTGGTTAATACAAACTCAAAGTGCTGAGAAGAAGTCAAAGTTGAATGCTCAGTCCTGAACAGGAAATCTCTATCACCCCTCCAAGATCCACGAAACACCAAAGAAAGAATGTAAACACTGGAAGGTAGAGAAGAGTCCGGTGGAACGCTATCCTCTGGCTAAGATATGGCTGATGTAATCATGAACACACTCAGGCTGTGGCTATCTGCATGAGATCTGCACGCATATGCATGCAGGCACACACGCATGCATGTACACACACATACACACTGAGAAATGAAATTATGTAAAATACTAAGAATCAGGGGACCCCTTTCCCAGGGGCACTTAGGAGCCAGGCATAAGAGGGCATAAAAGAGGTCCATGGGAGGATATGTTACAGTACATTACAAACATGTATGAGATTGTCAACAATTAAAATGTTAAAAATGAAATGAATGATAAAGTACAGTGATCTCATTAGAAAGTGAGAAATACATTAACACTCCCATTGTCAAAACATTTCTTGAATCACTTTGGGGAAAGTATTTAGTATTGTACTTTAATTTGTAGATATTTAAACTATTGGTAAGTTTTTAAAGATCATTTTTAAATGAATGATATGAACTAAGTTATCAAAATTACCACAAAAATAAATTGTACATGTACAAGAAGAAATGGCCTGATACATTTTTGTTATGTTTGTAATAAACATTGAGAAAGAGTAGAGAAAACACTGTTGTTTCTCAGAGTTGATTCAGGATGCAGAAACACACTTCCCTGAAACTGGATCACCAGCACAGAATAATGTGACATTTATGGGACGAGCACCATGTGAAGTGATAGGATTAAATGGCCTCTAGGAAAAAGAATAGCAATAGAATTTAAATTATTGTTAAGAAGAAACTATGAAAGTAGGAAGGAGAACAAAAAAGATTAGCTATTGGAGTGAGGAAGGATGGATACAGTTATGGACATGAGTTATGAAACAGGGTATAAAGCATTGTTTTTCTGTTTCTAACTGTGCCGCAGATTTATTTTTCTTCTAGCGGTGGGTGCATGCACAAAAACACACTCAATAGTATATAAGAGTGTAAAATCCAATGTGAAGCTCCACAGCATCCATTGCAGACAGCTAGTCTGACTGCATACAAGTCCATTGAGATGTGGGAACGTTGGGTCTGGTTAGTGTCAGCATGTGTGAGTTTTTTAAAAATGTTTTTAAAAATAAACTATAAAACAGATTAAAATTTATCAAAAGTTCATACTCAGCAATAGGAAAAGAGAAGTTCACATCCTCTTTTAAGGTATAAATCTGCACTGAGGAGATATTAGCCATAGTTTCATAAAGCATAATAAAGTAAACTTTCCCTTAAAGATCCAATGTTCAAATCCACGAACTTAAAGTTCTTCTGGCAACCTTTACTGATTTCTCTGTAGGGAGTAAATCAACACAAAGTTCTTCCTGCCTTGTCCTTGGGTTCCAAGCACAGGCTAAGTGAGGTTTCCCAAGCTACAAGGTCACAGGATGTCAGCGCAGACGCTTTCTTCAGGCTGCCGTCTCCTGCTGCAGGGATTTGTGAGAATATCTAACCTCGGGAATGCTCAGCCTTCTACCTGCCTCCAACGTCACAAGTCTACACTTGTCACTTTCAGTTTGAGTCTGGTCCTGGGAACTACGTGTAGGAAATGGGTAGACTCGAATAGATTGGGGCCAGATTAAAGTAAGACTAGGTTATAGTTAACCATTGTCAAGCTGAAAAGTGTTAGAATGAGCAGTCATCCCTTCGTGGTCTTTGCTTCATGCTTTTCCAAAAAGCGGTTCAAGGAGTCTTTGCAAACATCAGCTCATTCACTCCCCTGAAGAGTTTTCTGTGAGAATGGTAAAGTATTCTCACTGTTTCATAAGATCACTGTACTTTCCAGTTTATTTAATTTTAACAGTTCGGTTTAATTTGACTTAGGACATGCACAAAGCATCTTGTCATTTAAGCTAAAAGACACTGGAAAAGGAATATATAGTCTTTTCTTCCAAAGAATTTTGCATATGCTGAAAGGAATTTGCCAGTTAGAACACATACCAAGTGTCTAAACATGTAAATCAAACTAACAATGGTCCATTAAACATGGTCTCTCTCCCAGTCTTGAATATGATACTGTACAAGAGTCTGGAAGCCTGAGTTAACACCTGCAAGACACAGGTTTCTCAGAGTTCCGCAGAAGAACGTGAGCATGAGATCTGGTCTCTGGTTCATTCATGGCTCCATCCTGCACGCGAGGTGTCTCCTGCACCAGCCCGTGACCTGCACCAGTGCTCTAGAAAACTGTCACTATTTCTGTACACACTGCAGCCGTTGTGGCTTTCTGTCACATTTGGAGGCAAGTACTTTTACAGTCCACCTTCCAGAAAGGGAACTCTTATGGAAAACCTGAGCTTGTTTAGAAGGAAAGGCAGTGGATTTTAAAAAAGAAACTGCAGGCAGTCTTAGGTATCTATAGAGTAGTCTAGAAGCAGCAACATAGGCTAAAGGTGAGAACAATGTTTGGATCCTCCAAGGCCCTACCATGGTAGAGCAGCATGCTCTGAGCAAGGGCAGAGGTGGTGTCCTCCAAGCACTGCCAAGATGACTGTGCTAGATCAGATCAATGCTATACAGGTCCTCCTAAGTGTCAGCAAAAGCCCCAATTCAAGTTGATTTCTATTGGTTTAATGTTTTTCAATTTTTATGAAGAAACACAAAAGATTATTTCCTGTTGCTTATCTTTTTCAGTAGAACAAAAACCATCAAAAGAATCTCAATTTAAGTACATCAATCCTCTTTTTCTAAGTTATAGTGATTAGACACACAAAATGTTCTGCTATTTCATCTTTTACAAATAGAATAATCACTGCATTATATTATCTGTAAGCTAGAGTTCTCTGTCTTATTTAAAATTTCTATTGCTATGAGACACCATGACCATGGCAGCTCTTATAAAGGAAAACATTTTATTGGAGTGGCTTAGAGTTCAAAGGTTTAGTTCATTATCATAATGGCAAGACATGGCAGCACGCAGGTAGACATGGTGCTGGGGAAGGAACTGAGGGTCCTACATTTTGATCTGCAGACAAAAGGAAGTGAACTGAGACACTGGGTATGTCTCATAGGAGTCCTCAAAGCCCAGAGGAACACGTTCACCAACAAGGCCACACCTACTCCAACAAAGTCACACCTCCTAATCGGACCCTTCCCAATAAGCTTATGGGGGCAATTTTATTTCAACTACCACAGTCTCCATGTTTTGATTCATGCATCATCCACCAAGACCTATAGTGCCATGTTTTTGTCTCTGCCTCTTATGGAAGGTTGTTGTAGAGATCGCTCTGTTTTGCTTCTAACTATGCCAGTTTAGGTTTTCCTCAATGTATTTCTGTGTTGCGGTCACTCTTGCCCTTGACTTTTGAATCACTTGTTCCTTCTCTATAGTCCTCTGTTTTCTTGTCCTAATTCTAATTATGTGGTATATATTTTTTGAAACATTCCATCATATGTCAAAGGTTAAGTCAGCTTTAATCTTTTTCTTGCAGATACAGTGTTTGAAGGAATACATTTAGACCCCCCCCATCTTGCAGCTATGGTCAACTTTAGACCCCCATCTTGCAGCTATGGTCATCTACATTTTGGACACGCTGTTGTTTGTTCAATATTTTTCTTTTCTTTTTGTGTTTTTTTGAGACAGGATTACTCTGTAGCTTTGAAGCATGTCCTGAAATTCATCAGGCTGGCTTTGAACTCACAGAGATCCTCTTGTCTCTGCCTCCCAAGTGCTTGGATTAAAGATGTGCACCACCACCATTTGGCTGTTCAAAATTTTATACTTTCTTCCAAGTAATTTAATGTTTTTCAATCCTGCCCTTCTGTCTCCATGCACTCTGAAACGATAACTTCTACTATTTTCATTACTTCTTTCTTTTTTTTATTCATTGGAATTTTCCAAGCGTTTTAAACCATGAAGGCATGACTGTTGATTTTCTTGACAGTTTTTAATGTAACAATGGTTAACTATAATCTAGTCTTACTTTTATCTGGTCCCATTACATTTGAGTCTTTCTCATTCCTATGTGCAGTTCCCTGTGTTCTACATTATTTACTGTCTCGAAAAATAAAAAACAAAAAACAAACAAACTCAATAAAAAGAAACGACACCTGCTGAACAGCATGTATGTAGTTAGCACAAGGAAGTTTGATCTGTCCTTCATTCAGAAAGATAACTCAAGCAAAACAAGGATCCGGAGACAGCACTATGATGCAGTCTTTCCTGTGGGGGCTGTTGGGCATTCCATTCTCTTCCTTCATGGGCACAGGGGAAAGAAGACTAGCTTAGATCTATGCCCTGTGTTCACATGGGGTCTTTAGAAACTTCCGGGTTTGGACAAATTTTCTAATCTCTTTGAACCTTGACATCAAAAGTCTATAAAAATATGTTAAGTTATCACTGATGTCTCTTTTAGCTTTAATAACCTATTGCCTAATCATTCCAACTGGCTGGAAAATCTCTATGTTGGTGACTCCTGAGATACTGACAGAATGAGACAGGAGGGTGAACCAGTATCATCAGGCTCCCAGTTAAGATTCACTTCCAGATTCGAGGTGTGAGTAACTGGAAACTGGGTGTACACCTGATAATCCAGGAGTGTACGGGTATGCATTAGGAGTGAGAGTTAGCAAGGGGAGAAGGGAGTACAGGACCTGAGAAGCCACCAAAGCCATTGCTGCCACAGGCCTTCCAGAAAGCAAAAAGTGAAAGTGATCTAGTTAAGTTTGCTAGGTTGGTAAGGAATGAGATGATCTACAGTGCAGTGTATTAGCTAAATGGATTTGAAAGCTTAGTTATGATGAAATTCTTACTTTCTGATCTCTACTTTGCTTGGCCTGTTTAAAAAAATAAACAAGCCTACATCTAACCCTGTTTTGCAAACAAGTGTTATGTGTTTTTGACACTCTCTTACTATGAAAACATGGTATTCATTAACACAAAACCCTACAGCTAATTTTTCCAGGATTTTCCTATGGTGTCATAGAGCAGCAGCAGGACTGGCTGTTTTAAAATGCCGGCTTTCTGGGCTGTGCCACCATTGCGATCTCTGTCTGGCTCCTGCATTGGAGCATTTGGAGTAAACTACTACTGCTTGCTTGATGGCAATGTGGACTGCTGTGTGCCTAAAACTGTGTGTGGCTCAGGAACACCAAATGGTTCTGAGGCATGAGAGGCTCAGCTTAGCCTTGCTGAACTGTCCTGGTCCCAGGCAGGAACTACCGTAATTACCATAATAACAGCACAGTTAAGGTTTAGACTGGGCAGAACACAGGCGGTACCGTATTACTTGTACATGGTACAACTTAAGTTTTTAATAACTGCTTAACATTTTAAAAAATGCTCCTGGATAGGAAAAATTTACAAATTCACAATGAAACAGATTTCAGACATAAAAGACCACTAAATGGATCACAGTGTTGGATGAGTGTACATAGGCTTGAGAGAAAATATATATATATATATATATATATATATATATATATATATATATATAAAATAAAGTTAAAAGGGTAAAATCTTTAAAGAGACAAAATAAAGTAAACTGTTAAAGTAAAAATAAGCCACATAAAAATGAAAAATTCACAGAGAGTCTGGATTATGTACATTGTGTTTTCTTTAAAATTTTTGACTGTGAAGGAGCTAAGTACAGAGAGACATGTCATTATATGGGCTGCCAAGCGAAACCACAATGGATATAAGGGTATTATGATTTCAGAATTTGGGTCTAAGGATATGATGCTTTGGAGAGGGTCTTCTTTTGTTTTTACAGAGGATGAGACCCTATGGATTGCGTCTATCCCAATATGGTATGATAGACCATGCCCTCCTGAAAGGTTGCTGTGAACACCCTCAAAAAATTACTTCACCCAACTGCCAACTGAAATGACCCTGGCACACAGGTTGTACCATAAAAGACCTAATTAGCGACGCCTCCATTCAGCAGGCAGCAGTTTGGAGAAAAAAAACTGTGCCCATGTTCCCAAATATTGCTTATAAATGTTCTTTTACATTTAAAGGGGGATATGATATAGATATGAATAATTTGTATTGGTATGGATTTTAAGGTCAATTTTGTTATATGTATATGTATTTCTACTCTTGATTAAGGTATTAGGATTGTGTAGTTCATTTTTAAAATGTAATGTATAATTAGGAAATATAGGTTGTTGATGGATAATCATCAATAATAGTCAAGCTTGTAGTCATGTTAGATTTTCTAGATATATAAAGATATATTTGTTAGATAGACATTCTTCATATCTTTCAAAGACTACAGAATATGACATTTTAAATGTTTTAAAAACTTACGGTTTTTCATAGCAATGAGACACATCTGCTCCTGGCAGCACCAGCTACTTCAAGAGGAAGATGGGCATCGAAGAGGCTCCTTATGGAGTTTGATAGTTATTTGGGTAAGAAACGGCTCTTGCCTGGACTGATGCATAAACTAGACACAGAGAACACACAGAGAGAGGACTGCTGAACTTGCCTAAAGGTGAGATGGTCTTTGGGGTTCCTGACTCAGGAAAGAGTCTGCAAGACATTCTACAGGACACAGCAGATAGTAACTGACTGTCTTTGAAATTTCCTGCTTTATGGAAATGTCTGCTGAAAACTATGGGCCGGTAGGCCAAAGATAAATGCCCCACCAGTACAGAGGAACTTTGGGTGACTGGCCAGACAGCGAGATGTCTCTGTCATTTCTAGAGTTTTCTTATTTCTTGTTTCCTTAGGTAGTATTATATCCTTCTGGAATCTATGATGGAGTCGAAGAATGGATAGTTATAGTTTTCCTTAGTTATGATAAAAGATAAAGTAGATATGAATATTGTAACTGTAATTCTTACTTGATAACTGTTTTGTTATATGTAATTTTACTATGTTAAAGTTAAAGCCTTTCTTTTTTGTTTAAACAGAAAAAAAGGAAATGATGGAGGTGGGTCTTGTATCTTATCTGTTGCTTTCATTGGTTAACTAATAAAGAAAACTGATTGGCCTGATAGGACAGAAAATTAGGTAGGCGGAGTAGACAGAACAAAATGCTGGGAGAAAGAAGCCGAGTCAGACAATCGCCATGATTCTCCCACCCGACACAGCCACAGGTTAAGATCTTCCCTGGTAAGCCACCTCGTGGGTTACACAGATTATTAAAAATGGGTTAGATCAATATGTAAGAGCTAGCCAATAAGAGGCTGGAACTAATGGTTCAGGCAGCGTTTAAAAGAATACAGTTTCCATGTAATTATTTCGGATAAAGCTAGCAGTGCGGGTGGCCGGGTGCCAGGGACACAGCTCCGCCGCTTCTATTACAACACACAAAACCCTACGGCTAATTTTTCCAGGACTTTCCTGTGGTGTCATAGAGCAGCAGCAGGACTCTTCCCCTCTTCTTACACAGAACGTGCTCTTTTCACTAGGCCTTCTAGTTCATTCTGCATCACATCAGCAGGAGCTACAGCAGATTCTGTCACACCAGCCTTCTTCACACCTGGCCTGTGTCCTGTTCTCCTAGGAAGGTAGGCAACATCTCTGCCATCTTACCCATTGTCTTGCCCTAGCTCCCTTTCAGGGGAAAGGATAATAAAGACTGGCAAACTTGGGCCTTGGTTCCTTACTTACTTCATTAGCTGGTTGACAATAGTTTCTGTAGGCAGGATCCTTATCACATTGTTAAAAGGATTTTGATTAAAAGGTTTTGAATCTTGGGGGGTTTTTTTGTTTTTCTTTCAAAATTATTTAATGAACTACATGTGATTGATAAATAAGTTTAATCTTTTTTAACATTATAAAATACATGCATGATTCAAAACATCAACAAAACTTCTACTGTTAACCAATCATTATGTATAATTTTATATTTTATGTACTTGATATATTTATGTAATTAAATAATGAAATGAAATTACCTTTATGTTTTTCTGTGTATACTAGTCAACATTAATGAAGGCAAACATATGATATTTTTAAACTTAAGAATAATATGAATGTATTATATTACATTATATAGTTACACATATTTTCTTATATTTTTTTTGAGAATGGCATAGGATGTTCTTTCATCATATCCACCCCTTACCCTTCAACCCCTTCATGTCTCCCCATCTACTTTAAAATTCATGTCCACTTTTCTATATTTATAAATATATATCAAAAATGTATGTGAGACCTACGGTGTCTAATTAGTGTTTGGTTAATGCTGCCTGCATGGATATGGGTGTAGCATTGACCACTTGGACATGAACTATAAAAGGTTCTCATCCCTGAAGAAAACTGCCTGCTGACTCTTCCTCCCTTAGCAGCCACTGGCTGCCTTTAGCTCCTGAAATAGGGTGGGTCCTCCCATCCATGCTGGATTGTTTACTGGTGTGACCTTGTGTAGGCAGCCACAATTGTTGATAGGTCATGAGTACAACAATCCTATCATATCCATAAGATGCTATTTTGCAGCCGTTCTCATGCCCATCTGGTCTTCTAATCTTTCCACCCCCTCTTCTGATATGTTCCCTAAGTCTCAGTTTTAAGAGTTGTGCTATTGATATCCTACTGGTCAATGGCTCTCCAAAGTCATTTGTTGTCTTCATTTTGATGGCTATGTTTCTCAACAATGGACTCCAGCCATTGAAACAAAAGGAACTTCTTGGATGGGGCATGCAAGTTGAACTTATTTGTGGATATAAGGGTAAGAATTTGGAAGATAGTTGGATTCTTCAACAATTTGGCAAAATGGTACCTTAGATTCCTCTCTAGGGTCTATGACTCCATGCCATGTTGGTGAATTACTGTTTATTCAGTACAAGAAGATATCAGTGTGTGTATGTGTGTGTTTGTATGTGTGTGTGCCTATCTGTGTGTGTGTGTGTGTGTGTCTGTCTGTCTGTCTGTCTCTGTCTGTGTGCATATGTATTTACTAGCACTGACTCATGTGGCAATAATTTACTACTTTTTCTGGGGAAAATTATTTATGAAATTTCTTTTTGTAATGTGCTTTTGAAAGATGCATACAGGTTATTTATGAAGATGCATAAACATTGTCTTTTTGCATCCATTTGTACTTATTGTCTCAAAAGTTTCATACTTCCCAACAACTCTCTTCTCTCTGTGTGTGTGAATGGGTGTGTGTGCAATGGATAGATAGATAGATAGATAGATAGATAGATAACAGGCAGACAGATATATAGACAGAGAGATAGGGACAGAGGGAGATATCTTATTATTTTATGGAATATTTCTAGAATATTCCTATATATTCCTGCCTAGTATTCTTACAATAAAACTCCTTCCCTTTCTCCAGGTTCCAGCTGTCATCAAATCTTCCTGTAATCTCTTCTACTCTAGTGTTCTCTTGCTTATAATTGTCCTTATATAGCACACTCTTTCCCTTGTTCAGAGTGAATTTTGTATCCGTGTCTCTTCCTAGCTCCACACTAATGCAGGGACAACTGACTGTTTCTGTGTTTCCTCCTTAGGTCTAAGCCATTCATTGCAGACAACCTGAACTCTCATTCTCAGAGGAGTGCTGACTGAGGACCATTGCTTATCTACCATGTTTTGTAAATGATTGTATATATGACATTAAATGATATATGTCTGATGATTATTTAGGGGAAAACACAGGATTCTTTTCTGCTTGTTAACCTCATACTCTGTAACCCGTGGGACGTACCTCCAAAGCTAGATCAACAGAAACATCAAGACAACCGCCCTTAACAACATGACTCTTTCTCATCTCAGTTACTCAGAAATAAGAACACAAGATTCATAGAAAAGATGACGTTCAGGTCTAGTCTCTAGCCTACTATTTACATTGGAGTTCAATTATATTTACTGGCCTTCCTAGAAGCCAAATTGTTAGATATTTCTCCTGGGTCAGTCACTATTCCCTCTGTCAAAAATTTTAGGAGGCATTCCCAGACATTTCTAGAAACTCATTGCTTGCCCAATTTGTTCCCCAAGGCCTCTGAGAGTTTTGTTCAAGAGATGGATTGTTATACATGGTCATGATACTATTTTACATTTCCAGATAGTGATGAGAAGCCTGCTGTCTGTCTCTAAAGGGTCATCATTGGAAGCAAGAATAATGGCTCGTCAACAGACGGGTGTCTTTCTTACAGAATGTTAATAAGCACTTTGTTTGTTTATATTGTATTATTGTGAGTATGTGGTAGGTTTGTGTGCAGTTTCCCATGCAGGACAGAAGGGAAAGTCAGATTCCTTGGGAACTGAAGTTACAGACAGTTGTAAGAGGCCTGACATAGGTGCTGGGAGCTGAACTAAAATCAGTTGATGCTGTGAACCACTGAGTCATCTCTCTAGCCTAGTTTACTCATAGAAACTTAGGAATTGTTCTCCTCTTCACTGTCCTGAGCACCTATCAACATTTGTTACTACACAGTTGTCGGTTGATAAGTCGTTGTTTAGTCAACTAGAAAATCAGATTTTTACCTCTTACAGGAAGCCTTTCTGACTTACTCAGTAAGACAGACTGCTCCTAACTTTTTCAGTGATTCCTTAACAACAATAATTATATGACTTTAATATCTCAAATGTTAAGGGCTCTTCAGGCTTAAAGTGCTGAGAAGTTTTGCATATGTTCTACAAAGGTACTTGTAGGAACAATGCTTCTTTTATCATTCAGTATCCCATATACAAGAGACTTCCAGAAATTCCTCTCTGTAGTTATACCCAGAATGTGTGTGGTTCTTGGTGTGGGAAGTTCTTCCGTACATATGCTGCTTTTATTGGTTAATGAATAAAGAAGCTGCTCTCAGCCAATGGCTTAACAGAACATAGCCAGGCTGGAGGAGATATATACAGGGAGAGTAGGCAGAGTCAGGGATGCCATGTAGCCGCCAGAGGGCAAAGACTGTGATCTGCCAGCTAGAACCTTGGCAGTAGGCCACGAGCCTCGTTGGTAAAATATAAAATAATGGAAATGGGTTGATACTAGAAGTAAGAGCTATCTAGCAATACACTTAAGTGATTGGACAAGCAGTGATTTAAGTACTATAGTTTCTGAGTGATGGTTTCGGGTCTGGGGAGCCGGGAAGGCACTGGCAGCCTCCTCAGAACAGGTTCTGACACTGGTGCTTTTATCTAAGGAACACTACATTCTATTCCTGGGAACTTTCCAGTTGTATTTGGAATCATCCCTAGAAAGAATGCAAGGTGATACTCTTGGCTCCATTTCAGGGAGCCACCATCAGTTCTCCTCCTATTCCACACCTACGTCTGAGATTGTTATTTAGCGTATTCATATTCACATAACAATATTTTAATATGTTCTTTGCTCTTTGGAAAAGGATGAAGTACGAATGAAATATACTGGCAAAGTATATCTGAGTTGTCACCTTTAGCTCTAGCCTCCTGAGTTTCTCCAATTTGTTTTTCAGCCTTCTGGAGAGAAGAGTGAGTGACACCTTTGAACATTTAACCAAATTCATTTTTCCCCCTTATTTGTTCAAGCATTTGGCTTTACTGACATTCACTTCACATTTTCAGTGACAGACTTCTATTCAATCATCCGGGTTAACCAAATTCTTAGCCACAAAATCATCTCAACCAGAAATACAGAAATGCCCATTGTGGTGCAATTTGCCTAAGTTTGAATAAGGCTTAAGTAGCATGTGGTAGGCATGAAATAGTTCCTGACTGACTGATCCCCAGAGGGGCTGCTGCGAGAACGTGCTTGGTGGCTAAGCCTGGCCGTGCTGCCTGGCTTCTTGGTTCGAGTCGTTTATGTCGTAGTTAAGTGATAACTTAGAGCACTGTTTGCACTCCGAAGGATAACTTGTGTTAAGAGACCAACACAAATGAAGAAACTGAGTTTGGGGAAAGAGAGGACTGCATGCTGAGGCACAAATCCATAGAACAATGATGAGAGATCTGTTAAAAATTCCAAAGAAGCCCAGGAGAGGACCAAGCAGATGCCATAACAGGTTGCCCAGTCTTTTCTGAGATCAGCCCTCAGTTTCCATTTCCTGCGATGGATCAGGAAGTTTCTGAAGGAGCCAAGAACAAAGGACAATCCCAACCCCCCCAACCCCAACAAGGAGGAGGCCTGGGACACGCAGTACCAGGCTTAGCCTGAGCCACAGCTCAATAACAAGGTCCAGGACTTGTCCAAGCCTGTACCCAAATGGAAAACTGTGGCCCTGACCAGCCCCTGACCAGCCCCTGACTAACCCTGGCCAATTAGAACCCAACAATTTGATTGTCACTTGCTTAAGTCAGTCATCGCTAAGATGACTTAACTGCCCTAGAAACTCTCCTTCTGTTGCATGAAAAAGGAGCCTACAAGTCCCTCTTAGGGTCTTTCACCATCTTGTTTCTGTGTATGGCGACACCCCAGCATACTGAAATAATAAAAATGCTCTTGCTGATTGCATACATGGATGGGGGTCTCCGCCAGGATCCTAACAGTCAGAGTTATGGCTCATTAGATAAAAGACACTTGCCACCAATCCTAAAGATCTGAATTCAAACCCAGGAATCCATATGGTTAAATGAGAATCAGCTCCCGCAGGTTGTCATTCCCCCTCCACAATACACACACACACACACACACACACACACACACACACACACACACATCATAATTTTTTAAAAAACAGTCTATTGCATTTTGGCTTCTACAGTTCAAGGACTCTCTGTAGGGCTTCCTGTGTAAGACACTGTCTAGTAAGAAAGATTTTGGGCTTCAGATTTTGGAAGAAAATTTAAAATAAAAAAGATGGCTAAAATGTACTTTCATGCTTTTTTTGTTCCCGGATCAAAAAAAAAAAAACCAGAAAGATATTAGACAAACATGATAGTGTCATCTATTCCAGACAGATTTTCTAGAAATTTGTGACTTTTACAAATCTAAAACAACAAGAAGAAGAAAAAATAGTAACAATTTCCAGTCTCAGGCCATGCTCCCCTAGTCAGCTGTCTATTTTCTTTGCCACCCAGATACTAAAGTGCTTGGCATCCGTGGGATCCTAGTGTTTGGATCTGGAAGGGAAACTCTCCCACCCTGCTTTATCTGTAGGCTGGATAAAGGTTTGGGATTTAGCAATCGTCTTTGCTAGCTCAGCTTGAGAAAAATCACATTCTTTATCAACTCCCCAGATGGTTTAGATCATTAAAAACACAACAAAACAAAACAAAAGCCCTTCAGAGTGTACACTGTGAAGATATTCTCTAATTTCCAAGAAAAATAAATATATGTGGAATTTCTCACAGATTTCTCACACTTTCTCAGTACGCAGCCTGAACCGCCGTGGTGAATGGGAACTTAAAGCAGCCCGTTTTGAAACTGCAAAGCCTTGTGCTGAATACTTAACTCCAGCAACCCCTTTGCAGCTCCAGCTTGTCCATCAGCCCCCAACTCTCAGTCAGAATTTATCTCTTGGGGCTTAAACCGAAATGTGTATGTCTTTATTCAGTGAATTCGGGGCAACTGCCTCTCAATGAGTAACAAAAACAAAAAGGCTGTTTCAAGCCAGGGAGACCTCGAGAAAGCGTCCCACCATCTGCCAAGGATGGAGGACAGGGAGCCTGTGAGCCAACCTTTCTTTGCTGGATAGAAGAAACAGTCCCATCCCCTATGTGTTCAGCACATCCCAGATCAAAATATAATGATCCCAGCAAAGAGATGCAGTAAAATAGCAACAGCCATAGTCAAGGGGCAGGCACGCAGAGGGCCAGGCCACTGCTTAGTGGGCCTCATTGATTATGGTGTGGAAGTTAAACTGGGGGCTGGAGGGAAAAGGGGGTCTTCCTAAGCGGGCATGCACCAGTGGGTAATGGCTGGCATTTTCAGATCTGCATGGCAGGGGAGCTTTTAGCGGTTTACCACTGCCAGCTGATGTCTCTGGCAACATCAGTGCCAAGAAGCCAAAAATGAAGCAGGTGCAGGGACAGAGGAGCTGAGTGTGGGGGACAAGAGGGGGGTTTCAGAACAGAACTTCTGTTGTTAAAAATTGCTTGCCTTCATTAAAACCTAAACAATGGTTCACTTTGACTTCGGTAACATTTTCAGTCCGCTGGAGTCCCGCACACTCTTAAGACAAGCCTCTTACATTTATGCACAGGACTAAGAGACTGTTTTGTTCGTCACTTTCCAAAGCTGTGGATTGTCTGCGAGCCTGCTGAAGTCCTCTGAGAGCGGCTTTCCTTCCAAAGCCAGGAGCATCTGCTTCGGAAAGGGCCCCTTTCCTCCCCTCCCTCCCAGAGTGCCCCCCTCTTGAGAAAGCCCCACTTCTACACCACCAGGGCCTGGGAACAGGGGACTGTTCCTGAACTCCGGCAGGTCTTCACCCAGCATTGGCCTGCTCAGCCAGCTCAGCTCTGAGACAGGGCTTTCGGACGAGAAAACAGAAGGACACGCGGTCGCTTGCAGCTCGCATTTCTCTCCAAAGCTGTGTGTGCCAGCCACATTGTTCCCCAAGCCCAGCACAAGTGACAGCAGGGAAAAGACAATGGATGAGCAAAAGGGAGACGGAATGGAGGTACAGGATCAGGACCAACAGAGGGCAGGAAGCAAGGGTTGCCACCCGCACAATAAAACTCCAGGATAAAGCCCTGAGCCATCTGCCGCCTGTTGCCCTGGCTCTAATGCTCCTGGCGTGAGCTTCAGTGACTCCCTGGCATGCTGCAGTATGCTACCGTCCTATCTCACAGATACAGCACAACACCTGACGGAACAGCCTTCCCGCCCCTACCTAGAGGAGCATAAAGCCTAAGAAGAGGATGCTGGGGGCAATAAGTTCAGTGGAAATATGCACTTTGTGTTTTTGCTTTTTCTATTTCTTTCTTTCTCTTCCTTTCTTTTTAAAAAATCATTTTATTGATTTTTTTTTGTAGATTTAACATCATGCATCCTGATCCCACTCATCTCCCAGTCCCCTCACTTCCATCCTCTGCCCTTGCAACTCTCCCCCCCCCGCAAAAAAAAAAAAACAAGATTAAAAGTAAAAAGAAAAAAATCATAAAGATAATCCCGGCAGGGAAGCTGCTGTGTGGCCCAGTGAGTCACACAGTATGCCCTTTAGTTCATGCATCTTCACTTGCAAGTGGTCATTGAGTCACTGGTCTGCTTAAATGCCTCTGGTTTCTGCTACACTCTCAATAGTGGGCCCTCACTGGAACTCCTTTTGGATATCCTGTTTTTGCCTTGTATTATGGATCCTGTAGCTTTGGATCTGCAGGTCATGTCCACATGCTCCAACAGCTCATAGATGAGGTGGGTGTTGGGGTGCGCTACACCATAGTTGTGATTCTGAGCCTGGGTGGTAGCTGGGTTGGCCAGTCTGCCAACTTTCTCTCATCGTCACCACCCAAGTGAGTTCTCCAGCACTGCTCCTCCGACTGGCTCACACAGTGTAGCAGGCAGCAAGGAGCAGGGCCTGTTCTGCTCTCACACTCTCTGGTGGAGGAGAGAGGGTGTATCTTATCTCCCTTACCCTTGCCGTCCTGTGGCACATGAGGGAATGGGAGGGGCAGCTCTCCTGCTCTCACTCCCACAGGCCTGACTCCTCTCTGCCCCTGCCTACAGGGTCAGCTCTAATGTGTTGCCCAGGCAAGGTGCACTGCTGTATGCTGGATCTGGGTTAGGAGCAGGGCCACATCTTATGTTTTCTAATAGAAACCCATGCAGTGGAAGAAATAGAAAGTGTGCTTGTTTTGTACAATTTTAGAAGACACTGAAATGGCAACGCTCGCCTCCAAGCCAGATGCTCTGCACAAACTACGAAGCATGTGATTTATTACAATGTTGTGGCTAAGAATTTTTAGTATTATTTAACATGGGTGGATTGGTGACTTGTGAGGAGTAGCCCCTGGGAGCTACGTTTCCTTCATCAGTAATAATTGCGGATGACTGACTATCATTTGGTCTGTTTCAAATTACACGGTTGTTCTGCCCTGCCCAGAGTATTATATGTGAATTCTTAGCCTGTAAAGCCCAGCAAAACAGTTGAATACTGAAGATAAATGGACTCAGTTAGATACCAGAAGAGTAAGTTGGGAAACCGAACCATATTCTTAAAGGAAGCAGTGTTTCCTCTAGGTTTGAATGAGGCAGGAGACACTAACCTTGAACGGTAGGTGTCTGCAAGTCCAAGACCTCTGAGACAAGCCTGGGCAGGGTGGGCCAGCAGGACATTGACAGACCTGGGAAAAGGCATTCCAGAAACCAAGGCAGAGATATCTAGTGCTATATAAACCCAGGTCAGGCAGAACTAGAAACAGCAGAGGTTGTAAAGAAAGAAGAGAAGCACCCGCCGTGGGTGGATGCTGCAAATGTTCAGTGTGTGAGGAGTTGAAGTAAAGAAGATCAGATCTAGAAAGGAAACTGGAAAAAAAAAAATGTTCAGTACCTTGAGTGTGAAACTACAGGTATTTTTTTGACAAATACTAGAAGACTATTGTGGATATAGTTATTAAACATTAAAATATAGAGCCAGGTGAGAGATGTATTTATCTGTGGGTATATGACTACATATTTAGAACACAGTTATAAGTTATATTGGTTTAGGACAATGGCAGTAGGTCTCCTCTAGGATACCAGCCTTTCTAGCCATGGTTAGCTGGCTAGGTTTAAGTACCAGCAATGGATCCCCTCCTGCTGAGCCTCATACAATTAGACAGCTCTTGGTTATCCCTAAGACAAAGAGCCACTACTGCCCCATTGAGGATACCTTGTCAGGTCCATCACGAGGTCACTGTTGTGATCCACAGGCTTTACAGCTTGATAGGACTCATGATTGCTTCTCTCCCTTGGCAACTTGTATAGCACCTTCTAATAATGTGAGAGGCTGACCAGAGAGACCGCAGCTTCAGCTCGATTTCTCTAAGGCTGATGCCTAAACCTGTGTTGCTTTCTGAAACAGGGACTTTTTTTGGTAACAGTTGGAGGCTATTACAGAGATTCAGGTCCACAACTGTTTGAAAGACAGGAAATAAGTGGCCACAAAAGTTTCCAATCCCAAATGTACGTCTACAATGTAACCTGTATACCTAAGATTCAAGGAAAATTATGGAATAAAGGGCAGGCTGATTTTAAGAAACAGAGGACACTTGCTTCAAGATAATGTCTTCGAGATGTGACAGGAAAGCTACACCCATGATATCTCAGCAGTAGAGTTGCCTAAATGACACCTGTATATGCAAAACACCAGGTGACATGCCAGTGTGGGTGGGGGAGATTTCACAAGTTCCCACCACTAAATAAAGAACTACAGGCAATATCTGGCTGCAGAGAGAGAACCACCCCATGCCAAGTCTCCTGACAGGTTATCCAATTTCAAGTTATTAGTCCTAAATACATTATTACTTTTTTAGCTGAGCTGAAGCAGGCATGGGCAGCCCATATATGGCAGTTCTGTTGAACTTGTCCGTATTGGATCTCACATTCTAAGTTAATGAGGACAACTGACCAGGTATCTTCCTCAAGAGAGCACCAGATCTCATTACAGGTGGTTGTGAGCCACCATGTGGTTGCTGGGAATTGAACTCAGGACCTTTGTAAGAGCAGACAGTGTTCTTAACTGCCGAGCCCTCACTTCCATACCCATATGTTCCTATGAGAAACACTAAACAAATCACAAACTCAGTAAGTTTAGTGTGCATGTGTGTGTGTGTGTGTATGGGTGTGTGTGGAGAGAGAGAGAGAGAGAGAGAGAGAGAGAGAGAGAGAGAGAGAGGTATAAAATAATAATTAAAGAAGAGGTCACATTTGAGAAGGAGTTGGGGCATTCAGGAAAGTAGGAATGAGGAGAAGGAAGGATGGAAATAATGTAAATACAATGCTAATGCATAAAACTTTCAAAAATTTTAAATTTGAATTAAATTAAAATGAATTAAAAATGAAAGCTAAATAGTATTTTAGGGATTCAGAAGGCTGGAGGTAAATAGAATAAAATGGTTTTACTTTAACATGATGTACACATGTATGAAAATTTCACACTGATCTCATTGTTGTGTATAATTAGTGCTTTATTCATTTTAAACACGAGTGCCTACACACACATGCACATACATATATACACACACAGAATCAGACATGATGGAACATGAGTTTAATTCCCAGCACTTGAGAGGCAGAGCCAGACATCTCTCTCTCAGTCAAAGGCCAGCCTGGTCTAAATAATGAGTTTAAGGCTACTCAGAGATCTCTAGTGGAACTATGAATTTAAAAATTAAGATATATAAACATCTGTTAAGGGAATCCTGACACTGCTCCGCTAGCCAATTAAGAGAAGCAAAGTGATCTTTTATTATCATTTGTCATTTTTTTTGCCCAACACAGGACATTGCTAAGAACATGAAAGCAAGTTAAGATGCAGCCATCTCTATGCAGTCAAAGCATGTGCATCTGCCTCATTGCTTCGTTATCTGGTGGAGAGTGCACACCTTTCCGCAAACCCTTTGGCTTGCTTCCCAAAGGTTGGGGGTTTTCTGAACCCCTCTCTGGCTGTTAAGCTGCCACAGCCACAGCTCAAAGTAATTTTAAGAACTTTCCCAAAAGGTGGGATGGGTGGTGTTTGGTCTTTCCCAGAGTTGTGGCTATTTTTCAGTTTATAAGGGGATTGGTTACAAGTTGTCATAGGGTATGGAGCTGAACAAAAGAGTAGATTCAGGTATCTTGTTCAGAAAAGAAAAATGATAAGATAAGAAGATATATTATTAAATCTACTTTCAAACTAAAAAACCTACTATTTTTAAATAATTTATTTTGGTATGGATCATTGTATATTGATATTTTGTTATACTGTATACACATTTCTACTTCTGCTTACGTTATTCTCGCTTATTGGTACAAATTTAAAGTTATTTTTTATACCATATATCTGTTTCTGCTTCCCTGTGAGATATTTTTGTAAATTGTTACAAATTTGAGTTTATTGTCCTTATACATTACATCCATTTCTATTTTTGCTTAAAGTATTACATATACAGCTCATACCTATACAGCTTGATTATTTATGCAATGTGAAGTTATAGTCCTTAAAAACTATATAGGATAATAAAGAAATACAGGTTAATAGTCACCCATAATTATCAAACATATAGTCATGTTAGTTAGGTTTTCTAGGTATACAGAGATATACTCCAAACAGATAGGTAATCTTTGAACACTTCAAAGTTCTACAGAAAATGGCATTTAAAATGTTTTATTAACAGAATTTTCTTGACATGAGTCATGTTTGCTCCTGATGGCACTGATCTGCTTCTAAAGAGGATGATGGCCATTGAAGACACTCATAGGGAGTCTGCTTTCTTCATGGCACAAGCTAGCCTTTTGGAAAACAAACAAACAAACAAACAAAACCTACCCTTACCTCAACTACTGACAGTATGCTGTCCAAACTGTACAAGCAGAACACACAAAAAAGTGACTGCTGAACTTTGCCGAGGCAGGGCTGGACAGTCCTCCAAAATTTCCTGCTTCTGAAAAATGTCTGTCAGATATGCTATGCCTGTAGGCCAAAGATTGATGCCCTAGTATTGCAGAGATACTTTGGGTGACTGTCCAGACAGCCAGCTGTTTCTGTCAGTTCTCACATTTTTTGGAAGTTCTTTGTTTGCCCTTCTTGTTTACTTGGGTAATATTATTTTCCTTCTGAGGTCTTTTTTGGAGTTGAAATCTAGACAGTTACAAGTTCTCCTGAATTTTGGCAAAAGGCATATTACGTACAATAACATTTTGCACTCTTCAGGAGAGGACAGCTATTGAAGTATTCTCTATAATGACAACTGTGTTTAGTCTGAACATTTAGAATGCATTTCTTATTTAATAATTGTTCTTATTTATGTAGTTCCATTTTTGTTAAGGTTATTACCTTTCCTTACTATCTGACACAAGACAATGTTTCTTATTGAAAATCATTTATAAAATAGTATATATCAATGATTTTAATTTTAATTTGTTATAGGAGGCTACTTGTTTGTTCCCAGCTGCTCAGCCCCAAAATAACCACACTAAAACTGTGCCATTTACAATACTATTTGACCAATAGATTAAGCACATTTCTGGCTAACTCTTATATTCTGAACTAATCCATTTCCTTTAATCTGTGTATCTCCATGGGGTTGTGGTTTACCAGCAAAGTTCCAGCATATCTGCCTCTGGAGGTGGCTCCATGGCTTCTCCAATGTTCATGCCTTTCCAAAGACCACATGTTTGCCTCCAAAACACTCAGTGTTGGTGGTGCTGATAAAAAAAACTGGAAAACATTAGTGTTTGGTCTAGTATTTGCCATGGACAAGATTCCAGGACCAGTATGCTTCAGAATGAAGTTCTCATCCTCAAATTTTTCTCCATAGATGAATCTGCCACCAATTTCAATATGGTGTGTGAAGTTACCACCCTGGCACATGAATCTTGGAATAATCCTGCAAAAGAGGAACCCTTATATCCAAATCCTTTCTCTCTAGTGCTGAAAGAATGAAAGTGTTCTGTCTTTGGAACTTTGTCTGCAAATAGCTCAAAGGTGATGCAGCCCAAGAGTTTGCCATAGGACAAGATGTCAAAGAACACAGTGGGGTTGACCATGGTTGCGGCAAGAGGCAACAGGGGACAGCAGTGTAAACAAATTGGCATGCCAATATTGTCAACTAAAATCCACTTAAAACCTGAGAGAGTTTGGGAAGGAATTCTAGGGGAAAAAAAGAAAAACAATGTGGTTAAGCCATGGCTTTTTTAAGAGAGGTTTTCCTGATTCAGCAGTAGCAGAAAAAAAGTCACACAGTTTTGAAACAGTAGATTTATGGGCTATGCTGATAGCATGAACTCTAGCTTTTTCAGCAGGCCGAGTATTTTACTCATGTTTTTGGGCAGTGTGATGGAAGTTATTTGGTGGTAGCCTGGGACAACTGGTTATCAGAGTTGAGGTGGTGAGGACTGCTCTCACCCAGCAGTCTCAAAGGCAGTGAACAGACTTCCACCATGTTGGACTGAGCAGATCAAGTAGGCAGGGCCATATTTGCCCTAGCAATACCCCCTCTTAGGTTTTTAAGAAGAGCTTAGCATTTAAAGAAGCTGTCCTGGTCATAAAAGGATTACAGATGCTCAATAAAGAAAATTTCAGATGGGCCACAGTGTGGGATAAATGTACATAGGCTTGGAAGAGAGAAGAAAAAGAACACAGAGAATTATAAAAAGAAATAAATTGTTTTAAGAAATAAACAAAGTATTTAAAGAGACAGAGTAAACGTATAGAAAAAGTAATAGAGTAAGAAAAATAAGACACATAAAGATGGAAAATACAGAGAATTATGTATGCTATTATGTTTTCTTTGAATTATCTTTTGACTGTGATTGAACTAGGTACAGAGAGATATTTCATTGTGCATATTGCTAAACTAAACCAACATATATACTCTAAAAGTATCTTGACTTCAAAACTTGGATCTAAGGATATGTTTCTTTGGAAAAGAGGTTCATCTTTTGTTTCCATAGAGAATGAGAACCTGGGGAATCCTTCTAGACTAATGTGGTTTGATGAGTCAAGATCCCCTGAAATGTCTCCTTGAACACCCCTCAAAAATTATTTTGCCCAACAAAAAACAGGAAGCGGTTTGGAGAGAATTATGCCCAAATTCCCTAAATGATTGTTTGTAATTGTTTGTTTACATTTAAAGGGGAATATGCTATAGAGAAGAATACTTTGCATTGGTATATGTATTGGTCTATTGATACAAATTTAAGGTCAATTTTACTATATGTATATTCCTGCTCTTGATTACACTATTGTATTTGTGCAGCTCATTTAAAAATGTATTATTAAGAAGTATAGGTTAATAGATAATCATCTATAATAGTCAAGCTTGTAGTCCTGTTAGTTAGGTTTTCTAGATATATAGGATATATTTCAGTTAGATAGCTAATCTTCAAATCTTTCAGAGACCTTCAAAATATGGCATTTAAAATATTTTAAGAACTTAGGACTTTTCAAGACAAGAGACACATCAGATCCTGGCAGCACCAATTGCTTCAAGAGTAAGATGGACATCAAAGAGGCTTCTTATGATATTGGTTAACTATTTAGGTAAGAAATTGCTCTTGCCTGGACTGCTTGTTGTTATGCTGTGTGAACTGGACATTCAGGACCTACAGAGAAATGACTGATGAACTTGCCTTAAGGTGAAATAATCCTTCTGGGTTCCTGCTACACAAAAGAGTCTGCCAGACATTTTGCAAGATACAGAAGAAAGCAACTGATGGGCTTTGCCATTATAAGGCAGAACAGATCTTTGAATTTTCTGCTTCGTGGAAAAGCCAAAGTCTGCTGGATACTATGGGCCTGTAGGCTGAAGATTGGATGCCCCAATGATACAGAAGAACTTTGAGTGACTGTCCAGGTAGTAAGATGTCTCTGTCAATTCTAGAGTTTTTGAAGTTGCTTACAAAGCACTTTCTTTTTAGTTATGTAATATATCTTTCTGGACTCGTTGATGGAGTTGAAGAATAGATAGTAATAATATAGTTTTCTTTAGTTATGATAAAAGATAAAGTAGATATAAATATTGTAACTGAAATTCTGGCTTGATACTTGTTTTGATATATGTAATTTTACTATATTAAAGTTAAAGCCTTCCTTTTTATTTAAATAGAAAAGGGGAAATGGTGTGAGAGGCTTTTCTGTCTATGTGTTGCTTTTATTGGTTAATGAATAAAGAAGCTGTTTTGGACTAAGAGCAGAGCAGGGCAAAACATAGGTAGGTGGGGAAAACTAAACTGAATGCTGAGAGAAAGAAAGTGGGGTCACTGAGAAGCCATGTAGTCCTGCTGGAGATAGATGCCAGAGCTTTACCTAGTAAACCACAGCCTTGTGGCAATACACAGATTAATAGAAATGGGTTAAATTAAGATGTAAGAATTAGCTAATAAGAAGCTAGAACTAATAGGCCAAGAAATGATTTAATTAATAGTTTCTGTGTGGTTATTTCAGGACTGAGCAGCCAGGACCAGCAAGCAGCCTTCTACAACAAATGTAGCTACTAGTCTAAAATTCTCACAACAGCTATTTCAGAGTTCCAAAATTAATGACTTTTTTCTTCATTTTTCCAGTTACTTTTTTCAAAACATCCCAAATGAAGTTCATATATTATTAACTCTTATTTGCAGAGCAATCTATGTATAAACATGCACAAATCAATACATAGCTCATAATTTTAGGACACCTAAACACCCAAATCCAGTTGGGTCTAGAGATCACACATATCAAGAAATGACATCACTTGCTTCAGCATGCCATGGCTTCCCTTTGAAGTCCCCAGTCTACTTTGAGGATACCACTTGATCCAAATTTATAGACCTATCAACCAAGTTGCCCTCTATGTACTTTAAAAGAAGTAGTCACGCTGCATATAATATTTTGATTCAGGTTTCTTTTACTCGGCATTGAAAAACCTTTTTTTAAAGAAAGGTCTGTCAGGAAGACATTACTGCAAGTCAGTTGGTAGTATCAGGATTTTCCTTGGATGACTCTAGGGTCTATTCCAACCTATCTGCCCATCATCATGGTCTGTGCCATGAATCCAGTAGTGGTCCTTAAATTGTCAAGATCATGATATCAATTCTTACAAGTTACTGTTTTTGAAACATAGTTTTAAACATGTGATTCATGTTTAAACTATTCTGTCTTGTTCACTTTTAATTAACAACCCTTAGATGGCCTCTAGGTGGAGGTCACACTATGACTTAAAGGCAACATTTCCACATTGTACAGACATGAGGAAGTGATATGAGTCAAAACTTTCCTCATCAAGATATCTGCTAGAGAAGTCCAACTCAAATCGTCCTCTAATATATCTAATTCCTTCATTGTCCATGATTGAATTCTTCATTAGAACAGAACATTATAAATATCAAATGTCTATGACTGCCTTTCTTTGACCTTCTCTGCCTAGCCCAGTGTTCAACACTTAAAACTATATTTTTATTGCTAAGCATAAATATCTTGATATTTAGTTTGATATTTTAGAGGATCACACTTTATAAATTGTTTTCTCAGAATAAATAAATTAAGCAGATTAGTCTTCTCTGTAATATTGACCATTATCATGGCATTGGATTCTGATTCTCATGGTATGGAGAGAAATGGATCTAGTAATAGACATGGAAAGACATGAAAACAGAAACATTGACAAGATGAATTACAAGTGGTGAGATAGCCTGGTCATTTGATTACTCCTACTCATTATTTGGACATCATTTCTCGCAAATAACACCAATGAGGTACACAAAAACTGTGAAGTCAGTTAACATAATGCTTAAAGAAAATTGAAAATAAGTTAAATTTAAAGTACAAAGTCAGGCATTGATTCTCTTTTGGAGCATTAACAAAACATTTTCAAAAGAGAATTCAATAAACCTATATTGGTCTATGGTAAGAGACCAATAAGAATAAAAAGTCATCAGTTGTCTTCAAGTTTTACTGAATGACTTTGTTTAAACTGTTACTACCTATTTCATAGACACAGCAGAAAAATATACCAATCTCTGTTTTAATTTACTTGATTAAACATTGTGTTTTATTAAATTGTGGCATCATTAAATTACTTTCCCATAAACTAGTTCTCAGTAACAAACAAGTGTACAGATAAAATAGTGTTTTTTATGCCTTGAAGATTTAGTCTTCCAGCTTTCAAATATACTTAAAAAAATAATTTTAAATGTACAAACTATTTTTTCTTCTGAGTGTTGAGAATGTTTCTAAATAGTGGCATTCAAGTAATTTATCTTCTGGAACTTTCTGATGACATCATTGTGAGCTCATTTATTTTTATACACCTGCTCTTTGATTGCAGAAGGATGTACTACTTTGGACCATCCTGCTTCCATGTCTCATCCGAAGGGATTATAGGCGTGCACCACCATGCCATGCTTAGTTTTATTGTTGTCTTTACCATCTCCACCAGCTAAGTCTTCTTATCTACTCTGAGAGAATTCCCACGCATAAGGATATTTAGCTGGGCTACCCTCCCTGAACCCAGGAACACCTGCAAGCTAAGACAGCATACTTAATTCGAAATCAAAAATTTTCTGAGAAACTTCAAAAGTCTGGTAAGTGAGAATGAGGTCAGAAACAACTGGAAAGAGAATGCGAGAAGGAAAGCTGAGCTTCAGCGAGCCTTCCAGGCACTTGTGCTCTGCCAGGCTATATATACTTAATCCTCTTGACAATTTTACTTACTGTTATTTATTATTCTAATACTTGGATTGTGGAACTGACTTACAGAGACATTATGTAAGTTTCCCTCAAAATCATATGAGTTACAAACTTAGGCATGTGTGGCGGCTTAAACTCAAGCTATTCCATTTGTGTCATTGCACACACTTGCGACGTCCAGTGCTTTCCCAGAAGACTCTGTACTCTCCACCCTTACTTAGTATTTTCTACTGGGTTGAAAGCTGTTTCAGAGCTGTTGGTGGATTTGAAATACTTGGTTCACATCCAATAGAAAAAAAAAAAGTTATGATCACAGGTCTACAATGCATCTGTATGTATTTTGTTTTAAATATGTTTATATGGTGCTTCCCATCACTATGCCATGCATTTTAAAGAGCACATGTCCTTTGTTGGTGAATATGATTTCATTTGGGTTTATACATCATTTTCTATTTGTGTGATGTGTTTACATTCTATTAAACATTTTGCTGATTATTGGTTTGTAAGGATCACAGGAAATCATAGCTTTAGTAGTGGCCTTCTTGAAATGAATCTTTAATGAACTGCTGGGGTTGAGCCCCATGTCCTCTCTACTCCTGTGTCCTGAAATAGTCTCGGTCTGTTTTTTACTTGTAACCTGTTGGTGAGACAGGCAAAGGCTCACATGAAATTAGCAAATACAAATGAAGTATTCAGTTTAAGAATCAGCTGGCATCCATTATAGTATCCATGTCACACATCTTGTGTGTGATGCAACAACAGCTTGTTCTCGCAGCATCTCTGCGAGGTTAGTCCTGCTGTGACCACCAGTGAACAGTGACCAACTGAGGACACAGGAGGTTGAATAACAATGGTTTGTCATACTATTAAGGATCAAAACCAGACTTAGTGTGTGCTAAGTATGTGTAATATTCCCAGGCCCAAGAATTTTGATTTAATTTCCTACTTTTTAAACTCAACAAACTGGCTTTTCAACCCCTTAACATATTCACAACATGCTGCCTCTTTTTAAGATAATTAGGTTACTCATATGTTCATAAAGGTCCCCGTGCTGATTGGAAGGAACAAATAGATGTGGCTTAGAAAACGCAGGTAAATACATACATATATACACACATACATACATATACACACATACATACATGCATGCACACATACATACATACATATAATGTAACTGCCAGCTTTTGACCTGCCATTAGGATTCAAAGCTTTTCATGTTCACGGGTGATTGCCAACTTGATGGAATTGAGAATTAACTGAAAGGTTCACCTCTGAGCCCGTCTGTGAGATCATTTCCCAACCTGTTTAACTGAGGAAGGAAGACCCGCCCTAAATGATGGTCATATTATTCCCCAGGCATGGCTTCTAGACGGAGTAAAAGAAGAGAGATAAGCACTACCATCGTCTCTCCATGTTGTGACTGGACACTGTGTGAGCAGCTGCCTCATGCTTGAGACACCTTATGCTGACGTACTTCTCCTGCTACGATGGATTACACCCTTAAACTTTAGCCAACACTAAGCCCCTTTTTCCAAGTAAGTTTAACATGTATGTGTTCAGAACATAAGAAAAATGACTATGATGCCTAGCTGTTCAAACGGGGCCATCACCAACCTGGTGCTTCAAACAGGGGGCTTCACATTCAGCTTTTCCCACTGGAGCCCTCTGTGATAACTGTTCCCGGCTGAAGTTTGTGCCACTTCCTGTCCATGAGACAAGATGGTCTCACTCTTTTCAGGATTCTGTAATTACAATGCAAGGAATTGTGTAACAAAAATCATAAGAATGTGTTTTTTTAGTTTGGGATCTGGAAAGTCTAATGTCCAGTCCAAGTGCTGACAGATTCAGTTCCACGTCTGATCAGAATACACATCCTGGTTCAAAGACAGCACTTCTTGCTGTCTTCCGATGGTTAATGGAGGGGAACACGTGCCATTCCAAGGATATTAGTCTTATTCCTGAAGACTCTGTCTTCATGACCTAATCATCTCCCAAAGGTTCCACTTAATAGCATCCCCCTGGACACTACAATTTCAACATGAGTTTCAGAAACACACAAGCAAGTAGCATGGCCCAACTGAGACAGGGAAGAGTCATCATGTTTGTTTTTCAAGGAAGGGCTGAGGGTGCTTTCCCCACCTTCTAGATATTATGTCTTCCCCTCACACGTAGTCTCTCAAGGACATCTGCTTTTCAGATTTAAGTCTCTCTAGAAAGAGAGTATTCCCTCATAACTGAAATATTAAATTTAATGCAAGTATGGTTTAGCAAGGGAGGGAAAGAAATTCTTTCCTCCCCACTCTATTCCCTTGCTCACTGTTAAGCTAACATTGCAGAATTTGGTATGGACTAGACACAAAGTGACAAGAGCTAAAATCAGTCCACAAAGCCACAGTGTCTAGAGAGGTGGGTGCTCACAAAAGGATGTCGGGTAAAAGAAGGGTTGTGCTAATAATTGTTTGTATCTCTCTGTCATGCACCATCTGTATTTAGAATCTGGATTAGATCACAAATTCTCCACTAGGATGTTTCAGGGAAGATTCATGAGTTCCCATCTTCACAGTACCTCTTGTAGGAATTACCTACCAGTGCTAAAAGTGTCTATGCAACAGCCCCAAATGCAGATCAGATACCAATGCTTTTGACTCTCAAACAAGAGACTGATGACCTTATACATCTGGAGTATAAATGGCATATGCATATATAAAATTATTATCAAATTACCAACTTTAGAAATATTATGGCAGAACTGGTTGTCAACCTGTAGAAGAATGAAAATAGACCCATATCTATTGCCATGTACAAAACTCAAGTCCAAATGGATTAAAGACCTCAATATCAGGCTGAACACACTGAACCTGATAGAAAAGAAAGTGGGAAGTACTCTACAACATATGGGCACAGGAGATCACTTCCTACGTATATCCCCAGCAGCACAGACATTAAGGGCAACATTGAATAAATGGGACCTACTAAAACTGAGAAGCTTCTGTAAAGCAAAGGACACTGTCACTAAGACAAAAAGGCAACCCACTGACTAGGAGAAGATCTTCACCAACCCCGCAACAGACAAAGGTCTGATCTCCAAAATATATAAAGAACTCAAGAAACTAGACTTTAAAATGCTAATTAACCCAATTAAAAATTGGGGCACTGAACTGAACAGACAATTCTCAGCAGAGGAAGTTCAAATGGCCAAAAGACACTTAAGGTCATGCTCAACCTCCTTAGCAATCTGGGAAATGCAAATCAAAATAACTTTGAGATATCATCTTACACCTGTCAGATTGGCTAAAATCAAAAACTCCAATGATAGCCTTTGCTGGAGAGGCTGTGGAGGAAGGGGTACCCTCATCCATTGCTGGTGGGAATGCAATCTTGTGCAACCACTTTGGAAATCAGTGTTTCGGTTTCTCAGGAAATTCGGGATCAACCTACCCCTGGACCCAGCAATACCACTCCTGGGAATATACCCAAGAGATGCCCTATCGTATGACAAGAGCATTTGTTCAACCATGTTCATAGCAGTATTATTTGTAATAGCCAGAACCTGGATACAACCCAGATGCCCCTCAATGGAAGAATGGATGAAGAAAGTGTGGAATATCTACACATTAGAGTACTACGCTGCAGTAAAAAACAATGACTTCTCGAATTTTGCATGCAAATGGATGGAAATAGAAAACACTATCCTTAGAGAGGTATCCCAGACCCAAAAAGATGAACATGGGATGTACTCACTCATAATTGGTTTCTAGCCATAAATAAAGGACATTGAGCATATAATTTGTGATCCTAGAGAAGCTAAATAAGAAGGTGAACCCAAAGAAAAACATATAGTCATCTGTCTGGATATGGGAAGTAGACAAGATTGCCGGGCAAAAAATGGGAACTTGGGGGTGAGGTGGCATGGGGCTTAGGGGAATTGGGGTGAGAAACGTGAGAAGGGGAGGATTTGGGGAGCTTGGGAAAATGGGATGTTTGGGATAAAGGAAGGGTGGACAAGGGAGCAGAGAAATATATATCTTAATTAAGGGAGCCACCTTATGGTTGGCAAGAGACTTGACTCTGTAGGGGCTCACAGGTGTCCAGGGAGATGTCCCCAGATAGTACCTTGGGCAACTGAGGAGAGGGAACTTGAAATGACCCTATCCTATACTGATGAATATCTTGCATTTCACCTTAGAACCTGCATCTAGCGATGCATCGAGATAGAGACAGAGACCCAAATAGGAGCACCGGACTGAGCTCTTAAGATCCAAATCAGGAGCAGAAGGAGGGAGAACATGAGCAAGGAAGTCAGGTCCACGAGGGGTGCACTCACCCACTGTGACAGTGGAACTGATCTATTGGGAGCTCACCCAGGCCAGCAGGACTGGGACTAAACAAGCATGGGATGAAACCTAACTTTCTGAACATGGCAGACAATGAAGGCTGATGAGAAGCCAAGGACAATGGCACTAGGTTTCGATCATAATACATGAACTGGCTTTGTGGGAGCCTAGCCTGTTTGGATGCTCACCCTCCTGGACCTGGATAGAAGTGGGAGGACTTTGGACTTCCAGCAGGGCAGGGAATCTGGACTGCTCTTCATACTCGAGAGGGAGGGGGAATGGAGTGGGGGGGAGGGGGAGAGGGAGAGGGAGAGGGGGGAGAGGGGGCAATGTGTGGGAGGAAGGGAAGGGAAATGGGAAATGGGGAGGAGGCGGAATTTTTTTTTCAACAACTAAAAAAAAATAAACAAAAAAAATAGAAAAGAAAAAAAAGAAATATTATAGAAGAGAAATGAAATTTCAAACAAGATTTGGGAAAGTCAAAGATCCTGGATACTTTCTACTTTCCCCCAGGATGGACGGAGTACTGCTATTTCTTATGGACTGTGCAGTTATGCTTCCCAGATCTCAATCAAGGCCAGAAAGTGTCTGTATTGAGCCCATTGGCAATCCTTCAGACTGGTTCACAGTAGAGCCCTTTCAGCCTGCCACCAACATTTAGATGCCAAGCAGCCTTTAATTAGCTACTTATTCTAATGACTCTAAATAGAAACTTATCTGTTCATGTGTCCTCCTCCATCCATGGACTAAGTGTCTTTTACCACAGAGCTAGAGAGACCTCTGTAAGCTTGTATATGATTTCTGTGGCTATAAGAGAAAAAGAAATGAAAATGTAAGGAGCCACAGGCTAGCTGAGGCACAACCCCATCTTCAGTGTCTCATTTATACTGAAACAGTTCTCTCAACCATCTAAAGCCGACTCTGCCCCTTACAATTTGAATTAGGTCAACTTTCCTTTTCTCTCTCTCTCTTTTTTTAAACAGCTCTGAAACACATTCAAAGCCAAATTGAACAAGGCAGAGCAGGTTCTTTTTTTTTTTTTAAACTCAGTTACACAGTGTCCTTTTACAACCACAGATTTCTGCCTAATGTGTATGAAAATTAGAAGTTCTAAGGAGACCGGAAGGAAGTGGGAAAGGGGGGAGTGAACTAATAAGCAGAAGTGGCCACCTGCCAGTTACCAGGGCACAGCTCCTCCCCTAGGCTGTGCTAACCAGAGGGAGAAGGGAGCACAGTGTGTCACCCCTTGGGAGCAAACTGCTGGAAAATAATGCACTCCATTGTTGAGAACACTAATGTGACCTGCGATGATGTATATCTCATGGCACTTAAAGGGTTATTTAAAGCCACTAAGATCATGAGGTGTATAGGAGGAGTAGGATTAACTCCTTAAAGAATGTAAATTTTAATTTGAATAACAAGCTTCTGTTATTTGTGCATTTGCTCAAGATTTAGTCATTGAAGAGAAACAGTAGTAGCTCAGAGAAAATAACTTTCAAAACCATTGATTTAGAAGATTTATTAAGTGACAGTGAGGGACTTACGGGCTTAGCTTTTAAAGTTTTTCAATTTTTTAATAGAAAATGTTTTTCATACAATATATTCTGATTACTTTCTCCTCCCCACTCCTACCAAATCCTCCCCTCCCTTTCCTGGAAAACAAACAGGAAAAAGAAACAAAGTTAAGAAAGAACAACAGAAAAAGAAAGAGCACAAGAAACACATTCACAGAGAAACATACATATACAAAAAAAACCCCACAAAATCATAAACCACAATACACAAGCAAAAAATAAGCTATTTAAAAAAAATGCCCAGACAATATATCAACCGCTTCATGTTCAGCAGTAGCTGATTCATATATAATGAACTCCACAGTGTTTTGTTTTTGTTGTTGTTGGATATGGGGTTTTGCTGTTGTTTGTTTTCTTATTTATCTTTTCCATTTTGAACGTCTTTTTATTTTGTTTTCTTGGTTTTGGAGGATTTTGTTGTTGTAGTGGGTTTTTGTTTGTTTCTTGAGAAAGAACTTAAACTCAGCTGGGTAGGGAGAAGGAGAGGATCTGGAAGGACTTAATGTGTAACACCCGATTCTGTGTTACCCTCTTGGGCCTGGAGATTGAAAGAATATACAAGAGACCTTGGTCATTCTAAAGGAGATCAATGGAATGCCATTTATTCAACCTTGGGGAAATCCTTTTGTACCTAGCCACTGCACAAGGAATTCCCCCCAGGCAGGTGGGAAATTGCCACACCCAAGATGGAATAAACAATGCCTACAGCTAATCACCAGGTGGGGCAGAGAGAGCACAGGAACAAACAGAATGTTTTAGCTGGCTGACCAGAAACTGTCCTCAAGATGAATTCCAGGAGCTGGGGTAGACCCAGGCCCTACATTAATGGAGGGGAAATTATGACCAAAATATACTTAAATATGTAGCCCATAAGTTCATATGTTTGAATGCTTAGTCATCAGGGAGTGGTGCTGTGGAAGTTTGAATGTAATTGACCCTCATAATCTCATATCTAGTGGCTCTCTTAGGAAGTGTGGCTTTGTTGGAGTGGGTATGGCCTTGTTGGAGAAAGTGTGGCACCATGGGGGTGGGCTTTGAGGCTTTTTATGCTCAGGATACTACCCAGTATCTCAGTAGACTCCCTGTGGCCCACAAGTCAAGATGTAGGCAGTATCATATCTGCCTGCACTCCACATGCTTCCCATCATAATGATAACGAACTGAACCTTTGAAGCGCTAAGGTAGCCACTACTATGAAATGTTTCCTTTATAAGAGTAGCCGTGGTCATGGATTCTCTTCACGGAAATAAAAACCTTAATTAAGACAGGCATTATTTAAAAGGATTAGGAGCTCTCTCTCCTTCTGCTCCTGATTTGGACCTTGAGATTTCAGTCCTGTGCTCCAATGTGGGTTTCTGTCTCTGTCTCCTTTCATCGCTAGGCAGTTTGGATGCTCAACTTACTAGACCTGGATGGAGGTGGGGGTTCCTTGGACTTTCCACAGGACAGGGAACCCTGATTGCTTTTCGGGCTGAGGGGGGGGGGGGGACTTAATTGGGGGAGGGGGAGGGAATTGGGAGGCGGTGGCGGGAAGAGATAGAAACCTTTAATAAATAAATTTAAAAAAAAGGATTAGGAGGTGTGATCTTTTTTAAAAAAAAAACATAAATTTTTATTATTTGAGAAAAGGATAAAAATTATCTTGGTTATATTTACCTTATTGCATCTCTTAATTCCTCCAAAGATCCATTCTCTACCTCCCGAATCCCTCTCAACTTTGTGTGATCTTTTTTTTTTTTTTTGAGAAAAGGAAGAAAAAAAAAAAACAAGTTTCCACCTCCTCCCAGCCTCCCATTTCCCTCCCCCTCCTCCCACCCTTCTCCCCCTCCTCCCATTCTTCTCCCCCTCCTCCTACTCCTCTCCCCCTCCCTGTCCAGTCCAAAGAGCAGTCAGGGTTCCCTGCCCTGTGGTAAGTCCTAGGTCCTTCCCCCTCTGTCCATATCTAGGAAGGTGAACATCCAAACTGGCTAGGCTCCCACAAAGCCAGCACATTGCATATGATCAAAACCCCGTGCCATTGTTCTTGGCTTGTCATCAGCCCTCATTGTTCACCATGTTCAGAGAGTCCAGTTTTAACCCATGCTTTTTCAGTCACAGTCCAGCTGGCCTTGGTGAGCTCCCAGTAGATCAGCTCCACTGTCTCAATGGGTGGGTGCACCCCTCGTGGTCCTGACTTCTTTGCTCGTGTTCTCCCTCCTTCTGCTCCTCATTGGGACCTTGGGAGCTCAGTCCAGTGCTCCAGTGTGGGCCTCTGTCTCTATCTCCATCCATCACAAAGGATATGGAAGCAGAGAGGGAAATCAGAGAAGCTTCACCTTTCACGATAGCCACAAACAGCATAAAATATCTTGGGGTAACTCTAACCAAAGAAGTGAAAGATCTATTTGACAAGAACTTTAAGGCATTGAAGAAAGAAATTGAGGAGTATACCATAAAATGGAAGGACCTCCCTTGCTCTTGGATTGGGAGGATCAACATAGTAAAAATGGCAATTCTACCAAAGGCAATTTATAGATTCAATGCAATCCCCATCAAGGTCCCATCAAAATTCTTCACAGATCTTGAGAGGACAATAATCAACTTTATATGGAAAAACAAAAAACCCAGGATAGCCAAAACAATCCTATACAATAAAGGATTGTCTGGAGGCATTACCATCCCTGACTTCAAACTCTATTACAGAGCTACAGTGATGAAAACAGTGTGGTACTGGCATAAAAACAGAGAAGTCGACCAATGGAATTGTATAGAAGACCCGAATTTTAACCCACAAACCTATGAACACCTGATTTTTGATAAAGGAGCCAAAAGTATACAATGGAAGAAAGAAAGCATCTTCAACAAATGGTGCTGGCATAACTGGATGTCAACCTGTAGAAGAATGAAAATAGACCCATATCTATCACCATGCACAAAACTCAAATCCAAATGGATTAAAGACCTCACTATCAGTCAGAACACATTGAACCTAATAGAAGAGAAAGTGGGAAGGACCCTACAACAGATGGGCACAGGAGATCGCTTCCTATGTGTATCCCCAACAGCACAGACATTAAGGGCAACATTGAATAAATGGGACCTACTAAAACTGAGAAGCTTCTGTAAAGCAAAGGACACTGTCACCAAGACAAAAAGGCAACCTACTGACTGGGAGAAGATCTTCATCAACCCCGCAACAGACAAAGGTCTGATCTCCAAAATATATAGAGAACTCAGGAAACTAGACTTTAAAATGATAATTAACCCAATTAAAAAATAGGGCACTGAACTGAACAGACAATTCTCAGCAGAGGAAGTTCAAATGGCCAAAAGACACTTAAGGTCATGCTCAACCTCCTTAGCAATCTGGGAAATGCAAATCAAAATAACTTTGAGATATCATCTTACACCTGTCAGAATGGCTAAAATCAAAAACTCCAATGATAGCCTTTGCTGGAGAGGCTGTGGAGGAAGGGGTACCCTCATCCATTGCTGGTGGGAATGCAATCTTGTGTAACCACTTTGGAAATCAGTGTTTCGGTTTCTCAGGAAATTCGGGATCAACCTACCCCTGGACCCAGCAATACCACTCCTGGGAATATACCCAAGAGATGCCCTATCGTATGACAAGAGCATTTGTTCAACCATGTTCATAGCAGTATTACTTGTAATAGCCAGAACCTGGATACAACCCAGATGCCCCTCAATGGAAGAATGGATGAAGAAAGTGTGGAATATCTACACATTAGAGTACTACGCTGCAGTAAAAAACAATGACTTCTCGAATTTTGCATGCAAATGGATGGAAATAGAAAACACTATCCTGAGTGAGGTATCCCAGACCCAAAAAGATGAACATGGGATGTACTCACTCATAATTGGTTTCTAGCCATAAATAAGGGTCACGGAGTCTACAATTGGTGATCCTAAAGAAGCTAAGTAAGAAGTTGAACTAAAGGAAAAACATATAGTTATCCTCTTGGCTATGGGAAGTAGACAAAATTGCCGGGGAGAAAATTGGGATCTTGGGTGTGGGGTGGGATGGGGGTAAGGGGAGATGGGGAGAGAAAAGGGAGAAGGGGAGGATGGGGGAACTTGGGGAAAAAGGAAGAATGGGATAAAGGAAGGCAGGATAGGGTAGCACGGAAGCACAATTCTTAGTTAAGGGAGCCACCTTAGGGTTGGCAAGAGACTTGAACCTAGAGTGGCTCCCAGGAGCCCAAGCCGAGGTCCCCAGTTAGTTCCTTGGGCAGCTGAGGATAGGGAACAGGAAATGACGCTAGCCTATAGCAATACTGACGAATATCTTGCATATCATCATAGGAGGTGTGATCTTGTTGGAGGAAGTGCCTGCCTGGGGGTGAGCTTGGAGATATCAAAAGCCAATACCAAACCCTTTCTCTCTCTCTCTCTCTCAAAAACTAATACCAACCCATTCTATCTCTCTCTCTCTCTCTCTCTCTCTCTCTCTCTCTCTCTCTTTCTCTCTCTCTCTCTCTCTCTCTCTCTCTCTCTCTCTCTCTGCCTGCAGATCTGGATGCAGCTTTCAGCTACTGCTCCAGTGCCTGCTTGCATGCCTCCATGCTTCCTGCAATGATGGTAACAGATTAAACCTCTGAAACTGTAAGCAAGCCCACAGTTGAATGTCTTCTTTCATTTAAAAATGCCCAAATAAAGCAATGTGAGAGAAAAAAATTATATACAAAAATATTCCAGTTTATTTTGTGTTGGCCATCTACCTCTGGACATGGGGTCTACTGTTACATGTAATTTATATAACCAGCAAGATCCCATTGAAGAAAATAATTTTTCCTATGCAAGGGATTGTCAGTTGGAGATAGTTTCTTAGTTAAGGAAAGGGGTTGTGTTTCTTATTTCAGCTCTGGGACGCCATTTGGCTTGGATCTGTGCTGAACCTGTGCCTAATTTCCATATTTCTTCTATATTCATATGGTTGTAAGCCCTGTTATGTCTAGAAGGCTTTGTTTCTTTGGTGTCCTTCACCGCTCTGAATCTTACATTATTTCTACATCTTCTTCCACGAGGTTCCGAGTCCTGGGGGGGGGGGGGGGCAAGATTTGTTAGAGACATCCCATTTAAGAATGTGTTCCAAAGTCTCTCATTTTCTACAAATTGTGCAGTTTTGGGTTCTGTATTCATTTCCATCCACTAGAGGATGCTTCTCTGATGATGACTGATCAAGATACTGATCTATAGGTATAGTTAATGTTTTTAAGAGTCATTTTATTGCTATTTCTTTAGTAGAATTACAGTTTGGGTATTCTTCTAGGTCCATGACCTATCTAGTCCTCAGGTTCTTGGCCATCCAAGCATTATCATACATGGGTTCTATCTTGTGGACCAAGCCTTAAATTCAGTGAGATAATGGTTGGTTACTCCTACAATGTTTGTGCCACTATTGCACCAGCACACCATGCAGGGAGATCACCTTTGTAGATGACATGGTTTGTAACTGGGTTGGTGGTTACTGTTCTCCTCTGGTATTAGGCAGAGACCCTTCTGGTACCATGAACACTAGTAAGTAAAGGTGGAAGCATTAGATAGGCACCACTCAACTTCAATGAGGTATGCAAGTGTTATCTTCAGCAATAGAGCCTTACCAACAGTTTGTTGAGAGGAAACAGTAGCTTTGGCAGTGGCCTGATTTCTTCGGTGATTTTCATAGACCTTCACTGGCCAACAATTCACTCAGATGTAATCCATCCCCGGCACTGGAAGTTTCATTTGGTGATGAGAGATGACTAGTTGGGGCATTGTCTTCTCTTGTTATTTGGTGATTCCATTTAGATTTCTTTCATATATGTATGTATTTTAAGAAGTTTCTACTGTAGTATTTTTCTATATGGCCCCTCAAATGGCCCTTTGTGTTACTTGTCCCTCCCCATATCCTTTCCTTTATACTTTTTTTTTAGTTACTATTCTATTGCTGTGAAGAGACACCATGACCAAGACAAATCTTTTTTAAAGAAAAACAAAGCATTTAACTGGGAGATTTATTACAGTTTTAGAGTTTCATGATCACCATGTTAGGAAACAGATAATCAGATATGGTGCTGAAGAAACAGTAGAGAGCTTTACATTCTGATGCTCTGTCAGTAGGCAGAGAGAGAGAAAGAGAGAGAGAGAGAGAAAGAGAGAGAGAGAGAGAGAGAGAGAGAGAGAGAGAGAGACTGGGCCTATCATAGGCTTTTGAAACCTCAAAGCCTATTATCAGTGATTCACCTCCTCCAATTAGACCACACATCTTAATCTTTTCCAAATGGTTTCACTCCCTGGTGAATAAGCATTCAAATATATGCACCTGTGGGCTCTATTATCATTCCAACCACCACACTCCTCTTCCCTTCTCTTCACTTCCCTTTCCTATTTAATCCTCCTGTTCTAGTATCCCCAGTGTTTCTCCATAACTATAAATTCTATTTCCCCTTGCTTGTGAGATCCTCCCTCCCCCTAATGCCTTATTCTATACACATTCTCCATGGTTGTATGAATTGTAGTAGCATTCCTATTGGAAGACTTAAAAGCTAACATCCCCATATAAGAAAATACATATCATATTCTTCTTTTGGGGTCTGGGTAATTTTAGTCAAGATGTTTTTTTTTTCCTAGATCCATCATTTGCCTGTAAATTTTCTGATTCTTTTTGTATTTTTTTTACCAACTGAGTAATACTCTGTTGTACCAATGTACTACATTTTCATTATCCACTTATCTATTGATGGACATCTAGAATGTGATGTAGGAGGGTCATCTGTCTATGTGTTACTTTCATTGGTTAATAAAGAAACTGCCTTGGCTTATTGATAGGGCAGAATTTAGATAGGTGGAGTAGACTAATCAGGATGCTGGGTAGAAGGCAGTGAGGCAGACACGATGAAGCTCTGACCCAAGATGGACTTAGGCGAGAATCTTCCCGGTAAGCCACCACCTCGTGTTGCTACACACATTAATAGAAATGGGTTAATCAAAACGTGAGAGTTAGCCAGTAAGAGGCTAGAGCTAATGGGCCAGGCAGTGTTTAAATGAATACAATTAGTGTGTTGTTATTTCGGGTGTAAAGATAGCTGTGTGGAAGCCGGGCAGGACAAAAAGCAGGCTTGCCTGCCTCATCACTACAAATGGGCCCCAGACATGGATAACTGAATCCACAGAAAGCCTGAGAAAGCTTGGGAAAGAATAGAGTAAAGCATGTATACTTGGTAGCAGCAATTTCTCAGGTCTGCTCTGCTTGCTAGAGGCAAGCAAGCTACAGCCAATACCTTTGTCAGGAGGATGGAAAGCTAACGAATGGGCTGGATCTGGCTGTCAAAGCCACGACTATAATCCTCTCCTTAGACTCATGTAGTTAGAAAAAGAGAGATATACAGTAAAGAAAGATTCAAAGTCGAAGAAAACCTATAAATGGTTTACAATGTATTAAAAATATATGCAGGCTAAAAGTTAACGTTCTTAAAGTAAAAAAAAAAGGAAAAGAGAGTAGTTTGAGTGTGGTGGTACACACCTTTAATCCCAACACTTGGGAGGCAGAGGTAGATTGACCTCTGTGACTTCAAGGTGTGGCAGGACACACCTTTAATCCCAATGCCTGGAAGGCAGAGGCAGACAGATCTCTGTGAGTTCAAGGACAGCCTGGTCTACAGAGTTATTCCAGGACAAAGATATACAGAGAACCTGTCTCAAAAAGTAAAAGTAAAAATAAAAGAAATAGAGGTTAAAGTAAAGCCACATAAAGATGGAAAATACACAAAGAATCTTGATACTGTTTGCTATTATGTTCTCTTTGAATTGTTTGAATGCTGAGGAAGGAGCAACAGCTGCTGAAAGATATTTGTTTATAAATGCTGCTGAACTAAGATAGATATTTTGAAAATAATTTGACTTCAAAATTTGGATCTAAGGTTATGATGCTTTGGAAAAGTTCTTTGTTTTCACAGAGGATGAGATCCTGTGGATTGCTTATATCCCAATATGGTATAATAGACCACGCCCTCATGAAAGGTTGCTGGGAACACCCTCAAAAAATTACTTCACACAGGAAACACCATAAGAGACCTGATTAACAACTCCCCTATAGAGCAGGAAAAAGTTTGGAGAGAAATAACTGCGTCCATATTCCAAAATATTGTTTATAAATGTTCTTTTACATTCAAAGGGGGGGATATGATATGATATGAATAATTTACATTGTTATAAATTTTGCTTTGTTGATATAAATTTAAGGTCAATTTTATTATATGTATATGTATTTCTCTCTTGATTAAGGTATTGTGATTGTGTAGTTCATTTAAAATGTAATGTATACTTAAGAAATATAGGTTAATAGATAATCATCTATAATAGTCAAGTTTGTAGTCATGTTAGTTATATTTTCTAGATGTGCATAGATATATTTCAGATAGGCATTCTTCATATCTTTCAAAGACTACAGAATATGGCATTTAATGTTTTAATAACTTAGGACTGTTCATGACAGTGAGACACGTCTGCTCTTGGCAGCACCAATCTACTTCAAGAGGAAGATGGGCATTGAAGAGGCTCCTTATGGAGTCGGTTAGCCATTTGGGCAAGAAACTGTTCTTGCCTGGACTGATGCATAAACTACACACAAAGAACCCACAGAAAAAGGACTACTGAAATTGCCTAAAGGTGAGATGGTTTTTCGGGGTTCCTGATTCATGAAAGTGTCTGCGAGACATTCTGCAGGACAGAGCAGATAGTGACTGAACTGCCTTTGAAATTTCCTGCGTCATGGAAATGTCTGCTGGAAACTATGGGCCTGTAGACTGACAATGCATGCCCCAATAATACAAAAGAACTTTGGGTGACTGTACAGGCAGCAAGATGTCTCTGTCATTTCTAGAGTTTTGGAAGTTGCTTACTTCTTATTTAATTAGGTAATATTATATCCTTCTAGAGTCTTTGATGGAGTTGAAGAATTGATAGTCATAATTTTAGTTTTCTTTAGTTATGATAAAAGATAGAATAGATGTAAATATTGTAATTGTAATTCTTGCTGGTTAACTGTTTTGTTATATGTAATTTTACTATGTTAAAGTTAAAGCCTTTCTTTTTTGCTTAAACAGAAAAGGGGGAAATAATGTAGGAGGGTCATCTGTCTATGTGCTACTTTCATTGGTTAATGAAGAAACTGCCTTGGCTTATTGATAGGGCAGAATTTAGATAGGTGGAGTAGACCAAACAGGATGCTGGGTAGAAGGCAGTGAGGCAGACACGATGAAGCTCTGACCCAAGATGGACTTAGGCGAGAATCTTCCCGTTAAGCTACCACCTCGTGGTGCTACACACATTAATAGAAATGGGTTAATCAAGATGTGAGAGTTAGCCAGTAAGAGGCTAGGGCAAATGGGCCAGGCAGTGTTTAAATGAATACAATTAGTGTGTTGTTATTTCGGGTGTAAAGCTAGCCATGCAGAAACTGGGTGGGACGAAAAGCAGGCCTATAGCTCCTTCTACAAGAGTGTTTTCAATTTCTGGATTATTATTAACAGAAAACTAATGCATGTGGATGAACAAGTATCTCTGTAGTGGGATATAGACTGCTTTGGGTATATGCACAAGGTTTATATAATTGGGTCTTGAGGTAGATCTATTCTCAACTTCCTGATATAGTTCAAACACTGATTTCTTAGTGGCTGTACAAGTTTTCAGTCTCACCAGCAAAGGAGTTCCCCTTACCCCACATCCTCACTAGCATGACCTGTCTTCTGTTTTGTTGATCTTGGCCATTCTGACTGGTTCAAGATAAAATTGCAATGTAGTTGTCATTTGCATTTCTCTGATAACTAAGGATGTTGATCCTTTCTTTAAATGATTCTCAGTCAATTGTATTTCATCTTTTGTGAGTTCCCTGTTTAGTTCTGTACCCCATCTTTAAACTGAGTTATTTGTCTTCTTGTTGTTCAGATTTTTTTAATTCTTTACATATTTTAGATATTAACTCTCTACTGGATATGTAATTGCTAAAGACATTTTCTTATTCTTCAGGCTTCTGCTTTGTCCAAATGTGGCTTCTTTTGACATACAGAAGCTTTTCAGTTTCATGGTGTCCAATTTATAAATTATTATTCTTCATAAAATATTTTCCTGTGTTAATGAGTTCAAGACTATTCCGCAGTTTCTCTTCTATCAGATTTAGGGTATCCAGTCTTCTGTTGAGGTTTTTTGATCCATTTGGACTTGTGTTTTTGTGCATGGTGATAACCACAAAAGAAACAAACAAACAATAAAACAACTAAATTAAAAGATAAAAAATATTTATCCACCGCTGAAATTCTATGCAATAGAAGCAGAGCAGAACATTCTACTTATTGTGATGTTGTAGCCCACATCACCCACATCCCACTCTGGACATATTGGTATTGGTCTATGTTCTTCTTTAAACATATTCTTCTTTCATTTGGGATTTTGCTCATAAACTCTTTTGAGGATGAATAATGTTTAGCAAAGCTATGTCTTCATAGTTTTCTATCTTTCTGCCTGCTTTAGCATAAACAATACCCAAAAAATTATGAAAATGGGAAAACTTAAGAATCTATTCACTGTAACATATGACACGGCTCTTTCAAGACCCTTTTATTTGTTTAGTGTCACGTCGGTAAGTTATAGGAAGTTTTGCCGTTGAAAAAGAGCAAAAATAGATTCTGATTAATTATTTATGCATTCAAAAGCATTATATATTTGTGAAGACTTTTTAGGAAAGCTGAAGAATAATGGAACCACTGTGTTCTATATTTGGAAGTGCTCCACATTTTAAAGTCTTGTGTCTTTAATTTAATAACATAATCAGCTGATTATTACAATTTTATGGTATATATTCTGCTTAAATTATCTTTTCAGTTTAATGAGTATTCTTTCTTCAAAACTAATGAAATCTCTAAACTTATGCAGGCTTCTGAAAGCACCAAGAATAGAAGAGGGAATTCTTTTCACAGTGGCATGGATGTCTCCACTCAGGTAGGAATATTTCTATCTCCTGTGTGTTGGGATAAATTCCTAACCTATCATTCAAATTTTCTCCAGATAGCAACTACTTTCCATGCTCACACAGACTTTGGGCACATTCCTGCAGATTAATTTTGGTAGTGCCCAGTATTGTATTTTTTATTTTAAAATTTCTTTTGCTCATGCTTTTAAAACATACAACTTAATTTCTAATACAAAGTCTTCTGCTGTTACTAATGCTATTTTTTAAACTTTTGAACCTCATTTCTTGATTAAAATTGATTTATCACATATGAAAATGCTAAGAATACTTTATATTGCATTTGTTACCTATTAAGTGGTCTGAAAAAAATAGTGAAGCATTGTTATTTTGCAGCTTATTGTTTATGTTTTAATACAAAGGCTTTCTTAAAAGAACATCACCAAAAAAGGATGTTGGCAGTGCTATTCAATTAATTAAAATTTCAGTAGATAGACTTGGATGACATAAGAAATTCCACAAGAAAAGCAATAAGGAGGTTAGATGTGTGGAGAGAGCTATTGCATGGGCAAAGAGGAAAGTTGCAAGTGCTTTAATTGAATGCTAACAGGATGTGTAAATGTTAAAGCCAATGCCAATAGTTTTTGCTAGCCAACTGCATAGAATTAGAATTAGTTTTCACCTTTTGGTAAGCATCCAAAAAATGAAATAAATAAGTCCTCATAATTGCTTCTTTAATGAAAGTAGTAACTGAAATCAAAGGTTATGCAATATCTTATTAGACTGCCGTATCAAATCTTGTGCAAATATGGTTTTTGGTTTGGATTGGTTTTGTAAGCAGGGAGTGTAAGATTTTTGGTTTTAGGTTTTCGGGTTTTTTTGTTTTTTGCTTTTTTTTTTTTCAGGTTTTGTCGTCTTCATCTTAATAGTGTCCTATGCATGTTTCCCTTATTTACTGGTAACTTTTAATGAAATAAGATTAATTGGGAAGAAAAGTAAATGACATATAGAAAGATACAACATGGTATATCTATCTAAATATATCACATTTTCTGTATATTTTTCTTGATATTCTTTTGAGTAAAATACATGGAAAGTGTGATATACTTTTATGGTTCATCTACTTTTCTGGCTTTTATCATTGCCAGGAGCATAAATTATCAATTTGAGAAGATTTTAATTTTTAATACTATGCATGTCACATATACACAAGGACTTCCTACACCAAACAAAACCTCTGATTTTAGCATACCATAAAATTTTATGTATGATAAACTTTGGTTACTTTGGCTTTGGTTAATTCTCATATGATGAGCTTTCTTTCCTCATGCATACATTGCCGGTATCCATGGTAGTCACTTATTTTGAAGCCCTTCATTTATCTTCATCCCCTTTCCTTTTCTTTCCACGGGTATATGCTGATTGTGATTATTGCTATTCTCCTTTCTTATTTTTGCATCTATTTCATTTGACTTACTCATAGCCAGATTTGCTTTTGCTTTTTAACTTCTATTTTTTTTTCACCTATGTGGTTGACAAAATCATGCTCAATTTTCAGCTTCTTTTGGGGAATTGTCTTGCATTCTTAACCATGTATGTTCAGCCAAGAAGTGGATCTATGTTCTGAAGTGTTTCATAAACAAATGTTATAATTTGTTTCTCTTTTTCCCTTGAAGTCTCTCACTCTTGCCTTGTCTTTTCAGACCAACAAACTGCTGATTAGTTCATTCTAAGCCTGACATAAAGTAAAAGACATCTGCGAAGAGGGCACAGGAATTGAGGAATTGCCTTCATCAGACTGGCCTATGGGCATATTCATAAGGCATTTATTGATTCATAATTGATGAGTGATATGGGATATCCCAGTCTACAGTAGGCAGTGCCAACCCTGGGGAGATGGTATATAAAAGAAGCTGAGTGGACTTGAGAGCAAGGCAGTAAGGAGTTTTCTGCCAAGGTTCTCACCTCTGCTCCTGCTTGAGTTCCTGTCCTGGCTTTTCTCAATGATGGACTATGAATATCATATGTAAACCCAAAAGTATTTTATTTCTGAAATTGGGTTTGATGAGTGCTTTATCAACTCAACAGAAACCTAAGTTAAGACAGCTATTTTATGTGTAAAATATCCTGTTAAGTTTCCATAAAAAATATAAAGGCTATTAAAGCTTACCTAGGGTGCTTTTATTCTCTCAAGAATTGCTGTGTAAATCACACCTCTGTTTGCTCCTCCATGCCCCAGGCCTTTATTCCATATTTGTTTTCAGTTTTCACAACAATAATTTCATAAAAAGTTGTGGCAATGTTACATGATAGTACTGGAAATCTGTAGAAATTTTGTCTCCTTCGAATTTAAAGCTTCTGGTGAGCTGTTCATCTTTGTCACAAAATAACTTCTTTTAAGCCTGTGGATATTGCTCATTTCCAGTCTTTCCATGCCCTTTCTAAGCTCCTCTAAAGGCAAACATTTAGGTCAGTTATTGATGCTACTGCTAGCCTTGTCTCTCACATGTATCTTCATCTCCTTATCCCCTTGGATGCCTTAGCTTCTTCAAAAGCCAGCACCAATTTGTAGGAGGTCCTAGATTTTGTTACTCCTTCCTTATCCAATCAGTCAGTCAGTCAGTCAGCCCTAAACACATGTTCATATGGGAAACACTAAAGGAGTGCAATAGACACCCCCCCTTGTGTGTGTGTGTGTGTGTGTGTGTATGTGTGTGTGTTTGTAATAAATATTAAAAGAATAGGTAATAAACTTAGAGAAAGACTAAAGCTCCAGTTCTCACCTGTGGGTCATGACCCCTTTGGAGGGGGTCAAATGACTCTTTGACAGGGGTCACATATCAGGTATCCTAAACATCAGACATTTCCATTAAGCTTTACTACAGTAGTAAAATTATAGTTATGAAGTAACAACAAAATAATTTTATTGTTGGGGTCACCACAACCTGATGAACTGTATTATAGGGTTGCAGCATTAGGAAGGCTGAGAACCACTAGACCAAAGGGACATGGTAAGATTTGCAAGGCCAGGGGGAGGCAGGAGGAAAGAATGTAAATATAGTATTTGTATATAAAATTCTCAAAAATAAGTTAAAGCATAATAATTAACAAAACAAGATAAGGATTTAGGTGAATATGAAATGTTTCTCTGTGACCAGAACCTAAAGTTAATCATACAGGGAGAACGGCAGAAGGTAAGGTGGAGAAAAGTCAGGGTCTGTAGAGGCTCAGGACCCAACATGCTGTACTCAGGATAAAGTCTGCTCTATCAAATGGAAGAAAGCAAACATAAAATTGATTGAAAATAGCAGGATTAGATATCAGGAGCAGCTTTGTAGTTTAGAAAATGTTGCCTGGTTTGACAGGGTCACAGTTAGTTGTGACAGAGTCTCTGCTGTCTCTATTAGAAATGCTTACTTGTGGGGGAACTTTCCAGAACCTTTAAATTCTCTTCAGAGTTTTCCATTGACTGATTTAGCTATCCGGAGCATGTGTTGATTGTATCATGAGTATTAAACATAAAGTTATCATCCAGGCCTCATGACACACTCGAAACACAATCCCAGCACTGGGATGGCAGAGGCAAGTGGATGTCTGTGAGGTTGAGGCCAGCCTGGTCACTGCAATGAATTCCGAGGCAACTAGGTTTATATAGTGAGGCTATTCAAAAAGCTGAAGTTAGAAAACAATGACAAAACAAATAAAATAAAGCAATCTATGGGGGGCAGCGTAAAAAAGAAACTCAAGATAAGACAGAAACCCCGGAGCCAAGGGGAGCTATGTAATAGAAACAAGACTGAAGGAATGAGTGCCTGCCTTTCAAGGCAGCGTCCAAAAAGCAGGGTGGTCTTCGATGCTTTGCAAAGGAAACACAGAGTCGACCCCCTCCCCACCCGCAGAACTTGCAACAATTCATTTCCACGCCTATGTCACTTTTAAAGTTTGACAGGAACTTCTGCCTCTACTTAGAGTTTCATTTGCTATAGGCATCTGGCGATAGCACTCCGTGCAGGCATGTGGAGGCCCTCTGAGTTACAGAAGTCACAGTTGTGCCAATGCTGTGCCACCTTCCCCATTTGACTCCACCCACGCTGCTCTGTCCTTTTCACAAATTCCTGATATATGTACCTTGGCATTTGTTTTCTAATTAGTAAAACATGATATTGTTAATGAGTACCGTTTATTGGGTCTTTATTAGGTTTTATAGGATACAGAACTTGTTCTCTGTATGCACCAACATCATATGAACTTAGTTTCATTTATTTTAATAAGTACTTCATGAGGTTAAACAAGTTTGGAGGTTAAGGCATTTTATAGATGAAGCAACAGAAGTTCATGAATAATTTGCCCAAGATTACCCATTTTATTTATTCACCAACAAGCATTTGTATAGCACCTATATTTCAGGCTCTCAATTTAAATGCATGGCATATATATAAACTTAATATATACACATATGGGAAATATTGTCTTCACCAAATTCATGGAGGTAGGCATCATGATCTCCATTTTTAGGTCCCACGTCCATAAAGAATCTGCCTGACAGAAATAATAAGCAACTTGTCTAAGGTCATACACGTACTTAGTTAGCTCTCTAAGGTCGGCATTCATGTAGTTAGTATCCCACACCAGACCCACAAATCCCTTGCTCTAACCACTGCTAATAACTTTGATCTCTCTAGCTCTAAAATATTCAAGGACTATGCCCTTACCTTACATTAGTGTTGCCTTCAGTGCATGACTTATACTGGATATATAAAGAAATTAATCATTGCACAACACATGACCAAAATATGTATATTAATAATAGTTAGTGATTGCAAGCCCGTGTTCATATTGACTCTTCATAAAATTCAAGGTACAGGATCAGCCTAGATGCACATCAACAGTGAATGGATAATAAAAGAAGGGGGGATAGAAGGGGAGGGGAGGGAAGGTGGGAGCAGGACAGGGGACAAGATGAGATGAAATAAGATAAGACAAGAAAGAAGATAAGAGAAAAAAGAGAATTTTTGAATCAAAGAGCAAAGTGACATTGCTTACTGGAAGGTTGCTGGAGCTGGACAGGTAAGTTCAATAAAATAAAGCACATGAACAAAAGCGAGTCCCTCAGGTTTTGTCTAACGGAAGTTAGTGCAAAAGAAAATGTAAAATACAAAGAAGATGTAGAAGAGGAAAGGGAGGGGGAGTGGAGCAGGAAGTGCAATAGGAGAGAATATGACCAAAAGCATGTTATCTGAATGTGTGGAAGTATTACAATGAAACCCATTATTTGTATGATTAGTATGTACTAGCAAAAAGGAACAAAGAAAATCAAATTTTTGGCATATTATGTTTCAGATTTTATAAATAATTTATAATTAGATGATTGGAATTTTAATATAGGAAACTGATGGTTCTTTTGTTGGATATGGTCCTGGCCTTGGCACATTCTATACACAGACCCAGCCTCAGTTTTCTGGACTGTACTCTATACCAGAGAAGCTATTGTAATCTACAGTGTAAACATTTATATCAGTGGTTCTCAGTCTGTGTGTCGCAACCCTTTGGGCTTGCACACCTCTCACAATGTCTACCTAAAGCTATCAGAAACATGGATATTTACATTGCAATTTCTAACAGCAGCAAAGTTACAGTTATAAAGTAGCAGCAAACATAATTCCGTGGTTGGAGCTCACCACAACATGAAGAACTGTGCTCAAGGGTCACTGCATTGGAAAGGCTGAGAACCACTGACCTAAATGTATGAACACTTGCAGGCCATGAGAAATCTAAAAAGTAAAATAGCAAAGATACCCAAAAGAAGATGAAATAGCGGTCCCATTATCAAGCATTGTTTCAAATTAAATGCATCTTTCCAGATCCCTCAAACACCACTTTCAAGATTTGTTGTTTTCTCATAGTAAATCCTTTCACTGACCACAGTGCTCTGCCTTCTTCTACATGGCAATACCCACAATTCCCTCTGCTTCTGAGAAGTATGCCTCATTGCCAGAAAATCATTTGTTTTCATCTATTCTTTTATACAATACATTCCAATGACAGTCTCTCCTCTCAATTCTCCAGATCCCCTCATTTTTTATATTTGCTATGATAGAATAAAGCTAATGAGATGTATGTACCATGACTGGTCTCCTCTAAACTCTGAACTGTTTCAATATCTTTATTTTGCTAATTTATGTACCTTCAAGAGTAATATATTTTGAAATTTGCTCCTTATATATCCTTTGATCTAAAGGTGGCTTTAAGCACAAAAAAATTCATCTGTTGAGTATAAATAAGTAGGCTTTGAATAAGATTCTAAGACTCCTGAAAAGTCTGAGGACAAGCATAATACTCCACACATCAGGGACCTCTGCCTCTTATTTGAATAAACCTTCCTATGCCTTTGATTTTGCAGGTGAAGAATTGAGTTACTTCCTCAAGCAAGAATGGCACTTTCTCCTGTTCCAGCTGGACGGCAATGAGGGTACCAGTAAGATGGTGCATTCTGGGCACTGCTTCTCTTCATTTTCTCATTTCTTTCTGCTTAGGTCCAGTAATTTGAATGGTAATAGAGTCGGTACACGATAGGATGGAGATGGGCAAATGGCATTGGTAATAAAGAAGAGATGCACATTTGATATACCTATCATTTGAATATGATTCGTGTCTCAGTGAAGAAACATCAAATATCAGGCTAACTCCAGCGCGGACTCAGAAAAAGGTGTGCAGTAATCCCTTCTCATGTTCTATTATTTCCCTTTTATTTTCTTTCAAGACAGGGTTTCTCCTGTAGCTTTGAAATCTGTCCTGGCACTTGCTCTGTAGACAGATCAGGTTAGCCTCAGATTCACAGAGATCCACCTGGCTCTGCCCTCTAAGTGCTGGGATTAAAAGAATGTGCCACCGCCGCTTGTCTGTTGTTGACTTCTTAACCCTTACAAACGGCAACGCAAGGAGGAGCAATCATTGTTTTCTGTTATCTTACATCTTCTAGTCACAAAGCAGTCTAATTTTTAGATGTTCCTGAGAAGAAAGAGATGAAACCCTGTGATGCAAAACAGAAGACAAATCTAAGCTACTTAACATAGAGTGTTTTCTGCCTAATGTTTATCTGTTCAATCTCAAATGATGGTTAAGTAGTCTTCATGATTTTTTGTTGTTTTATTTCAAGCAGAAAATATATTTTCTGTCTGTAGGGACATAGGTCTAGGAACTGAACTCAGGATTAGTCTCACTAATAGACCTTTAGCTTATCCAGGGTATAATAAAACAGTTAGTGGACTTCCTGGGCACTATTCCACACTTAAAATACGTTAATAAAAAAAGAGATAAATTATCATTTTTTGTGACATTCAACTTCTTTCTTGCAAAGGGAGTAAAAAGTAAATATAATACATCGGTCATTTTTAGAGTATGAGACAAGTATCATGACTAAGAAAGATTGAAAGACAATTCCGTGGGAATGGATGGGCAAGAATGAATGTCTTGCAGGTTTTATGAAGCCCAGAGCTAGTTCTGCTTAGCTTCATGGTGAATTGCTACTGACATTTTCATTCTCACAGATAATTCCTATACTCTCTCTTATACACTGAGCACAGCACAGGTAACTCCTATACTCTCTCTTATACATTGAGCACAGCACAGGTAACTCCTATACTCTCTCTTATACACTGAGCACAGCACAGATAACTACTATACCCTCTCTTATACTCCTAGCACAGTACAGATAACTCCTATACCCTCCCTTATACACTGAGCACAGCACAGATAACTCCTATACCCTCTCTTATACTCCTAGCACAGCACAGATAACTCCTATACTCTCTCTTATACACTGAGCACAGCACAGATAACTCCTATACCCTCTCTTATACACTGAGCACAGCACAGATAACTCCTATACCCTCTCTTATACTCCTTGCACAGCACAGATAACTCCTATACCCTCTCTTATACACTTAGCACAGCTCTTACCTCATGGCTGGGACTCAAAAAAAACTTGCTGATTTACTACATGTTCATTCTGAGTAAAGGGTGTCCTTATTAAAAAAGGTATTTCAGATTATAATTGGCTTTTGGAATTGACCCATTCAATGAACCTTAAACATTCATTTATATGTTTAACTTTTTTTCCCCGTTAGCTAAAGCAGTTGGGGAATAAGACAGTCCTTTGATGGGAAGGAAATTCAAAGAGAGCAGATATTCCCATGTAGCCACAGATAGTCATTATGTAGGGGTCTGCTCTACTTTCATTTTTGTTGCTGTGATAAAATATCTTGACCAAAAACAGCTTAGGAGAGAAGGGCTTATTTCAGCTTACATTTTCAGAGTATAGTCCATCACTGTGAAGAAGTCCAAACAGGGATTTTAAGCAGCAAGTGGCATCGCATCCACAGTTGAGAGCAGAGAGAACTGAATACATATATGCTTACTTGGTTGCATGCTTGTGCTCAGATCTATTTTCCACATTTTTGTTTTGCTATTATTTAACTATAAAACTTTCTCCACTCCCCTTCCTTCTTTCCTTCTCCCCTTCTCTCTGCTCTCTTGACCCCCACACTCCCAATTTACTGAGGAGCTTTTGCCTTTTTTTTCCTTCCTATGTAGGTCCATGTTTGTCTCTCTTAGGGTCCACTTTGTTGTCTAGGTTCTCTGGGGTTGTGGATTGTAGGTTGAGTTTTCTTTGCTTTATGTCTAAAGATCATACTCCACTTTCTCTTCAGAAATCTTTCGCTTTACTATATTTCCACTTTTATACAGTTCAACACCAGGAGTCTAGGGAATGGTGCAGCCCACAGAGGACTGAATCTTTCCACATCAACTAACTTAAGACCATCCCCACAGGTCAATCCAATGTAGAAAAGACCTCAAGAAGGCTCTCTTTCCAGTTGGTTTTAAGTTATGTCAAGTTGAAAGTTAAAGCTAACCAGTAGAGCTTCTTAATTCACTTCACTGAAATAGCATGAGAACAAAATTGTTTCATAGCTGACAATGGCATTCTGGAAGTCAGAAAGCAATGCAAGGAGGGGTTAAGAATTTAGAATTCATAGAAGCCAAAGGAGAGTGACAATCTTTGTTTCTTGGAAGCCTATGGCTAAGTCGCCAAGCCCTGAAAGATGTCTCGGGACTCTGGGTCAGCTTGAAAGAGGACTTCATAGACTCATCCATTGTGGCTCAGGAGAAAACTAGCAGATGGTATGGTTTATTAAAGCGGGCTTCAGAAGTGGGCCTCTAGACGTGCATTTCCATGTTCCTCCAATGTTGCTGGTATTTGCATAATGGAGTCATTGCTGATTTCATTTCCTTTGGAATTAGCGAAGCCCAGAAATGACTTTAGGCTGCAGCTATAGTTCTGTCTGGCACTGAGCAGGATAAACGCTAAGGCATTATTGCTCAGTTGAGACAATAAACACAATCAAATTACTAAGCAAACATGGAAATTAGGAAAGGGCAAAGCACTCTGGATTTTGTAACTTTTTAGTTTTATAATAATGGTGGCGGTGATAAAAAGCCAGCATTTATTGAGTATTTACTAAGTTAGCCCTCTCCTAAGAGCTTAACATGCTTTAATTCACTCAGTCCTTAAGGCAGTACTACACAAAACTCTCATACCTTCCAACTTACAATTGAGTGTGACTGACATTGGGAAAACATAAGGAACAGAAAGTGATAGAACCAAGAAGAAAACATATTCTGGATTCTCTTTCTTTTTGATAGTTACATTCAGGCCCTCTTTTACTCTTTGTGAGTCCCTTCTTTATAACCAGTCTATCTTCTGTTTCCATTGTGTGGTGTGTGTGTGTACCCGCGCGCATGCATGTATGGTGTGCATGCTGGTTTTATGCATGTAGCCACACCAGATGTTTGTTTGTGATTGCAACCACCATAATTTAACCCAGAAAAGAATGTTTCATAATGTCCCTGTCCACCCTCCAGCCCTTACGACCTTTGTAGCCCTCTTCCTCAATGTTTTCTGGGCTTTGGAAGGGGTAATGCAGGGGCTTCACTTAGGGTTGAGCAATAGTTCTTGTTCTCAGAACTTTGCCCATTTGACCATTTGCGAGTCCAAATTAAGTATCATCCTTCGCAAAGGTAGTTTTCTCTGACTACTGCATAGAGTACCAGTGGTCTGTGGGTACAAACACATATGATTAGGAGGCAATTAGAGTAAGGGTCATTTAGTAAACCATTAGTAGTAAGTACCTCTCCTAGGTCCCGTAATCTCACAGGGTTACCACCTGGCAACATCTCAGATGGTTGTTCACAAAGCCTCGACTTACTTCTGAGATGGACAGCCCATTAAGCCACATTCATTCTCTTCCTCTGGGTTACAGTTTTTATTCCCTATTACTTTCTCCATTTGATCTTTCTGTGCAATGCTCAAACCACATATATCGTTAGACACACCTCTCATGGCCCCACTTCTAAGAATAGCTCTCAGCTCGGGTCTCACGGCACCACCCTATCTATCTTTTCCTTGTGTCCCCATCCATCCTTCTGATTCATTTGTCCCACAAGTCTAAAATAAACATTATCATTCAAGACCTGAAGATTTCATTTGAACATTTTTCATCATCCCTCATTTATACCCCAGATTCTTGAAAGGTCTGTTGCTACCCTCATGCTGGGAACATTCTAAGCCAGATAATCTTATTGGGGTCTGGCTTTTGCATTTATATCTGAGAACTAATGCTAAAATGGCAGTTTATATTTCACTTAATTCTAAATTTTCTCTAGCTATGCCTTTGATACATTCACCTACTGCCTATAAATGAAAATTTAAATGCATTTCATGTTGTCTTGCAATTATTCCATTAAGGAATGGACTCCGAATGCTTTCTGTATTTTTGTCTCATTACACTCACAACTCCTTTTTTTTCTCAAATGGTTAACAAACCTAGACATTTCTTAAAATGGAGGGATGCAGCATTGCAATTATTTCTGTTTCCATCTATATTTTTAAAGAATTACACTATGGTGATCTGATACTCCATTGGCCAACCTGGTGATATTTTTGCCACTTGAGTCACAAATTCAGACTCTTTATTAAAATGTATTTTCTTTATTGGAGTAATATAAATTAAAATGAATATTTATACAATTTGAATATTACTTTTGGGAGTTTTAAGACTAAGCACAGTGGTACATGTCTGTAATTTTCAGCACTTGGTAAGTCAAGGCAGGAGAATTGTGAATTAGGAATAAAGCTGGACTACAAACCGAGACCCTGTCTTAAAACAAAACATAAACACTAAGTGATTGACTTTCCAACATTACACTATAAAGGTGTCAGCAAAGAAGTTTTTACAAACTAAGATTCTTTGGGCTGGAGATATAGTCCATTGATTAAGAGCACTTGTTGCTCTTGCAGAGGATCCAGGTTCAGTTTCCAGTATCCCTTCGATGGTTCAGAATTGTTTGTAACTCCAGTTTCAAAGGGCCCAACACACACTTCTGACCTCTGATCTCTGGGCACACATGTGATGCATGTACATATATGAAGGGAAAACCCACACATACACACATGAAATTGAACAAATAAATTTAAAAGAATGTTGTTCTTTTTTATTTTTAAATTAAGATTCCCAGGCCTAGCCCTGTAGCTCTAAATTTCAGAATTTTAGATATATAGTAGATATTTTCATTTTAATAAACAGTTTGGAGGCTGTAGTTGAAAAGTTCAGAATGTGTCACAGACCTATTGAATTTCTTCATCTGCTCTATCAGCAGCTGTAGCACACCTTGTATATTAATATTTGTGGTATATTTTAAATGTTTTCTGTACACAAGTCCTTGAGACAAAAACCTCACCAAGTTTAGGTGCTAATGCTTTGAAAACTAATAAGAGTCAGATTCACTGTTATTGTCACTCAAGTGTGCCAAGAAAAAATGGCATCAGCAGTATGGCAAAGTCGCAGGGTTCTAAGTGTTCCAAGGAGCACTCATGATATATGCCTCCTTGATCCTTCTCCGCATGTGCTCAGTGTCACTGTCGGGCGTCCTGTCTTGGAAGGCAGCGAAGGAGATATGAACGTAAAGGAGGAGACTGTTAGTCTTGTATATTATCTCCATGCCCATAATTTTCCATTTCCTCTCAAAGACATTTCACCTGATAAGAAGTTTTATGAAAGAGATTTACTGTATATATGAATAGTCCAAGTGTATAAACTAGACTCAAATTTATTGCATATCTTTCCAGATTTAAATGGGTTGAAAAATGGGTCAGCCATAAATACTGTTATATATTTTTACTATAACCTGGTTTTAGAAGCTATGTTTAAGTAACTACTGCTTTCCCTAACTCAGTAAAACTCTTGATTAAACTAAAATGAAAAGCCTCCCCCAGCAAATTAGATCCAAGAATGTAAAGATTGTGAGACTCTGGATTTACTCAGGTGTTATCCATTTATTTAATACTGTGGGGCACAACAAAATGCACATGTGAGAGTTATGGTTTAACTGAAAAGCATTCGGCATAACTTAACTAGACCCTCCTGCATCATGCTAGCAGCACGTGGGGCTAAGTAAAACAAGAAAAATCTAATTATATAAAGAAATAGTGCAAGTTCAGGCAATTGCCTCCAAGCTATTATTTGCTTTTTTCTCTTCAATATGTAACAAGTATATATTTGCTAATTTATAAAGCATTAGATACCATACACAAGACACACACACACACACACTCCCCAAGAAAACCTCCTGATAAATCATCAGTCACTTGATTTACAAATTCTTCTGAGTATATATAATTTCATTTATGTGGTTTTTGGCTCTCATTCAGAATTTCTTACTCTCAGCCTAAGATAGATAAATAAGATTTTCACCTGGTTGAAATCTTCCTCTATCCATCACCCAAAGTCTAACTGAACACTAGGTCAAAGTGTAAAGTCTCAGATTGAGATGGCTGTGGTGGTACCAAGTTAGTACACATACTGGACAAGAAACACTCATCCTATTAAGCTATTTACGTATGCCAGCAGATTCTCATGGCTGAGTAAATGCTCTGTTTCCTCGGTACTATAGACTCATGGCTTTATGGTAGGTTGGCTAAACATGGGAGCATAGACTCAGGACAGCTTTTTTTTCTTTAGATTTCCTAGCTAGCAACTCATTTGTCAAACTAAGGATCAAGAGGGTGATGAAATAGCCACAGTGTAGAGTTTTACCTTGAGCTTCCCTTTTCATTTCCTAAAAAGGTTACTCATTTTATTTTATTTTATTTTATTTTATTTATCAAAAGAAAGTTTTAAGATTCAAAAAAGTAGACCTTTTTAGAGGCAAGTATTTATTATATCATAAAGGGACAGTATGTTCTCCTCCATGTTAGGGCTCCCCAGGCTTTTCTATTATCACCCTGACTGTGATATTCCTTCTCGCAGGAACATTCTCATCTATACAACATACTAATGGGTTGTGTCAGGAATATTTGTAAATCACAGCTGTGAAAGTCTAGCCTTGCACCTGGAAATTCCAAGCATGACTGTTCAGAACTATGCACCAACATCTCTATACTTTAATACAGAGTTCCCAAACTTGGCGACTCCTAGACTGGGTGACATTCATACCCACTTAGTTACAAAATACCATTTTTCTTTACATTATGCTCAAAGTCAGCCCGAAGTTCACATGTAAAGAATGAATTTGCGATAGTTAGGTTTAAAGGATGACTCTCGTTGTTTCTCTGGTGGGTGCTCTTGTGACTCTGAAGCTCCTCCGTGTAAAGGAAAGAGATACCTTGAAAGAGGGAGCCATTGTGGGGCCAGTGAGAAAACAGGCACTTGGGAAACTCTTAGGAAATCACAAGGATGACCCCAACTAAAAATCTAAGCAATAGTGAAGAGGGTACCTAAACTGCCCTTCCCCTGTGATCAGATTGATGACTACCTCAGTTGCCATCATAGAACCGCCATCCAGTAACTGAGGGAAGCAGATGCAGAAATCCATGGCTAAGCAGTGGGCTGAACGCCTAGATTCCAGTTATAGAGAGGGATGAGCAATATTCTAAGCAAAGGGGACAAGACCTTGATGGGGATACCAGCAGAAACAGCTGTGAGAGCTCACTGCCCCTGAACTGGCAGCTGGGGAACTATTAAGACTAGGCCCTCTGAATGTGGGTGGCTGTAGTAATAAGGGCGGCGGGGCTGCGTCCCCAGCACCCCAGCCACCCGCACAGCTAGCTTATGCCCAGAAATAACAACACACAAACTATATTCATTTAAACACTGCTTGGCCCATTCTCTTCTAGGCTAATTCTCACATATTAATTTAGCCCATTTCTAATCATCTGTGTATGGCACCCCAAGGTGCGCTTACCAGGAAGATTCTAGCCTATGTCCATCCTGGGTCGGAGCTTCATCCCGGGAGCAGGGCATGGCGTCTCTCTCAGGCGTCTGCTCCCTAGAGGAGAGCTGTTGAGACTCTGAGCTCACTTCCTCTTCCTCCCAGTATCCTGTTCTGTTTACTCCTCCCACCTATCCTCTAACCAATAAAATGGGCCAAGGCAGTTCCTTTATTAGCCAATAACCTTCCTCCATCAGGTGGCAGTTGTGTGGCATGGGCAGTTTTGGGGACCACTAGCAGTGGAACCAGGATTTATTCCTACTACCTTTGTGTGGGTTCCTGGGGTTGAATAAACTCAGGTTGTTAGGCTTACATGGAAACCATTGATAGCCACTGGGCTTTCTCATGAGTCTTTGAATCAATCACTTAAAGTACCAGAATGTATGAAATATGTAAGAATTTTAAGAAAAATGCAAGATATATATGAAGACAAGAACCACGTATTGAAAACACAATGAACATTTAGGGGCAGGCAGGAATACTCAGTACCAAAAAGAGTACTATCCTTAAGAAAACTCATAAATTTAGATACATCCAGTTAAAAACACAATCATTTTGAATTTTGTTTTGGGTATGGGTGTTACTATGTCACCCATGCTGGTCCCTGCTTCCTCCACTTAAGTGATGCCCATACCGTAGCTTCCTGAGAGTAGCTTGGACTACAGTAGCAGACCACTATATAACTTCAGTGCCATTTTTAACTTAGAAATTCTGATTCTTTCAAAAGCTTACCTTTAGAAAAAAAGTTATCTGTTTTCTTTTTGAAACAGAGTCTCATGTAGCTCAGGTTGGCCTCAAACATTTAATATATCTAAGGAAGGCTTCTGACTCACCTGCTCCAGCCCAACAACTGAAGACTATAACAAACAAACAAGCAAACAAAAAAATTCAGCTTCCACCTTCTTAGGGATTTGTATGCATCACCACTCCTGGTTTATGAGTGGGCTCAGACCTTTGTGTATTCTAGGCAAGCATCTGTCAATTGAACTACATCTCTAGTTCTAAAAAAAAAAAGAAAGAAAAGAAAAGAAAAGAAAAGAAATGTTTAGGGAGCTGGAGGATTCCATAATAGGGAATGCACAGGGAACTTGGTTCTGTGCCCAGCATACCAAAAATAATATGACCCTCTTGGTGAATACACAGTGTAACTGAATCACAGAACACGGTGAAATATAGCTGGTATTGACCTGGAAGCTTCATGCCACTGGTTAGTTCTAATAATGTTGTAAAATGTTATGCAAGCTACTGAAGGACAAGAGTAATTATTAGTCATTCACAGCTGTGAATCCTGAGAGCTATAGTAATCACGGGCCTGGCAAGCAATGCCCCTTGATGCAATAGCGGTGTGAACACTATGGGACAACCAACCACTTTCTAATTGGATTTAATCCTTACTTCACAAATAGAAACCCATCTCTGTTACTATTTCTTGGTTAAGAACCTAGGTATAGACAATGTTTAATGTTTTAGGAGAGAACTTATTACTATTATTTTTCTAAATTATCATAGAATTAAGCTGATTCATAATGACTTATTGTACCCATAGATCAATGCATCTCTCAATCTTGAGCTAAGAAGTTTAGATTTGCAGTAGATGCTGATTAACATCATGACCCATGACCAGCCAAAGTATAGAAAGCAAGAGACTGTGGTATTCAATTCTTACAGGCTACACACACACACACACACACACACACACACACACACACACACATATATGTATATATACATTGCAACTCCCTCCTGACTTAGGATTTATATTGCTGCAGTAAAATACTATGGCCAAAACAACTTGAGGAGGAAACAATTTATTCTGCTTATACTTTCATATCACTGTTCATCACTCAAGAAAATCAGGACAGCATATCAAACAGGGCAGGAATCTTAAGGCAAGAACTGATGCAGAGGGCATGGAGGAGTGATGTTTCCTGGGTTGCTCCTCATGACTTGTTCAGCCTGCTTTCTTATGAATCCAGGGCCACCAGTCCAGGGGTTCACACTCACAATAGGCTTGGCCCTCCCCCGTCAATCACTAATTTAAAAAAATCCCAGCAGGCTTAACCTAGCTTATGGTCTTATGGGAGCATTTTCTTCTTCTTTCTTTTTTATTATTTTTTTTCAAGACAGGATTTCTCTTTGTAGCTTTGAAGCCTGTCCTGGAACTCACTCTATAGCCCAGGCTGGACTCAAACTCCACAGAGAGCCACCTGCCTCTGCCTCCTGAGCCCTGGGATTAAATGCATGCAAGAACACTGCCCAGCTTGGAGGCATTTTCTTAATTGAGGTTCCCTCCTTTCAGATGACTTTAGCTTGTGTCAAGTTTATATAAAACTATCCAGCAAATTGACCCACTGTCAACTTGCCACAAAAATCACATCACTGTTAAGCCACACATGTCCTTTCTCACTCAATCCTAAGATTGAAAATTAAAATATAAATATACATTAAAAATATAAATAATTTCAAAAATCCCACAGTCTTTGCAAATTCAAACACATTAAAATTTCAGTCCTTTAAAATAACAAATAGCCCCAATAGAGTCTATCAACTTGCCTCTGAAACTTCATTAGCCAGGCCTCCATCTTCTGCATTGCCCTCAACATACTTCTCTTCCAAGCTCTTACAGAACAGCTCTCCAAAAACTGAACAGTCAGTGGTTTTAATTGCACAAAGTTCCAAAGTCTTTCCACAGTCCTTTCCAAAACAACATGATCAGGTTTGTAATAGCAAAACCACACTCCTGGGACCAGCTTGACTTAGGGATTCTATTGCTGCAATGAAACACTATGACCAAAGACAATTTAGGGAGGAAATGATTGGCTTGATTTACACTTCCATAGCACTGTTCACCATCCAAGGAAGTCAGGACAGGAACTGAAACAGGGAAAGAACCTGGAAGCAGAAGTTGATGCAGAGGCTATGGAGTGCTGCTTACTGGCTCGATTCTTTTGACTTGCTCAATCTGCTTTATTATAGAATAATATTATAGAACCCTACTAGCCCAGGGATGACACTACCCACAGTGGTGTTGGCCCTTTATCATCAACCACTAATTAAGAAAATGCCTTACAGGTTATTTACTTAAAACCCTATTCTATGAAGGCATTTTATTAATTGAGGTTCCTTCCATTTAGAAAACTTTAGCTTGTGTCAAGTTTATATAAAACTGTCCGGCGGACTTCCCAAGACTCAGGTATCATTGCAGAAGAAGAAACAGAAAGGATTATAAGAGCCAGGGGGCAGTGGATGACTACAAAGAAATAGTATTCTTACACAGCAAAAAAACTGCACATAGGAACTCACAGCTATCGACAGACTTGACCAGACCAAGTGGGACAAAATCCTCGGGATGGAGAGGAGAACTAGGAGCAAAAACCTGGAGCTATATAACTGTTAACTGGTGAAGAGTTGGGGCAGTGTTTGGTTTATTTGTTTGCTGTTTTAAGTGTAGGCCTTGATAAGTCAATCACACTCCCATAGAAAACCACACATACAGTAATATTTAGGGTGTACAAATTTGTCTTGAAGGGTGTGGTGGCTTGGAAGAAAATGGCCATTAAATGGTGTGGCACTATTAGGAGGTGTGGCCTTTTGGAGGAAGAGTGTCACTGTGGGGGCGGGCTTTGAGGTCTCTTTTGCTCAAGCTTCCCTCAGTGTGACTTTCAGTCAATATCCTATTGTCTGCAAGATGTAAAACTCTCAACTATCTCTCCACCACCATAACTGCCTGTATGCTACCATACTACCCACGATAATAGACTGACCCTCTGGAACTTTAAGCAAGCCACCCCAATTAAATGTTTTACTTTATAAGAGTTGCCATGGCCATGGTGTCTCTTGACAGCAATAAAACCCCTAAGACAGAAGCTGGTATGGGGAGTGGGGTGTTGTTGGGATAGGCCTGACCATATGTTTGTTTGGAGGAATTTAGACATTGGTACCTCAGGAGTAACAATGTTTGGGAATAGTGGAATACTTTTCATTCAATCATCATCATCATCATCATCATCATCATCATCATCATCATCATCATCATCTATGCCCCAGCAATGCTTAAGTGTACATGGGTGGTCTATTTATGGTGGTTCTCCAGTTGTTCCTATCCGGGACAGTTTTAGGTGCATGTGTTATTGTCATACCCAAGGTTCCACAGCGGAATGCTTTAAACACTTCTTAATGAGCCATTCTAGTAGGAACATGGAAGAAAGTGTACTTAGTTATTTGAACTATGGCGCACTCACTCTAGAGATTTCAGAGGACAATTTTAGTATGTTGCCTAGAGATGGTTCTTGTGACATTTTGGTGAAGAAAGTGACTGTCTTTTGCCCTGTCTGAAGAGTCTGCCTGAGGCTAAAGCAAAGAGGTTTGGATTAATTACATTGACAGAAGAAATCTCAGAAGAGCCTGGTATAGACTCTATCTGTGGTTACTAGTATTAACTCTAATGAAGATATATAATGAAAAGGAGCAAGCTGAGCAAGGAAAAACATTGAGGAGAAAAAGGGCACCAGAAAGTGGAATGAAGTTAAGTTCTGTGTTCAAGAAGATAAGTGGATTAATAAATGCAATGGAAGGAGTGGTGACCTCCTGGCAAGATCCCATTCAGCTAGGTTTCCGACTTTTGTGAAAAGAAACTAAAAGAAAGCTTAGAGCCGGAGTGGTGGGGAACAGTTTAATCCCAGCACTGGGAAGGCAGAGGCTGGAAGATCTCTGACTTTGAGGCCTTCCTGATTTAGAGAGAAAGTTTCAGGATAACCAAGCTTAGGCAGGAAAGGAAAGAAAGCTAGTAAGGATGTAACTGAATGTAACAATGTTCCAGCCCCAGCAGGCAGCAGAACTTGGTAGCTTCAGCCAAGTGGTTCTGGCTTTAGAGTTAGGGATAGAAGAAACAGGTTATGGAATTTACCTCTGTGCCTAAAGAAAGCTGCTGAGGCCAGGACATGTATCAGGCATGTCACTGAAGAGAGGCCAGTACCAGAAGCTGTAAAATGGAAGCCTGGGTTGCCTTGGAGGACCCAAGATGTTAGAGATGCCAAAGTCAGGAATATCTGCTAAGGAGAACTGTTAACTGGGAGTAGAAACAGCCCAAGAGAAAGAAGCGTGTTGAGGTCAATGAGGAAGAGCAGAGTTGGAGATCTGTAGAACATTTTGACATCAGACATGAAGCTGCAGAGTTTGGAGTTTGCACAACTGGTTTTAGGTCTTGCTTTTGTCCAGTATTTCCTCTCTATGCTCCCTTCCCTGAATTTTGGAATCGTAATGTATGTGCCATATGTTGTAAATATGTGATCTACTTTCTGATTTTGATTTTTACAGGGGGATTTCAGTTAGAGATTGCCATGCATCTCAAAAAAGATTTTGGACTTTGAGACAAGTTTGAGACTGTTATAGATTGTAGGGGCTTTTGAAGTTATACAGAATACATTTACTTTTTTGCATCATGATATGGCTATCCCTTTGGGATCCAGGGAGTGGAATGTGGTGGTTTGAAAGAAAATGCCCCCTAAAGAGAGTGGCTCTATTAGGAGGTGTGCCCTTGTTGGAGGAAGTTTGTCACTGTGGGGTCTCTTTTGCTCAAAGTGTAAGACTCACCATTATTTCCCCAGCACCACATCTGCCTGCATGCCTCTATGCTCCCTGCCATGATGATAATGGATTGTGTTGGGCCTCATGAGGCCAGTCTAACTTCCTGAGCCTAGCTTTGGCCATGTCGTTGGCCATGACTTCCACATGAGTGATTCAGCACAGCCCCACCTAAACCCACCTCTGCCCAGCCATCACTAACCTAGCAGAATATTATTGGCCCTTATTCCTTACTCCACCTCACCCCATCCCAAGACTCCCAGGCAGGACTTGGAGAGAGCCTGGCAGACTGAACCTCTGAAACTGGAAGCAAGCCACCCCAATTAAATGTTTTACTTTATATGAGTTGCTGTGGTCATGGTGTCTCTTCACAGCAATTGAAACCCTAACTAAGACAAAGGATTTAAAAAACAAACAGAAGAGAACACCAAATTTTGAAGGGCAAGAAAGGGGGTGGATTTGAGAAGAGTTGGGGGTGGTTAGTATGATGAAAACATGTCCTATGAAACTTCAAAGAACTAATACAATAAAAATTAATAAGGGAATTAGTGAGAATTATATGTGATTGTGATAGGTAAATAAGTAGCCAGTAGATAAAGTTGGTAGCAACTGGACAAATGCCATTGCTCATACTATGCACGAAAATAAAACATCTGCTTAAGAGATGTTATATGTGAGGAAGTGACAAAATTGGGGAACTTTCATGTGTATAACTCAAATGAAAGATAACATTAATGTCCGTTTGAGTATAGAACAGTATCGTGAGACCAGCAGCAATAGTGAGAGAATCGGAACAGAGAAGCAGCGTCTTCTTCCCTCATGTCCCCCAGACACCAACTTCAGACAGGAACTGTCTTTACTATTTCCTTACTTGCCTCATCTCGGTTTTTTATACAAATGTTGAAACTGACTTTATCCACCTATTTTGAACCATAAAATATATATTTAATATACGTGTTTTACAATTTGATATTTTTTCATAATCTTTCCCAGAAATCTTTCTGAATCAGTCCATAGTTGTTGTTACTTTCATAAATATGCAGTGTTATGCTATATGAGCAAGTTATTATTAATTTAGTAAGCATTTTTGGCAGATTATCCTGGCAATTCACTAAAAATGATGTCTCAGCACAGCTCTTAGTAGTGCAATATTCTCATTCAAGAGAGAGGCATCTCAAGAAGTGATATAAAAAGTCTGAAAGAAAAGAGTCCTGAAAGCATATCATAATTAAGCTACTAAAGGCATTGTCGATAAGATATAATACATTTCCCTCCCCAAAATATCTTTCAAGCAAAATCACTATGGTATGACAGGCAGTGTTAAGAGACTATCTCATATACAGTGAATATGAAATTATAATCATTATAATGATCAAATTACAGTAATTAGAACATAGAGGAGAGAATTTATCTATGCCAGTTCCACAAACTAAAATAGTTCAGGCAATAGTTATCTTATCAGTCACCATTCCTGTTCCCCCCCAAATAATGACAACTCTTTAGTATTCCACTCTCAATTTCATGGCACAGAACTTATTAAATGTTATTTTTATGTTCCAGTGATGGTAGCAGAAATAGGATTGTGACAATGTGTTATAATGGATTCACTGACTCATTCTGGCTCATCCAGCTAGTCGTCAACCTGGTAACTCATTTAAAGCTAAGAATCAATATTTCACATTCAGGTTTTCCAGTTTCATCAACATATTCTCTAGACATAAAATAATCATGCAACACACAAGTGTGTGTGGGTGTGTGTTGTATATATGATTTTGGCTACACATGGCTCTACACTCTGGTGGTCACAAGACACTTTACCCATCTGAAGAATCTTTGATGGCTTCTCCTGGTAACAGCTGTTCTGTCCTTGACTTATGACTTTAGAGAAACAGTGAGAAATGCTTTTTCCAGGGTTGAGGAGATGTCTAAGTCCATCAAATGCTAGGCACTTAAGTACGAGGATCAAATTTCAGTCCCTAGCAGCCACATCAAAGAGTGATAGTGAGTGTGCCTATTGCCCCAGTGCTAGGGTGGCAGAGAGAGGATGGTCCATGGAGCTTGCTGACCAGCTACTCTACCCTTATTGATGAATTTCAGATTCATTGAGAAACACTGTTTCAAAAAGAAAATGGAGAGCAATAGAAGAAGACACTGGGCATTGTTTCCCTGGTTTCTTCATGTGTGTAAAAACACATCTGCGTAAATACATACACATGCATGAATATGTGCACATACACTAAGAGAGGGAGGGGGAAGCCATTTTTCTGCAAAGTACCTTAGAAATAGATCTACTAGTAGGAGCCTTGCTTCTCTTTTCCTAGCCACCCACAGTCACTGTATTGTGTTGTTGTACAGCATCTCACACAGCTGTGTATGATTTTCAACAGGTGTTGCTCATCCTTTGATCTTCTGTCTTGGCGGGTCAGCTATTCTTCCCTCAAAGCATGAGGCAGGGCAGTCTACTTTAAACTTTCAGTTGACTTATAGTAATACTATTTTGAGCATTTTTGGCTCCTTGGATGTTGATAAGTCAAATTAGTAAGGTCTGTCTCGGATTTAGGAAGTGCTTCCAATCCATTTGGAGAAAGTCACATGTAGGCAGTGGTAACCAGTATATTTATGGTTCCCAAGAAGCAAGTTTACTGATTCTGCAAAGAAAGAGCATAAGGTATTTCCCATTAACAGCTCAGAGACATACTTACTGCAAGGAAGAAGTGCAAAGATTATTAGAGCCAAATCTGGTAGAAACTTAAAGAAAAAAATTTCAAGACACAATAGGATAAATGTACACATATATGAACTTACAGCAATTGTGGTAGCATGCACAAGATTTATGCAAGCTCAAGCCACAAAAAGAATACCGGCATGGAGAAATGGAGGTGGGTGTAAAATCCCATCCTAGTCTGAGAAGCTATCAACATTTGATTGCTGTGAGAAGAGAGAAAAGTCCATTTCCTCAATAGTGTGACATCTGGTATATAGACTACACTCCAGGGCAGGTGTCTCATGCAGAATAAAGAAAGGGACGGCAGAGGGAGAGAGGGAGAGAGAGAGAGAGAGAGAGAGAGAGAGAGAGAGAGAGGTATGGATAGGAAGGTAGTGGAAGAAGTTCTGGAAGAGCTGTAGAGCTGTTAGGGAAGGGTGTGACCTTCTTCAAAATTGTTTGAAATTCTCAAAGAATTATTCAAAAACCTTTCTGAAGAAGTTATTTGGAGAGTAGCTGATTAATGCTACAACATCTGCCTAAATGTCAGCTATAGTGTTTTGGAATCACATAGGTCATGTGCTGATGCTCATTTTCTTTGTGATTTCTCTAGAACGAGAAGGAATGGCCTGAGAGATAAATACAAAAAGAACCACAGGCATTCAAGGTGGAGGACATAATACTGAGGGCAGGCTGATCTCAACTAAAGTCCTAGCATGCCATCTGCTATCTATGATCCCAAACCAGTTGCTCTATGTCTCCCAACAGATTTCTCTTTTGTGAAAGGCAGTATGATGCTAACTTGTTGAGGAAGGTTTGGGCACAGATGTAATGAAGTAATTGCCAAGACAAGGCTGGCATACAGCAGGTAATTAAAGATCTTTGTTTCTTTTTTTTTCTTTCTCCTTTCTTTACTAATTTCCCATGGAAATAGGAAACCATCAGTCATACCCACGCATGTCTAGACCACCTTGCTTGCGTTAATACACAATTATAAGTCAACTTGATTACATTTCACCCTTCATCCTCATTCACATCTAAATCATTCTCAACAGCTTTACATGCATCTCCAATTATCATAATACAAGATATGCTGGAGAAATCACATTCCACAGCACTTCCCGTTGGGCAGTATGTTTTACTCCTTTCCCCGTCATTGGTGTTTTCCATATTGTGAAATAGAAGTTCTTTTGTCTTCACTTTGGTATAATTTTTTTTTTCTCTTCTCACTGTATAGGTACTGGAAAACTCAATTTTCACATGATGAAGTTTTTATTTTCTGTAATAATTTTCAAGTAAATATGGTAGGGCTCATCTCATTCTAAATATGAAAATGAGAGATTTGGGCAGTCAACAGAAAAGTATCTAGCTTCAAAGGTGTGAACTGCACGCTCAACCTAGTTTCAGCAGGATTCAAAATGAAGTTCTAGCTCTAGGAAGCAGTGTTCTTATGGTTGATGATGTGTATGGTGATTTCCAACTGCATGCGAGGGTTAGTTACAGCTAAAAAGAAGTAACAAACAAAACAAATCGTCTCTCCTTGCTACTTCGAAGATGTGGCAAGTTCAAGGAGCCAGTGAAAATGCTTGAGCAAGCAAGACTCTCTACCAAAATCCTCTGTCCAGATGGTGATCTCATACAAACCTACAAGCTTAGGTCTTTCAAACCTGATGTTCTCTGAGCGATAAAAGAATCACCCTAAAATTGTTTTTTTTTAAATATTGAACTTGTAGTTTGAGCAAAACGTATACTTCCATCTCTTTTAAAATGCCAAAGCCCAGCCATGTGCCGGCCATAGGTGTGATGAGCTTGGGTTTGCTTTGGGCTCCTCTGACAGTAGTCGCGCTTCTCCCTTTCCTCTCTCACTCCCACCTCTTTCCGTTCCCCATCTTTCTATCACGAGATTGTTTACTAAAAATTCCATTTGAATTATCGCTGCGGAGAATTTGAAAACAGTTGAAAAAAACCAGTGCCCCTGGCTGTTATTTGATAGATGCCTCTGGTTGGCTTGACACCAAGTTCCGCGAAGTTAAGCAACACTCAGAAACACTGCCATGTTAATTGGGGAGATGTTACTCCTGTGTGGGTGCTGGAATGCAAACAGTACCTGATGTCTGGAAAATGAAAATAAACAGAGGTAAATGACCAAGCTTATCTTGGCAGGACATGCAAAACACAGACTATGCGCCTAGCCAATCTGATAGCATTTGGAGAAGTCATACACATTTATTCAGTGACCAAAAAGGAAGCCAGGGCTTGGCATATAGAAAGGAGTAGAAGCAGGAAAGAAACAAAACATGTCTACTCTGTGATTCAGACACTTTGCTTCACGGGTGCTTGCAGGACACAGAGTTGACTGGTCTGCAGTCAGAAAACTCCATAAATTGACGCAAACTATTTGCTGTGGAGTCATTGTGTTCTAGCTGTAGCATTCTGCCATTAGAATAAGCAGAAATGGCTCACAGGATTGGTGGGCAAAATTTTTTGATGATTATTAAATATTATTATGATTGGTGTATGTGTGTGTGCACATGTGCTTGGTGTGTTTGTGTGCTTGGTGTGTGTGTGTGTGTGTGTGTGTGTGTGTGTGTGTATGTGTGAGCATGCGCTTGGTTTGTGTATGTTTGATTGTAGACCAAAGCATGAATATACACACACGTCAGAGAATAACTTTTGGGTATTCATTCTTTCCTTCTATAGATTCGTGGCAGGCACCTTTATTGCCCACTGAGCCATCTCACTGCCCCAAAGAGGACATTTAAAAGGCTTTCAGTTCAATAAATTTATCTTGAAACTTGATAGACTGAAACCTCAGAGGAAGTTGCTGACTTTCTTGCACCCTCTTTGCTAGTTAGAGCAACGCTAGACAGAGGATGCAGAAACTGTGACACCTGGGGTCCAATCCCTTTCAAGCAATTTCTCCTCATGATGCATGTACCAGATTTCCCTCATGCTCCTTACTTCACTGAAATAGAAACTTCAGTACATTGCCCAAGATCCTCCAGTTACTCATCATGGCGAGCACTTCGTATTTGTGCACATCCTGTGTGAAACTGGACTCAGGTGGAACATATGCGGACTACCTGTATTGTGCAGTCATCCTGTCTGGTTTTTCCCATCCTGGAGAAGAAGGAGGTTCTCCTAAAGTCATGAGCCTCTTCGCTTCAGGATCTCTTGTGGATATGTCATATTTCCACTTCCCAGTTTATAGTACACTGAGATTAAAATACTGCAATACCACCAAGAAATAATATGCTCAGACTCTTCCTTGAATCACAATTTAGTCCTCTTTGCAAAAGTCCCCTTTCTGGGGTGTTTCTGGAATTTTTCCAGTAGTGCATGTGTGGTGATGTAGGAAGGTGATGTTTTCCACCCTTGTTGATGCTGATGCTGACGGGGATGGCTGTATTCCCACCATTTGAATTTCCACCCTTGTTGATGCTGATGCTGACAGGGATGGCTGTATTCCCACCATTTGCTCTTTCTCTCTGTGTGTCTTTGAATTCTATCCTGTCCAATCTACCAGGAATTTGAGGCCACTCAAGGCCTCCATCCTTTGTAGCTGAGCTACGTGGAGTCTCATGCTGTTGGATCAAACCGGCTGAGACTAGCAGGTGCTAAAGCCATCAATCTCTCCACTGTCACCTATCTCTGCTCAAAATTCCAGTATGGAAAGTGCTTCTCTAGCTCGCATTTCTCCTACAGCAAATATTTTGCTGTGAACTTTTCCAGTTTGCTCCTCACAGGTGGCAAACAAAGCAGCCACAGATTCCATGGTGCCCTCGGAATCTCTCAGGTGATTTTCCTGCATTGCATGGCCTTTTCTCCCCTTAGAATGATTTATTCTCCAGATGTTTTTGTTCCCTCATACAACTAAGACTTCTGGCAATACTGTTCTGCAAGTCTTCAAGATAGGATAGAATCTGCACAAAAATACACAGTGGCAAAGAGCAGCAGATGGAAGTGCAACCACATTGACTGTATAACCATCACGTTTGCCCACATAAGAGAGCATCATTCTATCTAATTTACACATGGGCTCTGACCTTGCTGAATTCCTGGATTTAATTTTTTAGTTTAAATTTTATATGAAGATCAAGGAAAATAATAATAATATGTATATTTATGTGTATCTCAGCCCATGACTAAGTATTGATGATAAAAAGGTTCTTTATATGTACTAGATAAAATCTGTGATGGGATGGACAAATCATTACTACAAAAATATGTATCTTTTCCTAATAGTCTTAAGACTAAAATGACAGAAGTAAAGAATTTCTTAAAGTGCAAAGCGTTGGCTCTTTCTCAGTCTAGAATCAAATTAAATTAATCTCCATGACATTTCTTTCCTGTTTGTCTACTGAAGTCTTGAGACAAGGTTGCATTCATGACCATACCTGAAATAATTTAATCACAGACTAATTTTGTCAATGTTAAACATGTTCTATCCCCTTTCAACTTATAACAATTTCATAAATTACCAAATTTGATAAATCCTTTAAGTGTGATGGGTATCATCTTTTCTTTGAAGACATTGGAATCCAAAGTGTTCTGATGATCAGTAGCTTTCCCGACAAAGAGCCAGTATTTCTAAACACCAAGTGGATTTTTCTTCATTTTCCTCTGGCCTGATCTGTGGAACTAAGCTAATTAATGAATGAGTTTACACAATGTTCCCTTCATTGTTGGATCCTAACTGTTCTGCATGGAACAAGCAAATCTTCTCTTGTAACATCTTTCTGTGACCAATGCTGTACTTTACTTCCCTAAAGTTGTTCAGTTTGTCAATAAAGTTCATGGATTTATCACGCACCCTTCATAAAAATCTTGGAACCCACATACAAAGATTAAACTCTGCCTCACAAAAAGTCAGACATTCAGCCAAGGAGCTGAAGTGGTTCCCACCCTTGACACTCGCCACACCCTGTCAGCCAACAATAAATCCCCTCCTGACATAAAAGTCCCTCTCCCCCACTCACCCCAGAATAAATCCTCTATTGGCAGCAAGCCAGACTGAACAGATGTGTCTGCCTCCACTTCCTGGGGTGGAGTCAGGCTGGTCCAACTTTGATCAACCAAAAGGAGGAATTCCCAGTGTCAAGAGCTCTCTGCAGAGAATGCCCCCAGGACCTACTCCCAGAGGGAAAGGCACCAAGGATGAACATGTGGTGAAGAGCATCCTAAACTGGAAGAGTAGCCCAAAAGATTCATGTGCCCAGAGAGGCTGTGTCTCATTCAGTCACTTCATGTCTTACAAAGTCGTGCAAATTCGAATAAACTCACCTTTAATGACTAGAGTCTCCCTCTGAGGAAGAGAAAGTGATCTTGAGTTTGGTACTCCCATTAGTCATTCTTACCAGAAAATAGGACACACTGGAAAGAATATTAATCTTAAGGAATTTAAGTGTTAATGCTTTTGTTGGGACAATTTATTCGTGACTCTTTCAGAAACATAATGCTGGTTTTCACAAGGCATTGCAATTTGCCTTCTGAATTTCTAGACAAGTTATTGAACTTGGAAATATTTGAGGGCTATTGGGAACCAACAAGCCCCTCCTCCAACACAGGAGGAGTGAAGAGGATTGTGAAGAGGACAAAGGAGAAGACCTAATTCTACTCCAAGAAGGAAGTGGTTGATTGACTCCTTGCAGTGGCTCTGTCAGCAGGCTCTGGAATTGCCTACTAAATTTTCTGTGTGTGGCCAGCATGAGGAAGACAAGAAGTAGGAAGTATGGCTTTCAGACGGGTAGTGTACACCCTTCTTGATCACATTCTTCTGGCCTGTGCAGCTGAAGAGAAGATGAAAAATAGAGCTAAGTTTCTATACCCAGCAAAAGCATTGTTAGGGAAGATGATTACAGATACAGACAGGAGAATAAAAAAGAAAAGTGTGACACATTGGATTGAACTTCAATGCTGCAGAATGAACTTGGGCATATATACAGGTGGACTTGACATAGACAGAAATAGATATGCTCTAACCTCTAAATATTACTCTCTAGTCAAATGAATCAAGACTCTTTAGGAAGTTCTAATGTCCAGTACCGGAACAGGAAAATACAGGACAAGTCTGAAACAAGGTTTTTGTTTATCAGAGAAAGTAAAATAGTAAAGAAAACACAGGAACCAAATTAGAACACAGGAATCATCTGAAAGAGGTCTAAATACTGAAGAATTTGGGTATCAAAATGAATGATGTTTTTAGCATATTAGTCCACAAAAATTTAGTAGAGGAATGGATAAATCAATGGGGAAAAACAGCAGTTGTCCTTGGAGTAAAAAGTCAGTCAATAGCAATAAATGCAGAAAAAGAACAATGAAAATCGAAAGTCTCAGTGAATCACAGGAATGAATGATGCAGATGGGGACCTTCAGAGAGGGTCAGTGCTGGCTGAACATTGGATCTGAAATGGCAACACCGGTGTAATCTCACAGAACCTCCTAGAATATGTTGATATTAAACTAGAAAGAACAAAAGTTGCATGCCAGCTGGGAAAAAGCTGCCAGTTGTCAGCAGAATCAAATGTTAACAATTAAGACCCTTAGCAATGAGGTAGATTGGCCTGGTATTCGTCCTTTTTAAATGTATGGAAAGAGAACATATTCTTTACATTTTTTTCCCCAAAGAACTCATGGCTTAGATCTGGCCAAGAAGAATTAGCAGATCATCCAAGATTCAGAGTCAAAATATAATAGATAAACTGTATGCTTTGAATGGTCAAAGATATAAAAACAATGAATAAAATAGTAAAGCCACAGGAATTCTTCCAGGTTGAAGTGGCCCTGAAGATCCATGGAAGCTAAATGCTCATGTGCTTCTAGATAGGACCTTTACTCAGAAAGGAGAGATGTGGGGAGTGAGCTTATCGGTGGATGATAGTGCGTTATCAGTGCAGACTTCCTGCTCTCTGGTTAAGAGAATCTTCTTGCTTAGGAAATGAATTCTAGAATGCTTCTGGGTTATGGGTCACCGTTGTACAGCCTGTTTCTCAAAAACTTCTAGAAAAACACTCGACGGCAGGAAGATATATGAGTGGCAATGTAAGCTTGAAAGAGGCTAATAGAGGAGGAATCTTGGTGAGGGGATACACAAGCTACTCTGTGACAAAAGAAAAACATCTTCTTTGAGATTATTACAGAAAGAAAGAACAAGAAAAAAATCAAGCAAAAGAAAAAATTCTTACCCAGTTAAAAAAAGAAAGTGCCTGTAGACTTCAGAGTAGATCTACTTGTCCATTTCTACTAGTCCCAACAAAAAATTTGAACTGATTTTTAACTATGTTGTAGTTGGACTATATTTTTAAAATGTAGTCCTATTTCAAGGGTGAACTCACAGGATTCAAGAGTTTATTTGGGTCATAATAATTAACTTTTATAAAGATCATACTAAACTTTTGTTAATTGGCAAGGTACAGTTTTATGACGCATATAAAAGTACTTGCTAAAATTCCTCAAAGAAACAGGAGAGGCTAAGAAATTTTAAGCAGTGGCAATATTTTTACCACTCAAGTTTTGGGGAGAGGGGGGAGTAGACATGCAGAGCCAGAACTAGAGAAGAAAGATATGTGAACATGTTATCACAATGGAGAGAGCTGTGTACCTGAGCATGCATGAGACATTTTCTGCAATGATAGTCTGCCAATTCCATACTAATAAGTGGGATCAGAACTGGCGGTTCTTAGGATGCTCCTTGTTGTTTCTCTGTATCCTGGGATGTTATCTTTGTTGCCAGACAGACCTGTAAATGATGTAGAAGACTTTAGAGTACTTTCTGAGAACCTGAGGGCTAGAAAGGCATCGACGTGGGAGGCGATTAGATGCATTCACCTTTGTATTAGTTTCCTTGTACAGAGCTGAATTCTCTTAGTAACAATAGTCTCACCTTCTGTGAGCTAAGTATCAAGCATTTGTACTTAGTCCTCATATTATTTAAAAGTAAAAGTCTTTCCTGCCACTCAAGTTTTGTGGAAGTATTCAGAGAAGTCTTCATGGGTGGCTACCAGATACTAGCTTTCTAAAAACGGACACCAAGACTCCTACTATCATAAGGAAGTCAGAGAATCCCTGTCTGAAGCTGTCTTCTGCTTGCTAAAATACCTCAAGGAAATACAGGTCTAAGAAGTTGGGGGCAGTCTCAAAAGGTCATGGTTAATACTCAAGCTAGAAGAAATTTACAAATTCTTTATCCACTCTTTAAATAATATTACTTTCATAATAAAATCTTTTTAAACAAGAGAAAGGAGAAAGTTGGTCTCCCTAAGGAGTCCAAATTAAAGTTGCTTTTGGCTATTTCCAAGCCTAAAAGAATCAGCCAAAACACTTTCAATGCAATCTTTTGTAAAAACAGTAAGTTTCCCGAGTGGAGTTCTGCGGGTTGGGTCTTACCTATTGGGAGCAGGGAAGTCTCAGTGCGGTGGAGGTAGAGGTTAAATAAAGATCTCTGACTGCATAAAGTCTAGCTTCTGCAGCCTGTGTAAAAGGAAAAGGTAATGGCTGCCTACCTTTAAGCCTTTCTCTGAGTTCTGATTGAGAGGTAGCCTTTTGTAAACACTTACTGGGAACAACCAAAGTAGATCTACGGACATGGAAAGTGCTCCATCTCAAATTAGAAACATGTCCCTTAATGTTTTTATTTTTAAGATGTATTGATCTTTTACCATGTGATGTACAGCACCTGATGACCAGAACACAACTAAAAATGAATTAAAAAGCCAACTTCTAACGTAGGTACTGACAACATGTTGACTTGCATGTTTGCTATGGACAGTTCTACACACGCAAAGGCATGTATCAGGCTCACACTGAAGGAACTCTAAGAACACCTTTCTTACTTACCAACCAATCAGCACTCTCCCTAGGCATTGCCTTCTTAACGCTCTAAAGCATTACCTGTCAGTTAAGTCAGACAAGTCTCTCTTCAATACATACTTAGACAACCACTTTTATTAGTCTTTTATTTATATAAATATATAACATCTTATTAATTTGAAAATCCATCACTTTCTAATTTTTGCTATTAGTATCAAGTCTTCTATTTATGTTTTCCCGTGTGGAGTTTTAGGAACCCCATGCAAATGATTACCCTGCATAGCTTGTCTAGGCTACTCTGCTGGGATGGACTGCTGGCCCAACAGACAGGAGCCTATTTAGGATTTGGAAAATGGCATCTCTTAAATCGGCAATTGGAGGCCGTGCTCCTCCATCACTGCCACCTGAAGAGTGTGCGCACATGAGACCCTCTGCTCTCAGAGGTGCACATGGGGTGCATGGGGTGATTTCAGTAAGGGAGTTAGCACTTTCCACGCACAAGTGCCTATTAAAGTTTCTTTGGGTCCTTTGTTTCTTGTTCTTTGTTCCTGCCCAATGCATGTATATCTTATTCATTAATCTGTCAGAACCTATCAGCACGTGTTTACACAAGTTTTGCACTTGCTTATTCATTTTGTTTGGGATTATTTAGTTACAGCTGTTGTTTAGAGGAAACACTAAATTTTTATGTAGCCAAATTATTAATCTTATCATTAATGTGTCTGTGTGCTCATAATGGACTGGCTAACCCCATTACCAATTTGATAAATGTTCAATTTTATTCAGTTGTGTCATTTAAATTTGATCTATATTATAGTTTAAGAAATGACAAAGCAGCCTTGCTTGATAATTAGTTCACCAAGTGGAGGGACACCATTTTAGGGAAAGCTATCATGTCCCATGCCTCTGTAAATGCCTGCTCAGCCTGATGATGTAATACAGGAAATAGAAAGAAGTAGAAAAACTTTTGAACATTAGGAGAAGCAACTCCTTTCAGGCAAAGTCAACATTATCTTTATAACTATTCTAAGCACCAACCCAGAGCATCAGAACCCTGGGCATCAGCAGCATCAGCATCAGAGATGCCATTTTCAGGTGTAGGGAACATTCAATGGCATTGGAAGAAGGCAAAACCCTCCAGGAGCACAAAAGTAAGAAACAACAGGGAGGACGAGCACGAAATCAGTGACAGGACCATCTTTAAAGACTGCTCTGGAGTAATTGTGATGAGAAAAAGAAGGGGAGGTTTGGTGTGACTTGCTGAAGAAAAGACATGGTGTGCATACCAGTGTGAGATCACAGAACAGCACCTAGCAGATAGCAGGGACAGATGGAAACACCAGGGAAGAGTTTTTCCGATTAAGGCTAGGCAAGGCTAGAGTTGTTTATCTACCATGTTTAATGAACAACTTTACCAACTCAGAGACAGGATAATTGTGCTGTCATTTCAGAGCTGCTGATTAAATGGTGTCAGGCCTTAACCTCTATACCATAGAATGAGGTCATTTAAAAATGTTTCTTATATTGTTTATTTCCCTCATTCAACATAAACTTGCTCAAATGTACTTAAGGCCAATATTCTAATTTATATAATCTCATGTAACATCACTGATCTAGATGAAGGCAGCAAAAGCAGAAGCAGAAAGCACCCTCAAAGGCAAAGCCATGGTATCCTTTGGCAGTGGCTGGCAGTGGGCTGTGGATGCGCAGGGCCTCTGTGAGCATGAAAAGCAAAGAGTATTGATGAGTAACATCTGCAGAGTGCAGTTACTGGGTGCACAGCATGAGCGTCAGGACTTTCTACCTGAAAATCTCTGCAAACTGCTCCCCTGGGCGTACCATTCCCATCTGTAAAATTTGTGATGTCCTTAGCATCACAGAGCTAATGGGGGAAGGGGGCCAATGTGATAATGTGCACCAGGCACTAAACAACCATCCAGTTACAAAGCTGAAATTCTTTATCTACTCAGTAAATGAAATGACCAGCATCTAAAGCCATTTCAAAGCCATCTGAGTCTGTAATGTCAGAGGAGAAGACCCTGAGAGTGGTTTGGAAGTTTTCAGTTGTTGCTGTTGTTTGCTGTGCAAAGAAGAACTTGAGGAACTGGGGTGTGGGAAAGAAAGGAACCACTTTTATAATGTTAAAGTAACTTGTAGCCTGTAGGGAAAGTAAGATAATACAGGTATGTAGATGTATTTCTCTCTAAGAATTTAGATTGAAATGTCTGAAACTTAATGTTGATATTTAGAGGAAATGTGAATCACAAAGGTCTGCACTGGAAATTTAAACACATACTCATTTATCGAGACTGTTCACTTATGGGGAGCTTCCCTATGGGTCTGAATTTGGAATCCACTGTCCACTTTGGACTTTTCTATAGGACCTTGAAGAGGCATGGGTGCTTATATCAGATTTCAGGAATGTACCATTGGGCTCTACTGTGTGTTATGGTGGGGTTTTTCAAGGAAGACAGACCGCTTAGATTTTTGTCAGCTGGATACAGGCTAGAATCATCTGGGGGAAAAAAGAAGTGTGCTGATATTTTGTTCGTAATCTAACAAATAAAGCTTGCCTGAAGATCAGGGTGCAGAACTAGCCATGCTAGTTAGCCATAGAGGCCAGGGAGTGGTGGCACACACCTTTAATCCCAGCGCTCAGAAGACAGAGGGAGACAGATTTCTGTGAGTTCAAGGCTACCCTAGGCTATACGATATTGAATCTGTCTAAAAGAGAAACAGAGCTCACACAAAGGTGATCCCAGCACTTGGGATCGCATGCTTTTAACCCCAGCACTAGGCTGGGCAGAGAGAGGAATATAAGGCAGGAGGAGACAGCAGCTCAGAGCATTTAATCTGAAGACTTGTAGAGAATGGATACCCCATCCAATCTGAGGATTTCGTAGAGGTAAGAACTAGTAGTTAACTGCTCTGCTTCTCTGATCTTCAGGCAAGCTTTATTTTAAACACACACACACACACACACAGACACACACACATTACCACAAGAAGCTCAATTCAGGAAGTATCCCCAACCAGATTTGGACTGTATGCAAGTTTGTAGAGCATTTTCTTGATGCTCTACATCAAGATGCCCACATCTACATCAGTGTGGGAGGTCCCAACTCACTGTGAGCAGTGCCATGACAGGGTAGGTGGGTTGTATAAGAAAGCAAGCTGAGCAAGTAATGGAGAGTCAGCTAGAATCAGCCAGTAAACAGTGTTCTTTTACAGCCTCTGCCTCAGTTCCTTCCTCTAGTTTCTTGCCTGGAAGTCTTGCCCTGGCACCCCTCAGTGAGGGCCCATGACCTGGGAAGTGTAAGAGGAAATAAAGCGTTTGGTCCGCGAAGTTGGCTTTGATCAGTGTTTGATCACAGAGACAGAAAGCAAACTGGGACAGTAAGGAAGTCACAGACCTGGAGCACAGCGTGATACAAGGATGGGATGCCTGTTGCTGAAAAGGACTTTTAGCTGTGGGTTCTCACACCCGAGCAAAGAGAGCAATCCTACACTGTTTACCGTATTCAGTAGTTAATAACGGACACTGTTGCCTGGCTTGTGTTGTAACCTCTTGTGTGATTTTGTGGTGCAATAGAAGAAGACAGATATGTACCTGGGAGTGAAGCGACCATCTGGGCTCACACACTGTCTCCAAGACCCACCTCATTAGCAGGAGTTCTGCCCACGCGTAACTGTCGCCATGCACTTGACTCAGATGCTTTTTAAGAATTTAGGAAAAGGGGGCAGTAAGAATTGAATTTAAATGCCTAGAAGAAAGCTGATCACAAATATTGTACACACCCACACCCGCACACACACACAAAAACTCTCACAGATTTGAGATCTTTTGTCCTCCAGGAGAAACTAAGGCCCAGTTTTCATAGTGGCCAATGTAGGTAGAAAACACAGTTTGCTTTCAAGGCTATAGGAATGTTAGACTTCGGTTCTAGTTTTCCTGAACTGTAAAAGACAACAAAGCTGACCCTCAGCCACTCCCGCTGAACCTAAGAGAGCATCCGAGGGAAAACAGGACACGGCAGAGAACAATGGCACCTCTGCAAAGGAGAGACAGAGCCAACAGAAGGATAAAGCCCTGGTGTTTTTCAGAGAGCAAGAAGAACAATGACTGTGGAAATAACCATTGTTAGCCCTGCCAGTAAACTAAACAGGGCTTCTTTCCTTTTCTTGTTAGTTCATTTTCACCTGAGGATAATGCCTGGAAATGTTCCACCCAGCTTCAGATGCCCTCTGGCCTCTGGGATGGCCACTGAGGTTTCCATGTCCAATGTCATTATTGTGATCTTAAAAATGTCAAGTTTGTTAAACTAACCATAGCAGGATATATAAATCATATAAAGTACAGATTAGATATCCCCACAGATTGTGTGTGTGTGTGTGTGTGTGTGTGTGTGTGTGTGTGTGTATGCGAAAGAGAGCAATAAAGAGATAGAGAGAGAGGGGGTAGAGAATAGTTATTTAAATTCAATAAATTCACATAAGGTGAAGGAATTATCACTAGCTCTCGAACCCATTCATGTTTTCTCTAAAACATTTTAATGTGGTTAGATTTAAGACTTCTCTTAAAATGTGTAGAGAAGTGGCTCTCAGATGGAGATATTCTGCAGATTCCACAATGGCTGTCAGAATAGGAGCACCTATAAAAATGAACAGGCGAGAAAATCAATTCCAATCAATAAAGCAATAACAATGCATTAAGATATTACTCTCTCAAACACAGCTTCTTCCTCTGGCCACATTTCCTTTAAATGCTCATAATCCAAGCCCAGGGAACTTTTGAATTTGTGGCCTTTGTAAAGGAAGACATTATCATTTAAACCTAACTAATTTAGAACATTAGCTTAAGAGCAAAAAATATTAAGTACAATCTATTAAATTTAGTGTTTCTACTATTCATCAATTTAACTGATCCTTACAAATAAGTACAAAAGAAAGGCCATAGCTCAAGCATTTAAAGTCAATGAAAGAAGTGAAGCTAGGATTTTTTTTTAAGAAGTCGCTTTTAAAAGTCCCCTTGTATTTCCATCCACCTGTCCTTGCTATCACTTGTAAAAATTAATTACCAGTGGCTAAAATCAATATGATGGTCCATCTACCCGGTGGAGGTGCTGCTTGTGGGAAATTCCACTTGGGCTTCCAGGTACCGGAGAGTGTGCAGCTAACATTCTTATTGAACTTAGAGGACAGTAATGGCAGGGATATCTATTCCTAGACTCTGAGAAACTTAACTGGTGGTCCAATTGCACAAACTATTAAATCAGACAGGTAAGGAATTCCTATTGCTAACCTACAGTCCCATTGGAATCTGTCACTTCCAAAACCTACTTTAAATGGCTCTGATATGAAATCTACCAACAAGGTAGACGTTCCCTGGTGGCAGGAACTAAGTATCCTTCAGTCTTCATGTTTTAAGCCCTAAGTTAGTCCTGAAGTATATGGTCCATGGCATTGTAAGTTGCTCAGTTGTGAACCAGTGAAAGTTACAACATCTACAAAAAAATAACACTTTTTCTATGTTTTGGTCTAACCCTTGGCTGTGACCAGCTCTTCTATGTTGGTGTTGCCACAATCACTTATTTTTACTTGGGTACGTAGCATGTAGCATGTGTAGTATGTATCATGCATGTTAAGCCAAAATGGAATCTCTCAGTAACCAGTTTTGTTACTCAGAAACATCCTTTATCTTAAATTCTGTTATTTGATTTTGTTTTCTTACTTGGCACTTGAATAACCTGCCTATACTTTGTTAAAAAAAATGTTAATGACTTAGCTGAAAATACTTGTATTTATGACTTCAGTAACTTCTTATATTTTGTTGTTGGAATATTTGAAATCACCAATTTTGTACAGAAATTGTCAAGATATAGGGCACACTGGTTACTAATAGAGATATAAGTCTGAATTTCTTTATTGCCAAATTTGCTTGTTTTAAAAGTATGAGAAGTTACTTCTCAGTGGTAGACACGGCCCTGTCCCTTACAACATGAATAACAAGTCATATCTCTTGTCTTGGGGTGTTTGAGTTGATCTCATTGATCACTACAGAATGCATCTAACGAAGTTCTGATAGTCTCTTTTTATAAATAGATAGATACATACATACATACATCATACATACATGTAGGAGGAAAGGCCACTTGTTGGTTCCCGGCTGTTCAGAGCCCTGAAATAATCACACAGAAACCATATTATTTAAATCACTACTTGGCCCATCAGCTCTAGCTTCTCATCGGCTACCTCTTACATATTAATTTAACCCATTTCCATTCATCTGTGTATTGCCACATGGCAGTGGCTTACCGGTAAAGTTTCAGCACATCTGTCTCCAGTGGAGGCTACATGGCTTCTCTCTGACTCTGCCTCCTTTCTCCCAGCAAGCCATTTAGTTTACCCCACCTACCTAAGTTCTGCCCTATCAATAGGCCAAGGCAGTTTCTTTATTCATTAATGGTAATCACAGCATACAGAGGGAAATCTCACATCACATACATACATACATACATACACTTTGGAGGGAATCAAATATTAAATGTTTGGTCTTTTATATTGTTTGACATTCCACCCCACAGAAGACTAAAACAAAGTATGAGAGCAACAGAAAAATGGGCTCTCTGGCTCAGAGCTTCCTTTTCCTATACTGCCTTAATCTCTGGCCAGTCTTACCATTCTTTTGTAAATAAGCAAATAAATAAAAGCAGCACGACCTCTGAGATTCAATTTACTTTTCCCTCATCTTGCTTTATACTGGCTTCTAAGGCCAGGACTATTATGTTTTCTCTATGCTTAGTTTACATTTTAGCTAGAACATGGAGCATAGTGCTGACTACCTTTTTTCAACGAAAACTGTAAATTTTCTGGTAGTAAAACTAATACCAGATATCTGTAATGAGTTATGTTCCTGTTTGCATATTCCTCTTTAGACAGTCATGTTAGCATCACCATTTTGGACATGAAGAACAAGTTCACAAAGGCTAAGCTTCTTCCACGCATCGTTAGGATTAAGGTAGAGCACATGTCCATGAAAATGCTGTGCCTTCTCAGAAATATCACACAGAAGTGACTCACCTCTTTCCTGAGACTCCAATAGGGACTCTGGCAGCAGAGAGTACATCATGTTTTATTTATCAGTATCTACAGACTGGTAGAGAAGATATTTAGTTAGATTTAATCAATATACTTAGGAATTTTCTTTCACTGACTTAACATTGGGTGACAAAGTATTGCATAGGCAAATAGTCATTCCCTAATGCATGTTAGCTGATGCAGAGAGAGTTTGGTATAATCAGTCTAGGATGAAGCATACTGGTTAAGAAAGAGGAAGGGTCTTTGAGTGTAGAAATGTCTGCAGTTAAAGACCAAGCACGTTATGTAACCAAGTGTTACCCATTGGACCAGACTTCTTTCTACTGTAATACCATCTTTTGAGTTCATCTCTAGTAGAACAGACTTGAAATGCTATTAACTTTATAGATAAGATCAATGCTATTAACTATAAAGACAAAGTGTAAATAGCATTTAGCAAGAAGCTCATAGACAAATCAAGTGCCCATTGTTTTGAAGGCTCCGTTTGTACCCAATCCACAAAATAACTGCTAAGAGTGTGGTTTGAGTGTGTCCCTGAAGGAAGGACCATGTGCTGAAAGCCCGGTACCCTACATAGTGAGGGCTGGTAGACTCTTTTAACTAGAGGTGCTGTCCTTGGTAGTGATCAGTGAAGGGCTCTGCAGACACTAACTAGTTTTCAGGAGACTAAGTTGTTATAAAATGAAACCATAACACACTAGTTGGCCCTCTTCTGCAACCATTCAGTCTCTATTCTTAACATTTTGTGACCCAGCTAAGGCACACTTACCAGGCTCAAACAGATACTGCCACTCAATTTGGGCCTTCAGCCCTTAAAATTGTGAGCTAAAAAGCAAAACAAAATGAACAACAACAAAAAAATAAACTTCCTCTATTTATAAAAGACTCGGCATCAGAAAAATCAATATAGTAAAATATCATCAACTAATTTAGAAAGGTATAAAAAGATACTATTTCATTAATAAGGAAGCTGAGGAAGATATTTTCCCTCAAAGGGAACTATTCTTTCAAGTGAGAGAGAGACCTTTGGACATTCTATTCTAAATGGGATGCTTTTGTCAAATCCCTCCCCTCAGAGTTCAGGGAACCACACAGAAGAGGAAGCAAAAGGAGTGTAAGAGCCAGCGGGAATGGAGAACAGGGGCCTCTAAACCAAACGGGCAGAGCTCATATGAACTCACAGAGATGGAAGGAGCAAGTACAGGGCCTGCACGGGTCTGCACTGGGTCCTCTGTGTATGTGTTATGGCTTCTAGTTTGGTGTTCTGATGGGACTCTTGAGCTTGCAAATGAGTGGGTCTCTGATTCTTGGGCCGTCCCTTGGGCTCTTTTCCTTCTGTTGGTTTGCTCTGTTCAACTTAGGTGTGATGATTTTTGTTTTTATCTTATATTTACTGTCATCTTGTAGAGGCTTATTCTTTTCTAATGAGAGACTGAAAGGAAGTGGATCAAGATGGGAGCGATGATGGGGAGGAACTTTGAGGCATAGAGGGAGGGGAAACTGTAATCAGAATATACTGTATGAGAAAAGAATCTATTTTCAATGAAAGGGGAAAAATCAGTGGTATGTGTGGTAGCTCATGTCTTTAATCCCAACACTCAAGAATCAGGAGCCCGAGAATCTTTATGAGTTTGAGGCCAGTAGGTGTTGTAGTGAGTTCTAGGCCACCAGGGCTACGGAGTGAAAACCTATCTCAAAAATAAATACATAAAGTCATAATGTGTGAATGGTTAAGAACCCTTGTTGTTCCTTCAGAGGACATATTTCAGTTCTCAATCATTTGTAACTTAGGAATCTTGGGAATCTGCTTGTCTCCCCCTCCCCAGCCCTGGCATCATAGGCATCTGTGCCTCTGTACCTGGTCTTTGGTGGGCTAAGCTATCTCCCCAGTCCCTACATCTTTTTTAAACATGTGCTAAATTCTGGTAACATTCTCTACTTTGCTACAATGTAAGTTAGAATTTGAAGTAACCTCGGGGCCTTCTGGGCATATGTCCCCAGATCTCTGACCTTCACTAACTCTCCAGCTGACTGAAGACTGTGGGCTGCTTCAACCATGCTTAACCGTATTACCACTTGGGGCTTCATTGTAAGCCATTTCTTCTATTACTTCTGGAGTGTTCTCCCTGGTATCAATATGACAAATTTCGCCACTTTCTTTGATCCTCTAATAACATCTAATCTTTTCAAGAAGACGTACACTGTCAACCCTATTCCACATAGCAATCCACCTCAACCTCTACCTTGGGAATGAAATTTTGCAATCCAAGTGTTTGTTTTCTATTTTGATTGCACTCACCATAGTCTACTATATTATATGTTTTTTATATATCATATTAGTTCTTATGTCCTCTGTTGGTACTGCTATCATGTAGCTTCCCTAAGGATGAGCAACTTTGCTTTGTCACTCATGCTCAAGAAGCTAGAATAATGCCTGATATAGAGTTGGCACCCAGTCAGTATTGACAGACGGGAAGTACTTCATGATCGTTGCTTTTATTTATACAATTAGAAATCGTGGTCACAATTTACCAGCTTACAATACTATAGACTTAATCTCACATTGAAGAAATATTTTGCTGTTGTTTTTTTACTCAGAAGCACAAGGCTTTGGCCTGAGGTACAGGATAATCTGCCTCTCCTGCATTAGACCTGGCTGACAGAGCAAGTATCCTGAAATACTGCGGTTTTGTGAAGGGGGGTAACTGTGAATAAAATTTCAACTCAAAATAACCATGACCCACGGGCCTATAGTCCATTGCTCAGCAAAATGCACAGCATAAAAACACATAAGATCTAAAAATTAAATCAGTATTTGCATTTATACAGTTCTGCCTATTTTCCTTACTTTAGAAAGGGATCAAGTTTTAAAGGAATTTTATTTGGCCTGAGGGAGAAAAAGAAAAATTTTAAACTCAACAGTAACAGTCACCTCTCTGCTTACTCTATACCATTCCATTAACCCAAACCTATGTACTTTACTTACTTTTATAAATGCATATTGAATTTTATGCTGGACAAAAAAAAAGAATTTTTTAAAACCTACTACAAAACTTCAAGAATACATAGTATCCAAAAAAATCCTGAGGTAAGACTCTCATGATGCTGTGTTTTAAGGCAATCTGATAATAATAACATACCACAAAACTGCCCTTCCTCTGCCTCTTCCGCCCCCCTGAGTCCATGGTGTGAATGTTTAGCTCCATCCGAGAGGGTGTCTGGGGAATGACAGGAGCCCCTGGCAGCCGGGGATGTTGTGGTAGTGAGCAAGCAGCCAGCAGACAAAAGCTCTGCAGGTTTCCCTCCAGACAGGACTGAATCAAACTCCCTCTGAGTGATTAGCCTCTGGAGTGCCCAACAATAACAGACTCCTGCGGGGTCTCAAAACAAAGTACCAGCTTTCATGAAGCCAGTGACTTCTGGCCCGCCTGAACCCTGGGAACCAGTTCTCTTCCCTTCCCTCAGAGGCTTTGGAAAGCAGAACGCCTCTTTGCCCACAACAAAGTAGGCCTAAGAAGCTTACAGAATAAGGAAAAGACTACTCCCGAAGATGAAGTCCTGGATATGTTCTTGGAAGAGGAAAGAGAAGGAAAGAGAAGGCTACACAGAGGAGAGATGCCGGCGTGCCGATCGAGCGCTGAAAAAGAACAGACAGGAAGCAGAGGCCCTGTGTCGCCCAGAAAGCAAAACAATGTGGCAACATAGAAAACAAAAGCAGGACAACGAGAATCAAAATTGGTATGTGTAAGCCACCTCAACAGGCCTAGGCTAGGAGACCCTCCAAGCTGGCCTTACACCCATGTGGACAAAGACAAGCTATTTCAGTGGGAGAAATGGATGAGAATCATAAATGTGCTACAGCCATCCTGTCTGCCTAGCAAATCCTCAGCCAGGGAGCTGCCCTCAAGAGCCAGGGGAATCCTCTACTCCAGAGGGATGGATCACAGACATTAATGGCTGTATTGAAAATTCATAACTTCCCCTTTATTTCTGAAAACTCTGGATCCTTCCTTCTACCTTTCCTCTCCTGTCCAAGGTAAGTTAGGAAGAGGTAATAAAGTGTGGCCTGAAGTGCAAAATATTTAAAACTAACCTTCAATGTCCCACTTCTTTCTTCAGTTCTCAAAGGAATCTGCTGAGATCATGGGTAGAGAAGCAGTTTCCCCCTCCATCGGGTTTCAGTCACACTCCCATTTGTAACTTTATAAATAATATAAATATAAATATATACATATAGCTTGCAAACAAAAAGTAGCATGCACCAAAATTAACCAGACTCCATAATTTAAAGTATATATATACATATATATATATACATACATATATATATATATTCAGCATTTCTGAACCAAGATAAATGATTATGGTATATCTCTTAATATATATATACACACTTTATAAAATATATATACATATATATATATATATCAAAGGATTATATTTCAATTCTGAAGCTTGGAGGTTCACAGTGGTTTAATACTTACAATATAGACTATTTAAAGCACTTACCCACCACCAAACACAACTCTACGACAGAAAGATCACTAGATAAACAATTAGCTTTACGGTCTCCTTTCAGTCATGATCTCTTCCTAAGGGTAGATGCGGGCTCCAAAGTTGTCAGCTTATCAGATTTGGTTTGAATTGTTAAACTGCTTTGAACTTTATCCCAAGAGCTTGCCTTTGGTAGGCCCACTAGTATATCCATTATCCTCAAATTATCCTGCACCAATTCCATTTGGGCTGTTTTTAAATATCGTTTGCCCAGAAAACTCTTCCTCATTCTTGGCATTTAAATCATATAGTCTTTATGTTTCTGTCAAAGACTTTATGAAGGTGTCACTCTGGCAATGTTTAGCTGGGCTTCAGGAGAGGCCATGGCATTCATATTTGGAGACGCAGCTCTCATAATTCCCTTTCTGAAGACAGGTTACGTCTGTTCCACAGACCCCTACTCTCTAGCATAATATGTGAGCACAGAGGTAGAAACACTGTCCACAGGCTCAAGTCATTGACCAGATAGAATTAGTCAAGCCAAACTGAATTTGAATGCAAAGACCAAGATGCAGTCAAGTATATCTGTAAATTTTAACATTGAATCTCATTCCTCAAGAACACTTTATAGCTATCCTTGTCAGAATTTAGTCAGTGAAATCATGGTTACCTTTAACTTCCCTAAATATAAAGTCATATTGAAATATGAAAGAGACAGTTAAACTGTGCACTGTCTTCCCCTCTATAAAGACCAAGATGAGCACACTCCATCAGCAGTAGTCAAACGAGCTCTGTTGGGAATCCCAGTTTCAGATGGCAAAAAGAAAGACTGAACTGTTTGATGAAATTGACCTAGGGTCACCATGTGGAAACAACGGTGACAAAAAATAAAACGGGGACTGTAGCTGAAAGGGAACATGGAGATCTCAAGAAACAGAGTAATGACCTGTGTTCTAACACACCTGGTAACTGTTCACAGAAGAAGGAGCCATGTTTTAGTTGATGCTTGTGGAAGCCTTCATCACTCCAGTGCTTAGAATGTGCTGTTTCTTTGTCTTTTCTTCTTTATGTAAGAGGGTGGAGAGAAAAAAAAATAGCTCTCTGCAGCACGGAGGGATCTGGAAAATAAGTTGTCCAGGTTCGTTTCTTGAAGCCAAGCCAGGCGAATAGGCAACCACACCTTCAAATGAGCTAGAACAACAGACTTCAAATCCACTGCCATTTTGGTGGAACAGTTTTATACTTTGGTTGTGTACACATTTCAGCTAAATTTATAAGTTAAAATCTTATATTTTTAAGTACTAGGAAATGTTTATTGTGTTCTTTCTTCTGTTTGGTGCTTTACAATCATTTAGGATAAGAAGGTAGACTGTGTGGTAAGGGGCATTGTAAAACTGAACTGAATGGTCATGTCATGGTCTAGCATTTCTGAACCAAGATAAATGATTATGGTATATCTCTTAATTAAAGGGGTAGGGAGATGAGTAGTTTCAGTGATTAGATACACACCCACTCTGTAATTATACAATGAAAAGGAAAACTAATTTTCTAATATAATTTGTAGAAACATTAGAAAGAAAGGTATTGAGAGAATTTTCTGAAAATCAAACACACATTCAATGACAAGGTTCAAAGTAGCCACTCAGCTCTCCCTATGACAAATCTAATCAGATCTCCAACAGTCTAAAACACCATCCTTATTTTGGATGAGGGCAACCTTGATCCAAAATATGTTGCTTTATCTGTTCTGTAATATAATATCTGTAATAGTCGTTCACAGACTGTTTTCCTAACAGACAGGTACCCAATAACAAATGCCAAGAGGCCAAAGGGACAGCCACAGATATTGAAGCAATGTCACTTCAAATGTTCCTCTCAGCTCCTAACTAGGGAAGAAAAGGCACCATTCTGGTGGTCAGGACTCAGGAAAGGGCACAGCTTTCCCTGCCCCTGCCCTTGCGTGTTTCCCTTTTCTTGGGCCTTTTTCTTAAGAAGACCTGAGCAGTAGTCACTCTTGGCTAGACAAGTCCAGACCTCACATCTATGGCTTAGATTCCTGCCAGTCGCTCCCTATTGTGCCTCCTTTTGGTCCCTCATTCTTGCTAAATGTAGCAATTTCCACATCATAGGTGTAACTCTTCTTCCCTTTCCAGTCGTCTATAAAAGCCAAATTATCATTTTTCAGAGTAAATGTTTATTCTTGGTGAGCATAGGTTTTGATACTGGGCTATCTCCAAGCTAATTCATCCAGGCAAGTAGGTTAACACAAGATGCTCTATTGTCTAGCTGCGCTTGGGTCTTGGCTCTTCTCTTTAATTGATCTATGACCTTACGCAAGCTAATATCTTTCTTCAAGACTAAGTTTCCATTTTTGTAAACTGCATATTATAAATGGCATCTGTCTCATGGGATTATGATGGAGACCGAGTAAACTAACACTTAGAGAGATACTCAAGAGATAATAAAAATAATATTTGGCAAGTACTAGAAATTCATAAAATATAATTGTTAGCGTACCTAGCACAAATTAATTTAGTGCCCTTTATAAGTTGAAGCAAAGAAAATTTAATGTTTTTAACTTGGTTCCCTTACTTTCAACTCATCCTGAAGTGATTTCCATTTGACTTTTGGATTAACTAGATGAATAAGCCGTGTATGCTGAAAAGTCAGAGGAATGGGAAAGTCCTCCCTAGGCTGAGAACGGGTTTTTGTGCTGTGTTAGAATTCCCCTTACCAGACAAAACAAGTTCTGCTGCCTAATTATCAGCAGAAAGAATAGCTAAAAATCAGTGAGCTGAAACACAAATTATTAGCTTTAAAGATTCTCTCTGGCATTTAATTGGCTGTTAGCCACAGGTTTTATGTGGGGTTCAAATCATTCAATTACCTACAGGCACAGTTTTGAATTTGCTAATCAGAGAGGCCTTACAGATTCCTAAATTTGGCATGGTCATAGGTATCATTGATTTTTTTTCATTTTTAAATGGCTGACAATCAAGCCTATTTTGAATATTTTGTCTAAATTTTTTTTCTAATAACTTAATATAGTTTCAGTTGCTCTCTGTTCAAGGGAATCCTGTGCCTTCTTATATATTCCTTTTGTGTGGGATGATCATCCACGGAGCTAGTTTTGGCTTGAGCTCAATCAATTTTCCTTATCTACACCCCTCTCCAACTAACTATGAAAATCATCTGAATCACCCTTGGTTGTCAGCATGGAGGATAATTAGAAGAGATTAGAACCTTTCTTTTTCTGCAGATCCATTTGAGGGAAGCATTACTCTAAAGGTTCGAAATGTTATTCTTAGGTCTAGGCAAACCATTAGAGGTCAGAGCATAACAGCATTTCCAAGCTGGTGTCAGGAGACTACCTTGAGAAGGGATATCTTGAGTTACAGGCTGTAGATGAAGGAACACAGTATGCTGGTAAGGATTCTGGCCATTACATACACTATAAACACAAAAGACCCTAAAAAACAACAATGCTTTTATCAGGTCCTCTGTGTCCCCTGCGAGATCACCAAATCACTGGAGAGGTTTTAATTATTTAGCATTAGTCAAAACTCAGGATTTTTGTCTCCAGGTGAGGATTTAGAATAAAGGTCCTTCTGTAAATGCTATTTTTTCTGTCAGTCTTGGTCTAGTTTATCTAGACCACTTCTTAAAGCTCGACTGTCAGTTGAAGGTTGAAAACAATCTAATGGGTTTCTGTGTTTGGTTTCCTTGACTTATCACAAGAGCTGATAACTTTTTGTATACATTAACTAATAGGCCTCCTTCAAAGTATGCTGACATTTAACAGTGTTAAATGGATTTTAATGAACTCTAAACCTCAAACCTTCGTTCCTGCACATGAGATCTACTTTCATTATAATCTGGAGGGCTGGTACTGTGCATTCCAATGAATGTGAACCAAGCCTGGACCCTGACTGGGTAGCTTCAGACAAGATTAGAATCATGCAGACAAAACATTCTTATGGCTGACATTTAAAAAATCCACCCAGCCTACCCTTCTCACTTTTCTCTCCCCATCTCCCCTTACCCCCCTCCCACCCCACCCTTAAGATCCCGATTTTTTGCCTGGCAATCTTGTCTGCTTCCCCTACCCAGGAGGATAGCTATATGTTTTTCTTTGGGTTCACCTTCTTATTTAGCTTCTTTAGGATATCAAATTATAGACTCACTGACCTTTATTTATGGCTAGAAACCAATTATGAGTGAGTACATCCCATGTTCATCTTTTTGGGTCTGGGTTACCTTACTCAAGATAGTATTTTCTATTTCCATCCATTTGCATGCAAAATTTGAGAAGTCATTGTTTTTTACCACTGAGTAGTACTCTAATGTGTATCTATTCCACACTTTCTTCATCCATTCTTCCATTGAAGGACATCTAGGTTGTTTCCAGGTTCTGGCTATTACAAATAATGCTGCTCTGAACATAGTTGAACAAATGCCCTTGTCATATGATCGGAGAACTTGGGGCAACGGGATGATTGGGATAAAGGAAGGTTGGATAGGGGAGCAGGGAAGCACATATCTTAATTAAGGGAGCCATCTTAGGGTTGGGAAGAGACTTGGACCTAGAGGGGCTCCCAGGTGCCCAAGGCGAGGTCCCCAGTTAGTTCCTGGGGCAGCTGAAGATAGGGAACCTGAAATGATCCTATCCTATAGCCATACTGATGAATATTTTGCATATCACCATAGAACCTTCATCTGGCGATAGATGGAGATAGAGACAGAGACCCACACTGGAGCACTGGACTGAGCTCCCCAAGTCCCAATGAGGAACAGAAGGAGAGAGGAGATGAGCAAGGAAGTCAAGACCAAGAGGGGTGCACCCACCGACGGAGACAGTGGGGCTGATCTATTGGGAGCTCACCAAGGCCAGCTGGACTGTGACTGAAAAAGCAGGGGATAAAACTGGACTCTCTTAATATGGCGGACAATGAGGGCTGATGAGAAGCCAAGGACAATGGCACTGGGTTTTGATCCTACTACATGTTCTGTCTTTGTGGGAGCCTAGCCAGTTTGGATGTTCACCTTCCTAGACCAGGACGGAGGGGGGAGGACTTTGGACTTTCCACAGGGCAGGGAACCCTGACTGCTCTTCAGACTTGAGAGGGAGGGGGAGAGGAGTGGGGGGAGGGGGGGAGGAGTGGGAGGCTGGGAGGAGGCGAAAATTTTTTTTTCTCTATAAAAAAAAAAATCCACCCAGTTCCATGGCAATATACAGACACAACCTCCATGTCAAAGTATTTATTTCAAATGATGTAAAACATTTGATGGTTTTTTTTTTTTTGGAGACATATAATCTTCGGAACAATCTAGTTAGAAACGACTTGGGGAAGGTGCTAGAGATATGTCTCAGAAGTTAAGGACACTGGCTGCTCTTGTAAAGGATTTGGGTTTGAATCCCAGTACCCATAATGGAAGGCTCACAGCTGTCTGTAACTCCAGTTCCAAGTACCCCCCCACACACAGTGCACATACAAATATTCAGGCAAAGACACATACACAGAAGTAAAATTAGCTATCTTTCTCAAAGCTTGTCTAGCCTCTCAATATTGTCATTTAGTGAAGCAAGGCTTTTAGCACAGGGACTTTTGGATGTCTCTGAAGATTAAGCCATAGCAGAAGTGTACACATTTAGTTTCTCTCTCAGGTCTTTTGGTCTTTCACTTCCTTAGTGACACAGTTCTGTCCTACAAAGGAAACGACAGCCATCAAAAACAAAGTCTTCCTTATTGCTCCTTTCCACTGACTTCAGTTTGGTTTGTGAGAAGCCTACTTCCAGGAAGGGAAAAACAAGGCAGGAATAATATACCACGTATAGTACCTTTACATAAATATTCTAAAGACTATACAGTAAATAACGTATGCTTAGGAAGGCAATGTTAAGATTTGATATAGCACAGAGCAATGGCTAAGATCGAAATGAAATCACGGTGTTTGGAGAAATATAGAAAGCCCTAAATTGCACCACCGCCTCCCTGCTGCCTAGCCGTACAGTTCATAAATCGTAACATAGTCCACATTACCTGGAGTTCAAGCATCCCAGCTGCCAGGTGGACTCCTCCCTTCATTCCCCATGGCTATGAGAAGTTCCCACTCCCACCTCACCACTCAAGGTCCTGCTTTGAACTATGGCAGTGATCAATACCTGCTCTTTGAGAAATGGAGCCAGGGCATGTGAGTTAACTCACCCACGTCACTAATTTTCATGGGGAGTGCAGTAGGAAAGCTGATCTTGAGCGGACACAGAAATGCATAATGAATCCCACATGCCCTGTGAGCTCTGCGTATTTTTTCAGGTGGCTCAAGACACATCCTCTTGGTTTTCTGCAACCTACTCCCCTGCGTCTTGATTGGGTAGGCCACGTTCAGTTCTGCATCAATGCCACTGAAAGACCTGAATATTATAATATTTACCAGATTGTGTGAAAAAGATGCAGGTGTGTTCTGATAAATGGAACACAAATATCAAAATATTCAGAGGAAGGGCAAAGCAGTGTCAGGCAGCTCACATTCCAGCTAATTGGAACAGCTAGGGGGAAAAATGTCCCTGTGATTAGTTACCTGGAGCTGGGAAGTGAAGGCTTTTTCCCCTTTCAGTGTTTTATGCGGTTACAGTAATAATGTCTTAGAGGAAGAAATATCTAACAGAAACAATGGATCTTTTTTGGAAGCTGAAAGTTTATTAACTTTATTGGCAAATACTTGAGAGTGTATTTCCCTAGACAAGAATGTCCTGCCTAATCACAACACAGGCATCAGGATCAGAAATTAACTACAGCACATTTCATCCTGGTACAATTTGCTTTTCACAAGTTCTCCCTAACGTGTCTTTACTAACAAAAGGAGCTGGTTCACATTGCATTTATTTGTCATGTCTTTCTAGTCTCCTTCAGTCTGAAATAACCTTTATTCTTTCAGACATTTAGTTCCTTAAAAATATATTTCTTAAAGAAGAAGCTGATAGGAATAAATACTATATTTAGTCATCTTAGCTTGGTCAGTTAACAGCAAAAGCCAACAAAGCAGAGAAAAGACATATTTTGAAGCCACAACAGATGAAGGCTGTTACAGGAAATGAATGAATCACATTGAGCGTAGGGTGTGGCGGTGTCAGACCATAATTCCAAGGCCCTGGGGATGAGGCAAAAGGATCAAGAGTTCATGGTCACGCTTGGCTGTGTCGTGAATTGGAGGTCAGCCTTAGCTACACAAAACGCTGTCTCAAGGTGAAAAAACGGAGAGGGAGAGTGGGGAGATTGAAGTAACCCATCTATTCTGAGAATAGGACAGTGCTTGGTAAAAGTATGGAAGGAAAAGGCTCCCTAGAATTGATGATTCAAGGATAGGATCACCTGGAAGTCTATGACCAATACTGAATCCTGAGCTCAACTCCTCAGGACCCTAACTCATGAGTTTTATCTGGATAATGTGCAGAGGAATCAGGATGCATGGGTGATTTTGATGCAAGAGAATTGTGAGGCACACTTTAAAAACCACTGATTATCACAGCAAGATGTGAACACAGAGGGTACCAAAAAGAGGAAGGCAGGCCTGTGAGGCAGAGGATCACCAAGCGATCCACTCCATTCTGTCAACTATTGCAAATACATAACACTAAAAAACCTCCATCTCTGTACAATGAGCAATGGGTACAAAGTTGAAGTGAGTTTAGTATTAGCAAGGAAAAGATGCCAAGGTAGGAGACACCATACTTAAATGCTTGTATAAAACATTGGTTCATATGGCAGGAGCCATCTGTCTTTAGGAAAAGATTGTTTATAATTCATTATGTCGTGTCAATAAATGATAGGTGGATTCATTGTCTAAATTTTCATTTGACCCTTTGAATGTGAGGACTGTCACTGTTGCTGCTCCCACTGTCCTGCTGTCTTCTTTTGAGATGTGGTCTTACTCTACAGACCAGGCCAGCCTTTGAACTCCTGGTCCTTAGGGTCACAACCTCCCATGTACTGAGATTACAGGCATGTATGGTGAACCTGGCCATTGCAGGGCTTTTGAATAAAGACAATTATTTTGAGTGTTTTGAGAATATTGCCAGGTTAAATTGACATCAAGAGAAAAAGAAAGGCAAAAACGCTGAAGAAGTAGCCTTTTGGAGACTTCTCTGGTTACTTATTGCTCAGGTAACCACTTCCCCAAACAAATGGCTCAAACCACAAGCATCTACTTATCTTACACAATTATATGGACCAGGGACTGTGCTAAGTTGGACACTGTTTTCGTTCCACACAGCAATAATGTGAGCTACATGGTGGCATTTAGGTAGTGGGTGGCATGATCTAATTTATACATATATCTGGCTTTCTAGAGAAAACGGGTAAATTAGCCTGGTAGAAGCGTGAGTTCAGCTGGGACTACTAATTAGAACATCTCAACAGCATGGCGGATGTGAGGCTCCTTGAAACATAGTATAGACACTGCTTGCTTAAGGTTTGAGACCAGGAAGTTACGGTGGTTTGAGTGAGACTCGCCCCTGTAGACTCATTTATTTGAATGCTTAGGGAACAGCAATATTTGTTAGCGTAGGTATGGCCTTGTTGGAGGCAGTGTGTCCCTGGGGGCGGGCTTTGGGATTTCACAAGTCCAATCCAGGCCCAGTGGTATTCTCTCTCTTCCTGCTGACTGTAGGTATAGAACTCTCAGTTACCATGTCTGTTTGCATGCTGCCATGCTCCAAGCCATGAAAATGATGGACTAAACTGCTGAAACTGTAAGCCAGCCCCAATTAAATGCTTTCTTTTATAAGAATTGCCATGGTCATGGTTTCTCTCCACAGCAATAGAACACTGGCTAAGACAGACGTGATACAGGATCAGTTCTATACTGTTCTGTTTACCAAAGCAGTCACAAAAATCTGGCCAGATTCTGGTTGAGATGTAAATCCCAGTTCTGGTGGAGAAGAGCCTCAGTGACTTGGAGCTCCAGTAGCTTAATCCACCACAGGATCTGTAGAATGAATGTAAGCATGCCTTCACTTGCTAGTACCTCAGTTGATCAATACATAGTTACAACTTCCTCCTCTCCTCAGAAAGGAAAATTAGACTGTGTGTCCTTGACAGTCCTTGCTAATACTATATAGAGATTTTTAAGACAAAGATTCTAAATTATGTTTGGTTTAATGATTGCTGCATGTTTACTTATTACAGAACATATTAAGGAAATATGCCACAAATAGTAACAGAAAATAATTTTCCCAAGTCTTTCCTTTTTAAAGATAGACTTAGATTCAATAACACCTTCTCATGGAGTGTTATCTATTATATATTGTTCCTAAAAGTACCCCCGCCCCAATCTCTCTTCTCAGACCAGCCCACAGAGATGTTGCAAGTAAGTAGAAGGCATGACTTGTGGTCAGAAAAAAAAAAAATTCCCTGGACATGTAACTTTTTAGCTGAGATGCAAAGGATGAGTAGGAGGCCCCTGTACAGAGTGACTCCGGGCTGAGGGAGCATTGGTAAATATGGGGGATGTGGGGCAGCCTTCCCTCATAGGCAGAGCCGGGAGGAAGACTAAGACCCAAGGAAACATGTGCAAGTCAGCCAGGGACCAGGAGTCACCCACCAAGAGTCATCCCAGCAGGAGCTGAGTACTCCGGAAAGGAGTCACACTTCCAGCCATCTCCTCCCTGAGAGTGGATCTGCAAGCTGGCGAGGGTCAGCCTGACCGTTCACATCTCCTGAGTGTCTGCTCTATATGTGAATGTCCGTGAGAAACAGCTACTAACCAGATGGGGGATCAGAGGCAGGCGGGGCCCAGCGAGGGCTCTCAACACAGCTGACGTCCTGTTACTTTTAAACTTTCTAGGGAATTTCACCATTGGACTGCAAACCATCCTCTTCTGCAATATCTCACCTGGTTAGATTGCTCCTTATTTTACACAAGATGGATCTGAGCACCAGAGAAACCGAGTGACTCAAAGCCTTCCAGGAACACGGTGTGATTAAAAACCCAGGTTGCCTAACATGTCTAGACTAACAACCCACAACAGATGACAGGAAACAGTTCCTGAAAGATGTCTTGCCATTGTGGACAGACAAAACACAAAGTCGCCTTCTTGGAAATTGTCACAGAGCAGGTTCTCCAGGAAGAAGCCAGAGATCAGCATCACAAAACAGAATAAAGAGCCTGTGAGGGGATTGACACTTGTGTGGGGACAGAGAAAGGCAGGGCTGACAGAGAGCGCAGTGTAGCCATAAGGCTGAGCCAACCCTGCTGGGTGTGTCTGCCAGTCAGATGGCCTTTTAGGAGTCCCAGGAGCCAGGCCTTTGTGGTCCAGACTCAACCTGTCACTGTGCCTGCCTCAGTGTGGCTGGCGTGCTGGCAGCCATGCCAATTGCTGGGGCCTAAATCCTTTGTGACTCTCTGTGGGGTCTAGACAGTGCAGCCCAAGGCCCACCACGGAAGCACTGCCACATCTCTGCATCTCCTCAGCCAGTACCTCAGCCACCACAGCAGCCTGGTTTATTGTAGCCACTCTGGACCTTCTCCATTCTTCAGGTATTGTCAAGCTATGGTGCATCAGTCATATCACAGGCTGTGTTTTCCTTAAGCATTTCTTCACCCACAAGCCTCCAGCTACTTTTCCTCTCGCACACAGTGAAACTAAAGGCTACCACAACCTTTAAGGGCTTATGAGATTTGACTCATTGGCTTTATTTCTCTCATTTTAAAATACAGTATACGTATTTAAAGTATTCTCTGTGATCAGGCTGGACAAATGCAAACCTCTCTGTGTTCCCACCACTTCTTTTCCATACTGAAAGGTCACTTATGTGTTTTTGTGGCCATTTATCTCCTAGCCCCTTCTGTGCAGGGGCACTAGATATCATTACCACTATTACTTCCTCCTGTTTCTCCTCCTCATTCTCTTTCTTCTCCTCTTTCAAGACAGAGTTCTATTATATAGCCCAGGATTATCTCAAGCTCCTGATCTTTTTCCCACCTCAGCCTCTCCAGTGCTCTGACCACACTGCTAGCTACATCCTTATTATAAAGATTTCACAGCAGTTTTGAGTAACAACAAAGAGAGTTGTTAGGCAAAGCTGTCTGATTTCCCCAGTATCAGATTAGATAACCCCTCAATGCATCATCTAGAAGAGGCAGAGATGACGTCTGGAACTCCAAATCACTTCTTTTTTGAACAACGTGAAAAAGAGTGAAAGACCTCAAATACTTAAACCTAAGCTCTGTGGAAGGTTTTGTTTGGAGGAGAGTTGTTTGTTTTGTTCTTTGTAACATAGCAAATTTTAAACTACCTTTGGGTGTGAGCAGGAGTGTATATTATCTAAGGCTAGCTTGTAAGTATGTACTGTTTGGGTTGGGGCTTCACCCAGGCCCCTGGCATCCATGTGTGTAACATGAGGGCCTACTTGTTGAGGTTTTTGTCTTGCCTAGTTTCCACAGTCATTAGGTCCCAAAGAATCACAAAGAAGTCTCCATAAGTTATAAGCTGATTGGCCCATTAGCTTAGGCTTTGTATTAGCTCTTATAGCTTATATTAATCCATTGTTTTTACCCAAAGCAGTTTATTTATTAACCAATGAAAGCAACACAAATACAGAAGGACCTCCTATACCACATGTGTCCCGGAAGTCTGAAATGTTTGGGTGGAGGGTTCCATCCCAAGCCCTCTCTCCTGGGAGTTGTTGTAGTCTAGACTCCACCTCTGAGAAAGCCCACCAAATGGTCATCCCTGCCCAGAGAGAATCAAGACCACTCCCACAGGCTATTTAAACTGCCCCCCCCCAGAACGAACCTGTGGTTTTTCCTGTCTTCCTTTCTGTCTCCATCTCTGGGGGGCCTGAAAGGCCTCCTGGGAGAGGTGGCATCCATTATACCTGGGCTTTTTCTAATTCAGTTTGATTTGGTCTGATTTGGATTATTCCATTTGTGGAGAGTTTTGTTGGGCCGTAAAAAGTTTTCATGGACTATCCGAGGTCTTTCAAAGACCTCCAAAGTGGAGGAGAGGTTCAGTAGGATGGAAGAACAGAACTGCATGCTGTAGCATTGGCTTCATGGTGTCTCTACACTGTCAGGTCACTGCAAAATTTAGAGTAGAGCAGGAGAGAGATCGGGCCTTTAATCTGAGTTAGAAAACAGGTGGCCATTTTTCCTTGGAGATGACTCAACACTTTTGAATTCTAAATCAATTCATTACTGTCCTGTTACTTATGGGCAACATTGTACCAAGTTCACAAGTTATGTTTACTTACTCCAAGGCAAAGCCAAGCAAACAATCAAATCCTCTTTATTTCCATATTCCATTTCCATCAGCATACACTTCATACTAGCCCTTGATAAAAACTTGATTGCTGCGGTGGGGGGAGGGGAACAAAAGAACATATTTGCATCTTTAAGTCTGAGAAACTCCTTAAAGTTTGATCACTCAAAGCATCCTGGGTCTCGTGGTATTTCTCAACATTGCCCTTGGGCACCATCCTTAGATAAATGAGTGCATTCATTCAGAAGCTCATATCTCAGTACAGTTGCAACACAGATTGGTTGCACATCTATTGTTGAGTCATACAAAAGTCCCTTATCGAATCTGCATTCATATGGAATTTGAGTATTGAGCATTGGAAGAACAAATCAAACAAACTCTGGAGAGATTTGAAGACAATTGAACTCTAAATTTTATCTGGTTTATATAAAGATCAGTGCATGAAACAGATACAATTTTCAGCAGTAAGCAGCTTCAAATTGATGTATTAGAAATATATAAAAACAAACAAAGCTGCCATCAGTATCATTTAGCTTTTGCTACAGGGTCACCATAAAATGCCACTGTTTAAAAATTTTGTTCATTAAAAGTGAGTCTTGGTAGGCTGTTTTCTAGCTCCTGAACCCATCTTGAGATGGCTCAAGTCACACAAACTCACTCCCAAGTAGTGGGTGTGTAGTAGTGTGCCAGTTCGGGCCATGGGAGAACTTTGTCTGTGTACGTCTGATCTTCTAATAGCTAAGCCAAACCTGCTTATACATGTGGACGTACTCACAGGAATTCCATGTCTCAAAATACAAAGACATGACACATTATGTTTCTGTCTTTGAGTCCTAAAGGCCAAAAAGTTTGTGGTTAAGTCCAGAACAGATGGCTTTTGTGATCAGGAACCACATAGATAAAAAAGGAAGTAAAAAATCGAGTATTGTTGATCTAGGAACAATATGTTTTATCTTAAAAGTGTTGAATCAATTTTAATGCAATATGAAGAAATGCATTACTCGAAGCACTGCCTCTACCTCCTGAGTGCTGGGATTAAAGATGTGCGCCACCACTGCACAGCCAAGGATATATTTTTATCTCTTGTCTGCCTTTGTTTTCTTATGTTTTCTTTGTTATTTGGATCATAACTTGGGCATTTTCAAACTAACACTGGCTATAGACCATGTAAAATTAATCCTAGCCATCCCCAAACAGTAAATAATGTTTGTAATTCATCTTGAACTCTTCCTTCCTATTTTCAGGATTCTTTATTGTAATGTTGAATGTGCATGCTACAACAAACCATCTGGAATGTTTGCTGGAAGTTTAGATTTCTGGAATTAATCAACATTATTGAATTTTTGAGTGTTAAGTTAAAATAACTGACCATCTTTAATGAGTACGTAAGGTGTTTATTTATCATAACTATATTTATTTTTAAATATTCTCTATGAATACATTCAGTACATACTACATTAATACATCATAGTATATATATTACAAAGTAATCATTATAAGTACATGTAAAACTTTTGGACAATAACTTAACACAAATAAATCTACCTAATTATTTTTCATGGAACCATAATATTCCATATCATGACACAGCCTTAGACATCTCCTTTCTTATATATTGTTTTCAATTGTTTGGTATATAAAACAAAGCTTCAATGATCATCACACGTGAAACTCCTTATGTATATACCTATCAAAATTAATAAATTGTGCCGTTTCTGAGTTAAGTTTTAAAATGTGCATATGCATTGTTTTATAAAGTAATTTTTAATTGATGCTCACTAATAACTTGCTAAAATATTCATTTTCCTTATCTTCACATCATCAAACTTGTGAAACAGTTCATCCTTTGAAACAATCTTGGATTTATAAAAAAACAGAAATAAGTGAGAAACCACATCCCACGAAGGTGGCATGGATAGCTCCATATTGCCCTTACCTAGTTTCTCCCATCATTAACATCTTACAGCACTGTAGTATCCATGAAGAAAGTGAAAGCCAACACTGGTGTGTTACTGGTCCTTAAATCCTCAGTGGTCTCTAGAATTGGTGTACCAATTATGCCTAACTCTACCCAGCCAGCCATGCCCAATAGCAACCTAAGGACTTGCTCAGTTGCTCAGTCAGGACAATGTCCTCCTCTACTTTCATGTTACTCTTTCCTCCTTCCAAATTATGTTCCTTTGAAGCAAGTTGCTAAATTGCATCCAGACTTTAAGCCAAGGGAAGCCATTGTGGGTAAAGAAGAATCATTTACTTCCCACTCTGAGGAGAAAACAGAAATAGGTGGAATTCTGAAGAGAGAGGGGGGCGGGAGAGAGAGAGAGAGAATAGTGTCTTCTCTTACATGTTTTTTGGCGTTGTATCAATATCAGAAAGGTCTCTCGTATGATAATCTTGTACCTCCGAGAATAATCCAGTGCTATCTCATCTAGTGTGTTGCTCAAACACTCAGGAGCCCCTGCTTTTCTGACTTGTCATCATCATTACTTGGAGAGCATTTCCTTACACTCAGGTAGCTCAAGCTGTCTTGAACTCATTTTTTCATTTTTCTTCAGTTTTTATATTTGATTAATCTCTCTCTCTCTCTCTCTCTCTCTCTCTCTCTCTCTCTCTCTCTCTCTCTCTGAGACAGGGTTTCTCTGTGTAGCCTTGGCTGTCCTGGAACTTGCTCTGTAGACCGGGATGCCCTCAAATTCAGAGATCTGCCTGATTCTATTTCTGAGTGCTAGGATAAAAACATGCACCACCAAACCTAGCATATACTTATATAAACTTTAATATTTTGAAATATTTCCCTGTTTCTTGCTTCTTATGTAACTTTCACATTCACAAATCTGCATGGCTTGCCTAATGATGTCTGTGTGACTGCCCTCAGTTTCCATCACCATATTCACAGATGTTTGAGTCTCTCTCAGACTTCAGCAGAGAAGTTCCTTTGTGCAGAGGATGGAGACTCGCAGCTGGGGGAAGTGCAGAGAATCAGACACTGTACGTGAGAGTGCTCAGCCCTAAATAGGACATCCACATCTTACCTCCTTCCCCAGGGTGTGGGGATCATCTCAGAAGATGTGGTGGAAGACTGTCAGAGCTGGAGGTCGGGGAGGATGAAGAATGAGTAGAGCAATGTCTTCTGGATACAGCAGGATTGCTACTGTCTTGGTGACCGTTCTAGCGCTGTGAAGACACAACACGACCAAAGCAGCTCTTCTGAAATAAAGCATTTAACTGGGAGTTTGCTTATAGTTTCAGGGGGTTAGTCCATTACCTTCATGATAGAAAGCATGGCGGCATGCAGGCAGGCACTGGAGCACTAGCTAAGGAATACATCCTGATCCGTAGGCTGAGAGAGAGTGTCTCGGGGCTTGGTGTCAGCTTTTGAAACCTCAAAGCCAACCCTCCGTCACACACTTCATCCAACAAGGCCATTTCTTCTAACCCTTTTAATACTTCTAATATTGCCACTCCCATTGACTAAGCCTTCAGACATATGTGCCTATGGGGGTCATTTTTATTCAAACCACCGCGGCTACACTCTTGAGTTCACAGCAGCTGTGGTTTCCTGCAGAAGGCCAGTCAACATTTCCTCACAGAGTGGAGAGCAGCTCAGCAGTCCCCACCTCTAGCCCGCCACCACCTTATCCTGGCCCACAACTCCTGCTGAATACCCCTGTTTTACCAAAGGCCATGCCAACACCCAGAACCACAGGTAACTCCCCCACCCATAGACCACTAATATTTCCTCAGTGGCTACCTAGTCAATCACCAGCAATACCCCTTGTCACCATATCCCAGCCCACAACTCTGGTGGAAGTCCCCTGTCCCACCAGATGTTACATCAGCTGCCAGAAACCCAGGTAGGCTGCTTATCCAAGGACTGATCCCACTTTCTCAGTGCTTAACTAGCCCACCCCTACCAGGTGCCTAGAGGCAAATATAAGAACACAATCAACAACAAGCCAAGGCAATATGTCACCACCAGAGTCCAGCTATCATACTAGAGAAATCTCTAAATATTGAAACAGAGCTGAAGCACAAGAAAATGACCGTAAAACCAACTTATGAAGATAATAAAGATCCTTAAAAAAGAAATTAATAAATCCCTTAAAGAAATTAAGAAAAAGACTAGCAAAAAAAAGTAGAGGAAATGAATAAATTCCTTAAAGAAAGCTAGGAAGCCAAGAAAAATCAAACACACTGGTGAAGGTAATGAATAAAAATTGTTCAAAACCTGAAGACAGAAATAGAAGCAATTAAAAGAAAAACTTGAAGGAATCCTTGAGATGGAAAATCTAGGTAAGCAAACAGGAACTATTGACACAAGCATCACCATCAGAATACAAAAGAAAGAAGGGAGAAAGAATATCAGGGGTTGAAGATACAAGAAATAAATAAATTGATCAAAGACAATGTTAAATCTAAGAAATGTCTGACATAAAACATCCAGGAAATCTGTTACATTATAAAAAAAAAATCAAACCTAAGAACAATAGAAATAGAAGAATCCTAAGTCAAAGGCCCAGAAAATATTTTTAACAAAATCATAGAAGAAAAATTTTCTAACCTGAAAAACAAGGTTATAAAGGCACAAGAAACTTAAAGAAAATCAAATACTTTCCAGACCAGAAAAGAAAGTTCCCTTGATACATAATAATTAAAACACTAAGCATAAAGAACAAAGAAAGACTATTAAAAACTGCAATGGAAAATTGGCCATGTAACATATTAGAATTACACCTGACTTCTCAACAGACTCTAAAGCCAGAATGACATGAATAGATGCCCCTCCAACTGTAAGAGAACACAAATGCCAGCCTAGACTAAATGATATATAAACTTTCAATAACCATATCTTCAATGAACAGGTCATCCAGATAAAAAACTAAACTGAAAAATAGTGTAGCTAACAGAAATTATGAACTAACAAATATCTACAGAACTAACAGATACTTACATTTCACCCAAACACAAAAGAATACACCTTCCTCTCAGCACCTCATGGAATATTCTCAAAAACTGACCACATAGTTGGTCACAAAGTAAGTCTCAACAGATACAATAAAACTGAAATTACCTCTCACATCTTATCAGACTACTAAGGATTAAAACTTCATTTCAGAAATGACAGAAAACCTACAAACTCATGGAAACTGAACAACTCTCTACTAAATGACTAATGAGTAAATTCAGAAAAAAATGAAAGAAATTAAAAACTTGCTAGAATTAAATAAAAATGAATGCATAACATACCCAAACTTGTGGAACACCATGCAAGTGATATTAAGAGGAAAGTTCACAGCACTAAATGCCCACATAAAGAAACTGGAAAGATCCTATACTAGCAACTTAGCAGAACACCTGGAAGCTCTAGAACAACAACAAAAGCAATCATACCCACGATGAGTAGTAGGCAAGAAATATTCAAACTCAGGGCTACAATCAATAAAATAGAAATAAAGAGGACAATACAATGCATCAATAAAACAAAAAGCTTTAAGAAAATCAACAAGATAGACAAACCTTTACCAAACTAACTAGAAAGCAGAGAGAATATCCAAATTAACAAAATCAGAAATGAAAAGGAGACATAACAACAGACACCAAGGAACTCCAAAGAACCATTTGGTTACACTTAAAAAACGCATATTCCAGATAATTGGAAAATATAAAAGAAATGGATAATTTAATTGATAGATACTACTTATGTAAGTTAAAGCAAAAACAGATAAGTAATTGACATAGACCTATAATCCCTAAGGGAATAGAAGCAGTCATTGAAAGTCTCCAAATAAACAAATGCCCAGGCAGTGAGATTTAGTACAGATTTCCACCAGACGTTGAAAGAAGGCTTAACACTAGTATTCCTCAAATTATTCCATATAATAGAAACAAAAGAAATATTGCCTAATTTATTTTATGAGGCTACAGTCACCCTGACACTGAAACTACACAGGGATTCAAGAAAGAAAATTACAAACCAATCCTTTCATGAATATTGATGCAAAAATACTAAATAAAATACTTGCAAACTGGACCCAAAAACTCATCATGATTATCCACCATAATCAAGAAGGTTTCATTCCAGAGATGCAGACACGGTTAAGTATAAGAAAATCAGTCAGTAATCCACCATATAAACAAACTGAAAGAATAAGAAAACATGATCATCTTATCAGATGTTCAAAAAGCCTTTGACAAATTCCAACACCCATTCATAATAGAAGTACTGTAGAGATTAGGGAGAAAAGGGACGTATCTAAAGAAAATGAAGGCAATTTCCAGCAAGTCTATAGCCAATATCAAACTAAATGTAGGGAAACTCAAAGCAATTTTATTTTAGAATCAAGAACAAGATAAGGCTGTCCACTCTCTCCATATCTATTCAATATAGTGGTTGAAGCTCTAGTTGGAGAAATAAGACAACTAAAGGATTTCAAAGGGACACAAATTGGAAAAAAAGAAGTAAAATTATTGTTATTTGAAGATGATCTGAAAGTATATACAAATGACCCCCATAACTCTACCAGGGAACTTCTATAGCTGATAAACACCTTTAGTAAAGTGGATGGATACAAGATTAACTAAAAAACAAAACAATAGTCCTCCTTTACACAAATGACAAATGAACTGAGAAAGAAGTCAAAGAAACAGTACCCTTTATAATAACCACAAATAATATAGGATATCTTTGGTTAGCTCTAACCAGGCAAGTGAAAGACCTAAATGACACGAACTTCAAGTCTTTGAAGAGAGAAATTGAAAAAGATATAAGAAGATTGAAATATCTTCCATGCTTATGGATTGGTAGAATTTATATAATAAAATGACCATCCTACCAAAAGCGATCTACAAACTCAACACAACCTCCATCAAAATTCCAACACAATTCTTTATAGACCTTGAAAGGACAATACTCAACTTATAAGGAAAAATAAAAACCCAGTACAGCTAAAAACAACCCTGTACATTAAAGGAACTTCAAAAGGTATCACCAAACCTGATTTCAAGCTATACCACAGAGTTCTCATAATAAAAACCATATTGTATTAACATAAAAACAGACAAATTAATCAGTGTAATCAAAGACCCATACATACATTCATATGCCTATGAACACCTGATTTTGGATAAAGAAGCCAGAAATTAATAATAATAATAATAATAATAATAATAATAATAATAATAATAAAAAAAAGAAGAAGAAGAAGAAGAAGAAAAAGAAGAAGAAGAACAAGAAGAAGAAGAAGAAGAAGAAAAAGAAGAAGAAGAAGAACAAGAAGAAGAAGAAGAAGAAGAAGAAGAAGAAAGCATCTTCAAGAAATGATGCTGTTCTAACTGAAAGTCAGTATGTAGAAGAATGTGAATAGGTCTATATCTACTACTGTGAACAACACTCAAGTCCAAATGGATCAAAGACCTCGACATAAAACTGTATACACTGAACCTGAAAGAAGAGAAACTGGAGAATAGTCTTGAACACATTGACAAAGGAGACAACTTCCTGAGCAGAACATGAATAGTACAGACACTAAGAACAATTAATAAATGGAATTTTATGAAACTGAAAATCTTCCCCAAGGCAAAGGACACCAGCAATAGGATAAAATGACAGCCTACAAGATGGGAAAAGATTTTAACCAACTCCACATCTGACAGAGGGCTAATACTCAAAATATTAAAGAACTCAAGAAACTACACATCCACAAACTAAACAATGCAATTAACAAAAAGAGGAACTGCTAAACAGAGAGTTCTCAACAGATAATCTCAAATGTCAGAGAAACAAATAAAAGAATGTTCAATATCCTTAGCCATCAAGGAAATGCAAATCAAAATGACTCTGAGATTACATATTACACGTGTCAGAATGCCTAAGATCCAAAGCACAAGTGACAGCTCATGTTGGTGAGGACGTGGAGCAAAGGGAACACCCTCCATTGCTGATAGGACTGCAAACTTGTACAGCCACTTTGGAAATGAATATGGAGGTTCCTCAGAAAATTGGGTTTTGACCCACCTCAAGACCCAGTCATGCCACTCTTCAGTGAAATGGGATTCCCATCTGCATGCTGTGACTAGCACTGATTAATAAAAAAAATCTGCTTTGGTCATATAGCAGGGCAGAATAGAGCTAGGTGGGAAAACTAAACTAAATGCTGCAAAAAAAGAAGGCAGAGTCAGTGAGACACCATGGAGCCACCAGAGAAGAAAGACATGAGCTACCAGCTGAAACCTTCCTGGTTGACCACGAGTCTCATGATAAAACATAAAATAATAAAAATGGGTTAGCCATAGATATAAGAGCTAGCTAACAATACACTTAAGTGATTGGCCAAGAAGTGATTTAAATAATATAGTTTCTGAGTGGTTCTTTTGTGGTCTGTGTAGCTGGAAATGAACAAGCGACCTCCTACTACAGACAAGCAGCCTCCTACTACACTTTGGCATATACCCAAAGGACTTTCCATTCTACCACAAGGACACTTGATCAACCATGTTCATTACAGCTTTAGTCATAATACCCAGAAACTGGAATACACCTAGATGTTCCTCACAGAGTGGATACAGAAAATGTGGTACATTTATATAATGGAGTATATCTCAGCTGGTAAAAAACAATGATATGATAAAATTTGAAGGCAACTGGATAGAACTAGAAAAAAAATCATTCTGAGTGAGGTAACTTAGAACCAGAAAGGCAAATATGGTGTATACTCACTTATAAGTAGATGCTAGATGTTAAGAAAAGGATGGTCATGTTACAATCCACAGACCCAGATAGTCATGTTACAATCCACAGACCCAGAGACATGAAGTAACAAGCAGGGCTCAAATGGGGGCACACAGATCTCCCTGGGAAGGGGAAATAGAGTAGATTTGGGGGGTTGACTGGAGTTGGGTAGGGATGAGAACATCAGGGATCAGGCAGAAGGTGAGAGAGACAGAGAGAGAGTACTGGGAGAGACAACTGGGATGGGGGGAATTTGGAGGGCAAAGTAGTAACCTAGTACAGTGGAAACTCTTTTGAATCTATGAGAGTGACCCTCGGGAAGTCCCCATAGTAATGGGGATTGGAGCCCTAACTGTCCATCTTCTATAACCAGGCAAAACTCTTAGTGTTGGGATTGGGACATCAGTCCAGGCACTAATTGTCTGACCTTCAATCTGTCCTGCTTGCAAGATGTGCTGGGATAATAATGGTACAGAACTTGTGGGATTGGTCAACTAATAACTGGTCCAACTTGAGTTCCATGCCCCTAGAGGGACCCTATGCCTGACACTAACTGGGTGACCAGGAACCAGAGACAGAACAGCCCAGAGATAGGACAGAACTAAACAAAACTGGCAAAAAATGTCAATGCAGTAATTCCTAATGATTTTCTATTACTCCACTGTACTCGTTGATTGGTTCCTAGCCCAAGAGTCATCAGAGAGGTTTTGTCCAGCAGCTGGTGGGAGGAGATGCAGTGACTCACAATCAACTATTATGCAGAGCTGGGGGAACACTGCAGAAGAGGGGGAGGAAGGATCCCAGGAGCCAGAGAGATAGCAGACAGCTACAAGAACAGGGCCTGGTCCACAGAATCAACTAAGCAGAGATTTTAGGGGCTTACAGAGACTGAAGTGACAAATGTGGTTCCTGCACGGGTCTTACGTTTGTGTAACTGGGTGTTCTTATGGAACCTGCAATGGTGGGGTGGGGTTGAGACTCTGACTCTTCTGCCTGTGCTTGGGACCCTTTTCCTCCTGTTGGGTTGCTCAATTCAACCATGGTATGAGGGTTTCGGCCAAGGCTTATTGTAACTTGTTGGACCATGTTTGGATATCCCTGGGAGGCCTGTTCTTTTATTTTCTTTTAAGGGAAACAGAGTGGGAGAGGAGAAGTAGGGGAAGAATTGGGTGGAGCAGAAGAAAGGGAAATTTCAATCAGGGTATAATATATGAGAAAAGAATAAAAGAAAAAATGATATTTTAAATTTCCTTTATAGATATAAGCATCTTAGACAGACACAGAAATGCCAATTCTAGGTGAAATAGGAGAAGCAGGCTCTTCAGGTGATGCCTCACCTAAAGGTGCCATGAGGCCCCAGGTAGCCAGGAACCAGGCCCACTGCTACAGGGGCTATGACTGCATTTTTTCCTGACATTTACACTAAGGTATTTTTAGTCCATGAAAAAAAATATAGAAAAGTTAGTTTTAATGACTACCCACTGACATTTTAATAAATCCACTATATCTTTATAAAATAACTTGGTGATGTAGAAATATTTTTCCTTTTCCTAGGATAAAATCCTGCCAGAATGAGTAGAACCAGAATAACATTGAGCAAAGTTAGCTGGACTCAGAAAGACATAGTGCATGAGTGCTATCTGCAGAGCTTAGGGACCTAACCTAAACAAAGACGACATGGAACAGAGAAGGATAAGAAACCCAGGATCCTCATTCATGCTTTCTCAACCTCCACAATACTAGCATTCTGAGCCAGGCACTTCACTGTGGGTTGTTGTGATGGTGTGAAAGAAAATGCCCCCCCCCCCATATGGAGTGGCACTATTTGGAAGCATGGCTTTGTTGGAATAGGTATGGCCTTGTTGGAGGAGTGTGTCACTGTGTGAATGGGCTTTGAGGTCTCCTATGCTCAAGTTATGGACAATGACCCAGTTCACTTCTTGCTATCTGTGGGTCAAGATGTAGAACAAACTCTTAACTCTTTCTCCTGCTCCATATCTGCCTATATGCCACCATGTCCTGCCGTAAAGATAATGCACCAAACCTCTGAAGTTGTGAGTCATGCCAATTAAGTGTTTTCCCTTAGAAGAGTTGCCAAAGCAATAGAAACCCTAAGACAGGACTCTTGTGCACCACGGTGTCTCTGACTTCAAACTACTAGATGCCATTTTCACTGCCCCACTATTCTGACAACCAAGTATGTTTCCAGATGTTGTCAAATGCTTTCTGGGTCAGATGTGCCTCACTTACAACAGTACTATTAAGAATCCTGCTGCACCTGATGCTTGCATTGAATGTGGTAATTCCAGAACATGGCAGACCATCTTTTCTTTCCCCATAAAATTAGGTTTAGATGCATACATTGCTTTAAGAAAGAATCAGGATCCTGTGTGGTGTGTGTCTCAATCAAATGGATACACTTAAAAGCTAGTGTTCAACAGCTTTCTCCTCTATTGGAAAGATAAAATTTTAAAGGATCTTCAACTAAGAGTCTCAGTAAGCCAAACTGAAGTATGGTATAAACTAAAAATTACCTGAATACATAGTCATTAAAATGGAGGTGTGTGTTACTAAAGTGTAATTTGGTGTGTCCTGAATGAAAGATCAGAGTCTGTAAATAAGAGAAATGCATAATGCCTTTGTACTGACTTAGAAAGCTACTTATGCTTTTTGTCGTCTCTCTAGGATCCCTCAGCACAGTAGAGTATGAGCAAGCAACCCGTGCCAATGAGTGTGGTTTGGGGAACTTTCTGCAGGTGCCAGTAATGGAAATGGACATAACTGGATGGCCAAAGAGTTCTGTTTCAGTTTCCATCAGAAGCAAAAGTACCTGATTCCTTGAATCTGTGTGAGTTTTCCCTATCGGCAAAGATGCTTTAGATAACAGGCTGTCCTTCTAGATATGTTACCTCAAAAGACTCCCAGAAACAATGGGGCCACCGTAGAAGAAAACTGACAGGACTTCATAGAGTCAGAGGAGAGAGAGCAACAAAGAATGACATTTAAGCTAGAAAATTAGTCCAATGTGAGACTGCCTCCATTGTTCTTTACATCAGTTCTGAGGACTTCTAGGAGCGTTTCATGAGTAGGATGTGTTCACACAAACGTATTATCCATGGGAAACAGAGGGTTGAGATTTTTAATTCAGAGAGAAAAGGGGAGAGAGATGTGATTTAATGATTTAGTTATTAGGTTTATCAACTTTGAGGTCTAAATTTAACTACCATCATTCCCAGTCTGAGAGGCATGTCATGTTCAACCTTTGTAGGATGTTTTCTGTACCAGTGCTTGACATTTTTCTATACTCTTAGCTGATCCCTTCTTCACATGACTATCAAAGTGTGAGCAAGAGAGGAACCCATGAACTATCCCATATTAGCTGCAAATGTTTGCAAAGGAGACAAATGCTAGGGAAATTTTTTGAGAAGAGTTTGAATCATTCAAAGAGCGTCTAGTTCTCCACACCTACATTGGAGTTAATTCCATTGAATGGAAACTATCTCTCTAATTTTCTAAATTGGTAAGTGTGTATCATTACTCACCAAGGCAATTTATTGCCTGAGAAACTGGGGACAAATGGGATTGGCCCAAGCCCAGTGTAACTCCAGCAGGTGAACAGCTTTCCTGCCAAGCGACATCAACCCTCCTCTCTTTAGTTTTTTGCCACTTGCTTGTGACAGACTTCTCACTAATGTCACAACCACTTGCCACTAAATTTTATTGACTCCTGCCAGACATCAACAAAGGACATACAAGCACCAAGAGGACACCAGTGCGTCTCATTGCCAAAGCAGAGACCTGACTGTTGTCCAGAGTTACTGCAAGGAAAATCCTGCTCTATGCTTTCCTGGAGTGTGTCAATATAATTGTTTAAAATTAACCTTTAGTTGCTCTTCCAAATGACAGTGTGGAATGTCTACAAAAGCAAGCATAGAAGTGCGACTCTTCACACTTTTATTGCAGGAGTTGTGATAGTAACAGGGAATTCATGATGTGTTCACATTGTGCCACTTTCCTGGATTAAATATTTTAGACACCAGGAAAGTAGATCATAGCATTGGATTCCTAGCAGCTGGATGCTGCTGTTTGCTACTCTGAAGTAATCTTCATATCTTTATCAGTTGCGGGAATAAAAATGAAATTCAGAAGCCACACATCTGTAATACATACAAAAGAGTAGGATTTGCACCCCGTTTGTCCATCTATAAAGTGTCAAGATGTCCATTTACCCTTTCGATTTTAATTCTGCAGAAAATACAACTAAATCCAGAAATGAGCTTTACAAAGACCCACCCTTCCTTGGACAACTGAGTCCATTAATTATATGGGGCAAACATAAATCTAGCTCTCTACCATTCAGGAAAGAGACGTGAGTGCAGGGTAAGGAAAGAGTGTCATGTCCAGGAAACTAAGACATGGAAGATTAGAAAATTATAGACATCTTCTACAGCCTTGTGAGTTTGTCCCCCAGCACCACAGCAATTACACGGGTTTCTCTGTGCTCATAAAGCCCCCATTTAATCACTGACACTTAAAGCTGACCTCTTCTTGGAAGATGACAAAGAACTTATTGTGACAGGGCTTTATTAGACAATTAAACAGGTGAAAACTTCTGCATTCCTTTAACATTGTGTCTTTGTCACTTCTGGGCACAGGAAAGCAGGAAGACACTTACATACCTGAGGAAGGCCATGCAGTTCTGAGCCAGTGTGGGCAGCTCCTCTTGGGGTGAACGCTGGGGATGAATGCCTCCATTGTCAAGTGCTAAGGAGAGCCTGCAGCTGTTCTGCTGAAAGGTAAATAGGAGGGACCTTCTGTCCACATAAAAAACAATTCTAATGCGGCCGACATCGTTGGACCGTCACATCAAACCATTCACGGCATGAAAAAGTGCAGATTTCAATTTAGGTAATGTACATGCCGTTGAAGGTTAGCAAAGGACCATGACCAGGCCAATCCATCTTCAGTAGATTAATGTCTGGGTTAGGCAGGTATGTCATAAAACATGGCCAATGCAGGGAGACGTGTGGGGCTGGCCTCCTTCCTTAATGCCCGTGGTGCTTGCCTGTAAGAAAGCTTTGGTTCTTGTGGGGGCTACTGCTTTTAAATGTTCCCTCTGACCCAGATAATGTCAAAATGTCTGCACGCATGTGATCTTCCTTCTCCAAAAGAGCATCTCTAATGTACTGCAAATGCACACTGCAGGGGAAGCTCCAGCTGAGAAAATGAGGCCTTACATTTCTAAAGCCATATACATGTCAGTCGCCCATTATTCTCCTGTTTTAAATGTAATTGCAGCCCGGCTTTGAATGAATTCTTGAAATAATAAAATACATTGAGCAACAGTCACTGCCTCTTGCAGTTATTTTATGTCTGCTCTTCCTCCCCTCTGTCCCTCCCTAGCACCGGAAACAGGAGATGTTGTGGAGGAAGGAGGGGAGGCAAGGAAGAAGTGAAAGTCGCATCAGCTGTCCTGAATGTATTCTCAGTACAGGAGGTGTGACGAGACCACGCAGCATCCCACCACGACTGCCTCTAAACCACCGACGCAAACACAGGAGCCACAGGCCAATTTTGCACAGCAAATGATTGCCAGGCAATTAGAATAGTTATAATTGTTGCCGTTGATAGGCACCCCTGTCTTTTGCCAGGTTTCCCTTCAAAGCAAATGTTTCCTATAAAAGCCCAAAAGCCATCCTTTTGAAAGAACCTCCAAAACCACTTTCTGTCCTAGTCATGGGAGCTCTCTGTCTCCTCTTGATAAATTTAACATGTGTACAGTACAGCCTTCATCAGCGTCATGCTGAATGTGAAATGCCCATTTTTAATTCATTGCCTCTCCTGGCAACTCCTCTTCTCCACCCTTTCTTCCTCCTCCTCATTCCTCCTTTCCCCAAAAATTCTCGGTGGAATTCTGCTTAGGGTTAAACTGAGCACAAATTAAATTCAATACAACAGTTGCTCCAACTGAAAGACAATGAATGATCTCTCACACACACGCACATGTTTTGGAGGATAATTGAGATTACATCTTTATAAATAAGCACTATCAAAATGTCTCGATTTCATTCAACACAAGTTTGAAAACTGACCAGAATGAGAAAGCACAAAATAGAACAGGTTTGAAATTTGAGTGAGTAGAAAGCTACTCTATGCCCATGCCTTTGCTTCCCGCCTGTTTAGTAAATTTCCAAATATCAGGATGAACTTTGAGTCTTTCACCTTCAAACTATCTTGAACCCAACAGTTTCCTCCCTGGGATTTAGGTAAATTTTACAAAAGAAAGACTGCTATGACTCAAACTTCAGAAAACATTCTTTGGGTGATCAGTGAAGTTCTTTAGACCTTCAATTTGATTTCTCACATTTTTGAAGGGTCAAAGTTCCATGATGATCATCTACAAGAAAAAATTAAAATGAGTCTATTGAAGATATCATTGACTACTTTGGGATATCCAAATATCAAAATACAAATAAGTTGTTTAAAGTTAAATTACCTTTCTGTTTTCATTCTTTTTGTTCTGTTTTTGTGATCTAAGTGAAGGAAATGGGAAACATGAGACTAGGAGAGACGAGAGAGGTGGAGGAAAGTTAAGGGCCATCTCCACTATGGCTTTAAGGTTGAACAATCCATGTCTGCCTATTCACAGAATGGGCTCGGAACTGCTCATACCTGCAGTGTTAGACTGGCATCGAGTTTAAACATATTTCTCAACTCCCAGAACAAGAAAGCCAGAAGGAATTATTTCCGGGTTGTGTGTGGAGATTAATGATAAGAGCCCCCTCTTCCAAGGATTTAAAGCCTTCAGTGAGATGCTGTATTCTGCTCCTGGGATCTTGCAATAACTGCTGATGTGTACATCAGGTTTGGCGAGCCCATCACCAACAGGGGAGTTGAGAGCGATAATAGAAAAAGAAAAACTTTGCCTTCACAGTTCTCCTTTTATTCCATTTGGCTGTTACAGTCCTGCCTACATCAATAACCAAGAGAGGGGAGAGGATTACATGTGATTCACTACCAATAATCATAGACTACTTCCTAGAACTGTGCACATTGCTACTTAAAAACAAAACAAACAAACAAACAAAAAAAGCCTGGCATTTTCTCCAGGTGGGGAAGGAAGAAGAAAAGAGGGGTGTCAGGTAGGTAGATACACACTAGTGTCGTTCCTACCAAAATATAAAGGCAATAATGTACTTGCAATGCCATTTCAATTCTTACCATGGAGCTTTCCGGGTAGAGCTAGAGACTCTATATGAATTGTTCAACTCTGGGAAGACGGTCTCATAAATAGGCATTTCAATCTTTAGTGAGAACCAACTCTCCACTCCACTGGGAGAAAGCGTAGTTACATTAATGAAGACTTTAGTTTTTTTCCTCCCATTTAAGTTGGAGATCGTAAAATATAGATTGCTTTGAAAAGTTCATTTAGAAATTGGTTGTGCAGAAACTTGATTATATGTTTCAATAGAAATTATCAAAATTTATGTTTAGTCTTCCAGTCAGCCCCTCAAGCCCTGCAGCTCCCAGGAGGTCCCTGGTACACACTGCTGGCTCTCCTCTTCACTCATATTTTAATTGTTTCCTTAATGATAGTTGCAAATTAAGCAGCCCTAAGTCTTGGGTCACCCATCTAAGTACTTGGAATTTACCCCAAATCTCTGGTGTTATGCCAAATAATTTGTGTCCCAAGGCAATCAAATCAATCCTGGGCCCCGGTTGAAAGTCTTTCCTTTGATGTCTCCCTGAGTTCATCCTTGAGTATCTAGAGATACCGTACCCTTCCTACAATTGTCGCTTGGCTCCTAGCCACACGGATTTGCTACTTCTGATCGTGTAATCCACATAATCAAAAGTTTTTCCACCTCAAGAGTCGGCCGATTCCACCTTATTATTCCACATTGATTGCATCAGCTCGGGAACAATCAATGCCATGTGGAATCCCTTGCTCTGCTAGCTGATTTTTGGTGGTCAAACGCAAGCATTTTCTTTCTCACATTTAAGTTTAAAGGAAATGGTCAGATAAGCACTCTGGTAACATGGCTATTAACTGTGGAATAATAGACAGGATCAGTTCGGCACTGAGCAAAGTTGACGTGAAAATTAGGGAAGCACTTCATATTTATAAACTTATTTTAACTTGTTTATGTATCAATTAAAATTAAATTTGAGATATAATTGAGATAATAGAATGGAAATATACATTCTTTTTATTGTTAAAATACTCTTTAATAGGATGGTTAGATAATATTTTAGAAGACTGGTAGTTCATAACAGGCTTAAACCAATGACCCCATCACATTTGTTACTGTGGTGTCCCATGACAACAGAAGCATTAGAGACGGCGATTCTTCTTTCCTTCTTTCAGGATCACCCATTCTAAACCCTAATTTAGGGCTATAGGTGGGTCAGGAAAAGAGAGGTAGTTGAGAAAGCACCAAAAATAAAAAGATACCTAGAAAGTCAATGTGTTGAAGGTTGAGAGAAACCCTCACGAAGACAGCAAGAAGGACTGGGCATACTCTCTGGTAGCTATAGTATGTAAAAATATATTTTATTAGCAAGTACAGCCACGGTGCCTATAGTGAAACCTTCAGACATTCCCCGAGGTGTCCCCGAGGGCCCTGAAGCTTTCATCTTTCTTCAGTTTATGTCACAGATTGCATTCATGTGAGCGCCACCTCTTAACTGTTTTGCATCAAGTTGAATTTCTATCAGCATTTGCAACCCGGAGGACGGACAAAACTAAAATTAGCTCTCTGAAGTCTGAAGGGAGAGGCTTTTTTGCAGAGAAAAACTGTCTCTTTAAGTCCTCCAGTCTATGGAAGTTGATTAGTCCCTGCAGTAAGGAAAATTAAATTTTGTGGTTCAAACCCAGCATGCTTGATAGTTTAATAATACTGTGGCCATTGTCCAATGGCTGACAACCAAGAACTGAGGTTCACTCTGCACTTCACACCTCATGAAGCACCTGAAAATTCTGGGGCGAATCGAATGGCAAATTAAAGCTCAGACAGCCCTTACCTGTGAGGTATGCGCAGTAGAAGGACCTGCTTCCAATGCTTTCTGGTTGAAGTCATAGGGGACAGAAACACAAAGTCTGACCACTGAATTCTGCAAAGTTCTTAAAGTGCCTTATTTGGAATGTGTTTTTTTCACTCCCAGTTTCTTGCAGTTTTAACTGTGCTGAAAGTTAGTGATTTGTCTTTCCTCCAGGCTGAACAAAGGCCAAATTGAACACTTAATGACAGCAACAAGGAAAGTCCTACAGACATTCTGTGTCTGCAGGATGGGAGAATGCGGAGAGCCTTGCCTTTGGAATCTCGCTTTCTGTCTGGGGAACTTCTCCAGTCCTAAATCGAGAGTATTCTAGTTGACAGTCCATAGATTCTCTGGTTCCAGGGTGCAAGCTACACAAAACTGAGTAGGCAAAGGACTGTGTAGACGGATCCTGGATTCTTTTAAATATCAAATCTAACTTTAGGGAGTATTTGAGGAGTAATAGGATCAAAGTACATCACACACACACACACACATACACACGTATACACACACATACACACACACCATGGGGTGGGAGAGATCTATAATTAATTATTTTGAACAATTAATATTTTAAATTTTCTAAACAGACTTTATTTATAAGATTTAAGACTAGATGATAGTCATTGTTTCCCTAATAAACTACAGGAGAAAAATTTAGGTATCTTTATGTATGTGGGCTGATAACAGAATGAAAAAAAAATGAGTTAAAGCAGTAGAAAGGAAAGAGTCTTATATTACTATTCAATTGCTGATCTGTATTGTTCCACAAACTGAATGGCTTGCAGAACAAATGGATTCTGCTATTGTTCCATAGGCCCGAAATCCTAAAACTGAAGTTCTGTCATTTCTCACGGAGGTCCTACGGAGAATCACGAGTTTGTCCTTTCCGTATTCCTCGGTTCCACGCCATCTGCCTTCAGCTGCACATCGCCTGTCTGTTACCATCCACTGAAGCTTCCTTCTGACCAGTGCTTGTCTGAATACCCTATACCCACGTGGACAACACTTGCATCCTGAAGTCCCTAACAATGCCCAGAACTCTGCCTCCTTCTTTCGCAGCTGAGACAACACAATGTGGGCATTCGTATGTGAACATCTCCTGAGGCTGTTATTGAGTCTACCACAGGAATTTTCAAATTAGAATATCTTTTGGACTCAACCTTTGGATATGGGAAGTATGATACACACCCTTTCTCAATAAACACTACAGAGTGAGCATTTTCTCTGAGATTTCACTTCTAAAATTTGTGTGTGAGCTATGAGTGCTTTCACTTCCATTTTGAAAATCTCCAAGAGCTAAACATGATCTCAAATCAAATGCCAACACATCTGTGCCAAGTCTCCCCAAAGATTCCCACTCACTATGATTCCTCCATCACATGCTCACCTGTGGCACTCGTTCTTTTCACGGAGCCTTTGTAAGCTATCTCCACCAAAATTCCCACTCTGTATTCAGCACTCAGCCAATTGCCTGAGTTCTCTTTCCTAAAGCCCCAACTCCATAGAATTTCTAAGATGATCTAATTCACAACCGTCATAACTAAAACCGCTAACGTGTATAAAGGAAGCTGTAATGACAAAAATTGCCACGCATCCTCTAGTTACTTTTCATTTGTTTCTGACAGACTTTGCTGTTCTGGCTGGCCTGGAACTCACAATGTATACCAGGATGGCCTAGAACTTATGGTGTTCCTCCTGCCTTTGTCTTCTGATTGTTAGCGTTACAGGCAAGTGTTGATTTTCAGCTTTGTGAAGAAAGAATATTAACTCACGTTTTCACTACCAGATGACATACTCAGTGGATTGAGCAGAATCTAGGACTTGGAAGCCAAATCCAGGCTGCTTTTCAGTTTATATCACTACCTCATTCGGACATAAGTCTCTCTCTTTGGCCCTTCCTTTGAGGCTCCAATTCTCTTCTGTGATATTTGTCACAGACTGTATGGTATCATAATTATGTTTATTCTTGTCTGTAATTCTGCAGACTCTTAAAAATCATTCTCACTTTTCATTTCATTATTCTACTTAGATGCCAGCAAAAATAATTGGCATTTATTAAGTGCCTATTGTATACAGGACAGTTTTCTCATTTACATTATTTCTGCATTATGTTCACTTTGTGAAAAGAATTATTTGTTTCATTTAATAGATGAAGGCATTGGAATTTAACAAAAATACATAAATTTCTTTGGCTACAGAGCAAGTCAGCTTGATACTCAAACCCATATTCTTTCCATATGCTTTGCCACATACACACTCAATAAATTTTTGTTGAAGTGAAACAAATATCACTGTAGTGTAACTATTGTGAAAGATGTCTCCCTTCGGGGAATGGGAAAGGAAGGAAGGAATTTGCCTTGAGGTGAATACTTCCTGACTGCCAAAAAAACCATAGGAAGGCAAAGTTGGAGAAGAGAATTCTGTGGATTCAGTTATGTGTTAAGGCCATCAAAACACCCTCTGTGATAAAACTCTGATATTTGAAGCCAAAACTTGCTTAGAAGGCATTATTTTACCCTTTGCTAAATGAAAAGTACCTTACATTTACTTAGCCAAGAAAAGTGATTGAAGTTTTATTTCTGGATAATAATTGAGCAACCCTTTGGTATGTGGTTCACTGCCAAGTGGACACTGTTGGTTTCACACAGCTGTAGCTGGAGATGGCAAGGGCTATTTGCTGGGAAAGCGATAATGGAGTTGGATGTTGTACTGAACCCAAGGGCAAGATCATTTTTGTTGTGCTGTTCCGCAGGCCTGCGGCTAAAGTCTGTTTGTCAGCCCATTGGTAGTGCCTGTGTGGCTGATGTGGATTCACGGGATTCTGTTGTTGGAGAGGAATCTTCGCCTTCATTTTCCATGAAAGCAAATGATGCAAAGATTTAACATCCATCAGTTGGTATTTTTCAGACCCTTGGTTCACTTTTTCAAGTCTACAGAATGTGTTCTTCCTTATTGGACTTGTTTAAATAAAATGTTTACACATTGAGGCAGTTATCTCCCTCATGGGAATGCACGCTAAGGAAATGACATAAAGAAGGCAAGGGGAGAAGCAATGAACATTTTTGCAACATTATTTATAATCACAAAACATTGGAAAAACCCTAAATGTCCAGCAAGAGAGGAATGCTTGACAAATTACTGCACATCCTCGTAGGGGGATCTTAATGCACCAACTGAGTCACAATTGTGAAGACGGCTCAATAAATAATATGTAAAGCCATGCATGGGAAAGGATTAAGTAGGAGAAGCTGGAGAGGCTGAGCGCAAGTCTGCTTAACACAGTTCATTTTAAAACTCAGTCTGAAGCGCACATGCCCTATCAGGCTCTTCCAGGCAGGCCGGTCTATCAAGTCTTCTACAGATATCTATTAGTTTGCCAGAGATTCCCCTCCTGTTTTTAGTAGTGAAGAGTAAGAGGATTGTGGTCTATTTCAATCATCTCTGTATGCTCCACCAGGACTGATGCTGGCCTCCTGATGCTGAATATAGAATGGTCTTTTCTGTCTGTGTCTAAAGGGAAGCATCTAAGGCATCATCAACTTCTATAGGATTTGCATGGGACAACACCATATTTGTTCTCCAATAATACTCAACAACAAGAATTCCTCAGCAAAATAAGCCAGCCCTTGGTCTCCAAATTGTCTTTACTCCAAGCTATCCCCATAGGATATGAAGACTCCACAAGCAGGGTAGTAATGAAGGTTCCCTGTGTTCCATGTCCTGTGAGCCAGTGTTGAATGGAAAAAATTCTTCTCAAAGTACATGATTATATCAAAACTCTTCTTCAGTGATAGATAAAGTATCTCCCCATCTTTTTCTCAAACCAGACAGAAAAATTTGTCTTTTTCATCAAGGAAATGAGAGATTGGCTATACCTAGTAGGCTGTTGAGTCTCCCATGTGGCCAGGCTAGAGCATTTCATTCCTAGTAGAAAAAAACATGAAATGAGATTTCTTCATTCCCCAAATCCTAGAGCATCATCTGCAGTGGCTTGTCCACTCGTTTTACACATTTTTGTAGATGTGAATGGCATTTTTTTCTGTATTTTCCTTTCAATCAAGACAGGATAGCTTGGAGCACTTACTTTAACTTCTTTCTGCCAGGGTGGGTTGCTACCAATTGAGTTCTGAGCCTTGAACAAAGAAGAACAAGAAGAATGGAATCCAGGTGAGGTGTCACTCACCTGTAATGGCAGAACTTGGGAGGTGGAAGCTAGGGCTTGAGGAGTTCAAAATAATATGTAGAGTGAGTTCAAGGCCAGGCTAGGACACATGAGACTCAGAACAACTAATGAACAAATAACACAGACACAAATACAAACAATGGGGAAGAAAAAGGGGAAATTGATTATGACAAGGAAAGGGAGAAGGGAAAAGGCGAAAGGAAAATATAATGAAAATGGAAAGGAGAATGGGAAAACAGGAAAAGGGCCTGGTTGCAGAGATTCTAAGAGCAGTTGTGGTAGCATCATGAATGAAAGAGGACATCAGGGACAATTTTAGAGGAAGGAGCACTTATTGCCTTTCTTGCTGCTACTGCTGGTGGAATTGGGAGGCAAAGCATGTGTCAAAAGTGATGAAGTAGAAGCTTTTGAAGATGAGAATAAGGACCGATGTCTCTGCCCAGTTCTACCATTTACCCTATCTGTGCCCAGGCTCATCATTTTTTCCAGACTAAGTTATTTCTACAAACTGATAGGACCTCTCTAGATGTCTGTGATTCCTGATCATGACTGAAAATGAACAGAAGGGTAGGGAATGGGCTTGGTATATCATTAAACTCATTGAGATGGTGATGTCAAAGCAAATTCAGTTATCCCAAGATACAAAAGGGTTGAAGATGCTGCAAAGGGAATCATAAGTAAGGCTTCTGTATGTAGAGACTAAGTAAAAGTTGGGTGGACAATGCAGATTCAGAACCTGGGGACCCAAGAAGTTCCCCTCCACGCTCTCCAACACTCACATCCCTCCTTCTGCATCATACAGGTTTTAGAATGCAATATGTATTGTTCTTAGACCAAAGGACTCCTCCGGCTTTCTCTAGAATCCAGTTTGAGGGTGTAAAAGGAGAGGAAGAAAAAGATTAATGACTGCAGGTGAGAGGCACGTGTCTGATATGTGGGCATGCGAGGCTCTTCACACTGTGACGCGTGTCTGATACACAGGCATGTCAAACTCTTCACACTGTGACATTGACAGCTACAAAGTTCACATTCAGAAATTTTACACTCCAGTTGCAAAAAGCAGAAACAAAAATATCATATTATTTGAAGTAAGTTTTCTGATTTATTTGGGGATATATTCATAGACATGCTGGGTAAATACTACCTGAGAGCTGCAGATTGAACACACACCTCCTTTCAACCCTATTCGTGTCCCTGTTAAATTACAACATCTAAGACAGAGCAGTGAAGATATTATCTGTTAAATAAGACACTGTAATTACCCTTCAATACTTAATCTAGATCTTTGACTTTTCTTCTTGCTTTTCTTCCTCTTTCAGTTACTTGCAACCTTTGGGAAACTAAATAACTCATCTTCCATGCCTACAATGGCCAACTACTAAACTGCCCCTGGAAAGAGCTGTGAATCGACCATCCAGAGAAGGGCCTCAGCATGGACCATGAGCTAGGACCCTGCTGTGGCTGAGAGTGGGGAACTGCACACTGCACTGCAGCCCATGCCTCTTCTTGGTCACTTGCTGCTTTGTGCTGTGTGACATATTCGTTCTGTTGATACCAGCTTTCCCAGATTCTGTTTGTCTCTGTTTCTGGGAAAACTTACAAGAAACATAGTGGAGTGATGGGCCTGACTTTCAAGTCTGGTTTTTCTGTGTTCTTGTCCCAGGAAATGAGCCAATGAAACCCTCTGTTTTTCCCATTTGGCCTCAAATTTGAGGTTAATCACCCACAGTCATTTCTAATTCTGCAATGCATTGATTGCCTAGCATCAGCCATCCAATTGTTGGTGCTTATAAGAATGTAAGAACCTCCTTGTTCCATCCGCACACAGTTAATTTGTCAAATGCTGCCATTTCCTCTCAGTATTCTTCCTGATATACCATTCCTCCCATACACTACTCAGCGCTGTGCAATCCTTCTGCTGCTATATTCGAGGAGTTATTATCACTGCGCCTATCTCAAGTGATGCTTTCTCATTGTCAGAAAAACACACACAACTCCAAAATTCCATTTGTTTCTACTTCTACGGACAACTCCCAGCACCAATTATTTTATAACGGAGGGTCCTAGAAATAGACTTGAAAATGGAGATTCGTGAGTGAGTGTGTGTGAGTGTGTGTGTGTGTGTGTGTGTGCGCACACACACACACACACACACACACACACACATGTTAGTTTTCTATTGTGAGAGAAAACAGTGACAGAAAAGAGAAGGGGCCTTTTCTGGCTTGGAGAAAGCACAGCAGCAGAAAGATGAGGCCAGCCTGCTGAGTCAGGAAGCAAAGTGTTCACATTCCATCCACAGACAGACAGGAGGACAGAACCAGACGATAAAACCCCAAAGCTGGCCACCAGTGAGATTCTACTTTCAGTAAGACTCCATCTCCTAAACTTCCCTAAACAGTGCCACCAACTGGGGACCAAGTCTTCAAACACTCATTTCAACCGCAGCCAAAGGTGAAGTGCCTGCTGAGGAATGTTTCTGGTGGTAGCACATGAAAGGCAAGAAGGGAAACAAGACCAGGCAGGCAAAGGCACAAGTTGAACAATGAGAGCCAACAGAAACTCGGACTGATGCTACAGTAATGCCTCAGTGTGCATAGTTTGGAAGACATGTCCCAAAGTGTGCTGGTCAACGAAGAGAGCAAGACTTTGAACTACTCCCTTTCTGGTTCAGAGCCCAAATGTCACTCAGCTATGAGCTCCATGATGGATGACTCTACTTGCATTTTTCTGAGGATCCAGGTCATAATAAGTTATACTGCAACAAGCCTCTCGCGGTGCATTTTCAACAAAGGTACTGCCCTAGTTCGGATTTTGCTGTGATAAAACGTCATGACCAAAATAAGTCTAGGAAAGGAAGATTGGTTCAGCTTACAACTCTCCGATCACACCCCATCACTGAAGGAAGCCAGAGCAGAAGTCAGCAAAGGGAACTGGAGGCCGAAACTGAAACAGAGGCCACAGAGGAATTCTGCTCACTGGCGTACTCTGCATGACTTGCTTGGCCTGCTTTCTTATAGCATCCAGAACCCCCGGCCCAGGGGTAGCAACCCACAGTGAGTTGGGCCTGCCCATGTCAATCATTAATTTAGACAATATCCTACAGATTTGCCTATAGGCTAATCTTATAAAGAGATTTTTCTCAATTAGATTCTTTCTTGCCAAATATGTCTAGGTTCATGTCAAGAAGACAAAACCAAGCCAGCACAGGTCTCACTGGGTGCCTAACTTTCTTGTGTCCCATTAAAAGAAAGAAATGATATCATGGAAATAAACTTTGAAAAAAGAGGCCCAGTACACTGAGCAGTGGGCAAAATTTCTAGACTTTCTATGACTTCTTAGAGGAACAGGAAAAGAAATTTTTTGAAGACAAAACTGAAAGACCATGGCTATTTTTAGTAGGACAAAGTATTCTGGCACGTGTGTGTGAGAAACTGCCATAATGAAACACATCTGCTTTTGTGTTCACATTAAACAGTAATTAATTTTTGCAAATAATATTTATAAAAAAAGAACGCTTAAGCTTGTTTAAGTTGGAATGTTTGTTTATGAACAGCATGGGTACTAAGGGTCCAGCCATTAAAATCCATAACTAGCTGTGTATCATGTCCTAAGGAGCAAAACAAAAGAAACTACAAAAGGAAGGATTTCAGTGAAAAAAGTTACTCGAAGTACAGGTTTAATAGTTTCATATATAATTATTAAGCAAGTTTCTGATTCAGAAACACTCAAAAACTATGATATATTCTCCTTTTCATATGTTTATTATGTAATGATAATAACTAATATCTATGGAGTGCTCACTAATAAGTTCAGTAAAAATTACCCTGCTTGTTTAAATATACTATTTTCCTTTATTTTTGTCTACAGTTAACACAGGTATTTAGTTCAATTCTCATACATCCAGGGGCACATATTATAAAATTCCTCTCTTAGATATAGGAGCATATTATTACAGAATTAATTTTCAATAAGATGTTTTTAATGCACAGCAAATAGCTAATGCTTCTTTTCAACTAACTGTGTCCTTGACAGTTTATGTTCTGCAACTTTTTGAAACTTAAACACGCATGTGTACATCCTGGAGAATGGCTTTAAAAGGATACTTTAAAGCCCAGTGAGAAGAAAGGGCCACCAATGTCCATATAATTGGCTTATGACCACTGATCAGAAGGCCTGTAATATTTCACAAATGCACCCATATGAAGGTCAGAGGACAACTTCTTGCTTCCGCTCTCCCCTATAATATGGGTTCTGTGGAATCAAATTCAAGGAGGTGAACTTCATGACAAGCCTCTTTACCCACATGATGAGCCACCTCACTGGCATCCAAAGAGTTATTTGTACATGAAATTGCTTGCTTGATGTTTATTTGTTTTGTTTTTTGAGACATGGTCTTTTGATGTTTTATCCTAGGCTTGCCTGGAACTTTCTATAGCCCAACTTGGGCTTGAACTTGTAATTCCCCTGCCTCAGCATCCCTAATGCTGAGATTACAAGAGTGTACCACTATGTCCAACTTCTACAAAATTTTTCTATTACATGAGACTTGATTCCTAATTTTGGCAAAGATTCAGGCAAAGTCATGCTCAAGTTCGGTAAAGTATTTTAAAATCTTAAATTGTCTTTTTCCTTCCTATAGCAAATGCCTCAAATATTGTTTTCTATTTCCATTTTGCAACTTGAAATATCTTTTCTAATATCTTTACTAATGCAACTAACTAAAATAATATCATTAATAAAATGCAAAACTCAAGAATTTCCTTTGGTTCCATTTAGGTGGAGAGAAATTTTAATTTTCTCCTCCGGTATTAATGAAATACATGTGTCTTCATACGCAGTCACACAGAGATTCCCGCTCCTAGTGTCCTGAATGATATGCTGTAATTATTTAAATAAATCAACCTTTTTGAAAGAGTTCCAGTCATGAATTTAAAATCACAGAAAGATACGACACAATTGTAATTCAACAACTGTCACTTCCTGGACAGTACTTTGCTAAAGTTAGGAATAGGAAATAATTGTTCAAGTTTAAAAATAAAACACTAAATCTGTGGTAAATAACATAACTTTGTTGAGTACCTGTATCTTAGTGAGCCTAAAGACAAATTCAAATGCACTTGTAGAAATGAATTGAAAACCCACAAAACCTAAAATCCCCTGAGACCACTTGAGTGTCTGTATGGAGACTGGCATCTTCCCCACAAAGTGACTGTGGTTCCACCAGAGTGGAGTCCTCGGGGTAATGGCTCACAAGCCTCAGGTGTGGTCAACTACTCCATCCTTTCATCCGAGCCATAGTGACAAACACCAGAATGGGAACTTGACCAAAAACAGCCACTGGAAAATTCATTCTGGAACCGATTCCCGCCTTAAGCAAACACTGATTCTGGCTATGTCAAAAAATCTTTCCCAGGATGAGTGGGAGAACAGGAGCCCCACAAACAACTGTTTTGTGGATATTGGTGTCCTAAAAATGTCTCCTTTGCTTTCTAGTTGTTCACTTTAGTCAAAAGAGTAACATCGTAATTTGGGATAGTGTACACCCATAATACCAGCGCTTGGGAGATGAAGGGGCTCAAGTATAAGAGGCTCAAGGATATACACTGAGACATCTATCTCAAAACAGAAAATAATGTCTGTGTTTCCTACTGTGTGGATTCCCCAGTCTTGCTGCTGTATCAAGAGGTTCCTTCCACAAAGCTAGCCTGCATACAGGTTAGAACATTGTCTCTATGTTGTTCTAACTTAGAATGTATCTGCTGTAAATGAAAAATCTCCTCGGCCTCCGAAGAATTTTCCCAGTGTAATTAGAAGCTCCCTGATTCCTCCCTGTGCTGTCCAAAGGCTAAATATCTGTGACTGTAATTGAAAAAGCTCATTAACTTTAAATATAGCTAAAGTTATTGAGGGAAAGCATCTCGGTAGAAATCCGCTACCAGTCTTTCAGTAGGAGAGGAAGGGAAGGTTTGTGCTTTCTAAACCAATTCGTCTTGCCATCGGATGTCTGTCTGTGTGCTTCACAGGGAAAACACAAGCACGTGTAGCCATGCTGGAGGAATCCTTTTCATTTGCTGGGTATTTAATAGACTTTAATACTTTAAATTAAGTCGTCCTTTTGGGTAACTAGAGAATAAGAGGAGGAAAATTCTCTTTATGTTTTTCCAGCTGATAAAGGAAGAAAGATGTATTTAGAATGTTAACACCAGCCTCCCTAATAAAACAGCACTTCTGCGCTGTGAGCACCAACAGCTCTTCAAAGAACTAATAACCAGAAATAATAGCACTGCTGTAGGGGTTTGCTCCAACACCTGAACTAGAATCTGTTTCAGCCTCTCTATCGGAGTCTCTCCGGCGCAGCTCTGTGGGCACTGTGGCCCGGGTACTCTTTATTGTCATCCTGCAATATTCTCTTTTACCTTGGACACTAGCAGCATCTTCTGATGCTGTGACAACTGGGCATATCTCCAGGAAGAACGAGCATCACATCAAAGGAGAGGGTTCGGGAAAATCATCTGCTGTTTACAGTCCCTGTTTTAGATTCAAACGCCAGATCAGAAGGTGACCACAAGCTGGTCGCATCAGATCAGAAGATGACCATAGGCTGGTCGCATCAGATCAGAAGGTAACCATAGGCTAGTCGCATCAGATTGGAAGGTGACCACAGGCTGGTCGCATCAGATCAGAAGGTGGTGAACATAGGCTGGTCGCATCAGATCAGAAGGTGACCATAGGCTGGTCGCATCATATCAGAAGGTGACCACAGGCTGGTCGCATCAGATCAGAAGGTGACCATAGGCTGGTCGCATCAGATCAGAAGGTGACCACAGGCTGGTTGCGTCAGATCAGAAGGTGACCATAGGCTGGTTGCGTCAGATTGGAAGGTGACCACAGGCTGGTTATGTCAGATCGGAAGGTGACCATAGGCTGGTTGCGTCAGATCAGAAGGTGACCACAGGCTGGTTGCGTCAGATCAGAAGGTAACCATAGGCTGGTCGCATCAGATTGGAAGGTGACCACAGGCTGGTCGCATCAGATCAGAAGGTGACCACAGGCTGGTCGCATCAGATCAGAAGGTGGTGACCATAGGCTGGTCGCGTCAGATCAGAAGGTGGTGACCATAGGCTGGTCACATCAGATCAGAAGGTGACCACAGGCTGGTTGCGTCAGATCAGAAGGTGACCATAGGCTGGTCGCATCAGATTGAAGGTGACCACAGGCTGGTCGTGTGTGTAAAACGACAGCATGAAGCTGCAAGCGATAAGAGCTGCACAAGAAAATGTCCTAAAGTGTGGGAAACTTCCCAGTTTATGTACAAGGAAAAAAAAAGCAGAGGCCTGGAAATGAAGACCACTGATCAAATGATTAAAAAATACATCAGCTAATCATAGTGATGGCCCTTACTCAGAATTTAAATAAAAATCACTGTAACATTTGCATATAAATTATATGAACACTGGCTGAATGCTGAATGGTTTTAAGAAACTGTTATGAACTTTAGTTGATGTAATATTACAGTTACATACTTTAAGACATTTCTTATCTTTTAGGCTTATTTCTATAGTCACTAATGAGTTGGGACATAGCTCAGTGGCACAGCCTTTTCCCAGCATGTCCAAGTTCCTGGATTCAAAAAACAGTACATAGACACACACATACACACAAACACAAGAGACAATATGCAGAATTTGCTTCAAAGTAATATACAAGAAAGGGTAAATATGTGAGAAAATAAATGACACAAATTGACCTTAAATGATTAATTTTAAAAGTTGAATAAAGGGTCCATAAAGAGTCATTATAAAACTGTTTTGTTCATATTTTTGAAAATTCTATTATGAAATTAAAAAAGCAAATTGTCTTCAGAAAGTATAGTTCTTTCTGGGGGAAGTATGTCATAACATTCATGAAAATAAAAGCCTCAATAAAAAATATATGTGCATATTACATATACATATATGTATAAATATACATCATACAATACACTTATACATGCGTATATATACATCATATACATATTTATATGGTCTGAAGATTTTGCTTAATTTTGTAGAACTTGCCCAATTTACATGATGTATTGGATTCAATCCCCAATAACATATCTCTATATTAGTCATAAGGAAAAGAACTAGGTCAAAATATTATAAAATTATCATTATTAGCAGATTTTGAGAGAATAATATCACTTTAATATAACAACCCCTCTTGTGCAGAGGGAAACATATAAGAATATCAAATATTGTAGTATAGTATTAGATCACCATTTTAGTGTGTGTGTGTGTGTGTGTGCATGAGCTTGTGCCTTTGTGTGTGTGTTTGTGTGTATGTGTGTGTCCACATGCACACCGGTGGAGGTCAGAATATAACTCTCAAGAGTCAGTTCTTTCCTGCCACCTTGTGAGATTAGGTAATAAAATTCAAGTTTTCAGTCCACAAGTGTCTCTACCTATTTAGCCATCTCCCTCCAACAGATAAAAATTTGAAGCAAATACGTTTTAGTTTCCTCAGAGTGGGACTATGTTAAGACCACTACCTAATTCAGCTAAAATGTTTTCACCATCAAATTCTCTGCAGTAGTTCAGCAGCTAATGTTTTTGCTTTCTGCCTATGTAAATTCATAATTTGCACATGCGCGGTTACTGACAGGAACACATCATCTAACCACTGCCTTCCTGTCGCACCACGCTGGCCTGAGGGCTCCTCCTCCTCTATTCTCCTGCAAAGGCAGCAGTTGTCTTCACAAAACCCAGGTGTCCACCTCCTTACTGAAAAGCTGAAATTCACCCACATCAATTCTAAATTCCAAATCTGGTGGCCAAACTGTTCATGTTTGGAAATTTGTGGTCCTAAAATTGCTTCCCCTCCTGTGACAAACACATAAACGGCACTACTAAACTCCTGTCCCCTCCAACTTCCCCATACACTTAGGGTTACTTAATCTTTCTGTATACTGCTCATTCCTAACATTTTGGTATTTTGTATTCCTATGTGTATTACATTGCTTAACCAATAGCAACGATTTTACAAAGGATTGTACCTTCCGCCACTTAGGACTAATATCTTGGCCACACTCCTATACTTTTGTACTTATTTCTCTAGCGGGCAATACCTGTGTCCCTTTGATTAAAGTAATTTTATCTATTATCACTGAGATTTCCAAAAAGACAAAAACTAAACTTACTTAATTTTAAATATGCCTGTACAAAGGGTTGCATAAAATGTTAGGTGAATTGAGTAGCTGTAGAAATAACTCAAGTAAACATGTATGCGAAAAGATGATGGGACTCAGAATTGTTATAGTGAAATAAACAGGAGATTAGCAATCCCTTTGAAATATTCCAAGCACTGGAAGAAGGCTTATGTGAGGAGCTCGAGGTGTGCAGTAAGGTTTGGGTGTTAAGTCCTCCCATAAGTTTCTGTAAAGAACAGAAACAGCTAGAACCAGAGTGATGTCTTAGAGCTCAGACTTTTTGTTTTGGGCCAGAACTGGGGGAACAGAGGCTGATGCCAAGCTTAAGTCCTAATGCTCGGCTGCTAGGAAAAATATCTGGGGCAGGAGACCCACAGTGAGAAGAGCGAGGAGGGGCAGAGTGTGCAAGGCGCTCCATGGAGTAAGCTGAATCACAGAAGCACTTTGGAATTAGCTCCTAAGCTTCAGAATCAGACACTGATGTGGAAACAGCCAGAGAACTCTGCTGAAGAACTACCCCTGGCCTCCCAGTCTGCTTTCTGTGGATGTGTTTCTTCTCACCCTTACCATCTACTGATGTTCCTGCAGACGTGGAATAAGTTTTAGAGATGTGAATCTTCCATCTTTGTTCTTCTTTTCTGTCCTTTTTAGCAATTCTGGATCCCATCCACACCCATCTTGCAGAATCGCTTGTCTATCTCTGCAACAGGACAGCAACAACTTCAGTGGGATGGTGTCAAATCTGTAGTTTAACTGGAGGATCCTATGTGTTTGTCACCTTATCAATTAATGTTTTCTCATTTTGACAATAGATTATTTATTTGCATCCTTTTATTCCTAATTTTAAAGAAAAGAAATACCCTAGTATCAAGTTGCTAGATATTTCTTCCCACTCACTGTAGTCTCTCCATATGTTGGTGTAAGATTTTGCAAAGCCAACTGATCCCACAGTTGGATCAACCCTCCTTAAACTCCTGTAGGTTGCTGGAGAAAAGCCTGATTTCCTATACCCCCATCCATCTCTTAACAGTATAGATTATTTAAATTGGGAACCATCTTTTTCTTTCAGTGGGCTTTTGTGTAGTCCAAGCTGGTCTTGAACTTGCTACATAGTGGAAGTTGACCTTGAACTGCTGATCCTCCTGTGTCCAATTAACAAATGTTGGGATTATGGGTGTAAACCCACATGTCTGGCTCTGAAGCCTTCATTTTATTATTAGCAAAGTGACAATAATTGTAAACCTTCAATTTTTTTTGTTTTTCAAGCATTCTTCTGATTTACACATAATCATTTATTAATCCACATACCAGTTTAATCAAGTAGATATTTTAATTTATCCATACTTTATAAATGAGGAATCTTTAACTAAAGTGGGGTGAGTGAGTGCGTGAACACACAGTAGATATTATGACCATGAATCAAACTGAGAACATTTGACTTTTGGAAGCATGATTTTAATTGCAATTATTATATTAATTTCTTTCTTATAAGTGGCAGAAAAATTAAAAGAGGAAAAATATTTAATATCCTGACACGAGTTAGATGCTTATGTAAAAGATGTTTGTTATAAGTTTTCCTTCATTTGATTTAAATCTATTGATTTCAAGTATAATGCTTTCCGTAAGGAAATTCCTTTGTTTATATAAGAGAATGAACACCAAGAATTAAAATGATAAAACTTAAGCTCAAGTCATTAAGTTTCTTCAATCCTTTCTGTAGTGGTATATTATTTATATTTTGATAAATCTTACCTGAAGACCAGAGGCAACGCTAAAGCCACTAGAGGTCAGGCAACGGTGGCACACACATTTAATCCCAGGATTTGGGAGGCAGAGTCAGACATAAATTCAAGGCCACTCTGGGCTACACGAGATCACTGCAGAAACAAATTCAGTTAGTGGTGGCTCACACCTTTAATCCCAGTCCTAGGGAGTCACATGCCATTAATCCCAGCACTAGAGGGAATATAAAATGAAAGGAGAGAGAGGCTAAGTTTGTAGTCACACAGCCGTGGTAAAGTTAAGACTTCTGTAGTAGCTTGGCTGTTTTGCTTCTCTGACCTTTAAGTTGAACCCCAGTTTCTATCTCTGGGATTTTATTAATCGTGTTACCCCTTTCCCAAGCCCTGTACTTAATTTTATGTGTGTTACCATTTTACAAAGAAGTTTCCTCAAATTCTAGATGCTTCTGATACCATGAGAGCTGGCTGTCAAGCAGAAAGTATACTACAAGAAGGGGCAACACTGAGGTTTCCAGCTTGGAAGATTTAAGGTAACTTTGTTAATGGCACAAAGAAGGAAGGGGACAAGGAGGACAAGAATGAGCACAGACAGATGAGGAGGGACAAGGAAACACAGGAAAGATGCAAGATCAAGTACGGATGTGAGAGCATCAGATAAAAATGTGTGGAAGAAAAGCTGGGACAAAGCTACATATACTAAAATCATTTTAGCAACATGGTTATTACATCCATGGAAGGGTTCACCTCCAGAAAAGAAGTATTATTACAGACTTCTAAGAGTCATTTAACAAGTAAATGCCCTGCAGATCCCACTGGCTTCAGAGATGCTGACATATGCCTGTTAATGAAGAGAAGAGTCCCCTCTGATGGAGATGTATGATGTGACATGTCACCTTATACCAAGGAGACCAGAGAAACGATGTTGAGAAAGGGACAAGGAGACTCTGGCTTCTGCAAGCTGAGTGAAACCTTATATGGAAGGACTACCACAATATAGGAAGTGTAATATGCCTGTTTCCATTTTTCCATCATACCAAAAGGACCATCATTCTCCCCTGTCCGTGGTGTCCACCGTATTTCCTCTACAGTGGCCCTGCCAGAGTGACAATTCTCAGATGAAGTCACACACGCAGATGCTCAACATCTGCTAATCCCAAATTGCACAACTCTTCAAGCTGAAGCCTATTCATGGGCCCTGGAAGAGTTGCTGACATATTGTGTCCCAAATGTGTATTCTGCAATTTTTGTGTTGTATGTCACATCAGGGTGTGTCTGGATTGCCGCTATCCATCTATAACACGTGTGGCTTACATTAGGTTGTTGTTGTTGTCGTTGTTGTTAAGAAGAAATGGAAAATCAACTATTGCTGGACCTGTTTCCACAGATAACAACAGTAACTGTCCGTATGAATTTTGTAAATGAGTAATTCTAGAGAAAGATGATATAACCATGAAAACAAAACCAGAAACTCTTCATCCAAATAGCCCTCCAGGGTGGGGGCAAAGCAGCAAGAGTGCCGGTCTGGCATGCGCTTTCCCAGGAGCACAGGCAGGGAAAGAACAGAGCTTAGTTGTTTGCTCTGCTCCTAACAGGTTCCCCCTACTTCTCCTGTCATTCTCATTAAGACCAAAGACATGAGTTGTCAGGAAAGGTGGAGTTTAGGAGGAAGCGAAGAATCCTTGTACTATCCTGACTCTTGTTCTCCTTACCACCATCGTGTTTTATCTACAAAAGTTCCAAGTGATTAGTTAACAACTTGCTGTTCATACTAGATTTATGATTGTCTGTCTTCTAATAATAATAATGGCTCTTCTTTACAGTATTTCTGATGCTCATTGTATCTCACACTTTCTGTTCGGTTGGCTTGGGTTTATGCTTCGTTCCTTGTATTTTTGTATCGATGTTTCTTTTGCCTTCTGATCAACATCCATCATGCTCTTTTCTGAAAAGCACCTTAATATTTTTCTTTTCCTTTTTAAGCTGGCATATAAAGTAATGTGTTTTATCATGGCATTTTCACATATATACAATGTACTTTGTTCTTAATATCCTCCTTCCCTACTGACTTCTCTGCTCCTCATTGCCTCCTCTTACTGGTGACCTTCGCCCCCCAATTCACTGTTTCTTGCTTTCGTGACACATGTATTACATTAATTTCCCTTTTTTTCCTCTCCCCCATGTCAACTCTTAAGAGTCCTATCTCCCATTTCCCAGTCCCTTTTCTATTATGTTTACACATACACATACATATACACTCTCTCCCTCCCTCCCTCTCTCTCTCTCTCTCTTTCACACACACACACACACACACACACACACACACACACACACACGGACGTGCACATATGTATTTAAATCTAAAGTATATATATGAAAAAAGAGCAATATTGAACTTTCTGGATCTGGTTTACTTTTCTGACTGTGGCATCATCCGTTTTCCTGTAAGTGGTATCTTAACATTTTCCTTCACAGTTGAACAAAAGTCCATTGTGCATATTCACTGCATTTCACTATCCTCGCATCTGCTGGTATATAGGCTGGTTCCATAGACTAGCTACTGTGAATAGTGCAGAAACAAACTTTAATATGCAAATATCTCTGTGGTATGCTGACTTAAAACTCTCTGGCTAGGTATACAGGAGTGACATAGTAGCGAGGTCATATGGCAGGTCTATATTCAGTTTTCTGAGAAATGTTCATACTGACTTCTATAGTGGCTACACCAGTTTGCAGCTTACCAGAGTGATAGAAGGATTTTCCTTGTCCTGCTTCTTCACCAGCATGGTGTGTTTTCTTGACAATAACCATTTTCCTATTTGTACTTGGATGGATGGAATCTCAAATCAGTTTTCATTTCTGTTTCCCTGAAGGCTAAGGATGATGAACATATTTTAGTCTTTATTGACCATTTATATTTCACTTTAGAACTATCTATTCAGCTTCTGAGCGCATTTATTGATTGAGTCACTTCTCCTTGGGTTTTTAATCTGAGAAGTTCTTAATATATTTTAGATATACAGTTCATAAAAGCATTTCTATTTTATAGGCTTTCCTTTCTGGTGATGTTTTTCTTTGTGTGTTGAAGATGTTTAATGTCATGCAATACTATTAATTAATTCTTGGGATCATTGCCTGTGCTGCTGGAATCTTATTTAAAATGTCCTTGACTATGTTTCTACCTTGAAGTGTGTAAAACATTCTTTTCCTTGAGGCAGTTCAAAGCTTCTTTTTCACATAAATTTTAAGATTTTTTTGGTTCTGAAAATAGTATCATTGGAATTTAACAATTACATTGAATCTCTATACCAGTTTCTATACCAGTCATTTTCACTATATTAATTAAGCCTATCTATGAATATGGAGGTCTTTCTATATTCTAATGTATTCTTCAATTTCTTGTCTCAATGTCTTGAATAGGTTTATACTTAGATGTCTTATGAATTTCCAAGCTATTGTGAATGTTATTTTGTGATGATTCTATGATTTCTTTCTCTGCTAATTCCTTATTGTTCTCTAGAAAGCCCAGTTATTTCTGTAAGTCAGTTTTGTATCCTGCTACTTCATTGAATGTATTGATAATATAGAAGAGTTTTCTAGTGGGGGTCACAAAGATCTTTTAAGAATGTGATCATGCTATTTGATGTATTCCTTTTGTATGGTATCTATTGCATTTCCTTTTCTTGTCTTACTGTTCTAGCTATGACTTCTAGTTCTTCACTGAATAAAAATGGAAAGAGTGGGTGTCCTATTCTTGACACTGGTTTTAGGGGAAATACTATCAGTTTTTTTTTTCATTTCAAAAAAATTTGGCTGCAGATTTCTTATACACAGCCTTTATTGTGTTGAAATATATTCCTTCTAGTTCTGTTTTATTCAGAGATTTTATCAGGAAGTGATATTGAATTTTGACAACAGTCTTTTTCATATCTATTTATTTAATTATGTGATTTATAATGTCAAATTTATTTGTGTGTCATTAGCATATCTCTGGTACTTGTATGGAACTTTTGAGTTTACAAATACCAGAAGTACTTATTTACTATTCTGCATCAAGGGTATATTAATTTTCCATCCATGAATCATAACTTTGTTCATACGGATCTTCTGTCTTCCACAAGGTATTATATATTGGCTCTTAGTATTGATGATTTATTACACTAATTTGAACAAGTGAGGAGGCTGCAACCACTCTGGACTTGGGAAATCATATTGCATTGTAAGATGAAAACTAAGTTCAACCAAAACTTAAGGGTCTTCTACTTCAGTGAATCTTCTATTGCCTTAGTGGTATGGAGCAAGCTGAGACACTCCTTTGAAAGTAAAAGATTAAGGTGTTATATATGGCGCCTTTCATCAACAAAAAAAGTTTGGCCTTTGTAGGAAGTTTATTCCTCATGCTAGTGTGTTGCTCTGGCCCATGTAACAAGTGACTAGGAAAAGCTGCTAGATTTGAGTGGAATCCAGAATTGAAGACAGCTCTTCAACAAGCCCAGGCTGCTGTTTAGACTTCTCTGTCATTTGGGTCACACTGTCCAATTTATCTGATGGTACTTGAGATATTGGGGACATGTAGGAAAGCTGTTTGGAGTCTCTGGTAGATCTATCAATGAATCATAGCCATTATTCTTGAGATCATATAGCAAAACCCTTGCATCTTCTGAAGAAAACTAGTTTCCCTTTGAAAAATAGCATGTGACTTATTACTGGGCCTTTGTGGAAGCTATCTGTTTCACAACAATCCATGAAATCTGAGCTGCCCATTATGAGCTGAGTGTTATCTGACCCACCAAATAATAAATAGGATGTTTGCAACAGCCATCTATCATCATATGGAAATGGTATATACATGATTAGGCTTGAGTAGGACCAATCAAGTTACATAAAGAAATTGTCCAAATGCCTACGGCTTCTACTTTCAATATATTGCTTTCCTTCCAGAATGTGCACTTATGGTCTCAGAGGGTGTGCCCTAGTATTAGTTGACTGATCAAGAGGAGAAAATGGCCTGGTTTACGGATGGCTCTACCTGTGATACAAGCAATACCCAGAAGTCAACACAACTGCGGCATTATGGTCTCTAGGGGCCAGCAAGAAGTAGATTGGTGAAGGGAAATTTTCACAATGGGCTTAACATTGGGTGCACACTTGGTCATGCATTTTGCCTGGATGGAGAAATGGCCAGATCTATGATGGTTTTCTGACTGATACACTGTACCCAGTGGTTTGACTGGAAGGTCGGGAACTTGAAAATAACGTGATTGGAAACTAGATGAAAGATCTTTGGGAAAATAATATGTGGATAGATATACCCAATGAACAAAGGACTTGAAGATATATGTGTCTTCTGTCAATGCTCATCAACAGGTAGGAAACTTTAGTAGAAGGTAATAAAATAGGATTACAGATTCTGCAGATAGTAGTCAGCCTCTTTGCCTTTCTATCCTTGTCAGTACTCGTGGAATCATGGGAAAAAATGGCTGTGGTGGCAGAGATGGAAATTATGAATGTACACAATGATATAAACTTCCACTTGCCAAAACTAATCTGGCAATGACCGCTGTGGAGTGCCCAGTCTGCCAACAGAATACCAAAACTGAATCCCTGATATAGCATTACTTACAAGTATAATGAGCCAGCATCTTAGAGGTGAGTGGAGTACCCTGGACCACTTCAGGTATGGGGAGGACAGCATTTGTCCTCCGTGCAATTATATTTATATTGTCCCATCCTACATGCAGGGCTTCTACCGAAACTACCATCCTGGGTGTAAAGAATGCCTCATCTACTGTCATGGTAGACTTCTACACAGCATTCATTTGGACCAAGAAATTTATTTCACAGCTAAATCAATGCAGCAGTGGAATCATGGAATTCATCATTCTTACACCATCCTCCATCGTCCTGAAGCAGGTGACTTCTAAAGACACAGTCACAGTATCAATAAAGTAACGAAAGCCGGGAGGGCTGTGGAAGACTTCTCCAGGAGACAGAATATGCTTTGAAACAGCAGATATTACACGGTGCAATTTCATTCTTAGCCAGTATTCACAGGTATGGGAATCAAGGGACTGGTATGTAAATTACACCCCTCACCAACACTGCTAATGACCCACTAGAAGACGTTTTTGCTTCCTCTTCCCACAACTTGATACTTTGCTGTCATTGAACTTTTGGTCCCAAAAGGAAGTTTACTTCTACCAGGAGGCACAACAAACATTCTGTTGGACTGGAAGCTAAATTTTTTCCCTTGGTCACTCTGAGCTCCTCATGCTCCTGAGTCAGCAGACAAGGGAGGAGGGATCATATAGTCAGCAGACAAGGGAGGAGGGATCATATAGTCAGCAGACAAGGGAGGAGGGATCATATAGTCAGCAGACAAGGGAGGAGGGATCATATAGTCAGCAGACTAGGGAGGAGGGATCATATAGTCAGCAGACTAGGGAGAAGGGATCATGTGAACAAGGAGGATCAAAAGCATGGTGGGGAAAACCACAGAGACATCTGACCCGAGCTAGTGGAAGCTCACAGACCCTGGAATGACAGCTGGGGAACCTGCATGGGACTGAACTAGACACTCTAAATGTGAGTGGCGGTTATCTGCCTGACAGATTACTGTTGGGAGGGCCCTGACAGGTGCATGAGCTATCTTTTTGGACCCCATTCCCTATGGTAATATACCTTGCTCAACCTTGATGGGGGGAAGGGTCTTAGTACTGCCTCAAGTTGGTATGCCAGGCCTTATTGACTCCCCAAGGAAGACCTTACCCTCTCTAAGTGGATGGGGGTTGAAAGTGGTAGGCAGGGGGAAGTGGAAAACGGGAGGGAGGGGGAACTGGGGTTGGTATTTAAAAATGAAAAGTAAAATTTTAAATTAAAAAAGTATGAAAAAAGGAGTTCCAGTGCTACAAGGGGTAACTGAGTTCTACTACCAAGTTTGCTTACTTCTCCACAATCGAGGTATTGTGAATTGGTTATGAAATGTGCCCACAGGCTTGTATTTTTGAATACTTGGTCCCCAGATGGCAGTGCTATTTGGGAAGGTTATGAATCCTTTCAAAGTGGAGCCTAACTGGAGAAAGACTATCATTGGTGATAGCTGATGAGGTTTTAGAGCTGGGCCCCACTTCCTGTTCTCTCTCTGCTTTCTGCTCACCAGTCACTGCATGCTCTCACTGCCTTTCCGTCCCCATCATGACACTGCCCTCTCTGGACCTGCATGCCAAAATAAACCCCTTCTCCCCTAAACTGCTTCCTGACAGGGCATTCAATCACAGCAACAGAAAAAATAATGAATACCGAAACTGGTGCCTGGAATGGGTGCAGTACTGCGGTCAACCTGACTATGTAATTGCCAAGCTTTGTTTTGTGGGGCAAATCTAAAATCTTTTGGAAACTTGGACTAGTAGTGCTTTCTTGCAGCTGTTCTATTGCAGAAACAGAGAAACAACTCATACAGAAGACAATGAAGAGTATTTCTGGAATGAAAGAAATCTTCAGGGGAGGCCTTGGTGTTACCTTGTCCTCTGATTACAATAAACGGGGAACTACCACAACCCAGTCTAGGCAGGATGATAAATAGACCAAATACTTCAGGAATGAAGATGTGGGTAATCTCTCCAGGTCAAGAATCAAGACCTGCTGAGATACTTGCTTAGAGTGGAGGAAATCCAGAATAGGTATTAACACAGGAGAGTTATAAATACCAGATGAAGCCATGTGGCCGGTTATGATCATTGTAACTGCCACGAGTGTTTCTGTCCTTTTTGCAAGAATATGTTTGTGCCTGTATACATATAGATTAGGCAGATATCTGTGGGTTTCTTTCCTTTTTCTCTATCATATGATGTCCATTGATTTGAGAAAATATCAGAAGTTAGGATACACATACACATATATGCAAATATATGTATTCTGAATTATACTTAAGTTATGGGACAATAAAAATATAAGGGTTCCTTAAGAGACTTTGCCATCTATTAGGGAAGTACTATGGTACTGTGGTTTGGGGTATATGCACAGTCGTATTATATTAAGGGATTAGGGAAGTACCATGGTAGCTATGGTCTTGGGTATAGGCACAGTCAGACCATATTAAAGGGCATTACAACTTCATTGTTTTTAAAGTTAAATGGGACATGGATCAGATTTTCTGTCAGGTTGACATTTAACGATCTTGTGATAACTTATCCTGCTTTTTACCTTGACTGGATCTCAACTCAATGGAGAGACAAGCTGCTTGGCACAGATGTGAGGGATTTTCTTGGCCAGGTTCTGTGAAATATGAGCAACCGCCCTGAAATCAGGAGCCGAGCCCTCAGTCATACACTTTCACAATAGTTCAAATTCCTGCCAAACTATTCCCTTTGTGTTATGTAGCGGCATTCTCTATCTTCTCCGGTTAATATTGGTTTGAAGTCTACTTTATCAGCTATCAAAAAAAGCTAGGCTGGCTTGTTCAGTTTTTCTTCAGCTTTAACTTGCTTGACAGACTGGCTCTCATTATTGGTCTCTCGATCTGTAGATATCTTTACTATGAGGTATATTTTAAGGAGACAAATAATAATTGTGTCTAAATTTTTACTCTTAGCAGCCAGTCTATACTCCATTATTGGTGAGTGTGTTGGTGATGCTTTTCACCGTTTTATTGGATTCACTGATTTGTAACTTCTAACTTTTCTATATTTGTTCAGTCTTAATTTCCTTGCTGATGATTTCTTTCATATTGCTGACATTTTCACATATATTTCTGATTTTTCTCATACACTTTGCTGATTTTTCATTTATGCTAGCAAAATTTTCTCTAGGTCCTAAAGTGAATGGATGCTTGTTAATATTCTTTTTTAGTACACTTTTTTACTCTTACTAATAAATGTTATCCAGCATCTTGCCTACTTCATTATCTTTGAATTCAATAGTCAAAAAATTGTGTTCTCACTTATTTTGTGTTTCTGTGATGTGATTTATGCATCTGCTGGTTTGGAAATCTCTTCTGATTTTATTTATGGTTCTTCCTCCTTCATCACTCAAGGGGAAATACCCTATTATAAGAAAAATGTAAAAAGTACAAATCATAAAATGTCCTTAAAGTTGACTAAAGCACCATAACATGTCAATCAATGACTGAAAACCAAAAGAACAAAAGATCAAAAGTAGCATACAATGTGCTATAAAGTTACAATTACTTAAGGGAAGTGGGAAGACTGTGAGTGAATGAGCTAACACAAGGAGGAAGACAAAGGCAAACTGCAATAGAATCAAAGTTAAATAAATGAAAAGAAAAAAGAAATGGAGAACAGTATTGTCAGGGAGAGGAAAGAATAAAAAAATAAAAATATGTTCATAAAAGAACATATTAATGAGATAGTTTAAAAACAAAATCAGGCAATTGCAAGAAGGGAACAAAAATTAAAAGTGTGAGTATTTAAAACAAAAAAATTAAATAGAACAAAGTTGAAAACAAAACTAAAACTTAAGATAAGGTAAAAAACAGTACTGAAAGTATAGTAGAAGGGGGACAAAGGAAAAACACAGATACAGGGAAGGAAAAAACAAAAAAAGAAAAAGAAAAGAAAAAGCATTGCTAAATATTGGGGAAATGCTTTAGAAAATTATGAGAAAAGCATAAAAATATCTTTGCTCAGGAGTCAAAGCACTAAAATCCCATGGAGGTTTTAGGTTTGATTCTCAGCACTGAAGAACAAAGTGTGTGTGTGTGTGTGTGTGTGTGTGTGTACAAACTATATAATAAATGTGCTGTTAACATGTAATTTCAAAAAGGAAGGGATGTAGATAGAAGTTTCTGTGCTTCCCAGTCCCATAGCCATTCAGTTCCAAATAAATACACAGAGGATTATATTATTATAAACTGTTTGACCTATTGCTCAGGCTTATTATTAACTACCTCTTACAACTTAAATTAACCTATAATTCTTATATATGTTTAGCCCCATTGCTTGGTACCTTTTCTCAGTAAGGCATTCTCATCTTACTTCCTCTGCATCTGGCTGGTGACTGATTCTTGGCCTTTCCTCTTCCCAGAATTCTCCTAGTTTGGCCACCTTACCTGTAATTGCTGCCTGGCTACTGATCAATCAGTGTTTTATTACGCCAATTCAAGTGACAAATATTTACAGTGTTCAAGAGCATTATACCACAGCCTTTCCCCCCTTTTTTTCTGTTCAAAGCATTTTCTCTGATGGGCTCTGTTTGCTAGAGGCAAGCAGAGGAATGGCTCCTTTAAGAGAGGCATTCTGATTCAGCATTAGTGGAAAAAACCATGAGACTCTTTTAGGAGGCCCTGCCACCAAACACTCTAATGGTTTTTATGAGCAGTTGGTGGCATGGACCTAGAAACTCTACAGTGTTGTGGCAATGAATGTGGCTCTCACCAGTACCTCTACCATGAAGCTAGACTCTCAGGAAGCCAAGGAATGGTGTGGAGCCAGCTGCCAAAGCCACTGCTTCAATCCCAGCCATGTTGCTTAGCAGATTAAAGACTCGTGTGGTCAGAAAGAGATAGAGATATACAATAAAGACAGATTCAGACAGGAAGAAAAAACCCTCTAAATGTTTTATAGTATGTTAAAAATATATGTAGGCTTGGGAGAGAAAAGAAAAAGGATAGAAAAAGTCCTTAATAAAGAAATTGAGTATTTTTAAAAAAGCACATAAAGGTAGAAAACACACAGAGAGTCTGTATGCTGTATGTTTCTGTGTTGTCATTAAATTGTCTGACTGTGGAGGAAAGAGCAACAGCTGCTCTTTTGGTTATAAATCCTGCTGGGTTAGACCAACCTATATATTTTAAAAATATCTTGATTTAAAAGTTTATGTCAAAAGATATGTTACTTTGGGAAAGAGGTTCTGCTTTTATTTCCATAGGAAATGAGAGGCTGTGGATTCATTCTGGCTTAAGAAAATTCAGGTTTGATTGAGGAAGACCCCTTGAAGAACTCCAATATGAATTGATGGCCCAGATGACTCAAAGTCTCAGAGCACCTCTGTTGCAGTTTCCTCTGAGTTCTACATTCAGAACAGCTTCAAGGTGACTGAGATATCCAACCTCACAGAATACTACAGTCAGAATTTGACCATAATCCTAAATTTTCTCAGTGTTCCCCATGATTACCAGTGCCCCCTTTAACAGGAAGTAGACTAGAAAACTATGCCCACATTCCCAAAGTCTGGATTATGAATATTTGTCTTTGTTTAGAACATTGTTTACAAGTTGCTATGGATAATAATCAGGAACAAAGCTAATCAAAGGAGATTTGATTCAGGGTTCTTGTTTTGAGAAAAAAAAAAAGGAGAAATGTGTGGGATAATGCTCTTGTACACTGTAAAGATTTGTCAATCGTATTGATTTAATAAAATGTTGATGGTCAGTAGCCAGGCTGGAAGAATAGACAGGTGATCAAACTAAGAGAATTTGAGGAAGAGGAAAGATAGAGACATAGTTGCAAGCCATTCACAGATGAATCAAGATGAGAATGCCTTACTGAGAAAAGGTACCAAGCCACAAGTCTAAACAGAGATGAGAATTATGTATTAATTTAAATTACAAGAGCCAGTTAATAATAAGCCTGAACTATCAATAAGCCAAACAGTTTATAATTAATATAAGCCTCTGTGTTTTTATTTGTGACTGAATGACTGTGGTTCCTGGCAGGACAAAAACTTCCATCTACTAAGGTAAGAGCACAGAGGATAAAAGAAAGAAGACAGATGCCATGGTAGTGAGAGGCCTAGGCCCCCACAGAGTCAGTGAGTTCATAGCCCTAACACAACTCCTGAGAAACCTGGCTCTGGGTTCAGAGCTGGGGAAAGAAAACACCCTGAAAATGGAACCAGAGCCAGGGGAAGAGACACTTTGTCCCTGAACCTAGAGCTGAAGAAGAGTTCCCGGACCCTGAAACCAGGACCAAAAGAACGCACTAATCCCCTATATTCAGAGCATACTAAAGGTATTTGCCCTGGTCCCAAAATTTGAGTAAAAATGTTAAAAGAACCAAATAAAGAAACAGTTTGGTCCCAGAACCAGAGTTACTTTTGCCCTAACATAAAACCAGCCAATCCCTGAGCAGAGAAAACAGACCAATCACTGAGTCCCTAGAGGCTTGGATTTCTCCTCAGGCAATTATTGGCCATTACAAATTTCCCTTCTATCACAGAGGGAAGCCAATCCCAAGCCCAGATACTTAGAATTTTCCAAGCCTTTTCCCTATATAAACCCCTCTGTTCTCTGCTTGGAGTCTCTCCTGTACTGTTCTTGCTGCTGCTGCTGCTTTGGACAGACAGACAGAGGGACCTGAGTTAACTCATAATACTCTTAGACTTTGTATCAGATACAGTCTTATGGTGATGTTTTGGTGATATGAACTTTGGGCTTAACAGTAGAGAAGGAGCAAGAGAGAGGGAAGGAGAGAAAAGATGTCCATGTAAACCAGAGAGCAGATTCTCTAGAGCTGGTGTTACAGGCAGTCGTGAGTCACAAGACATGCTGCTGAAAGCCCAGCTCTGGTCCTCTGGAAGAACAGATCACACTGCTCAGCCCCAGAGTAATTTATTTCTGGTTCCTCACAAAGTAGAGAATGTCAGTTATATACATGGATGGTACAAGTTGAACTTCTAGGTTTTTTACTTTCTTGTAGCTAATGCTGGTGTTCTGGCTGTGTAGGAGAAGTGTGCTTGTCCTCGAAGCTGTCTTCACTTCAGTATCTTCCTGTATTTGTGTGCCAAGGAACTCTGCTGGCCACACTTAGCTCCTAGTTCAGCAGTCTAGGCTGGTCTTCTTCCTCTCCTGATACCCCACCAAGGGCCACCTTGAGTGACCAATATTCTAACGGAGTATTTCTCAGGTGTGCTGGGGATGGGGGGAGGGTCATCCACAACACTGAAATCTGCCCAGGCAGAGGACCTGTCTTCATACTTTAAAGACCTCCTAAATATTCTTCACTTTGTTGGAGGAACGTATGTGTGTTATTGACTAAATGACTAGACATCCAGAGTGTGGGGGCCTACAACAGGGAAGGGCAGATTGTTGGCCCCCGGACTTGATCAACCTGCTGACCTCAGAGTCACAGCTGTCCAACTCCAGGGTCATTCTCATGATATCTGCCCCTGGCAACTGAGAATAGAGTGGCTTTCCTGTGCTCATCATTGCCTAAGCCACGCCTCCTGTCACCTGCGTCTTTGAGCATCTCAAGCCTCCTCACTTTCCCCATCCATCTCCCAGAGCTGCCGCTTGTTCTGCTGCTGTGGGAGATTAAGTTTATATGCTGTCTTATAGTTGTTCTCTGCCTCGGGCAGATAGGCAATTTAGGCTTAAACAATAAATTCTGTCTCCAATTAGCATCCAATCACGGCCCCGAGTATTCCAAATGACAAAACAGGATTCCTACCACCTCTGACCCTTCTACTGGATAATCCCTGTCCCACCCAAAACAGATTTTTGAGAGTTGTGAGGGCTGTGAGCTTGTCCTGAACTAGTCATTCTCTCTTCATTTTTAATTACCTTCAGGCAGGGCTTTGGCTCCTGCCAGCGCACTGGAGAGTTGCATCCCGGAGCTGGGTCTGGTTCGGCTTCTCTCTCTGTGCGCAGGCTGTCCTTTCCTCTGAACTTTCACTGTATCTTATCACTACCAAAAGGTTCTCAAGACATTCCCTCTTTTAGGAATAGAGTCTATTTTATTTTCTTATTCTAGTTTTTCTTCTTTATGTTCTCACATAGCAGCAACTCCTAACCTGCCGTTTTACCCACAACTCTCTCTCTCTTGAACCTCTTTTGAGGAGTCAGCCACTCAATTCAAATTATCTGCGTGGGTCATTATTGTGTAACAGTTTTGTCTGAGATTGAAACACATTTTATCTCGCAGGGAAGCTCCTAAAGCAGGAAGATAAGCAATCAAAATAGCTTCAGGAAGTCTCTGAAGCTGACCAGACTCTCTAGGCCCCTCCCTGCCAGAGTAAAGAAAGTTTCCCTCAGACCCAAAGAAGCTGGGCTGCAAAGAAGAGAGGACTCTAAGACACCACCAGCTGCCTGGAAGAAGCATAAACTATCCCTGGCTAGTTTGGAAGCAACTGGAAGGGACACGCTTCAACCTACTGAGCTGCCTGCAGGCTGTCCTGTGTGCTCCAGGCTCCCATCTTCGTGAGCTGTCACCCACATGGGGTTGACTTTGAAAATGCAGTTGTTTTTGAGTTATTTTTGTTTCTGTAAGTAACTCCTCACCCATATTCCTGTAACTACCCCAATAAAACTCATTGGTTCACCAAGTAGGTTTCGCTAGTATCCTTACTTTGGTCCCTGTCTGGGATAAATAGGTGTGTGTTTTGCATCCCCTTTGGAATAGTTTTGTTACAGAACAGTTATCCATTCTTTATGGTATGAAAATGTACAAAGGATCTGGACTTCACTCATTGTTTATGATGTTCTTGTTGGCCATAGTGACTGTTCTATAGATAGCCTTGCTTTCCAGATCCATTCAGAAGCATCCAAAAGGAGGGCATTTTTCTAAACTTCTGAAATGCTTTTCATGTTGAGGATTTAAGGTTGGTATGCCCATTACTACTTTTAATGGAGATATCTGTTCACAAATAAGCCCTAGAAAGTAAAGCAGATCCTCGGGTGGAGAAATGAATAGAAGGACGAGATAGGGGAGTTAAGAGAGAAAAGCTGGAGTAGTGGAGGAAATAGAAATCTGATAACATCATCCGAGCTTTCCAAAATCCAGCTAGACCTAAGGAGTTACCCCCAGACATTTTGTTAATTAAATAAATGGCTCAGTGTCTATTAATTACATACAAAACCAATTTGGATTAAGTCTTCATTTATACAATACAAATGTCTTATAATCAGGAGATGGGGAGATGGTTCAATGCTTAAAACGCTTTCCAGGCAGAGTTTGGATCTGAAGAATAAACTTGTATGTTGAATATATGGGTGACAATTCACCTGTAATCCAAGCTCAGAAAGCAGAGATGGGGAGCCCCAGACTGGCAACCCAAATCAGTGAGTGAGTTCTGAGTGTGATTCAGAACTTCAGCCTTAATGAATAATGCAGAAGAGAGACTGGTGGTGGTTTATGACATCAAACTCAGGCATCTGCACACAATGTAGGCCCACACCCATGTTAGCCAGAAGACAAACAAACACACACATATGCATACTGCATGCACATATATGTCATTAGGAACAAAAAATGAAAGGGGAAACAGTTCTCATGAAGCTCTTAGACTACTTAGTAAAATATATTTTAAAGAGAATGCGAGAGTACTGAGCGTTAGGGAAGACTTACAAGGTGTCCTGGGTGGAACCACAAGAAGTTCACCTTTCCCAAAGTTCAAAGGGTTTTTTCCACTGAACAGTTTTCCCCAATAGTACCGCTTCCCACAAGCTTCCCATGTGTCCTCAGTACTCATTGGGATATCATGGTAACTTAGCGATGGAATCAGCTGTGATTCCATACTTGTAGGTGTGCATCAGAAATCTAGAACCAGCTTAGCTGACGAGGTCTTTCAAGCTGCCAGCTGGTGCTCAGTTACCTCAGAGTTCAAATGGGAAGGACTTCACCTCTCACAGCCACAGAAGACACACTTACTTGAGCTTACGAAAGGCTGCCTTACAACAATGACAGCCAACTTCGTGAGTCATTGGAAGAGAAGAAGAAAACATATCCAGGGCAAAATCTGCTGGTCACAAAAAGTTTTTATAACCTTGGCTTGGGGGTGACATATCTTTACTCCTTCCTTCTGTTCATTAGAAGACAGTCACCAAGCCAAGCTTCTGCTGATGGGGAAGAGCATCAAGAAGATGATCTCCTTACTGGCCCTGTCTTGGAAGTTGCCTGCCTGTCACACTTCATTACTCTTAAAAGCAATCACAATTCAAGAGAACCTAGACAACAATGAGGACCCTAAAAGAGACATATATGGATCTAATCTACATGGGAAGTAGAAAAAGACAAGGTCTCCTGAGTAAATTGGGAGCATGAGGAGTATGGGAGAGGTTTGAAGGGGAGGGGAGCAGAGAAAAATGCATAGCTCAATAAAATCTAAAAAAAAGTTTTAAAAAAAGCAGGTCAAATAATCCTTGAGGCAGTGGCTTATATGCAAGCTACAACTACAAAGTTGATTTCAAAAGTGTTGAATATTAGCTTCCTCTGAGACTAAAACCTTCCTTATTAGAAAGCTCATCCACCCACAGTTCTCTTCTAAGGGAAGCCCCCAAATGACAGACAGCATGTATAAGCTGTGAGGACTGCTGAGAGATGCTGCCTGGAAGAATACCAGTGGAGCTGACTAGAAGAGGTTAAAAGTCAACCAGTTTCCATAGCAAAAAAATAAACACTCCTACCATGAGATTCTACAGCTTACTACATGCTTCCAGATTTTGTGAAGTGTCACTCATCCTGGGGCAGGCTTTGGGGATGGCACTCTCTTTGTGTTATTTCTGCTCCTGTAAGTAACCCCCCCCCCCAAAAAAAAACCCTCAGTGGTTCACCGAGTTGGACTTTGGTCTGTTATAGGCTCTCTATCTGGAGTGAACAGACATTTGATGGAGGAAGGTCATTTGTTTATGTATTACTTTCATTGGTTAATAAAGAAACTGCCTTGGTCTTTGATAGGACAGAAAATTAGGTAGGCAGAGTAAACAGAATAGAATGCTGGGATGAAGGTAAGTGAAGCAGTCGCCATGATTCTCCAACCCCAGATGGATGTAGGCTAGAATCCTTCTCAGTAAGCCTCCACCTCACGGTGCTACACAGATTATTAGAAATGAGTTAATCAAGATATGAGAGTTAGCCAAAAAGAGGCTACAGATAACGGGCCAGGCAGCATTTAAAAGAATACAGTTTCCATGTAATTATTTTGGGTAAAGCTAGCCAGTGGCCGGGAGCCCTCCAGGGCAGCAGGAAACAGCCCACCACTCCATCTACAGACATTTGTTTTCATCTCCCCAGAAAGAGTGTCACATGATTTGTATTTTGAGATGTTTGGGAAGTTAGTCAGGTAAGGGAGGGCAACCAAGACCTGCTTTTAAGGAGTAGCTCTACGCCTCTGAGCTCCATTACTTTAGAGTCCCTCTGACAAACTAAATGAGAAAATGTGTGAAATGGCCCTGTAAAGAGGGAGGAGGCTGGGCTATTGTTTCAGCACCACCTGTCCCCAAGATTATTCAGGGTCACATGATATCTCCTGCAAGGATACAGCAAACACCAGTAGCATCCACTGCTATGCTTTAGGGACCACCAGGCTACTGGACCAGACCACTGATTTTCTCTCCTTGGGTCTTACAACCTGTTCTCCTGAGGCTAGATAGAATCGAGTCACTTTGAGCGAAATGAATTTCATTTGATTCATAAATGCCTGCAACACAGCATCTAGAGTTGTCTGTCTATAACAGTGTTCTCTTCTTTCCACCAAACCATGGGATAAAACTGAGGAGAACATTACACTTTACTAAATGCACACCAAATTGTTTGCCATTATTCTCTAAAAAACACAGCATAGCAATGACTTATGTTGTGTTTATATTATATTTGGTGCTATAAGTAATCTGGGTTGTTTACTTTATATGAGAGAACATACTGAGATTCTAATGCCAACACTGTGCCATTTTACATAAGAGACTTCACACTATGGGATGTCAACAGCCAGAGGTCCTGAAAAAACTCTCCTAGTCACCAAAAAAAAAAAAAAAAAAAGATTGAATTGTGTATTTAGATTGAAATTAGGATCAAGTGCAATTTCAAATCTTAGCTCTGTAGGTAGGTATAAATTAGCCATTATACAAGAAAATTCAACAGTAGTAATTGCAGAAAATGGAGAGGTGTTAGATCATCCTTTGCCTGGATTTGGAACAGCTAAGCAATGGTAGCCTTTAGATGTGGGTAACGTTTTACACTCTAGAGATAACTGGAAATATAGCTTGCGAAGAGGGGCACATGGGAGGCATCAGAAGGGCAGCTGGGAGACACCTGCACAGGAGGACCTTCAGCGCCATGGCAGGAGCAGGAGATGGGAGAAAGGTATGCCCAGTGTGTGTGATGCAGTAACGTATGCGGACAGTGTCTGATGTCAATGAGTATTGACGCTGCCCACCTGGAAACAAACAGCCATGTTGGAAGCTGGTGGCTGTTGCAAATGTAGAACATTTGTAAATATGAACATTATTGAGCAGCATTCTAGATCAGTGATTGAAAAATTTATTCTGTGAAAGAGTTTGGTAGTCAGTAGCTTGGGTAAATAACTACAGCACAACAACCTATTTCCTCCGCTACAACAGAGAGTTGCTGAAGATATGAGCAGATGTGACCCTGTGGTGAGGTTCTACTCTAAATCAGTGCTCCTCAGAAATTCATGAGCAAGAACACTACAAATTGGTTGTGCTGAGAAAGACCTTGCATTTATATACCATACGTGTGCATCAGAAGATTCCAGAAATCTCTGAGCACACCACACTGAAGCTGCATCGGGGTCTTTGAAATTTCTGAGCACACTGCAGTGCAGCTGCATGGGTGTCTTTGAAATCCCTGAGCACACCACACTGCATTGGGGTCTTTGAAACCCCTTGACACACCACACTGCAGCTGCAGATTCTCACACTGCTAAGAAAGCCACTTGCCACTCCTCACACTCCCTGCTCTTACTCACACCCCCTGTGCCATCAGTCTACCCAAAAACCTTGGTTAATCTTCAAAATTAGTTCAATCGCACCTCTGCTTTGTTTCCTTTGGCCCTCATACCTGACCCAGCCAGCAGAATGTAGCTCTTGGTCATTTCTATTGGGTATACCTGTACACAACCCGGAAAATGCTTCGAATACAGTCGTACTGTCATTTTTGCCTCCTGTTTCCAGTTATACTTCCAAACAGAGGACACCACACAGTGTGATCCAGGTCTGAAAATAATGGTGTCAGTTTGAGGATGAATGGATCAGCAGGATGAAGATAGCTGCACAGAAAGAGCTATACGGTTGACGCCAGCTAATTGGATGATGAACAGTTAAGCTATTAGCCTGTAGTTCCTAAACTCCCCCTACTTAGGAAGAAGGTCTGGTTTCCAGGCTCTTAATCCGTTAAATCTACACTTGTACCAAGCAGCTGGCATCACATAAAAACAGGCATCCAATACCCTCTGATTAGACACAATCTTAGTTCTGAGCCCCTTGTCCAAACCTACCCTATACTATATACCCCATGTGTTTCTGATCTTTCTGGCTTATGACCTCATTATATAATCTCCTGTTTATAACCCCACCAAATTCTTTTGGCCTAACTTTGCTTCCTGACGACGACTTCAGTTCTTCTCCCTGATATAACTTGGACTTTTGCTCTGAATTTATGGTTCCCTCTGAGTAGATAACTTTTAGCATCCAGCCCACCCTAAGAAGCCCTTCAGTTGAGCCCTGTCTGGGCTCACCCCATCCTTCTAGATGAAATGTGTATGCAGGATCTGACTCTTGGCTATTGGAGCAGAGAAAATGATGCACTGAAAATATTAGTGTAGAAGGGAGGAAGTGTAGGCAACACATGATCTATATGACATTAAGTGCTGTATATAATTCTCCTTTTACAGGCATTTGCAGTCATTTTTAAAATGGGCTTACCTTTAATAGTCTGTTCTTCAAGAGAAAGATGAACAAGGATGAGGAACTGATCTTAGACTAGTGGATAGGCAGATGGTCAGAAAACAAAAGAAAATAATGGTATGAAATGAATTTGCTACAACTATCTCTACTGGAATATCTATGGTGGAGACAGTTTTGAGATGAGACTTAATACTCAGAGGTCTGTGTAGAGCCCTGTAACAGACAAGGGAGGTAAGAGAAAACTGGGAGAAAAGAGCAGAGGAAGAATCTAGACTCTGCTGTCATGAAACTACAGCTCTTTTGCTTGATTGTGACCTAAGGGAACTAAAGATTTGTGTCCATAAAAAAGAGGGAAATAATGAAAAACTGCCAACTAAAGAGTTATTATTTGGCCAGAAGAGAAAAAAGGGAGAGTAAACCTGAGGCTCAGCAGTGAGGACATCACAATCAGAGAGATGTGGGTTTGAACCTCAAGCCTGCACATTTTAGGACCTAGAGATGCCATGAAGCTACAAATTTTCTGATTTCATCATCTGTAAAATACAATAAATACATTTAAGTTTTGTTTTAGCGACTAATTCCTGCAGTATAATGCAATAATCAGTGATTACATAAAAGTGCTCTGCTGTTTGAAAATAGCCTACATAGAGCTGATGTCTGCAATATCTCAGGAAAGATGAAGTCTTCTTAGATTTCTGCTTTTCCAAGCAGTATCCCCTAGCACTTATAAGTTAAGAATGCCCTGATGTCTAACCAACCAGAATACAAAAGGACATTTTTTTCTAGTATCCTCTTCTTAAAATTGGACTGTCTGCCATTGTCTTAATAATTTTGTCTTCAACAGTTTAATTGAAAATTCTATTAATTTCAATGTCACCATAAGAGACCTGGAGGCATCCTTGATACCTCTCCTGGAGCCCATATCCAAAACAAGCCTAAGTTTGTCATTTTGTCATGCCTGCTAATAGCATCCTAGTAAAATCTGTCTGAATTGTTACAGTTTTTTAAAGCTCCCCAGTGTCCTTACTGCTGTTCCCCTTAGTCTTGTAAAGTCTATTCTGAAAGAGTAGTCAGTTATATTTTTACATATATTTGTTGTGTGTGTGAATGCTTGTGCACATGCTCAACAGCATGAATGCAGAGACCACAGAACAGCTTTTGGGAGCTGTTCTTGTCGTCTACCATGTGGCGCCCAGATGTGAATGCAGGTTGGATTTGGTATAAGCACCTGTACCAGCTGAACCATCTCTCCAACCAGATACTTTCAAAACACATTATTGCCGGGCGGTGGTGGTGGCACAAGCCATTAATCCCAGCACTCGGGAGGCAGAGGCAGGCAGATCTCTGTGAGTTCGAGTCCAGCCTGGTCTACAAGAGCTAGTTCCAGGACAGGCTCTAAAACCACAGAGAAACCCGGTCTTGAAAAACCAAAATAAATAAATAAATACACATTATTATTCTGAAGAAGGGGGTAGAAGGACATGGATTTAAAAAAAAGGAAAATTGTAGATTATAGGGGGAAAAAAAGTACAATACTGGGTGTGGAAAGGCCTAACCAGGGAGGAGCAGAAGTGAGTAGAGAATGAAAATGAGAGAATGATCTAAAAGGATATATGAAAAAGACATAGAAACCTATGTTCTTACAGTCCAATTAAAGGAATATAGTTAGAGGGGATACTTGTTGGTAGGAAAGAAGATGTAATCAGGGATGGGGCAGAGAACTTGGGTTAACAAAACCCAAAGATGTTTGATGAAGCCTTATGGAAACACACTAGTTAGTAAGGTTATTTTACAATATATTTTTAAAGGGGTTCAAACAAAGGTATCCTATGGTCAATGCCACTTCCATAAGCCGTGGGTGTTTTGTAAAAAAATTAAAAATGGCAATGCCAGGCATGGGATACCTCCCTGCAACAAAAACTAAGTCCCCAGGGATCTCCAAAACAACACAAGTCATTGTAATTGCTCTTGGTTACATATCATAAATACAGCGCAAAACCCTATTACTGAAAACACCACACACGTTGTCTGAAAGACACAGAAAAGTCAATAACAAAACTACCAGGAAACTTCGTGCCTAATGGCTAGGTTTTGTAATACCAAAGGGTACTTTGTAGGTTTCTAGGGGAGAGAACACATCAGTCATCTTACCTAGTACTATATCCCACATGCTATCCTGACATGCCAAGCAAGATGTGTTCACTTGTACAATAGTGGCATATTTGTTATGTAGTAATCAACCATTTTTTAGTCCTATCTGAGTTGTCCACAGAATGGAATTCAAACTTGGTACTCTAAACTTGGTTAAAAGGTCATAACTGGGGAGCTCTTAGGCCTTAGAGAGGGTAGGACCTGCCATTGCCATTGGTGTTTTGCTGAATAATCATGTTGTCAAACTATATCCTAAATATTTATGTTTATGCAAATATGCCTGGGCTACCTGCAGCCTTCATCAGAGAAGTTTCATTTATCAGTGAGTATCAGTCAAAGCAGAGACTCATAATTGTCCAAATTGCTAAGAATAAGGTAACTGTGAGTGGACAGCCCTTTTTCTGATGGCTGTCCACTCACAGTTACCTTATCAATGTCTTCTACGGGTGTCACTAAGACACAGAAAACTTTGCTGAAGAAGAAGCAGGAGGAATGTGAGAGTCAGGGGTTAGGTACAAGTGCTGTAAGATGTTGTTTTCTGTCCATGGCATGGGTAAGGTACTCATAAACTCATAGCAGCTCTGATTACTGGCAGAAGATCCAACCATCCAAAACTACAATATAAATGAGGGGCTGGAATTCATGCAGCCCTACCCCTAACTGAAGAGCTCCTGGCCATTGAAATCTGTTTGGTGATGGAGGAAGGTCATTGGCTAATAAAGAAACTGCCTTGGCCCATTTTATTGATTAGAACATAGGTGGGTTGAGTAAACAGAACAGAATGCTGGGAGGAAGAGGAAGTGAACTCAGACTTGACAGCTCTGCTCTCTGGAGCAGAGGCCATGCTCCCCTCTCCCATGCACACATGATGAAGCTCCGACCCAGGATGGACGTAGGCTAGAATCTTCCCAGTCAGCGCACCTTGGGATGCTACACACATTATTAGAAATGGGCTAGTCCAGGTGCGAGAGTTAGCCAAGAAGAGGCTAGATATAATGGGCCAAGCAGTGTTTAAAAGAATACAGTGTCTGTGTAATTATTTCGGGGCATAAGCTAGCAGGCGGCCGGGGTGCTGGGGACGAAGCCCCACTGCTTATATTACAACAGTTTGGGGAGGTAGAATCATTATTCTCTGACAGTGTGGTCACTGGTATATTGTTCATGCTCCACTGGGTAACCTTACTCCTATAAACACAAGAGCACCATTACATGGACTTAGTAGGTTTGTTTGCTTAAGACAACAACAGGAAGTTGGAAGGTGGATGAGTAATGGGAGATCCTGCAGGGGTTGTAGGGAGATATGGGGATGGACACAGTCATATTGCATTGTATATACATATGAAGTTCTAAAATATAAAATAAAACATTTTTCAGATCCATTTTCTTAGTCTTGCTAAAATTTCCCCTAGTCTTCACATTTAAGTTAGAGGGGGGAAAAAAGCCCAAAATGTCACTGGATAGTCTATGGGGTGCCTTAGATTATTGATCACCATTGTAGGAAATAGCGCAACCTAACTGGTTTCCTCAAGGAATCATGTAGAATATCCCCCAAATAATTTGTTTTCCCAACTGAGAAAGCAAGAAGTGTTCCTTTATCTAGCAGCCCTCCCCACAATTGCTCTAAAGTTGGTCTTGACCCTTGAATAACATACACAAAAATGGAACTACAACAATAAAAAAAATATACAAGAAACACATACTAAATGTTTAGGCTATAGGTAATTGACAAATAACAGAGATTGTTTTGATAGCTGTTCTATACTGAAGAGTCTGCTTTGTAGGTAAAATGCCTTGACTAAGATAAGAGAGGATAGTAACTGTGACCATCTAATCTTCAACCCCATCAAAGACCTGAGAAGGAAAATAATATCACCTGAGTAAGCAGGAAGTGCAAGCAAGCGACTTCCAAAAGATGTGAGAAATGACAGAAACAGCTGCATACCTGGACAGTCACCCAAAGTCTCTCTGCAATGTTGGGGCAACCAACTTTAGCTATCAGGCTAGAATATCTGACAGACTATTCCAGAAAAGGAAGCTTGTCAAGATTTACCGACAGCTCACCTACTACCTGACAGACCCACCTTAGACAAATTTGGTCATATTTTGATGCGAAATCATTTCGGGTTATGTTACACTTTCCTATGTTTTTCAACAACAAATACTGCTTATGGTTCCAAGAATAGAAAGTCTCCTATGGCAGAAGATTAACAAAGCCAATTATTACAGAATATAAAATTAATTTACCAGCTGATTTAACTGACTGGCTGATGTAGCAGAGCATTGAATCTCTCTCTAGTTAGAGAAGTTTTATTTCTATTGGTTATAATACACTTGGGAATATTCTTCAGATTATTCTAATTCTGAAATAGGCTTCTATGCCCTTTTCATTCTGACATTGTGGTAGCAAGTTCTCAGAAACACCACCTAAGTTCTTCTGATAATTGTATTGACTGATGTTTTGAACCACTTTACTTTAATTCTCCTGGTCACAGAGCTCCCTTAACTGGAAAAAGACCTTTAGCTCCAGCCGAGGCTGTGCCACCAGAAGCTGTCCTGCATTCTTGCAGTTCTTTCTTTCCTTTCATTCAGGCACCTGAAACTGTTCATGTTGTTCGCCGCTTCAAAACACAAATGACCTTGTTTAACTGCTTGGTAATAACGATTTCCAGTTTACAGTGCATGTTTAAAGCTTAAGAGTGGGCTTAGCTCACAAAGTGATATGCCAGAGGCCAGAATTGCGCAATGCCAGAGTCTCACCAGGCTGCCCCTCATAGGTGATACAAAGTCTAAGACATGCCACCAGTAGACTCCAGAATACTAGCTAGGTGGAAAATAAAAGCATGGATTCTGAACAGTACACAACTCTGGTTAAACACTCTCAAGATCTTTTTCAATATTAAGCAAAGTGCATGCGTGTTTAGTCAACTCTGAAAACCCCCACATCTCAGCAACATTAGCGCTGAAGTGGTGTCTAAGGGCCTATTCAAAGCAAGTCTGGAAAATGCTTCTTGCACAAAAAAGCAACTCTCCGAGCAGGATAGCAAGGCTCTACCATTCCACTGTTGTTGCTGTGCTCATTTTGCCAATAAATAAAAAGCGAATTGCAAGTTGAATTCTAGTAGACTCATTTTTTTCTAAGTGTTTTAAAACCCAAGCAGCTTAAAACAAAAGTGTGTGTGTGTGTGTGTGTGTGTAATAATGATAGTAGTTGTAGATGCACAAATAGTTGCAGGCTCTTTGTTGTATATTTAGAAGCCAAACTGACCCAGAAACCCTGGAAGAGACCCAAATCCCTGTTGTTGAACTGCACACCAATGCCTTCTTTGCCTCCATCCAATTCCATAGCAGTGTAGGGCTTATCAACCCTACGGAAGGAGCCTTAGCGCTTCCTTCCGCCCCAAGTGGGAAGGACTCCTTGATGTGGCTGCCTCTCACCTCGCATAAAGAACTCTGCAATAGCAGTTGCATTGAGAAAGAAAGGGATTCAATTCAGAAGTATTATAGAATTTTCATGGAGTCAACTAAAATGTGGGGAATATCTTTAGACACATTCCCTTTTGGGGGAGAAGGGGTTCCCTTACATATTTAAAGAATTTCTAAACTGAAGGTAAGACTTGAATAGTGTCTGTAGACGGGAGAGTTTTCAATGACAATTAAAATTCCTGGTAACCAGAGATAATTGGGTGGCATTAGGGCATTTGGAAGCAGAAACCAGAAGGAAGTTATGTTCAGAGGTTTAATAAACAAACGATTTGGGAGCAAGGACACTAAATTTAATAACATACATTTAGTCCTAATGAGTCAATGAAGCAGATAAATATGACAGAGCCATGGGAATTGTGGCTTATAGTTTGGGCTCTAGATTCCAGAAGTACCAAAGGATACATTTTCTAGATTCTGGGTTTCCCAGGCATAATAAGTGAAATTGAGCCAAACTGCCTGGGCTTTCTTCTAGCTTTTAAGTCTGGTTCCTACAGTTCAAGTTTATCATCTGCTGCCACCATTTCAAGGTTTCTGTGAAATCTATAAATAAGCATACAGATAGCATTACTGGGTTTCATTTTCTTTAGTCTTTAATATTATGGTAGGGCTATGAGTCGAAGAACCATATGCATAGCCACCAGATTAAGGTAAGTCTTCTAGATCCCTCCATTTTACTCTGTTGCTAAGTAACAACAGCTATCAGATCCCATGCAGTCCTGAAGAGATGAAAAACAGTGGTGAGAAAGGCAGAGTCTTCGCCCAAGCCAGGCTGAACGCTGACCTCTTGGATCATTCTAGCCTTGCAGCCATTAGCGTCTCATCTCTAAACCCACTGCAGCAACACACCACCCTAGGCTTTAGCCAGTCACTGAGGACCTAGTCTTTGGCACTGAATCTGAGTTCTTCATACAGGACTTGGCACCAAACAGCAAAAGGAGTCAGATTCAGAGTCTCATTGGCCACTTGTGGGGATCAAGGGTAGGCTCCAGCATGAGGTTTACATTTTCCTATGATGTCAGTGGAAAGAACTATTCTAGAGCAGTGTGTGTGATTAGTGCATATTTGCATGTGTGCCTGAGGTGTGCATTCATCTACTGAGTGCCTGCTATTCTCAAAGCATGTCAGGATCCACGACAGGCTTACGATGTGTTTTCCTCTATTTCGGCAAATGCCAAGCTCTGGTAGTTTCCCATGGAGAAAGGAAGTATCTTTTTGTGTCATTCAGTTGTATCATTCAGTCAACCAGTCATAAGTGTGACTTACTTCCAAGGGAAGACCTTCTGATGACCTCCCATTTTATTATTCTCCTCACATATACAAATTGTGTTTTTCCAGTGAGATGTGTGTGATTCTGCTGAATCCAAGGAATAACATGCTTTAAAAGGTACAGACTATCACTCACAAATATTGAACACAAGCTGATATGTGCGCATGTGAGCACACACACGTGCGTACACACACACACATACACACACACACACACACACACACACACACACAGAGTCAACCCCTCCTCTCAAACATGTTTCCATCTCTAGCATGTTGCAGAACATGTTCCAAGTCTCCCTATTGACTTCTGCTATGCACCTCATCTAAGCCCCTGCTTCCCGTTGGCAGAAGCACACTCCAGATGCAGAGTCCCTGGGAGGAGCACCCTGCCAGCATCATCTGGTCAGTCATCACCTTTCTTCAACTGTTCTCCCTGGCAGATCTCAGCGTGCTGATGCGTGGATTGTGCCAGATTCATCAACTTTCCTTTCCCCCCTTTTATTGAAAATATATTTTTTTCTCACATAATAAATCCTGATTATGTTTTCCCCTCCCTCTACTCCTCCTCGCTTCCCCTCCCATCCAGATCCAGTCCCTTTCTGTCTATTAGAAAACAAGTGGGCTTCTATGCAATAATAATATAATAAATATAATATAAAAGATAAAAAGAAACTAGCATATCAGAATTGGACAAAACAAACAGAAAAAATTAGAGCCTAAGAGAAGGCACAAGAAATAGAGACCCACCCATTTAGACCCACCCATTTGTACACTCAGGAATCCCATAAAAACACTAAAGTGAAAGTTAAAAAACAAAGGAACTGTGGGGTAAGAGTAGCTTGTTTTCCCAGTAAGACACCTTTGGAGGAGACCAGATTTTTGTTTGCAAGAGGTTATCTATTGAAGATTCCTTCTGGTGTCCACTTCTCCTTTCAGGTGTTGGACCCCATCTGGTACAGACCCATGCAGGCCTTATGCATGCTAGCTCTATGAGTTAACATATGTGTTGATTCTGTTGATTTTGAGGGCTTTATTTTCTTGGTATACTCCATACCCTCTGGTTCTTACACTATTTCCATCTCCTCCTATGAAGGCTACCTTGAACCCTAAGGAGAGATTTGATGGAGACATCTGCTTGAGGACTGAGTTTTCCAAGGTCTCTAACTCTCTGTGTGTTGTCTGACTGTGGGTGTCTATATTTGTTTTCTTCTATTACAGGAGAAAGGACCTCTGAAGTTATATCAACTTTCACTCCATCCTCTTGCGAACATGGCAAAGTAAGCTATACCCTGTACTTCTAAACTGAAAAGAACCAAACCACAGGTACAGTGAATTTCACTTGATGGAATTGAGGAATGAAAAGGGTTTTCTGTAGTCTTGTGTATGGTAGTACATTCTATTCACGAATCAAGGATTGGTGAGCCCCAACACACATATAAACTGTTTTGGGCTAGGGCTGAACTCTGAGTAATTCTGCTATACGTTGAGATCGCACACCCTTGCATCTAAAAGCCCAATGACAGGGTTCTTTTAGACAAAGAGCCATTGTTTGTGGTTTTGACCTCAGAGTCTCTTGGGCTTCTGTGGTACTAGGCAGAAATGGTAATTCAATCAGCTCAACTGCACACAAAATAGGAAATGATTCTGGCAAAAGTCTCAATTTCAAACATATTCAATCCCTATTTAAAACAATTGTGTCCAATTTTCATGGGGACTAAATTTTAATGTCTTGCATTTACTTAGCTATGAGAGCAAAGCCCTACTTTTCTGTAGTAGTTTTATATTTTAAAAGGCAACCCTCACCCAATCTTAAAAATTTAACTTTCTTACGTGGATCTTCTTGGTCACTGTGGGCCAAGCCCATAACATGCTCCAAGCATCTTCGTAAGTTCTTTGACGCAAGAAAATGTGAGATGGGCAAGAGAGTTATCTTCTGGAGTGGACTGATGTAGAAACTGAGAGTCGTTTACATACGAGCACATTGGTAGTAGCCTTGGGTACCTAGACACAAGCCCTGTACTTTCTCTCGTTTTCTAAGTGTCCATTTACTGCTAAAGAAGAAATTTGTCCTGTTTCTAAAATTCCTTGAAATGTAATAGGGTGGTGATAATTTACTGAAAAATAACACTGAAAGATGTGATGGGCTGTGGGTCCATTCCATGGCTAGGATATCTCAGAAGTTCTATGTGTTGTTTGTAAGAATTGAGTGTCCCATCAGTGAGAAAGAAACATATATGACCAAGTGCTTTGATTCTTCCCTCATACCCACTCCTTGTCAATACCTACTGCTGGGGTCTCAAGGAAAGACTTGATTCCTCTGGTGCGCTGTAGCCATTGGAAAGATTCTGTTGTTTTCCAAATTATTTAATAGAAATCACACAATACAGCTGGGTGAGGTGGTATATGCCTTTAATCCCCACACTTGGGAGGCAAAGGCAAATAGATATCTGAATATAAGTGAATTCAAAGCCAGCCTGATCTATAAAGTGAGTTCTAGGATAGTCAGGACTGTCACACGGAGAAACTCTCCTGACAAAACACAAGAAAAAGGAAGGAAGGAAGGAAGGAAGGAAGGGAGGGAAGGAAGGAAGGAGGAAGGGAGGGAAGAAAGGAAGGAAGGAGAAGGGGAGGGAGGAGCATGTGATAGTAATTCAGATATTAGCACACATTTCTCTAAGTTCAAATTTATCATATATTGTTGGCCTTCCTGTGACCTTCTAGAACCCTATAGAGAACCCCTTGCTAGGTGCAATGGAAACTTCAAAGGGAGCTACTGCCCTGAAGATTTTACATGACTATTTTACCAGTTGCATATCCAACCTCTGGGTTTTTAATGAGAGAATAAAATCTTCAAGGCATGAGCCTTAGTTTACATTAATTTTTTCGTGTAGTGAAATCTGTTCCTAGCTAAACAAGCTGTGCCCCCCCCCTCCAAGATAACTGCAAAGCTGCCCAGCTTCCTGGATTCCAGGAGATGTCCTGAGAAAGGAGCCCTGTGTGAATAGAATGAGGAAACCAGGGCTCTGTGAGCTTCCTTTCCATCGCTGTCTTTTTAAACTCTGTCACTGGAGGTTTTAGAGCTTTGCAACAAAAAAGGCCACGCTAACATTGACCTCTCCAGGGCTAAAAGGAGAAAAGGAAGATGTAAGATTGAAAAAGGAGAAAGGAAATATGAATACATACAAAGGAAGAAGTCACATGCCATTTGCATTGCAACAGAATTTTTGAGGTGTGTTACATCTGATGCCCAAAATTCAGTAGAATTTGCATCCCACCACCATGTGTAGGTGGTGTTAGATATGCAGAGATGGGCGTAACATATTGCATGATCAAGATGAATATACTTTCAGGAGCCAGGGGACAAAGACAATCCAGGTGTTCTGTATCTCCCTAAATTGTTTGCTAATCCCTGCCCCAACATTTTCTGTGACAGGCTCTTATTAGCCTAGGCATCTGAACGTTCCTGTTTACCTGTGGCTAGTACTGACTTTCCCCTTGTGAATTAGCACCTTGTTACTTTGCTTTTAGCTCTTAGCACCTGCCAACAAATTGCCCTGTCTTTTTTTCTTTGCACGGAGGGCACTCATCTTCCACCTGGGTGAAAGCAGGGGCCCAGAAGAGTTCAGCTCTGTCCCGTGCATTGAATCTGTGCTTTAAAGAGGAGCCGGGCACAGAACAGCTGTTCAGTAAGTGTGTGTGGCTGGAACAATTGGAAGAGAGAGGGGACTTTTTGCATTTTTTTTAAAAAAATGTTTTAAAACATTGTAGCATTTTTATTTTTTTATTTAGCTCAAACTTGCTATATTATTAGTTTATTTCATGTCATCTTATAACTAGATTTACTTGGGCTATGTTTCACTTTCTAATAGTGAGAGAAAGCTATTTCCATCTCATGCTAGTATCTTGACAGTAAAATGCGATCGCAAATGACAAGTCCCTTTGATGAATTCTTGATAAGCATTCTGGAATCACATCAAATCTCTCTAAATGCCTTCTCCGTATGACAGCTTGTCAGTTACCAGGAGACCGTCATCAATGCTGACCCCACTGCACTCTTCCCAATAATCCCTTACCAATCGAGAAATCTACCCATTCTCCACCCACACTAGCTGTCCTTATCACAGCTCTTCAACATTCTCTCTACTCCCCTCCCTCATGTCCTACACTGTTGTCAAATTTCTTTTAAAATGTAGTTTTCCATCCTTGAATGAGTGTTCCAGGTACGTGGCCTCCAGCACAGCACAGAGAGATTCTCAACTCCCTTTCTCCGTATCCTCTTTCTCTTTATGACTCTTTTGAGATATTTATTTCTGCTTTTGCTTTCTCTCATAGCTTAATATTATGGATAAGAAGTGAATAGCAAACATTGATATTTGGTAGCTGCTCAGCTGAGAGGAAGCAGCCTGACCCCTGAAGGGCAGGAAGCAAGCGGGCTAAGAAGAGCAGGAAGTAAGGAGACAGCCCAGGAAGTGTCCTGGTGGGAAGGAGGAAACTCACTCTCTCTCTCTGTGGTGTAATCATATGCAAATTATCATGTGTTCCGCAAACACGCCTTCCATAAGCAATCAGGCTGCTCACTCAGTACTCAGCACTTGGCAGTCTCCACAAGGTACCAAGCATCTGCAGGAAGAGAGGTTAAAAATCACCCAGATGTTTCAGGAAAGCTAGGGTTGGTAGTACCGTAAGGCACAGCACGGCTTGGTTTGGTTTGGTTTTTGTTTTCTGCACAATTACAAGAACTCATAAACGTAACACTCTGTTTTTTCTCTGTATCAGCTTCATCTGCAGAGACAAAGAGAGAGAGAGAGGAGAGAGAGAGAGAGAGAGAGAGAGAGAGAGAGAGAGAGAGAGAGAGACAGAGATTTTTTTCACCTTCAGGAAACATATCCCTGACATGCACACACTCCTTCCCTGAGACTCTCACATTTTGTGGTTTTTGAACAGCCAAAACTTGTCTTTTTTTCTCTTTCTTTTTATTTATTCTTTGTGTCTTTCACATTGTGCATCTCCATCCCACTCATTTCCCTGTCCCTTTGTATCCACCCTCTGCCCTTCCAACCTCCTCTCCCCAAAATAAAATAAAATTTGAGAAAAAAAAAGAAAAAAAATCAATGTTGCCTTGGAAGCTGCAGTGTGACACAGTAAGTCACATAGTAAACCATTTTATCTACATATCTTTACTTGCAAATCTCATTACGAAGAGTCACTGGTCTGGTCCCAGGCCTCTGGTTTCTGCTACACTGTTGATGCTGGGCCCTCACTGGAGTTCACCTTGGTCATCCTGCTGTTGCCCTGTATTGTGGAGATCCTTCAGCTTAGGATCTGCAGGACGGGTCCCTTCACGTGCTCCAGCAGATCACAGATGGAGTGGATGTTGGAGTGGGTCAACACATAATCTTGGTTCTGAGCCTGGGTAGTTGAGGGTTGGTCAGCCTGTCAACTCTCTGGTCTGCCTTCACGACCTTGGTGAGCTATCCTGCATTGTCCTGGCAAATTCATCCTTTACAGTAATAAGCAAGGGGCAGGGCCAATTCTCCTGCTTTTATGTCCTCACGATCTGATCGCTCATACATATACCTTCCAGATTAACCTTCCTGTGTTGCCCAGGTGTGGCAAAGGGACAGTCTCCCAAGTGATGCAGCTGATGAGGGAGGGGCAGGGCCAGTTCTCCCACCTGCCTCAGGTGTGATGGGTGTATGTGTGGGGGGGTCATCTCTCCCTAACCCGTGTGACCACATGTCAGGTGAGCAATAAGCACAGCTCTCCTTTGCTACAGCATTGAGGCTGGCTCACCACACCTCTGCCAATGTGGTTGGCTCTGTTGTGCTGCCCACGTGAGGTGCAGAACTTGGTCCAAAACATTTCTTACACGTACAAGAAGCACATTGTCTTCCGCAAAGACAAAGTTCTTATTTTAGCACTTCTCACTTTCAGTCGCTCCCCAATCCTTATGAACCATGCATGAGTCTTGGAGTCCATGAAGACAGATAGCAGGATTGGGGTGTAGCAGCATAGAAACCTAGCTCCTAAGGCTGTTCAGACAATGAACTATACTATTTTAATTATGTATTCCTGTGTATTTCCAGTGAGTAGATGGTGAGAGAATAGAAAAGACTATGTGGGCGAGTTTTTGCAAATATGCCATCCTTCCAAAAACTATAGAGACTTCCTCTACACCCTGCATTATGGTTGATTTTGCAACGAAACAGAACTGCATGTAAAAATCAATGTGGGCTTTTTTATTTTAACATGAAAACTCTGTGATAAATAGGAATTTCTGATTCTACTGAGGACTGAAGAAGTTAAATGAATATATTTCTTTGAATTAAAATCCAGAAATTCGCAGCACCACCTATTGGTTTCAAAATAAATATTATATTTCCTTCATGTACTAACTATAAAGAAAAAATTTTAAATATTCTTTTGAAGATAACTTTTTAAAGAACTTTATGGTGATTGTTGTCCACACCAGTGGACCACACTCTTTCAAACACACTTTCAAGCACACTTTCAAGAGATGTGTCAACATGCCTTGTAAAAATAAATACAGATCTACATTGTGCATATACTCAAAAAGCAAAATGGAATACGGAATTTCATTCACATATTGCTTGTATCAAGTTACAGTGTTTTGCTTTGAAAGCTCCCTTTTCAGTGCTGTATGTAAGCTGATGAAGCTGCACTTTTTCCATCGTTCAATTGGAGCAGAGAGGTCCATACTCGATTTCTCCCATCAAATCATCTCCTAAAATCGAGGAAGAATCTCAGTTCGCACATCACAGGGGTCTTTTTTAAATCAGCTTCCATCACCAGGTAACAGCCTCCTATACATCCCAGACAACACCCTTTCTACACGGTGCTTAGCATGAGCATCTTTATCCAGAACCTGGGACCGTTCCTAGAGAAATGGGAGGAAGGAAGCCCTCTCTGCTTTTCCACACACAGGGAAACATCTTACAGAGGATTGTGTATGCAAATTGCTTTTTCCACCCTTGAGACAACTAGGTGTCACAGAGGGTCTACTTCAACTCTACCAAAGAACTTGGGAATGAATCTACTGTTCTTTTTATTTTGTGTGGATTATGAGTTTAAATCTATTTTTTTTTTGGTGTGTGTGTGTGTGTGTGTGTGTGTGTGTGTGTGTGTGTTTAGATTTGAAGTGAAACAAAGGTCTAGAAACCCTGAGTGTGGGCATCCTCGCCCTTACCACATCCATAATCTAATGATTTGGAAAACCAAACTCTGTACAGTAACTTTGGTGTGGAACGGAAGGAAGACTTACCTCACTTTGACGCCACATTAAACATTGTTAAATGGTTTGTTTCTATTCACTTTTCCAAAATTGCAGGAGGCATTCAGATAGGAAAAAGTCTGTACCTGAGAGCAAAGGAGAAGCTGCCGAACAACTCAGAAACAGCACGGGGCTCCTAGGGAGCCGATCACGAGAAATTAGAATCAGCCTTGTGAGGAAAGGAGCCGTTAGGCCCAGCTAATAAAATTACGTGTAGCAACTCCAAAACTGTTATATTAGAAGCTTTATGATTCAACCTAATATTAAATAAAGAAAATACTTCAGCCATATTTAGGAACAAAAGTGAGAACGGGAGGAAGAGAGCCAGGCAGGCTTTCTAACTCGGAACTGTCAAACTAGCTCCCTCCATGGTCTGCTCAGGTTTCTAACCTCGAGCATTTTGTCCAAAAGCTTCACTTCTCCCCAGAGTGTCTGACGGGGAGTATAAAAGGGCCTGTACTTCCAACTACCTGATTTCAGCAGAACAGAATTCAAGATGGAGTCCGTAATTTTTTTTTTTTTTTACATTTTTTCAAATTGTCATTTTGTTTTGTTTTTGAAATTTCAGGTCAGGAACATCCACGCTTTAATTCGAGTGAGGATCCTTTAAGGCTCGCCTCGCCTCACTCCATACCCTGCCCCCGAGTATTTCCAAACAGGCTTCTCACCAAGCAGCCTCCACACCCTCCCTGCGGGTCTCGCTCTCAGAGCAAGCCATAATCACAAGCTTCCATGCCCTGGCTGGCTTTTTGGCTCGGCAGGGCAGTTCCACTGCCAAGTTCTGCATCTTGCTCTTCATGGGTTTATCCTTACATGCACCTTAGTGACCTAATGCATTTCATCTCTTCTCGGGTTCCCTTGCTGCTGTCCAGGCAACAGAATGTCTACATCGAAAAGGAAGAAAGCCCCTGACATGCTTTTTCCCTTTTCTCCGACAAATCTGCTATTGGAGAAAGCATGTTAGCAATAAAGGAAGGGAAAGCCGGGGTCAGCTGAGGCTGTAGGAGGCAGCCCAGCTGAAGTTTAAAGAGGCAACTCTGGTGATGATTCCTGGGAAAGAGGGAGATGTTGGTTTCAAAATATATAACACATAATCTGTCCCCAAACAGACCGAAAATTTAGCTTAGACCTACTGGTTTTACTTTTAAACATAAAGCAAGAAAATTAGGAATGTCTGTTCCATTTCTCTTTAATAACGGACATTAGCAGAGTGCTTTGGGAACACAACCCTTTTTATGGAGTAAGAACCAGCAATTTTAAAACAAGAAATATGTGTGGGAATGGTGTTTATTTTTGTATACTTAAATGCACATGCGGTGATTATTAATATTTACATATAGATACACGTATGGAAATCATTGTCTCGAAAAGTGGCTAGAATCTAGAAACAACTGGCAGACAAAGAAAGGAAAACTGAGAATGGTCCAGTCTCCCAAACCATCCCAAAGGACGCCCTGCCCAGTTAATGAGGAGGCTGATAACACAGCAACGGTTGTGAAAGCCCCGTAAGAGGGAGAGGATGCCGCCTTAGGATCTTTGTGGATTCTTGTGTAAGATTTGGAGGGCTAAGTTCTTTTCAAATCAACCTTATGGGTGCAAAAATCAAGTGACAGCTTCGAATGCAGGATATGTGTACGTGCGTCAGAGTCTTGGCAACTGGAGATAGCTGCCTTCCTTGAGGGGTGTTGCTACATGGAGGGTGAGACAGAGAGCCTTCCCTGCTGCGGAGACATCCCTACCCCAAACGTGCCACTGTCCTCTACAGAGACTGTTTTGCTACAACGCAGCGAGATTTGGGGTGGTTTTTATCCTGTTCATCGTGCACACCATGGAGGATTCCCTTGTTTGGGTACATCAAGCAAGAAAAACCCAAACCCAAACAAAAAGACGCACACAATCAACAGGCACACAAAACAGGATTGTGCTCCTTTGTTTTGCGTTTTCTGTAACCCAGATTGCGGCAATTATCTCTCTGGCTTTACAAGCCTTTTCTTTCATTCTAAAGGCAGTTTTTGGAATCACGTTACACTTAACTCAGTTTAACAAATAAGAGTAGTCTGGCAAAATGGCACCATGTGCTTTCCACAAATATCTGTGGTACAGGCAAGCTCTCAGTGTTTTTCTTATGCCCAAGCTTCTTCAGTTTAAAGCAAACAGAATAAGGCAAAGGAAGGGGAAGCTCAGACTTGGGGACTAGGAGGGTGTTGGGGGCACTTTCTGTATCAGAGGGAGAAGCGGGGAGAAAGATGCATTTTAAAAATAACTAGGGAGGAAAGAACAGAGAGAGGTTTGGAAGCGTTAGCCGAGCACGGTTTACCCTGGCGTGAGCTACAGGCTAATGATAGCATAATGGCATCTGGCAGGGGAGCCCCGAGAGGCTGACAATGAGGGCACTGTAGCCTGTGCTGCTTCACACTTCGGCCTGCTCTCTAGTCAGGACAAAGAATTGCAGGACAGAGGCGAAGTACAGGGGCTGAAAAGGGAGTCTGCGCTAAACTTTGCTGTAATACAAATATACATACACTGCGCTACAGATGTTCCTCATTGGTGAAGGCTGGCACATAATCATGCTATGTGCTTCATAATATTTTAATGAGCCTTTTCTCTAAATAGCAATGAAAATGAACAATAAGAAGCTCTTAGGGAGGGAAAGTTGGTACGTTTATTTGTGTGTATGTGTGTCTATGGGGGAAAAATTCTCATAATAGGTTATATTAGAATGGCAGAAAAAAAAAAACCCTGCTAGTCTGGGTTTAATAAAATTGTATTGAGCCTAAACTATGATTTCTGAAGCTAGTTTCTTTCATTCTTTTTTTCGTAACTTCAGCAATTCATTCAGGCTAAAGGAATAACAAAGCAGGGGGGAGAGTGTAATTCTGGTGGGGACCTTTTCTCCCTCTCCTCTTTTCTCACTCTCTTTTTAAGACAAAACAAACAAACAGAAACCTCATCAAGTGGAAGTATTGCGACAATGCCATTAATATATTGTGCCAATTAAAGTCCTGAAATAAATAACAAACCACTTAATATGTGTTGTAAATGTCACTCTGATTTAAACACTGTTACACAAAGATTACATCTCTTCAGGGGATAGATGACTGGAGGGTGTGTGTGTGTGTTTCTTTTCCTTTTTTTATTTTTAACTTTTTTATAGACTAAATTCCAAAATAAAGGTTGGTCAAAGATTGCTACCTACCATGATCAGCCTTTAGCACTATTCCTCTTGCAAAGAAAAGAATTCTTTTTGGCCGTGGTCAGTATGACATGTAAAACCACTACAATAAAAAAAAAAGCTACAGCAAGAGCAGAGTATGCATCTTGGTTGAGCCATAACTCCTGGATGGCTCCCTTCACAGGCTTTTCAAAATTCACAGGATGAGCAGACTGAGGCAGTTTCACAAGGATGAGCAGGGCTGCCGGAGGTTGCTATCTGGAGACTGCGCTCTATTGACACTGGCTCTCTAATTCTACTTTCTCTTTTTGCAACGGTCGTATCTCTTAAGATTTTGATGTTTCTACAACTGAGAAAACAGTCTCTCCTTTTTCCTCATTTTTGTGCATGCTGTCAGGGCACACCTTTGATTGAAAGAGGGAACAAATGCCCCCTGCTTTATTTTAAGCTACCTGTCTTAATGGGAGACAACAAAGTGGTCCCTGTATATGCATATGTATGTATGTATGTATAATTTGAAAGAACTTTTTAAAAAGAAGTTTATGAAGTATTGTTTTAAAACAACTTAGTTGCTTCCCTTCCATAGCTTCTTTCTTCAGAATGCAAAACTACGTTAACCCAGAAGACTGGAGACCACAACAAAATTGGCCATGCTCTCAAAAATCAGAATTTACATGAAACTGATGTATGATGAGTAGAGTTTGGGTGTCAACTTTATTTTAATTTTTAATTATTTTAGAAGTAGATACTCTGTGCAGGATAATTTTGTTAACATAACTGGCCAGAATATGTAAACAATCTGAATATCATCCATTGCTAAACGAGATGAATGTCCTGCACAAAGATCTTAATATATACATGGCAACAAACATTTTTAAAATTGCCTGTATATATGAATAACTTTTTTAAAAAGGTACAAAATGGGATCTTTCATGCTTCTTGATAAATTACATATAATTTTCTAAATAAAGCAGGTTAACATGAAGGTATCAAAGGACACAACGACAGAGGCTTACTGACGGTGAAAAGCAAGAACTCCAGAACTGGTTGTGTGAATTCAGCTCAGTCACCGGGGAACTATGCAGTCTTGGGCAAGCTCCTCACTCTCCCTCCTGGGTCTTCTCACTTGCCAGCTGAACTAGGAATTTGCAGTCCTGGGGTCTTGGATTCAGCTCATATACAGCAATAGAGAACAGCTTTGTGATCTTCGTTTAGTCTGATAGACTTTTTCTTTATTTATTGTTTTCAGCTGTAAAGGGGAAAAACCATTTGCACCAAGTCTGGTCATCTTTGGAACAAGAAACCTTTTAAGGTGATCCAAAACTTCATGGAAGCTATCTAATGAAACTACTAGGAAAAAGTGATGCTGGGAACTGCCCGGCAGGACACATTAAAACGAGATAAGAACCCCAGAAAATTTACCACTTTCATGGTCACAGTCTAATGTTCTATGTTTGTCTCAAGAAGGAACCTCAGCAAATTCTGTTGGGATCACATGTGAATATCCCTGTGTACAAGGCTGCATGTACAATCTCTCATAGGTAGGGCCATCATGAGAATTCTGATGTTCACAACTGGTTTGTCACAGACCCCAAATGTCTGCAGGGATATACAGCTTCCTCTCTCTGGGTGACCAGTCTTTTTCAGTCTCTTGGGTATTTTAATCCCTTTCATAAAATTAAATTATTACTTATTTTTTTAAAGCATGAGGGCATGGAGTTTTCCTCAAAACTGTGTTTCTCTTTACGTAGGCACCCAGCCCCTGACCATTGATTGTTGTGACATTGTTCAAAACAAAGCACCTCTCATCGGGGTGTGCCCGGAAAACCAAATACCGAGGAACTGCTGTTTCTTAGACACCAGCATCACTGATTAGCATTAATGAGTGTTGAATATAATTTATATTATCATCTAAGGGCAGTGACACCTATCTGCCTCCTCATGTATTATAAACTCACATTCCCTTTGCCCTACCCTGAGATTTCAGTGTATCGCATACCTTAGAACGCAGTACAGAGCATGAAGAACAGCCTATAAGGATGTGATACAATCAATGCTGGGCTTAAGAACCTACACCCAAGTGCCATTCCATGAGCCAACTCCAAAATCAAAACACAACACATTTTACAAGTAGAGCCAAAAACACTTCCCCGCCAGATACTGGGATGTAGGACGCCCTAATCAGATGTAGCATCCATCTATCGGCCACAAGCTAGTTCAGAGCTTTACAACTGGGATTATGGTTTCACAGCTTGTTCTGATTTGAGTTTTCCAAAGACTTTGAGAGCAAAGGAGATCCATTTTTTAAAGTGCACACTAGCACTTCTTTCTCTTGCCTGGCATTGCTGAAAAAGGAATCAGGATCACTGCTAAGGGAAGCACCTTTCCAATACTCACCTCCAAGCAAACTGGGACACTGGGGGAACAAACAACATCTTGCTGGCTGCTCTAACACACTATTGAGATTTCTCCACATTTGGAAATAGATTCTCTCTCCCGAAGAGTGCTGGGCGTCCATGATTGCTCCACTAGATGACTTGACCAATCAGCCGCAAAAAAACAAACAAACAAACAAAAAAAAACCCAAATGTGATTTTGGAGGAACCAACACCTTCATAGACAGCACAGCTCCACTGGGCCTGAACTGTCAAGGGCCTGAACTGTCAAGATGGCCATCCCACCTCTCCAACCACACCTCCTTTTATTAAGTAAGGCAAACATTTGACAAAAAAAAAAAAAAAGTGAACTATGATTTGGCACTGTCGTGAACACTGAAATAGCAGATGGAGTTGAGGGTGAATTTTTAGTATTTCCAGCTTTCAATTATCTTCCATAACATAACTAAAGGCATATAAATTTCCAAAACACATTTCATATATAAATGTCTTTTTAATATATGTCATAAGGAAAAACAATAATGCCAATAGTATTAAGGAGAATTAATAGAAATTATGGTCCTCTGTTGTTCTCATGTATAGATCTGTACTTTAATGTCCTCACTTCCCAGTTTGAAATACTTTAAACAAGATACCGAAATCTTGATAACCATTGTAATATTTCAGAAACTCAACACCTAGCAAAAGGAATTCTCGGTTGCCCCAAATGTGACACAGCATACACATGCACATGGCATCTTGTATGCCACATTTGGCCAGGGCCAGGTGTTGGGGTTCCTATTCTGTTCTTTGCTGCAAATTTGAATTTGGGAAGTGACATTAAATGACTTTGAACCCTAATTTCCTCACTTAAGAATAGACTGAACTAAAGAGAATTACTTAATGTTTTGAGCCTTAATTTCTTTGTTTTAAAAATATGAATAGTATTTCCTGTCTTAGTGAGTTGTAAAGATTAATTAAAAACTCTACAAAGAAAATTAGGCTATGATTTGTGAGAGAAAACTCCAAGAGTAGAGGTGGAGGCTATTTTTTTTTGGGGGGGGGTCCTGATAAGAATATTCCAGGGAAAAAGGGAGCATGGTTTGACAGATTCAGCTTCAGCATGAAAAGGCAGCATACATGCCCCTGAGGAGAAATGTTCTTGCTGTGGGAGAAGTCAGTGGTCAATATGATTCTCTAGAAAATGTTCAAGTCTGTGCAATTCTAATGTTCTTCCAAGCATTGAAAGGAGCCTATGGGTATTGACCTGATCTCTGCTTAAAGTAACACACAAAAAGTCATTGGGATGCTGATCTTATTGTCATTACTGAGAAGATTGTCTCCCACATACCCATCTGACTGCACGGTGCCCCATTGTTCATCGTTAATAGACTCCCAATCAAATTTTGAGAAAATACTTTATGTGACGGCATCACCTCAAAATCTAGTATTGTGCGATATGCTGATTGTTTCCATTGCTGTAGGGAGGGGCAGTGCTCATGGGTGTGTTCCTAAACACCAACCTAAGAAAAAGCTAGAGAAAGCTGAGACACAGATGGCAAACGTCTGGGCTGTCCTTCCTGGCACAAGTGCACTTGTGACTGGCTCTGTCTCTCATGCAATGGCTTCAGCTGGGTGTGAGCCCACAGCATAACAAATGACAGAGAGAATGGGGAAGAGGTTTCCCAGGGGGAGTATGGAGTTCAGAAGGCAGAATGAATCTGTAGACGGAACTTCCCTGTGCTCTCTTGGAAACAAAACAAAGTCCTATTCAGCTAAGAAGAGGGCTGTCCGTCGGGCCCATCGCTACACCATCGCGTTTGGAAGAGCAGTCTTCTGTACTCTTAACATATTCCAACAGAAGGGGCCACCAATTCTCTGTAACCAGAGACTCTAGCTTGGGTTTCAGTGAGGAATGATGCTTACTCTAGGCATTCCAGAACACGGCTTGGTTAGTGTTTCAGAGAAAGCATGTTTAACTCTGTAGAGGAAAATACTTAAAACCAAGCAAAACATAAACATTTCATTTGTTCTGTCACAATGCAACCTGTGAAAGTCAATACTTTCCCTTCTGCCGTGTGGGACCCCAGCTCAATCTCAAGGCATTGGGCCTGGCGACTGGTTCCTTTACCTTCTGGGCCATCTTGCTGGCCCAAGAAAATACTTTCTGACAATTAAATCCACCAGCCACCAGCCAGGCATGGTGGGATGGGTCTGTAATCATGGCACTCAGGGGTCTGAATCAGGAGGATCAGTATAAGCTTAAATGCAGTGGGGATTATAGAGTGATACCCTATCTCAAAAGCAATAGGCAAGAGATAATCCAACAAGGACTGAAAGAATAGGCATGCTAAGGGAACTCGCTTCCTAGGAAAGGGTTGATATAGATGCCCAGGATTGTATTCTTAAAAGAGTTGATCAATTGAATGGGAGAAAACAGAGTGGTTTCGAGGCTAAGATAATACAAGGCAAGCAACTATGCAGCAATGCTCATTCTCCAACCATTCCACTCGGGCATATGCTGCCATAAACACGGGAACGCGGTGCCAAAACGTGGAATTCTGCACTGGGGATAGCTCATGTCTCCAGTGCCTGCAGGAGAAGCCTGGTTGGAGGGCAGACCTAAACAACAGATAACCTGCCCATTTCTCATGGCCTGGCCTGCTTGGCTGTGGTGGGATTCTTCCCATAGCACCTACAGGCAGACAAATGTGACTTTCCAAAAGAAAATAGGGATTAGTAATACCTGGCTTTAACCTTAGGCTCCTTGCTCTGCTATTCTTAAAAAGGGGGGCTTTTAGTCAAAAATATGTCTGAATTATGTTTGCTCTCTTTAACTATAGAAAGTAATGATGACTGTTGCTTCTAGGTTTCCTCCCCTCCTCTCCCTCACCCTGCTTTCCGCTCAGTTACCATTGACTGCTGCCTTGCCTCTTTTTCCCTAACCCTTTCCCTGGGGTTTCTCATGAATCTTGGAATTCTTGCACCCTTGCGTTTCTGCAGACCTATGTTCAGGTCCCTAGTACAAAACGTATGATAAGACTCAGCTGCAAAGTCGCTGACACCAGTGTAATGAAGACATGAAATCCCTTGTTGACAACAGTTAAGAATTTCATTCATGATGGTGGCTCAGAGTACGAAGGCAAGAATGGACTTTGTGAGTGGTGGGATCTTTGACCACACAGGTCTCATGTGCAGAAAACTACCTTTATGGGTGGCATGTAACCAGATGCTATATGTCATATTTCATGTGGACTCTGAGCTACCAATCACCCAATGTTCTTATTAGTTTTTAATAATTTTACCCAGAGTTCCAGTCTCTTCCCTGAACTTTAAATTCTTCAAACAAAGATGCAAAGCCAAGGGCGAAGATGTGGAATGTGTTTGGTCACTGGCAGTTCTAGCTAAGACTGTCGGGACATTCCTGGCACTCAAGTCCTCAGGTGTATGCTCAGCTCTTCCTCCGTTTTCAAGCCTGGATTTTTGGTATTCTAACTGATCCTGAGACTTTCTGTCACTGGCCATTAAAGGATGTAACTAGTTGATGTATATCATTCTCATCTTTCCTGAGTTAGTTCTTGGTCTAATTAAAATTACACATAAATTTGCACACCAAGAAAATACAAAATACTTACATGGAGGATTTCAGTTGATCCTCACATCAGGGTTTCCACTTTTCAGAAGACAGAAAGCTCATCTGAGGTAGTAAAGAACTTTCTTAAAGCTCCTCAATAACTTGAGTATGGGACCAAGATTTTTAGCCCTATTTTTCTGACTGCCAAGGCTCTGCTTTCCCCAGTGCCCTTTTTCTTTGGTTGATTAGATATATATATATATATATATATATATATATATATATATATATATATATATTTGGTTTTGTTTCCCTCCCCCCTTCAGCACATCATCCCTGGGCACACCATAATCCCAGCAGCTATACAATGAGAAGTTAATAAGTAGAAGAAGGAATATTCATGCCCATTTCTGACTTTAACACCAGTTCATATCGAATCTATAACAGCTTCTGATCTGGAAGTCAAATTTGTACCTTTCAGCGATCTCCTGATAAAACTTAATATGCCATTCCCTACCATGAAAACACAGACAGGCTTACAATCTAGTTCTGCTCTTACCGAGATCACCAGCAATCTAAGTTTATTTCAGGATTTGGTCCTGTTCTTATCTGTGACTTTTGGACCAAAAACATAAAGGCTGGCATAAATATATATCAAATTTTAATGCTCAAGGAACAGCTGTACAGTTTGCTTCAAAAATGGAATTGTCAGAGTACTGTTTTATCTTACCATAATGGTAAAACTTGTAACCATGTCATTCAGCGAAATGCCAAGGACAGAGCCAACTGACCAAAGACTTGTAGGTACCATTTTTCATTTCTACATGGTCTGTCTAGCCATAGCTTAAAAAGAAGACCTCTGTTTGGCAGGTGAAAACAAACCCTATTATTTTTTCCCTTATATGTGTCTAAACAATTCAATATAAATAAGATGTTACTCAGCAAAGGACTAATCCTTGCTGTTCCATGTACAGGTTGAGGTTTAAAAAGAAAATCAATTAATCACAAAAGCTTCCAAACAATGCAAACAGCATTAAGCACAGTAATTATAAGATAAGCATTCAAGCAATTTTCAGTTGATTGGGTGTGGGTGTGCTGAAGTAAACCTACAGTTTGCCTGCTGGTACAAGAATGGCTTACATGCCAATTAGTGGTATTGCTACTAATTATTAAAAACATTTTTAGGATTAATTAAAAACTAAATGCACCTGTATGATGGCTCATAACTGTGTTGTGGAAATTGCTCAGATTTTCCATATCAATCACACAGGAAATACTTAGTGTGACGGAGAAGCATTATGACTCCCATCATCTTTGGAAGCCATACAACAGATGAGCATTCCTTTCCTGTGGAAGGGAGGCTCCGCTCGGATGTGGATTGGATACTAACAGACATCTATGAACGCTATGAGACAAAGCTAAGACAAACAAGAGGTCCTCACCCTCAACCCTGTACTTCTGATATTTGTTATGCTGGTTTTGCATGAAATACTACTGAGAAAACAAAGATGACAGTAGATTCTCGCCTCATCTGAGAACTTGTTTGCCTTTCTTTAAGAGTCTTGCTACGAAACCAGAACTAGTGGCACCAGCCTGTAATCGCAGCACTTGGGAAGCTGAGGCAGGAGGATTGCCACAAATTCAAGACTAACCTGGAGTATGTAACAAAATTTTGTCTAACCTTCCTCCTGGAGGGAGAGGGCACTCCACACAAGGAGAAATGCCCAAATTTCTAAAGGGAGCCAACCCCTAATCTTACTCTGCTCTTGCTCCCCTATAGCTCTAGGACAAATACTAATGGTATTTAATTATAAATTCTGAGGTCTGTGTTTTTGTCTGCATTTTCAGATAAATCTTATAATTCAGAGAGACTGAATGTCTCTGGAAGCACAAATCTAGCAAAGCCCAGGGTAGCATTACCTCCAGGAGTCTCCGACCAAAAGATTCCAATTGTTTAACTTAGAACATAAAAACATTTACCAATTTTACAGGTTGTTCTTTGCTCTTCTGTCATTTCCTCTCTTTATTAGCATTTGCTAGCAGGGCTCACTTCCTTAGATATCTTATCTTTCCTCATAGTCCTCATATATTTCCACATCATAATATACACAATTAGAAGCATAAATTTGACTACGACTCCTTCAAATGATTCTTTTCCATACTGGAAATAAATGTTGCAAGTCTAGGTGATACAGCCTAAGAAGAGCACAGCAAATGGCTGAGTTCAAAAACTACTCAGGAGAGGGGACCTGAGCAACCTGTGCAACCTCATCCTAAAACAAAGCACGTAATGCAGGGACGGCTGGAGCAGATACACGCAACGGACAGAAAATCAAAGGAAACGACCACTCTTCCTGTGTGACCCTATCTGGTTTTGTTTTGTTCTCTATAAGGCTGTGACTCCCCATTCCCAATGATGCTTCACTGGTCCAAAGTCATTGATAACACTGCTAGTTTTTGTCTCTCTAAAGTCTACTACTAAAGACCAATACTTTGTGAGTCGTTGTACTTCTTTTGTTGTCTTAGTAACCATGCACAAGGTAAAGGAGGTCGGTCCAGTGCAAGTGCACAGCAAAGTTACTGTCATGTACTGCAGAGGTGAGGACTCAAAAAAAAATGACAGAAGATATGAGGTTAGAAACACTCAGGGCCTTTCTGTAAGGAACACAAGGACTTGAGCTCTGCTTCAGCTACGATTATACTATGAGACATCCTCTTCCTCATCTGTAAAATCTCTCTCTCCCTCCTTCTCCCTCTCTCTCTCATCTCTCTCTCTCTCTCTCTCTCTCTCACACACACACACACACACACACACGCATGCACACACACGCACACACACATGCACGCACACACATCTCAGCATGCTCATATTTTTTCCTTACTAGAAGTTCTGTCACCTGCCAATTTATACCTCAGCTGCCAACCCCCTTACCCAAGAGCAAAAGAGAATTGTATTTTCATTGCAGCATATAATTGGCAGAACCTTACCCATTTCTGGTCTCTTTTTGTTCATTCTGCAAAATCAGTGTGGCCTCTCTCTCTGATTTTTCTCTATCCACCAGAATGGATTGTGTGAGGTTCCTGATATAGAGGAACTCATAGGTCCATAGGTAACCTGAATTCTAGGGAGAACTAGGGAGGCAGCAAACATACAAAAAGAAGAAAAATGAAAAAGAAAAGTGCGTGGAGAAAGCATGGATGAAGAGCAGAAGGCAGATTTGAGACCATTCCTGATAGGGAGAAAGCAGAGCATCAGAAGTATTCTTTAGGCAAATGCATATAATCTACCCAGTGAATCTGTGGACCCCTGGCATTGGGTCCAGTACAGGGATGGACAGTGGCCTCACTTGATCAGGGTTACTTTATTACCAATGTTGCTAGTGTTTAACTAGTGAGTATTTAATGGTCATGAAAACAATTCAAGGTCCAGTTCACCAAAGTATCATTATTTTTTTTTTTTTTTTGTAAGATGGTTAAAGTGAGGGATTGAGTCTTCCAGTGTGGCCGTGGTGTGCCGGAGGTTCTGCAGCTTTTCCAGCCCACAGAAAAGAATCATGCACCAGCAAAGTGGGCCACTCACCTTGTAAAAAAGAAATAACCTTGTGAGATCTGTATTCTGCTGTAGTCTATGGAAGTAAACCCATTTTAGCATCCCTTTTCACCAAATGAGATTTTACTTTTTTAGATTCCCAAATCATGAGCCAAATTAGTATAACCCATTCAATATGTCATGGAAGACCTCCACTGTAAAATTACTATGTTGAACTTCCAACTTTCTGTGTTAGAAAAAAATTAAAAACACAACAAAACATAACATTTTTCCAACAGCAGAAACACGATCAACTCCAAACTCAGAAAGATTTACAAATGCCAGAACATGGTTATCTCCCAGCAAACATACCATTTCTTTGTTTCATAGGACAGCAAGGATGAATTATTCATGAGACCTGATTTCACATGCTTATTGCGTCTGGTGGCAAAGTCCCCGCCTGCTCAGCCTCGGGAAAGTGGGGCCGCTCCACTGCTGCACAGGGCTTGGTGCCATCCAGGGACCAGCCATGTGCTCACGAGTTACTGAGGCAGGGCAAGCAGCTCCAGTGGCCTCAGCTGTGGCGGCAGCTGTTTGCCCACCGTCTGTGATGGCAGAAATGTGTGGTGGGCTTCTCCTGAACAGCATGCCCCTCCCCAGCCACACATGGGCTAGCAGGCGCTCACTCGCTCACACACACAAACAATTCCATGCTCCACTATCACCAAAAGAGAAAGAAGCCCCACTCATTATTTGGGGTCCAGAATGGGCAATGCAACAGAGTGTGGAATCAGCCCTTCATCTTATATGCAAAATCGTTGGACGAGGCGAGTCTGTAGCCTCCTCAGAATGTCAACATTTCTTGTCATTTCGGTACCAAAAGGTTTGCGCGTGCATGAGATTCACAATGACTTACTGTTTAGATAGTGTTTTATTTACTTGCTTAATGGATTGATCGATGTGCTAGGGTCCTACATAAAACAGAGGCTTCTTCTTTCCAAAAGAAAAAAAAAAATGAAAGGAAATAGATTGCATCCAGGAGTTTGGTCCCACAGTAAAGTCAGCCCGCCCCAGATGGCTTCTGTTTGTAATGAGTTCCTTTTGACTCTTGCCCTGCTACCTTTGTTCAGCTATTCATTGGTGCAAAATGCTTCACCATAGACACTGTGAAAAGTGTCAGAGATGAAGGGATCAAATACCTGGAGTGCTCCCTGGATTGCCGAGCCCTATTGCATCAGCGTGGGCAGTTCCCTGTGGAGCGCAGGCGTAGAACAGATTTGCCACCTCCACCATGAGGAGTGATTAGAATTCCATGGTCTTCCTTCCCAACAGAGGGAGTTGTGGGGAGAGAAATCGCAGCACTCTGGCTTCCTCTTGTGCGCCTCGACTCATGGCTTGCCTTTGTAGACACTAGACTTACCTTTCATTTTATAAGGACACACTACTCCTCAACTAGCATGGGCAATAAAATAAAATTCTCTAAAACCACGAGGAAGATGGCTATAAGAGAACTTCCACAAACCTCTTACTAGCCTGTCTTGGGTTTTATTTATTACTTCATTAGGGGTTCTAATACTTTGACTCAAGCTTGGTGAATAGCAGTCAAACTGGGGAGGTGGGATTTGTTTATAGAAAGTGGATGTTGAATTTGTGCAGAACTCGGCCAATGTTTCATGCACGCGACGTTTACGTAGGCCCTCTGTAACCTCTTTTCCAAACAAACTCTAATTTGACATAATGCAGCAGAGAATGGCACCCGTCATCGGGCTTGCATCCGAAACGCATTTTATTTGGATTCAATTCAGACTTAACGAACTGGTTCCTGTAAAGGCAGCAGATGGGAGGGAGGCAAACGGGAGCACGTGTGTGGTGCCTCACGCCCAGCAGCCGCTGCTGCTCCCCTGTATGCAAGGCTTGCCCGAGTTAGCTGGTTAGCGGGCTAGCTAATTGGTTAGGCACATTCCAGCCGAAACGTTGATTATAATCCTCAGCCTTCTCCTACCAGTCCACCGAACTGAGTCAAGCAGCTAGCCGTTCTTCCTGCTCTCTCTGTCCTGCTGATTAACGTGGACAAGGCTGCCAGAAGATGGTCCATGATTTGTAAAGTTGGCAAAGCTATAGCCAACCCTTTAAAGGTCAATTTAAAAAAATGCTAGCTGGACTGTAAACAGAATTCTCCATAGAAGACCACACGGTGCCCGGAGTGGTCTCTTAATACAAAATACCAATTTGATTTTCCTCAGGAGACTCACTCTCCTTTTGCAATGCAAATATTTTCAAGTGTACTAAACACGTTTTAGCACCTCAACATAGGCACTAAAACTATTTGCATGCAAAATTACCCAGAGTAGGCAGACAGGCACAAGCTTACGCTGGCACCATATGTGCTGAAGAATTGGAGCCAGGAAACAGCTAGTACTGGACGGTATTTACAATTTAAATTTAATTTTACATTATTATTCAAATGAACGTTTATATATAAGTCTCTATTAAAATTAATGCTTCACGTGGAACAAAAATTTCACCTAAAATTATATTTGTAGTAGTACTGGGCCTTTTTTGTCCCAGCTAGCTAGAGCATTCAGGAACCTCAAAGCATTTCTCTTTCTTTCTTTCAACTCTACCTGAATGGCAGAGTCAGAATGGAAAGCAAAGCGAATCTGGATTGGAAGGCCAAGCATCAAGACAAGCACAGACCAACCCGGACACACTAAAGAGTGTGTAAACGATCAGAGAGAAACAGACGCTGCCCGACAATATCACAGACCCTCGTCTACCTTTGGATTCAAACACAAGACGATCTCTTTTCCTTTCGCCTTCCAAGAAGTTCCGTGTGTTTTGTGAACAGTGTCATGTCTTTGGCTTGGTGTTTTGTTTGCAAATTGCAGTGTGTTGGACTGTCCCCAGAAAGTGGCACTCTTTATATATGCGGAAACAGAATCAACCACATCCCCTGTTCTGTTCAACCCAGCAAAGAAGCCTTCCACCCTGGGCGGCAACCAGGGCGGCGTCTCAGAAAACACAGCACTCACAGAAGGCTGCTGGCTTCACTGGCCCCGCAAGTCGTTTCCTATTTTAAGACCGGTAAAGTGGCAAGTCTTTAATGTCACTGACTTAAATGCTGAACACTTTCTTTCATGTTCACTTCACGGAGAAAACTCCTTCCTCTTTCTCACCTGGGCGGCACGGACAGTGTGCTTTCTAAGGCCCTTTGAAGGTGGAGCTCCCATCATCCTTCCCGAGGCTCTCTACCAGTGCTCCCGTTCTCCTTTGAACCTGGTGTGTGTATTATAAAAGTACCAGTCGGATAGATACAAAACTTGAGTGAGCTGCCTGGAGATTGTTACTTTGTAATCTAGTTTAACTAAAATCTAAGCACGAAAAGTAAAAATATCTTTTAATACTGCGGCTGTGGTAATCCTTTACAGCCTGCGGCTAAGAAATTTAAGTGGAATAGAAAAGTAGAATCAAAATCAAGGCACAAAGTACTGTCAAATTCACCTAGAATCTTAACTACAAAGTGGTGTTTACCCCCGGATTAAAGATGATCAACTTTGCCTTAAACCTAGCACGTAAAATGTTTCTTCTGAAAACTTCAAGTGTGTATCTAGGACAAATGTCTCTTTTGCTTTCTTTTCTGCCATTTTTTCTTGAGAACCATAGGAAGTTTCTCTCTTCCTGACTTGCAATCAGTCTTAGAAATGTTGAAACAGTGCCTGTATGCATGAACTCAACTGTGTTCCCCTTTATAGAGGCCAACATTTTCTATACATAAGCACTCTCAAAGAGGCTCACAGGAGAGCTAGAGACCTTTGGTTCTGTGGGTGGAACGGGAATGGAAAATCTCCACGTTTACACATCTATTCTCACATATTAATATCATTACATTTAAACGGAGGTTTGATTTCAAACATTGAATTAATTAAGAAGGGAACCTCAATGGCATTATAAAGCCAAATCAAATGCCAACAGCGCCCTCTACTGACTACTAGAAAAAGCTTTTTTTTTCTATCAACAGCAAAGGCATTTTCTGTTTATTAAGGAAGCATCCAGAAACCAAATTAAATGTTTTAGAAAATACCAAATCCCTTGATAAACCTGAAGGAATATACGAAGAATTTTACCAATAGAACTCAACAGTCACATGCATATTCCACTATCAATAAAAATTTGCTGTACTACTAACAAATTGTGAGCCATTTCCTAGTTCGGAAGTCTTTATAACAGAGTCAGGGCAAAAGATAAAACATAATTAGTGCTGGATTAACATTAGCATTCTCTATCACCAGTCACAAATATCAAACTCGGATTCTGAAATGTGTGAAGTCTTAATGGAAGTTTCAGATTCTTACTTGATACTTCCATGCTTCTTGCTGTGTTCAAAACAAATCCAAGTTCTTTCTTTATGGGTTTTTTTGTTGTTGTTTTGTTTTGTTTTTTTAGGATTTGTAGGTCATTTCTAATTCTCATACAACTTTAAGGTGAAGATACACTGGGTTCGTTTACTGAAGAGCTAACATTTGCTACAATGTGTATTTTAATTAAAGTTATCAAGAATGAAAAAATAAAATATATTTTTCTGCCGAAGTCCTTGTTCCAGATTTTATGGAGGCTGCCATCCCCTACACCTGGATCTAATTGGTTTTACTCTATAAGAGCTACCTCTGCTTCAAATCCCCCACGCACTGCAGGGTTGGCCACATTTTTATGCAGCCGCATTCCCGGCTCTGAAGCAGAACTCCAGAACAGCACACTCAGGTGTACTTTTATGCAGCCGCGCTCCAGGCTCCAAGAACTCCAGAACAGCACACTCAGGCGTTCTCCGATCTCACTCATTTCCACAAGTGAGACTTAACAAGCTTGATATGATGGGCAGGTGTGAGAGATGCTGGAATTTGGGGATGAAGCCACCTGAGAGCAAAGCCTTTCCGCAAAGGGAGGAAGAAGCAGAGCAGCCCTCGCTCTGTGGATGATCCAGCTCCTCAGCACAGGCTTGCTCCAACACTCCCCACCTTACTGGGTGAACTTTGCAAATAAGCTTCTAAGCTTTTGTAGATTACTAAATTAGAAGCATTCTTTTACTCTTGCGTCTTCTTTTCCCATTAATTCCTCACCTGGATGCATGCACACACACACACACACACACACACACACTCTCTCTCTCTCTCTCTCTTTCTCTTTCTCTCTCTCTCTCTCTCTCTCTCTCTCTCTCTCTCTCTGTCTCACACACACACACACACACACACACACACACACACATCTTCCTCATCTTCAGGAGTTGACTACTTCTGTTAAATCACCACCCTTCATATTAAGCAGTTACCTGATTTAGGAAATCACGGTGATTTGTTAACATATTCATAACTGGTTCAAAGCTATAGAGAATGAGTTTCATGGCAGGTCCCCCTGCTTAGCAGTATAAATGCTATTGATTGTAGCACGAGCTCCTGTCTGACCTTTTTAGGGATTGTCATTTTCCACTGATATTCTCAAATCTCTAATTCTTTTGCTAAAGTTGAATTTTTGAAACATCAAGCTAAAAATTGGGGCTTAGAAGCCAATTTACCCCCTAGAGGCAAAGGTCTTCTCTGTCGGTTCTAAACCATGAGGTGAGCTGTACAATACACTCTAATGTTGGGGACTGTGGACCCGCAGACCCTGAATTTCCTGTAACCTCCCTGCCTGTCTGAGTAAGCAACTTGTTTTCCTATGCTTACAGCTGCTCTGAGCAAACAACTTGTTTTGCAGCTGCTCTGAGCATGAGACCTTCAGGAATTCTTCATGTCCGGGAAGTGGTTTCTTGTGGGCTTGCAGCTGAGGGTTAGAACGTGGCCATTAGTCAAAGAGACCCTATATAAGCTGCCCTGGAATACAATAGAGAAGGCATTCTGGGCATTCTTGGCATTAACCCCCCCCCCGTGTGTGTGTGTGTGTGTGTGTGTGTGTGTGTGTGTGTGTTTCAATCTCCAGCCCCTTGCCTGACTCTCTAACCATAGCACATAGATCAGGCATTGCACTACACTCTAACAAAATGCCCAGTATATATAAAACAACTCTTGCTATTTCTCTATGCATAATAAGTAAGAACACATTCTTAAGTGAACGGTTCAATGTGGCTACTGAATCCATGTGCACCGTAGTCATCCTGTGGAGTTGGGAAACAGAAAAGGGCATCTGAATCAAGGGCTCAGATTTGATGGCTGAGGCAGACACACATCCCAACAGAGAACCTTCATTCGGTTTGGTGCATGTATTCCTTGAGAAGAAACAGAGGCTGTCCTTTCATGGGTGCTCTGAAGGGAACTTTTGCTGGACAAAATGTTGAGGAGACCAGTAGCTAGTAGTAATTCAAATCCTGAAGTAGATAAATGTTACTCTAGCCTTGCCTAGTAGAGGGGCTGCCAGTTTGTAGTTTTGAATCAGTTCAAATCTTTGAGCTTCATAGTCCTAGTCTATGAAGGGAACTGTCATCAGTCTTTTCTGTCCTGCCAGTCAGTTTCCAAATAATGACACAGAGAGTTGGTATTAATTTTCAAAGCTTAGCCTATAGTTTAGTCTTATTCCTAATTAGCTCTTATAATGTAAATCAATTCACTTATACTAATCTATGTTCAATCACGTGGCATTACCTCTCTTCCATCTTGCACTTCCTGTTTCCTTTCTGTATTTCATGGCATCTCTCACGCACCTAGGTTCTTCCTCCTCTCCCATTATCTCCCCAGAAATTCCACCTATACCCCCTGCCTAGCTACCAGACATTCAGCTTTTTATTACACATATCACAGTAATATACCTTCACACAGTGTACAAATATCCCACAACATTTTCCTATTTTTGTCTAAAGAAAAAGGAAATGTTTTAGCTGTAACATAGTAAAAGTATATACAATAAAAACAGTTATGAAGAAAGAATCACATTCACAATGTTTATTTCATATGTATTTGGCAAATTTGGAGTAATTGCAGTATCATCTATTCTATCTCCATGAGTACAAATTTTTATGCCTAAACCATTTTATATCATAACTTGTATTACCATCCTAAAAATATATTTCAGACCTAAAATTATCTTATATAAACAATGTAAACTTCTGTATTTCTCAACCTTATAAACCTTATAACTCTTTTGTAAGTTTTGTTTTTGAACTTGGTAACAAGGAAAACTGTATAGTGTCTAGTCTTCAATTCCCATCAGAGAGCCAAGAAGGAAAGAATATTACCTGAGTAAACAGTAAGTTCAGAACAAACAACTTCTAAAACTATAGAAATGACAGAGACATCTGGCTGCCTAGAGAGTCACCATGTTCCTCTGCAACACTGAGGCATTCATCTTTGACCTACAAGTCTAGAATTTCTAAAACATTCTTCTGTAAAGCAGGAATTTTAAAGACTGTCCTACCTTGTCTTGGCAAAGTTTGGCAGTTCCATTCTTTTGTGTCCTGCTTGTCCAATTTGGACAGCATACTGTCAGCAGTCAAGGCAAACACAGTATCTTGCCAAAATGGCTAGCTTTTCCACATTGAAAGAAAACTTCATATGGAGGTTCTGCAATGTCCATCATTCTTTTTCAAGTATACTAGAGCTGCCAAAGCAGAGATGCCTCACTGTGATAAAAACTCTTATGTTATTAAAAACCATTTAAACACAATATTTTATTTGAAGATTATCTATTTAAAATATGTCTCTGTTTGACTTTGAAAACATACATAACATGACTCTAAGTTTGATTGTTATATATGACTAACTATTAATGTTTATTTATTTATTAACTACAAATTTTTCAAAGACTAATACTTTACATTGCATTTTAAAATGAGCTACAAAGGTACAGTAGCTAAAACAAAAGTAGAAACATATATACAGTATAAGAAAATAGCCTTAAGTTTTTATCAATCTATAAAAATCCATACCAATGTAAACTATTTGAGACTAGTAGCTGCTCTTTTAGTTTGAAAGTAGATTCAATTATCTACTCTTTTATTTTATCATTTCTTTATCTCCCTTTTTTATTTTTATAGTGAGATCCCTGAATTTAATTTCTTTGTTCATCTCTTTTCTTGACCATAACCAATAACAATTTGTAACCAACACCCCCTACATGATGACAAACATCCACAACCCATTGAATGACAAAAACTATCCACCCCAACTCTTAGGAATGTGAATACTGTGTTCTCTAAACTGCTTCCTGTTGTTTGGGAGTGATGGCATTTTGGGGAGAAAAATTGGGATAATGGTCAAGTCCTAGGAGAGCTAGCTGTATTATTTTTTGGTTAATCTCTGTGTGATGGGAAAGTATAGAGTTTATCTGAAGTCTTGGGCCAATGGTCTGTGAGACTGGACCATCTAAACTAGCAGCTTTAAAGTTGTTCTGGATACAGAATTTTGAGGAAAGTGCAACAGAGGCATTTAGGAAAGCTGGATCAACTGGGCTACTTGTCTTTATTGGTCTCCCTCCATCAAATCTAATCTTTATTAACATTGAAGAGAAATATAAATTCTCCCCCAACACAACATATTTTCTGACTTCCATTCTGAAGTAAAAACATTTTAAAAATAAATAGGTTGATTTCATTCAGCAGTTTTCATAACCCAATGTCTCTCAGCAGCTATTGCTTCTTCATACATTAGCATTTAAAAATTTGAAATCAACAAAGCGCATACAGGATCCAGCTACCCTGTGTCATATATTTTTCACCATTATGTGGCTTATTCATTTTATATTACATTATTCTTTCTTTAAAGACTTTACTTTATTACTTTTAAACTATTTTCTATGACTGTCTATATCCATTTTATGTTCTTTCTTTAGTATCAATGCATATTTTTAAACATACTATACTTTTTAGAAGTTTTCTATGTCTGAGCCTACCTTTACTAAATGTCTGCAGCATTCTCTGACCACATGAAACCAATCTTAAACAGCAGCTGGCTCCAGTTGGCAGGCATGAGCTGGTACCATATCTCTATATGCTGAGCATCAGCCCACCAAAAAGACTGCAGAGCTAGATAGCTACATATGGCTCTTTGTCAAGAACTTTTCTTAGATTTCTTAGGCCCTATTTTTGGATATCTAAGTCCCCACATTGGATGCCATATGTAGTGAGTCTTTTCCTTTCTCACCAGCCAGCTCCCAAATAATGACATGGAGACTTCTTAGTAATTATGAAACTTCAGCCTATAGCTTAAGCTTGTTCCTAATTAGCTTTTTTAAGTTAAGTTAACTCATTTATATTAAATCTATGCTCTACCATGTGACATTACTTCTCTCCTATCTTGTACCTCCTATTTCTTCTGCATGTCTCCTAGTATCTCCAGAGTACCTAGATTCCTTCTCCTCCTCTTCCATTTTCTACCTAGAAATCCTGCCTATATATCCTGCCTAGCTATCAGTCATTCGGCTTTTTATTACACCAATCACAGCAATGCACCTTCACACAGTGTACAAATATCCCACCACAGGGATTTGTCTAGTTCACACAGCTAGGTAAGACTGTGTGGTCACAGGCCTTAGCGAAAGGTCTGCATGAAATCTTCTGCTTCTCTCACTCTCAGACTGGCTTCTGCTGCGATAGCCAGATGGGCCTCCTAGAAGCCCATGCTTAACTTTTGCCTTCTACACCTCTTTAAAGTCTTCACCTTCATCTTGCCTTTGCTCAGCCCGTGTTTCCTTGTGGAAACCTCTCTGATGTTTCTGAGCTAGCCACACCCCTTTTACACATTCTTCAACCCACAGAGGGGCCTCCATTGTGGTAGCTGTCTCAGATTTAGTTTGCCAAAATGGATTGATTTCCACCAAGATACTCACATTCAGGCAGGGTGTCTATTTTGTTCACTTCTATTTTGCCAGTGTCTGGCAGAAAGTAGGGCCTAATACTGTCAGTTGAATATATGGATGGAAACTCAGTACAAGATAGGTACTTGTGGAAAGATAGTCATTATTATAAAATCTCAGTAACAAAGAAACCCCAGAGGTCCTGCAGAGATTACTGCTGTCTCCCAAGATGTCTCTATCAAGGTCAGAATCTTACCATCAATAACTAGAAAACAAATGCCTCAAAACCAACAAGATCCCATTAAAATCTTTGCTACTGAATGGTATCCATTTCCCTCAGTTTTTCTAAACACTGCTCTGTATTATAATTAAAGCAGCCTCTTCAGTACAAAATGCTCTGGACGTGATGACAGCCACTGTGAATTGTGCTCTCTGACTGGGACTTCTATGGGGCCCTGGGCCTGGAAATGATTTATTCTGGGAAGGGAGCCTCTGTGTATTGAGACACTGTGCATATTTGTGGGGGTGGAGGCTGAACCTGCCTTCTCAGATGGGCTTTCCTCTCTGTGTGTATATTTATTCTAGCACTCACCCCTTTAAAATCTGACACTGGCTACAAGGGTCAGTAAGGCTTGGGAGATATTTTAATGCCATAATAAAAGTCACTGGATGTGTAGAACAGAAACATAGAGGCAAAACTGAACACCATTCAAAATTCCACTCATTAAAGATCCTAAAAGACCCAAAAAGCAGGAAACACTGCAACTTCATTGCCTTTTTAGTCAAATGCCTTTACATAGGCACTGCCCTTTAACTGTTATGACCACTACTGATCCCTCAGGGCCTCACAAAATTCCCACCACTTCACTGGCTTCTCTCCCAAGGGCCTGTATTTGCAGTTTCCAGTACGATTTTTGGTGTGCTTTGATAACAGTTCCAGAGCTGGTCTGTCTATCTATCTATTTGTCCATCCTTCCATTCTCTTTCCCTCTTTCTCCCCTTCCCTTTCTCCCTTCCTTTTCCTTTCCCTCCCTGCCTGGCTTTATCCTCTCTTTTCTTTTTGTCTTCTTTCTCTTCCTTCTTTTGGCTTCTTTCCTCCTTCCCTCCCTCTTTTTACTTCTTTAGTTCCTTCCTCTTCTATCTTTCTTTCCTTTCCCATCCATCTTTCCTTCGTTCCTTCCTTCTTTTTCTTCTTTTCTACTTTCTTTTTCCTTTTTCATTCTCTCTTTCCTTTTCTTTATCCTTCCTCTCTACTTCTTTTCCTTTTTCATCTTTCCTTCCTTCCTTCTTCCCTCCATTTTCCTTTTCTCCTGGCTCTCTCCCTCCCTTCTTTGTGCCTTCCTCCCTCCTTTTTGTCTTCTATCTTTCCTTTCTCAATCCTTCCCTTTTCTTTTCTCACTTTTTCTTTCCTTCCTTCTTTTATCCATCCCTTCCTTCTTTTTAACCTCCTAGTTCCTTCTTTCTTTTTTCCGCTTTCTGTAATCACTCACTCCTTTCCCCTTACTCTTCTTCCTTTCATTCCTTCCTCCTTTTTCTTCCTTATTACTTCCTCCTTCTCCATTTCTTTCCTTTCTCCCTCCCTCCATTCCTCATTTCCATTGCCTTCTTTTATTTTGTCCTTCCTTATCTGTAGGGTTAAGACAGCCACTTGAGGGGGCGGGGTTTGCCTCGGGCAAATGCCTACGGGAGGCAGCTCCATCTCTTTTTCCTTCCTACCTCCTGTGCCACGCGGGAACTTCGGTTCTGTAAGTTAATCATTAAAGTGTAAATATTCTTTAATATCTGCATTGCATTTATTTACACCAATACATTTGGCGCCCAACGTGGGGCTCGAACCCACGACCCTGAGATTAAGAGTCTCATGCTCTACCGACTGAGCTAGCCGGGCACATTTTTGACAACACTCTGGCTGGACCTTCTCAAAACGCTCAGAGACTAGTTATAATTTTCTTAAGTCAAAGGTTAATTTGGGAATTTTACCATTATTTGCTTTCACGGGGGCCCCTAAGAAGAACGTCGCCCCCATGTCAGCAAGAAGCAATCTAAGAGGACGACGTCCCCTCTCCCAACAGAGTCTGACCACAGGGTTAGGGACATCTTTTAGTGGTTGGTTTAGGGTTGAGGGGATGGGGAGATATTGTATGGAATTAGGGATATATATATATATATATATATATATATATATATATATATATATATATGGGGGGATTAACTGGTTTGATGGGATGATTGGTATTTGTGACTTACTGTTTTTAGAAAATTATATTGGTACTGTTTCTTGTATATTGATATATTGAATATTGAATATGAGTGTTCCTACCTCTATTGTTGTTTAAGAGTATGCTTATATTGTATGGATACATCTATCATATCACAATGTACATTTCTACCTCTGGTACTATTTATGTAATAACATTGTTTACATTTTGATATGTAATGACATTGTTTACAGGTGAAGATCATTGTCTTCATATATTGCACAGTTGTTTGTTCTCTTAGTTTTCAAATTAGATAGGTATTGAGAATTATATGTTTGTCATATTTATTGTTAGGTTAATCAGGTCTTTTAGATACATAGATATTATTTTTAGTATAGATAGTATAATCTTCAGCCTCTTTGAAGAGCTGTAGAAAATGGCCTTTAATCTAACCTAGAATTCTGTGCCATCGAGACACAATTACTCCTGGCAACACTACTCTACTCCCGAGAGAACGTGAGCACCAAAGACACTCCACTGGGAGCTTGTCTTCTTGGCAGAACTGGCCTTTGGGTTAAGAAAAACCCATACCTCAACTACTGACTAAGATATGAAACAGGATTGTCTTATCTTGCCAAGACAGGGTAGGATAATTCTAAGAAAGTTCCTTGCATTTGATAATGGTATGTCAGTTATGTTAGGCCTTAGCCAAAGTTGGTTGACTCAACATTGCAAACGAGACTTTGGGTGATTGCCCAGGTAGTCAGTTGTCTCTGTCATTTGTTGCACACTTTGGATATCTCTCATTTGTTAAGTAATATTTATTCCCTTCTCAGATCTTTGATGGAGTTGAAGATTATTTAATAGTAATTACTCTCTACATTATTTAGACTCCTTGAGATAGAATGCCTAGCAAAACTTTTGTTCTCAATATTGTTTGTTATATTTATCATTTGTTATTATTGTTTATAGTTATATTTGGTTTAGTTCTGTCTTATTTAGACAAAAGGGGGAGATGTAGGGTTAAGACAGCCCCTTGAGGGGGCAGGGTTTGCCTCGGGCGAATGCCTACAGATAAATGGGCGTGCGGGAGGCAGCTCCATCACTTTTTCCTTCCTACCTCCTGTGCCACGCGGGAACTTTGGTTCTGTAAGTTTATCATTAAAGTGTAAATATTCTTTAATATCTGCATTGCATTTATTTATGCCGATACACTTATCATATTTATTCTTTATATGCCTGAGTCTGTAGAGACATGATAGAAAGGCAACATTCCTCTAAGGTACTGGAATCAGCAACTCATTAGATGGAAGTCCTTGATCTCCACTTCCTCTGAGAACTTGTACCTGCATATAGACCTAACTTACAAGGGCTCCTGATAATATCATGGTGCCATTATGTGAGAAATATCATGAGATATTATCCTATTACTGACTCTGGATCAGAATCTAGTTAAGGGAATTTCAATGACTGTGTTGTAAGAAGTTTGTGATTTTTTGTTTCTATTCAATACTAAGGAAATATGAACAAATTCCTTTGGAAAATTTATCAATTCAGAGAGGTATGGAGAATGAAAATCAACAGCCTCCACATTTGAGGCACTGCAAGCAATGTTTTGTATCACCCTCCTCTGGCAACAGTCTGGGTACATGTTCATATCACCCCCATTTTATCTAGAACACAACAAATCAAAAGACACCTGGAGAACACAATAAAAATGTTAGAACTGGCAGGCCAAGCCAGTAACTCACTCTGCAGCATCATCACATTGCTAGGGCAGTCCCCAAATCGCCCCTGGATTGAACAATCATAAAGAAAACACACACACACACTATGTTGTGTCTTTCAAATTTTCCTTCCAACCACAGAGTCATGCACAGAGAAACAATATAGAATTACAAAGTGTTTTATAAACTGGGCTAGAGCTCATGCTGAATTCAGAGGTTGTCCCCCACCAGTATCACATTTGCGCACTTTAATGGCATTAACAGAACCAGATATATTCATTTTCATAGTGGCTCCATACTGTAATTTTCCCTTGCATCAAGCCATTCTCCTCTTGGACCCTGAAATGATTCACAAACCTCAGTGCCTAATTCCTCTTCATCTTAAATTAATACAAATTTCAATTATAAACATTAAAATCTCCAGTATGCAAATTATATCTCATAGTAGGAGATAATTATATAATCTCCAGATGTACCAATTGTGATTCAGATATTATATAAAAAGGACTTTATAATCATGTTCCCAGCCATACCACAATGTCAGTCCCTTGTTGAGTAGTTTGAAAAAATAAACAACCCACTTAATTGAATTCATTCCACGATGGCATAATGTACTAGTGCTGCACCTGTGTAACAAGAACGAAGCTTCTTACATCATTTCAAGCAGCTTGGTCCCAGCCCTGTTGAAGACAATGTTACATGGCCGGATTTGGAGAGCAACATGACAGGAATCACAGTCACTCTTTACGACTAAATGATCGCTGCCTCATTTCTGCATCGTCAATCACAATACCAGCATATTCTCTACACACTTATTGGGTAGTAACAAGATTTAAAAGCTAGAAAACCCTGCACGCACCTCATTCTAAAAATTATTATTATCCCATAATATTAGCTGGATTAGGCTAAAAAACAATCGTGCACCTATGGAGAATTAAGCATCACAGGAAATGATTGAATCCATTCTTTTAACTACAAAGAGAGGCCTATGAAAATTGCACAGGCTCTGGAGAAAAATTAACAATCCTGTTTCTTTCCTCAGCTCAGAAGAACACAAATATGGAAATCAATTTATTTTAAATCAGACATTCTAAAGGTGCTTGATTTCTGTCCTCTTGCAGTTTGTTCTGTCTGGGATCCTGTTAACCATCTTCTTAAAGCAGATGAAAGTTTTCTTAGGGTCGTCCAAATGCAAATCTGAGTCAGGTTGACATCATCTGGTCCACTGATTCTTTGTAGAACTTCCACTGTGTTTGATTCCCAAGGCTTTCATGGTGGGAGTTTGTGCCAGACACATTCTTCCAGAGGACTAACAGAAGTCCTTCCTTCTTTTTTTTTCCCTCTTTGGCTGTTATGTGCCTCTTGTTTCTCTCCCATGGACTGTTGATAAAGTAGTCTGACTTCCTTGAGTTCCAAGTATGAGCACTGTCTGTCTTCCTCTACAGGAATGAAACTGATGTCCTATTTTTTAAATCAGAATCAGGCATCGCAGAAGTAATATCCACCCTCCCCCACCCCCTCCCCGGCCCAGTACTTTGTGCTACATGTGCGGTAGTCTCATTCCTGCAGCAAGAAGTAAATAATAATTATGGCTCACTTCAATAATATCAATGTTTACACAAATTTAAAGTAAAACAAAAATAAGAAGAAGAAAACGTATTAGGGTTGGCTTTGCATCTGATTCCTCATAAACATGCCCCGTGCAGGTGCAGCCCGCCTCTTTAAGAGACGTTCCAGTCTTGTGGTTACTTGCCCTTGAGCTTAAAGACACTGACAGTCATTCTCCCATTGTGTTTAAATGTGGAAACAGCCAAATAAAATCTACTAAGGCAATTTTATTTCATAGAAAGATATAAATATAATATACTACCCACTTCTCCCCGGGAGATTGAACACAGGCCCATGTGTCTAAGCAGACACTAGGCTACATCCCAGCCCTCCCCCTGATTTAAGAAAAAAAAGTTCTAGACAACTGCCACCCTTCAACAAGGAGAAACTCTTGAGTAAAAGGAAGACTTTGCTAGCTCCAGACCAGGCTGCTGGAACGACACTAGCATGTCACTAACCGCTCCAGATGTCACTCAGTCACAGGGTGGGACAATTGATAACAGAGCCTGCCTTCCACAGAATGTTCAGGCCCTGAGAGCACATCCCAGCCAGGGGCAGTTTCCGTGGCTTTGTCTCCCCTCTCGCTGCTGGTGTTGAGGATCCCTTAGTGAGCACTAGAGTCAGGAAGAGAATCAAAGTGCAAGCTAGAACTCAGACTTTCTTTTCACTTTTAAGAGATTTTTCAAGAATCTTGGATTTGCTGCGCATCGCACGGTTGTGTTCTGTGTACTGAGTCTAGCAGATAAGCACAGCATATGCCTGACATACTGTGTCTCCCAACATTTCACAAACTATTGGTTTCATTCACCTTAAGCCTTGTTTGTGTACTGTGCATGTAGTTCCTGTATTGTCATCCTGTGCTAAACAGCATAGTAGAACAAACCACGTATAGAGTGCAAACAGCGTGCTGGATATTATAAGGAATCTCAAGATAAATTCAAGAGGACACTCGTCCTCAGTGTGTGTCACCCACAGAGAATGTTGGAACCCATTGACTGTATGTACCAAAGGTCAAATGCTGTCTTCATATGCTTTCATATACGTTTCCTGGTTTTGAATGAAGGAACTCCAGACTGCACACAGTTCCAGAATCTGGCAGAGCAGAACTGACATCCCACCTTCTGGTCTTAACCATTGACTACCTGCAGACACTGATTTGTTGAGGACCTGGGTCTTGAAAAGAAACTTGCATAGTATTTTGACTCCGCATAGAGGAGGAGACAGAATAGGATCAAATGGCCTCCTTTCTGCTGTGTGAATTTTTAGTTTGTTCCTCACTGCCCTCTGAGAAATAATGATGATTCCCTTTACTGTTGGTAAATTGACATGAACAGCCCTAGTAATGGACTCTGAGTACGTTTTACCGTGTGTGTGTGTGTTTTATGGAAGAAAAACATCATAATTGGGGGAGAGATTATAGGATTCAAATGGAATGCTGAAGATTGTTAAGGAATCATCTGGACAAGAGGAAAAGCACAAAGCCTCCATTGATGCATCAAGAGAATGATGCAGGGTCATTTTGGAGAAAAGAGTAACATCTAGTTTGCTTACAGAGCAGGATTTAAAGGCAGGTGTCATGTGGAAAGGGACTAGCATGGTCTCCCACTAGCATGGAGGCCTGGCAACCAATAACCTGAAATGGCAGTATTGAACTTTTACACTAAGCTAGGAAAGATGGACAGTAGAAGAGATGATAAAGCCTGAAGAGAAAGTTTTAGTTTCTGCTTTTGATGGTTTATTTGAGGGGCTGTGGAGATGATTCAATGAGTAACAAGACTCTGGTGCAAACAATAGGACTCCAGTCTGGATCTCCATTACCCCTTGACAGCTGCCCTAAGCAAAAAAAAAAAAAAAAAAAAAAAAAAAAGCCAGATTTTTTTTGAGATCCTGTCTCAAAGGTTATAAGATAAAAAGTAACAGGGGACACCTGACATCCTGCTGTGGCCTTTTTGAATACACACACACACACACACACACACACACGCACACAGGCACACATATGCATGTACCACACACACACATACACGCACACGTTTCTTTTAACTTCAGTAACCCTCTATTTTAATTATCCATGTATGTTTGTGGCCTCCAGATCCTCCTGGCAGGCAAAGGTATGAATCCTCCTAAGGCTGGAAAACCACTCAGTTTGAGCGCTAGGAAATAAACTTAGGTCCCCTGCAAGAGCAACAAGAACCTGTCATCGATCACTCGTTACTCCAGCCTCACACATTCACTTTTAATAAATGCATTGCATTATTTGACAACTTATTTTCCTTTGTGCAAATTAGACCAAAAACTATATATGCTATTTCAAACTGATGCGAAACATATAAAAAAAATCCTCTCCCAAATGCTGTTACATCAGGCCTCAAGAACATGAGAAATCTATCTATGATTTACTTCAGAAAATATTAACAATTCACCGAAATTGTAGTATAAGAGCTTAAAATGTGATGCGATGCCAAAAATGCATATTTTCATGCCAGTTTACGAAAACTCAATATCTGTAATACTGTCTTGGGGGGAAAACACATGTGCGTATTTGAAGTAATTGGGAAAGCCTTCCAGATTCCATTAGTGTCACACATAGACCGTGGAAGTACATACTCCAGTCCCCAGCAACAGAGTCTGAGTGATACCAGTAATTCAAACGTGCAGCTGACACAAGCAAGACAATTCGGCTGCCTGGCTTCAGCTTCCTGGAGTAGGTAATTACGGTATTGCCTGCAGTGCTTCCCACAATATTTTTGAAGTTTTAAGTGTGTGTGTGTGTGTGTCAAACACACTTATGTGTACCACATTCTTGGCATCAGGTCCCTCTCAAACTGAAGTTATGGGGAGCTATCAACTGCTCTCTGGATGATAGGATCTGAGCCTGGACCCTTCTCAGGAGAAGCAAGTGCTCTTAACCACTGAGCTGTCTCTCCAGTCTTTTTTTTTTTTTTAAGAATATGGACTCTCTTGGGTGTACAGTGAATGTTGAAATGTGCTTGAAGAATCCTACCCATGAGAACTTGTACCCAAAGGAAAAAGCAGCGTTGACGAAAGAAGCAGAAAAAGTTAAGCACATTGGTAAACAGTAAAATACAAACTTAAATAGAAACTAAAGAGAAACACACTTATAAGACTAACAAAAACCAAGATTTACTGGAGGGTTTTCACGGGTAAATGAGCATAAACTCTCGAGGACCGGGCCCCATTTTCACTCCATTCTCGTAACAAAATCTTTAGTTTCCATTCTGACAATGAAGGGAAAGCTGGTGAAGTAATTCTTCAAGGCCGATATTTAGACAAACAGCATAGCTGAATATCCAAGAAAAAACTCAATGGGACTAGAAATTTCTCTTGCTGATTTTTTTTTCACTGCTTCATATTTTGTCTAAGTCACCTCCCTGATGTTGGGACACAAAATATTAATATGCAATCCTAGGTTTGGCCTTGTTTTTTAGAAGAAAACCCCAAATCTCACTCAATCTCTATGACACACAATGGCTGCTTGCAGAGTAATGAGGGAAGAGCTTCATTGCTGAGCATGTTCTTCAAAGAGCTTCAGAGAGGCTGGACCATGGGCAGCGGGAGGCCATTCTCAGAGGGCTGGGCAGAGTGTGAGCTGGAAGATCATGCAGAAAGCACTGTGCCCATATTTATACAAAGAAAAATCTGCAGGATTTGAGCATGGCATCAGTCTCCATCCCTCCATCTGTCCTGTAGGGACTCAGCACAGAGCTCAGGAAGGATGCAGGGAGTGACACAGAACCCAGACAACAGGACCGGACAGTCTGGGTTGAAATAGGGCCTCCACTGTGTGTCAATACAGGTGCTGAGCCTCAGCAAGCTTCCCACTTCTGAAAGATGAGGTCAGAGGCCCCCCTTAAGAGGACAGTAAAAGCTGTGACTTGATGAACACAAAGTGCTGAGTACATATCCAAACTTACAGCCACTCAACCAAGAGTGCCATTTGACTGACACTAGTGGCCGAAGAGAGGAAGGTGTGAACAGCGTAAGCTAATTTCTAAAAACAAATAACAATTATATGAATAATTACAGAAACTAAGGGCATCTAAAGTTATGGTGTGTGAGTGTGTGTGTGTGTGTGAGTGTGTGTGTGTGTGTGTGAGAGAGAGAGAGAGAGAGAGAGAGAGAGAGAGAGAGAGAGCTCCAGTATGTGATCACCCCTACATTTAGCTCCACAATGGCCATGAAACCTTGCTCTTAAGTTCCACGGCCCTCATTCTGCACATCCCCTCCCTCTCTGAAGGATACCATTTTCTATGATAAGTTACAACCTCATCAGTCACTCCTTCTATTTCTCCTCAGAGAAGTCCTCATTTTAGCTCTGATTCTGCTCGGCAAGGGTGGGTGGGTGTGCAGCTGCCACGCTCTGGGTACAAGGATAGCTAGCATGAGGAGAGAGCAAAGCAGAGCCAGCATACGGAAAGGTCTGGTCCAGGAATCAGATAGGAAGATGCTGAAGAAAGCTGAGACACATCCTTGAGTAACGTTTATCCATCTGCGAACAGAAGAATATACAACTAAAGTCCTCCCCAAGAGACATTAACTACTTTTTTCTCTCCTCCCTACCTCCCACAATAGACTATATTGACAAACTAAAGCATGTTTTTGCCTCCAGATAGTGTGGCTAGATCAGAGGGTTTAATACAACCTTGTCTCCAGTGTTTGATCCCAGTGAAGCTTTGTGAGAAGACAGATGAAATGTGAAATATTTAGATTCCAAGGGCAGCTGTGGCTTTGGGATTTACCTGTCTATTGTCCAAGAGCATATAGTGGATGCCTCCTACAAAGATCAAAGAAACACATCACCACTGCTTACATTTCAAAAGCGAATTGTTGCAGAAATCAGTTCTAGTTCATCATCTCTCCGGAGGACAAGCGGTGATTTTGTGGCAAGAACATTTATTGAACAATTATCAGGGGAACATTTTCCTGTTCAATCTCTAATGTCACATCAGGGGATTTGTTCATCAATAACACTATGTTGGGGACACAACAAGGATAGGTGTTTCTTTTTAGTGGTTCCAACGATTACATGATCCTTATATTTTCATCATATTTATCAGGAACTTATGAATTTTCACCATATTTATACAGTAACTGATACTTTCGATTCAGCTGTGTGGCTGTCACCCTGTGCGCACCACCTCTGGATTTCGAGCAATTCTGTGTTGTGTCATCCACTCTACAGAAGAGCCAACCGAGGCACAGAGTTTCATGACAAATCCAAGGTCACATACTGGTAAATAGTGGCTAGGTCCCCTGTTCCAGCACCCATATTCTAAGCAGGTTATGTCCCTTCCTAAGGTGTTGTCTTACCTCATGTATTTAAAATCCCTCACTCTGTCAGTCCCTATCTGGACCCACAGTGAACACTAAGAACTTATCTGGGAAAGGCAAAATGCCCAGTGCAGTCACAGCCGTGAAAATGTTCTGTGAAAATTTCATTCTTTGACAGATACTTATAAAAAACTCATGTTGCTAATACAGTAATAGCATTGTTTGGCATTCATGTTCACTCACAGGCAAAGAAAATTAAGAGTTTCTGTGGTTCGTTAATAAAGTATAAAGCATTTAATATTCCAAACTGAAGAACACTGTTAACTTCTTTCCAAGTAACTACAGTCCCTTAACCATTATCACCTAAAAAATAGATCCGTAGCATTTAATAAAGTTTTATGATTTTAGTTATTGTCCATTTTAGTATTATTATTATTACTATATGACTTTAATAAATTGAGGACAATTTAAAAAATTAAAAACATAAAAGTGTCTGAAACATTTCTTCCAGAAAGCTATGTTTTGGTTTCCTTTCATTTTTCACTTACTATATTTGTATGTCTAGGCCCGTGTCCCACCACCTCCCACGTGGTTCCTATGTTCACTGCCAATCTTTAGGAGTAAATACATGATGTAATTTTTCTTTTAACAAGCTGCCGGGACTGTCTAAATTTCTTATTTAAAAATAAATAAGAGTCGAACGCAAAGAAAGTAATCATGAGACGAGCTGAAGAGGCTCAGTCACTTAGTCGGGTTAGCGTGAAGTTAGTTTGAGCACAAATCACACCTCCTCAGTTGTTTTCTCCAAATGTTTAGGAGATAAAATAAATTTATCCAAAAAAGTCTACATGCTTTTGATGAAGGGTTATTGTGCAGAAGCTGTGTGGTTTAGTCTGGCCACACCAAGAAAAAGGTTTGTTTTGTTTTTTCTTTTTTTCTACTTATAGTCTTTATTTTGTTTCTGAACCCGCACATGTTCAATTTTATAGATATAATTTTCTCTTTACCACAGACCACTAAGCTTTACTCTTTCAAAATATGGAAGATGCTAGAATGAGAGGAACATGCCAGTCCATATTGGTATGTGGACACCTTCTCTAGGATCAGCTCTTCTGTCCAATTAAGAACAAGACTGTCCGTTATGCTTGTCTGCATCCCAGGGTCCAAGAGTATTATTCTGCATGTTCTTGCTGCTTGACAGTGTTTGACACAATTGCATTGAAGAGATGATTATTCAGTTCAGGGGAGGGGTGAAGAATAGCTCAGCTCAGCCTCCAGGTTCCAGGTGAGGCTCTGCTGGGGATTTCAATCCCATCTTTGGCTGCAGGCCACAGCTGCAGGGGTCTGAAGTCCCAGCAGCTTTACTACAACGATAAACACAATGTAGACCGTGTGCTCCCACCAATCCGTCTCCATCTTCTGGGGACAGCAGTGCTACTGCTTGAGCCCTGCACCGTGGGAATGTGAGATGAAGATTCATAAATGTAACTACGCTTCCTGCAAGATTAATTACAATATTAGAAAATGAGCTAAGTATGCAGAGAAAGAGGAATGACTCAATGAATCACGGAAAGCTGTTTAATGGAATACTCTTTGACCATTGTGAAGAATTTTTTTCCAACATATTTGTGATATGGGCATAAAATTAACGTTTTTACCTCAGTCATAGCATACATAGCAACCAGACAATACACAGAGTAAAAGTAATAGCTCACTGCATTGAGACAATCATACTCCATTACCCTAGACACTGCCATGGCAGCTCCCGGTGGCTCACTTCTTTAATTCTTTCTCTGTCCTTAGAACCAGTCATTATTTGAGTACTGTAACATGAGGGACTGGCTTGTTTGTTGGGGTTTTTGTCCTGCCCAGTACCCCACAACTGTTTAGCCCCAAAGAAAATCACACATAGAGCTCCATAAATTATAAGCTGATTGGGCCATTAGCTCTAGCCTCTCACTGGCTAACTCTCACATCTTGATTAACCCATTTTTTCTGATCTATGTTAGCCATGTGGGTCAGTACCTTTTTCAGTGGGGCAGATCACATCCAGCTGCTTCGGTGATCTGAGCAGGAGTGGGGGCAATCAACTTTCTCCTCCCCAGAATTCTCGTGTTCTCTTTGCACCATTTCTACTTCCTGTCTGGTTTTCCTGCCTATACTTCCTGCCTGGCCAATCAGTGTTTATTTAAAACATGATTGACAGGATACAGACAATTCTCCCGCACCACTTCCCCCTCTTAAAAAAAAAAAAAAAAAGGAAAATATCCATAGTCCATTTTTCGGAAATGTGGGCCACACCAGAGTACACTGAGCATGGTAGCTCCACAGGAGAGGCCCTTTATCACGGATCCTGGTGACCTTAATTCCGCGCTCAGAACAGACATGACAGAAGGAGAGAACTGAGGGCCACAGCGTCATCTGACCTCCACACTTGTGTTCTCTCTCTCTCTCTTCTTTTTCTCTTTCTGCTTCTCTCTCTCTGTCTCTGTCTCTCTCTATCTCTCTTTCTCTTTCTCTCTGTCTTTCTCACACACACGCACAAAGTAAAAGATACACACAATTAGCCTATTAATTTTAAAATAAATAGTCATTATCTTACTTTAAGATATGAAGAAACTGTTTGGTAGATAAATGAAGAAAGTTGGGACAAGTTATGTATACATCATCCTCTTGTGACCCCAGCACAAAACTAACTGTGCAGAAAAATACTAGAAGGAAAAAATGTAAATATTAGCAGTGGTTCTTGTTCTGTAATTAGATTGTGGACAATATTTAGTTTTTTTCTTGAAGGGAAAATCATATCATGCAAATAAATAATTATCAGTAAAAATATTCCTTAAGCATAAAATACAGCTTAGCCAATTGAAACATGATTTTTCCAATTGTTAGGCACTGAGGATGTTTTTGTAGTCTGTGAGCTGGAAAAGAGCTGAGCACGTTGCCTAGAAGTTGGGCTGTTACACAGGGCAGTGTTTAAAGTAATGCATTCCTATCAAAACATGGAAAATCATGGCACACATTTAAATATTTAATATCATTTTATTAATGAAATTATAATACAATGTTTCTTTCTTAACATCCCCCTCCAAACACTTCTCCCCTCTTCTTCAATTTCATAACATATTTTTTCACTAAGTATTATTGCATACATATATGCATATACATACATATTCATATATCCAAATATGCATTATAACCCTAAATATAACCGTTGAGTCCATACAGTGTTACTTGTATGTATATTCAGGACTGACTGCCCAGCACTGGACAACCGGTTGGTGTACCCTGAGGAAGATCACCTCTCTTCCTCCAAGCTTTCCTCAGTTGCCAATAGTTCTTTGAGTAGGGTTGGAGTCTCATGGGTTTTCCCCATCCACTTTGCCACGCTCATGGGTGTCATCATTGTTCAGCTCATGCTCGTGCTGCTATGTTGGCGAGACTTTATGGGTGCAGCTTCTGATATTACTAGGAGACACTATCTTAGAGAAAACTCCTAGATCCCCTGGCTCTTACATTACAATATTTCCAACCCCTCTTCTGAAATGTTTCCTGAGCCTTGGTTGCAGGAGTGCTCTATAGATGTAGCCATCGAGAGTGGGCTCTACAACTCTGCATTTTGATTGGTTGTGGTTTTCTGTAGTGGTCTCGATCTGTTACAACAAGGAGCTTCTTTGATGAGAGGTTCATACTACGCTTATTTGTGGGTATAAGAACAAATGTTTAAAGATGGTTGCCAGAGATTATGCTAGTTTAGTAAACTAGTGTTTATAGATTCTCCCCCAATAACCATGAGTTCAATATCTCTGAGTCAGTTACCTAGGTTTTCAGTACTAAGTGTGGTTTCCCTCTTCTTGAGCAGGTCCTAAATCCAATTGACAAGCTGTTGATTACCACCAAGGTATATGTGGTACTCACTATTGCACCCTATGGTGATCATGCCATGATGGTCATTGATGTGGCTCATATGTGTCATAGCAAAGTAGGAGTATTTGTTGCCTCCCCCTTTGGTACCTTTTTAAAATTGTACAATGGATACCAGTTCCTGAGAGTCCAGAGGCACACACTGCAAGGCCACTTAGGATGAGGTTTATCCTACTGGTCACTGTGACGTGGTTGCCAAGATGCTAGTTCTATGACTTTCTAGGCAATTGATTTTCCAGCTTTATATGAAACACTAGAAACTCATGCTGAAAATTGCACCAACAGAATAGCAGAAAACATATTGACCACGCAGCAGAAGTTTCTAGCATGACAACTAAAACTCTGCAGCTCAATTGTTACCTGGGAGTATAGTGATAACATTTTCTGCATTTTGCTTCATATTAATGGAGGGGGGCACACATATCTGTTTGTCTCTGTGTTTTACAGAAGCTGGGTAGTATATTGGTGTGAGAATGAAGATGTAAGGAAAGATTTAGCTCTCAATAATCCTTGGATATACCATAAGATTAGCTGGATTCGTTTTCACTCTGCCCTTCCACCTAAGACTCGTTTCTTCAGTTGAATATTTATTCCAAAAACAGACAAGCGTTTTCTAGACAGCAGGGTGTATAAAACCTAGCAGGACTGAAACAAGAACTAAATAGAAAACAAATGGAAAGAAATTCAACAGTTCAACAAAGTAATTCGCAATATGATTTATCTGGGAGACAAGAGGCCTAAAAACTTTCCTAATCGGAAAATCCTCCCTCTTGGGAAGTCTGTTTTCTCAGAAGAGGCTGGAAAAGAGAACAAACGTTTGAGTCACTGATGGTAAAAGCCTGGTCCTTCATCCAAGCAGAGGCTGGGGCTCTGCTTTGTCACACTATCGTGTGGAACACCTCCCCTGGCCAAGTTGCCCAGGTTATTAAGAAATTACAAAATTTGAGTAGAGGGAAGGCAATAGTAACTGTGGATCAAACATACATAGTAATGAAGTTTGCAAACCCAAGGAGCCACACTTTTGTTTTTTTCATTTTCCTGGAAAGAAAAGCCCTGGAACAATGGAATGTCTTTGAAAAACAAAACAAAACAAAAACAAAAAAACCCAACTGTTCTACTAGCCAAGCTGGATAACTTAGGATCCATTAGTGCCCCTAAGTGGTGTTTTCTTTTTTTTTTTTTTTTTTTTTTTTTTTAGATCTGGTCATTCATTTAATTCCTTTAATAAATAAAGTTATTTCATGTGTACGTAATTAAATTTTAGGTGCCTAGTGGCCACAGTGCATAGTTATCATTCATGAGTTTGTTTCTTCTAGTTCATAGCTGCCATTGACCCAAAAGGATTATTTTTAGCAACATCCAATAACCTCTTCAGAGAAAGACTAGTATTGTCTTATTGCTAGGTAAGATCACAAAATATACTGGACCGAGGGTCAAGGTTATAATGCAGTGTGCGTCTCTGGTTAGTCTTGACTGTAAGGTTACAAATACTGCAGTGTGCGTCTCTAGCTAGTGATGGCTGTGAGATTACACATGCTTATTTAAGACACACTTTTGCCATCTGTCAAATGGGAACACAACAACTTTTCTGAAGTATCACATGCCACAAGGACATCAGAATACCAGAAAAATTAAAGGAAAAAATGAATGTGATAGCTTTCTTGCTTCCTTCTATGAGTGTATTTCCTCACTTGAAAAAAGAAGTGGCTTCATTTGTTATGATTACTAGGGGTTGTTTGCTGTATACCGTGAAGTTGATTTGAAACCCAAGGGGAATTTTCATGAAATGCTAGACAGGATGGGTTATCAATGTCTGCTTTGGTTAAGAGAGGAAGTGTGGTTATATGTGATCTGCCTCTTCGTTAGCCCTCCCATCCTCCAAAGAAGTTTCTGGTTTTGAATATGACCTATGCTCTTAGTCTGTGTTTACTAGCTAGCTTCGGTATAACTAAGGTAGCCTAAATTAGGACGTTGGTTGTCAGACCTTTAAAGCGGTTCTAATAACTTTCAGATACAATGGAAAGTTCCTCATTCACGGACCTTGGCACCCAGATGTTGCACAGAAGCCTGCCTTGCCAACCGCAGGCTAGCAGGACTTCAAGTCAAAAGCTGGTATTTGATTATTTGCCAATAAAAATTTCTCTGTGGAGTTTCATGCCTTATAGGCTCTTAAAGGTTCAGGATAAGATTCCCTGCGTATCTTATCCCTTTAAGTCTTCCCACACTTCTCTCTTCACTCTCAATTTCCTAGGAGGGAAACAGGCAACAATATACTTAGAAGAAATGAGGTGTAGTCAAAAATGCAATTGCTCAGAAGCACAGTTAAGCAAACAACTTCAGAAATTAAATGTACTGAGTATAACACTAATTTTGCTTGAGATCAAGATTTTAATATTCACTTCTCTTTTGATGATTTTTCATCTTTATTATGGAAACAAACGTTTTGGAAATGTTTTTAAACTCCCTTAATATTGCAGTTGCATTCCTGAACCAGCCATTACAATTCTGCTTCAGACTTTGCCTATCTGCACATACATGTGTGTGCTCTCAGTGGTTTGTACATTTTAAATATGTTTGATTTTAAATTCAAACCATTTATAAAGAATTATAAGCGTTTCCTCATACTCTCCATCTTCATTATAGAAAATAAGTCATGTTAATTGCATTATTGCATGTCATTGCTCTGGGACAATAATTTATTGGCCACTTATTATTTAGAATTAATTTTATTTTTAGCATTAAAATTTAAAATCATAAACATAACTTCAAGATCCAGCTAGACTTGGACAGGAAGAAGGCCGTGCTTGACTTGGAGCTAGATTTGTGTTCTATGTGCCAAGCACTGGGCAGTTTTATCGGTAAGAGACTGATGGTTTGCTGAGTTATTCTGTAGAACCCAGCATCTCTCTGACTTGTAACAACAGAAGTCATCTCTCATTCATGCTACAACCATGACTCTGCTCCATCACTTTCACCGAGGAGACCCAGCTGGACTGAGCAGCTTTGGCATGGCATTCTCACGGTGTTCAAGTGGGAAGAAAGGGAAAGAGCTGACCAAACATTCTGAGCTGAGGGACCGTCATGTTCCTTCCCCACATGACTGTTTCTGAGGATGTGGGGTGATGACTCTATCATATGGTGGATATTCCCAGTATTTGTCTAATAGTAACAAAATATTTTTGGTCATGGAAATGGCCCTCAGTCTTCTTCTAACAAAACCATTTCATTTGATCCTCCCCAGCCTTTAAGATCACATTAAACTGGGAAGCTGGGTGCTGGTGAAAGTTAAAAGGAGAAAATAAGGTTAGTTTACTTTATGTTTCAGTTGCTTCTGGCTATTTGGAAATAAGGATTATAAATTCCGGGTCCGACAATTCAGAATGAGTCCAGATGCTTACGTCACACCCCAGGGAAAGCAATAACAGGTGAGATACCAAGGATCTATGCAACCCTCTGAGAGAAGAATGAAAATTTCAAAGGACAAAAATGCCGTAGCTTTTTTCTACAGTAGACGATCCACCACCTGTGGCTTGGAGACACCATCATGAGCGTGATGCTGGCAAAAAACACCCACTCCACAAGGTGTGGCAGGCTTGACTCTCGTGGAGAAGACCTCTCTGGAACACCCAGCATTACAGCAGAGAATGCCGTTTTCTTTCAGAACCGATTGCGAGTTCACACGTTCAACTGACCTTCTTAATAGCACCCAGGATGCGTTCCTTAAGTTACCGCTGCTCCTGTTTTATGTTACTGAGTTTGTTCTGCCCTTAGTTGCGTTTAGGTAGGTGGACTTCTGAAAATACTTAGACCCTTGCCTTCACATGTTTAAATAATGTAAGGCATTAATTTCATTCAGACAACACTGAACTCAACTCACTTGGGAAAATGCATCTCAAAGTATAATTCATCATTCAGGGCCTATCCACTAGTCCGTTCCTCCCTGGGAGTAAATTAGGCACTTTGAAAGGTGCATTAAACTCTTCCTGATACCGGGTACCGTTTAGGACTGCAGGACCATAATTTACTCAGTACTACCTTGGTGACCTCAAAAAGTTTATGTTGTTTTGAAAGTTTTTAATTTTCCTCTGAAAGGTAATTTACACACCATAGGTTGAATGTGCATATAAATATGTTTCTAGAATGGCAGCATCTCTTGGATCATACAAATGAGATTAAATTGTCATGGCGCTGAAGAAATTAAGTATTCACAAATGTGTGGTCTTGCCTGTTCATAAGATAATGCACAGATCACTTAACAATCCTTGTTTTGTTTCATATTTTACTTTATAAGTGAAATTACATTAATGCCCCATACTGATAAAGATCTCCAGATCTACATAAAAACATTTTTGTTTATAAAACATAGTTATCTAACATTAAAATAAAGTGCCAAATATAATTTTCTTCCTTCTATCCATGTCAGAGTTTTCCCTACAGTAAGTAAATTGGTTGTCGAGACTTGATGTCTGCTACTTCAGTCACATGTCTTCTTTGTTAAAATTAATCCAGTGCCTGAAAGATGGCTCATCGGTGGAGAGTGTTGACTGCTCTTACAGGCGACCTGGTTCAGTTTGCAGCACCAACAGTGGGGTCTCACAACCACCCATAACTTCAATCCTAGGGAATCGAGCACTCATCTGGGCTCCTTCCACACCCTCACATCAACTCATGCAGTCACAAATACAATACACACACAAATAAATAATTTTAACAAATCCAATTTAGCTTTATCAACCAACTACATGCAATATGTATTGGCTTGTGCTCTCATTTGGAGAAACTGTGCTTAAAAATTCTAGGAGACAATGATTTTTCACATCTTGGTATCTTAAAAATCAGGGTATATCTTGTAACTGGGAGTTAAACATTTAGGCAACCTTTTGCTCAATGATTTTTGCAATTGGTGGCCTCTTTCATACTTTGGGATATAGCAGGCATATTATTTTGAGATTTTAGGAATAAAAACTGTGACAGAAGAGGGAATGACTTTAACAGTCTGAGCACACTGTCATTTGTGAGGCAGAGACCCATAATTTTATATCCAATTTGTCACTGCCTTTCTAGGGTTTGGTTAATTCTTAGATGTTGGTTTAGAGTTGGGTTTCTTTTAATGTTTCAAAGTGAACACACACTAAGAATTTTATAGACATGAAACCTATGAGCAATTTTAAGAAAGAAAATTCACATCCTTAAACAAAGCAGTAGAATATTCATTTAAAAATAACTAAAGATTTTCATTACCATTCCCCAAGCAATAAAGGTGAAATGGACACTCAACAGCAAAGTCCAGCTTTGGCCAGGACTGATAGAATAAAAATCATGTTTATAGCAGTCATATTTTATTTTGTCAGAAAACAACTATAAAAAGCTGCCATTTGGCATACCTTTTGGGGAATAGCTTCTCCACATGCACACTCTGACTTGGTTGCACGTATTATTGGTACTGTTGCCTTTGCATGCAATACCAATGCCATTATCTGAACTCTAGCAAAGAAGGTGGATGGTAGAAAAACCGAAAACAAAATTTCTGTGGAACAAGAAATAGAATTCCTAACAATGTGTCTCTGGCATTACCCTGAATGGTGTGATAGTTGTAAAATCGTTTATATACTTTCAGTACCAAATAATAATAAACCGGACAACTATGCTTCATCCTACAAGCAAGCTGCATTAGCTTATGGAGTCTGCCTGCTGTGCTGATCTAAAGCCCCAGCACAAAGCTGAGAGTCTCACTTTTAATTTTAAAAATGTGAAAAGTTTAAACTATGATTCCAGAGCAGCAAGCTTCATGGTAGGGGTGATTGCCAGGAGGGGTTTTATTAAAATTTATACCATTTATGAGCCTAAGTAAAAATCTAGTATTCAAATGGAACACTTAAATTCAGGCTGTGAAGTCCAACAAATTTGCAAGTAATCCAAGAAGAATTTTTATATGTCCATATACTGTTGTGGAATAAACTTAATTCCCCATGTCTGTGAATACAGGGGCTAAGGAGGTGAAGACTCTGTGGCCTTCTACGATGTTTCTGTGTGTCTGAAATGAAGTTTATTTAAATCTTTAACATCCACTCAAACTCTAAACATTTGAGTCATATCTTCTTATCCACAAATTGGACCTGTGCCCGTGCTTAGACTTGACAGAGTCTCACTGTTACAAACGTTATACTTGAAGAAATGATTAACATGGCTAAGAAAGTTCTAGCTTCATTAGGAATAGAAGAGAAGGCGGCTATTATGCTTCCTTAGGGTTTACTTTAAATGATTAATCAGTTTGTATCTTGTATGACGATTCAAGGTCTGACAGTCAGAGGTTAAGTATGAATGATACAATTTGAACCTTCTTTGCCCCTTACTACCTCCCTACCACCCAGCAATTCATTACTTTTCTTGTGCCTCTGGTTCCATATCCAGAAGATAATGGTAACGTTTATCTTTACAGTTGCTTATACAATTAAATGAGTGATTATGTGTGGGACATTTGCCACATACGACATATTCCTTCATTGATTGCTTAAAATGAGCCAATAGCAATTGAAATCTAGCCTAGTCTTTTAGTGTAACTAGACTGTATTTGACAAATTGGTACTAATTTATCAGTAAGGTTTATAAATAATGTTACAGCTTGAATGTGATTTTCATTTCTGAAATTCACATTGAAATTTAATCCGTGTTATTAAATATTAAGATGTGGGACTAGGTAGAAGGTCTGAGAGGCGTTCAGAGCTCTGCCCTCCTGAATAGATTGATCATTCAAGGGATCAACATATTATCTCAAGAGCAGGTCTGCTATCAGCTCCAGTTTGGCTATGGTTCTCCTATGTTTCCTGCTCCATGTGGAGCCCTGTGCCAGCTGGGAACTCTAGCTGCAAGAAGATCATCACCAGATGGGGACTTTCAACATTGAATCAGAAGTATGAGCTAAAAGAAATCCATTTTCTTTATACTCTACGCAGTCTGCGGTATTGTGATATGAGCAATAGAAAACAGATTAAGACACATAAGTTTCAAATGCAGTCAGTAGTTCAACTGCATAAATATTTGTTAAATACTGTGATAGATCCAAAGAAGAGGGAAAGTATGGAGGGTCGTCCATTTGTGTGCTGACAGAGTGAGGAGATGCATCAGCACTCGTGGAAGATCTCTCAGGCTCTTGGCAAGACTTAGTAAGAAATATAAGGCTTCACGTGATGAAAGTACGGTGTGGCAAATTAATTACAACAGGAGCCATGAAGCAACTACCAAGAAACTTCTAGAAGTTGACCTGAAAATTAAAAAAATAGAAAAAGAAAAGTAAGTAAGTAAGGAAGGAAGGAAGGAAGGAAGGACATAAATAAACAATTAAAGGTGGGGAAAGTCATACAAAGACAAACTGATATCCAAAGAATTTTATGATACCTTGGAGACAAGAAGAGCCATTACCATGTCAGGCATGAGTGATTTCGAATGAGGATTTTGGCCACCTGATTAATTTGGTAGGTTGAAACCCATGTTGTCTTTATCACAGAAGAGAGATTATCAGAGCCCAATTTTTCATAGTTCTTGGATCAGGGTCACTGGGTCCCTGAAGAAAAGCCAATGTCTCTTGCTTGCAGCTAAAGGTCCACAAGACGTGGGTGATTTGTTTTGCTGATAAAGAAATGTATGAAGGGCGAAAGGGAGATAAACTATGACCCAAGACTTTGAGTGTCATGAGAGGGGCCTTTATCACAGCTCTCAGCAGCTCTTCTACCTTTGTTCCCATTTGCTTCCAATATCACCAAGTCTTCCTCTGACTCATGCAGAGCAGATGGTCTTTCCCATTTGGCAATTTAGAATTTAGAATCACAGCTCTATCCAAGCAGGCATATCGACAACCCTCCCCCAAAGGCATTTTCTTCCACGTGAAAAGAAATTTTGTCCAGCTGTTAGGAGAATAGCCTGTTCTCCGTTTTAGCACACAGACTATCAGAAACGCCTCCAATCCTTAGGTCTTCCTTATTCTGCTCAAGCTGAAGGGAAGGAGTTGTGGAAGCACTGCCCAAATCTATGAATAGCCGCAATCACCTTGTGTCTGAAATCAGTAATCAAAAGTATTACCTATTAGTGCCATCCTTGACAATAATGCAATAGATTAGTTCACTGGCTGTGCAAACTTCTCAAAGAATTTCATTTCCTCAATATTACTCGCTTGTTACAAGTAAAAAGAAAAACTTCCTAAAGTTCTTGGCAGGATTAAAAGCAGACAAAAATGCTAATTTTTTTACTTACTCCTAAAAATTGCTTAGCTGCAAGATTTCTTTGATGATTTTATTTATTTTTACTTATTTATTTTTTGGGGGGGGACAGTGTCTCACTCTCTATTCCTGACAAGCCTGAAACTTACTAGGTCAGGCTAGCCCTGAACACAGAGATCTGTCCACCTCTGCCTCGAGAATGCAGAGATTAGAGGTTTGCCTTGGCGATTTAGAGGGCTACCACTTATGCGGAGAACCTGCTTTGAATCCCAGAACCCCCACAGTAGCTCCTAGCATATTGTAATTCCAGATCCAGTAGAACCATCCAACACCCTCTTCTGACCTCCTCAGACTCCTGCAAGCATACAGCACACACACATACACTTGGGTATACACACATATACACTAAACAAACAAATCTAAGACCAATATTTTAAGAAGCGTGCATAGGTCACCATAGCCAGCTGATAATTTTTTTTATCCCCCCAAAATCTGTTTAGAAGGAAAGAGCGTATCCAGAGGGAGAATAGAGTAGAAGAAGCTGCGTGGATGATAGAAATGAAGAAATTTTCCTGCTCCAAACAGAATTTTTTTTTTCGAGACATGGTTTCTCTGTGTAGCTTTGGTGCCTGTCCTGGAACTCACTCTTGTAGACCAGGCTGGCCTCAAACTTACAGAGATTTGCCTGACTTTGCCTCCTGAGTGCTGGGATTAAAGGCGTGCGCCGTCACCACCTGGCTCCAAATGGAGATTTTAAGAGAAGGAACAAGTATATATTCCACAGTGAGGCATCATCATGTTGGGGGTGGTGGGGCATGCCTTTCATACTAACACTCAGGAGGCAGGTGAATCTCTATGAATTCAAGGTCAGCCGAGGCTACATAAGAAGGCCATACCTGAAAACAGGGGTTGGGGGAGGGAAGAAATCATGAAGACCTAACTTTTCTTTACACGCAGTAAATCCTGCCATCTCAAAATGTGTTTCCCCACAGAATAGGACCATATGGAACCTCAGGTGTTATGTGCGATATAAATTTATGTATAAGCAAAGCATACATGTATGTGTATATATGTACATAGGTTTCTTTGAAGGCCAAGCTCTTGTTTATTTTCACACTGTGCACAACTCCAAGCATAATGTAAGGCTCTGCACATGGCAGGCGTTCAACACTCGCTTGGAGCCAAAGAAGAACGGCTCCACATTTGTGTTCATTAAGGTGTACACATTGTAAAATATTGGTAAGAGCGCGGGCTTGGGTAATGTGGAACGTGACAGTTAGATTCTGTGCTTGTTAAACAGTACCCTGGGTGTCAGATGCAATTCCTGTCGAGACTGGGACTTCTCTCCTGCCCCTGCAACAGCTCTGAGTCTACTACTTTCATCTCACGCGTTCCTAGGTGATTTTATTTAGCATTGATAGATTAAGCACTGCACAGCCAAGAATTCCATCAGCTCTGCTCTGAGATTCTTTAAGAGTCAGTCTGGTTTAGTATTGTTGTTGGAGCTCTAAGATAAACATGGGAGAGAGTACTCTCAAAGAAGGGGAGGGAAAGCCCTTGTTTACAGCACCTGCCACTACTGTTTAAATTGCTTGAGATGATAAAGTGGCCCTCACAACAGTAATAACCCCATTCTTATGATCCATCCTGGGTCACTTAGCAGACATTTATCTTGTGCTCACAGTAACCCCGTTGACAGCTACTCTCTTAGGCAACACTTCTTGGGATGACTATGGTAATCACTAGGGAAAAGGGTAAGTTGAGACTGGAGATTTGGGAGAAAAGTCCATTCCTTCTTTGGATCACAATTTGTTGTTATAAGAAAGACTTTGCACAAATCTGCATTTCTAATTTGAGTTTATAATGTATTATTGTGAGTAGGGCTTTTTATTTTTAATGGAAAGAAAAGAGTTTAGGAAAGTCTGACTGGAACCTACTGGTACTACCTACATTCACTGCAAATCTTTGTTCAGTTTTCTGTTAGATCTGGTGGAACTGGTTTTGTCCTGTAAGGAGACAAGATTTATGATTCTTTCTTTGTTTGTTTTAGAGACAGGGTTTCTCTGTAGCTTTGGAGCCTGTCCTAGAACTCCCTCTGTAGACCAGGCTGGCCTCGAACTCACAGAGATCCTCCTGCCTCTGCCTCCTGAGTGCTGGGATTTAAGTTATGCTTGACCACCAACCACCCAAGATATGGTTCTTAAAAAACATGGAAATTATAAAATAAGCTAATGGAATCTATTAATATTATCTTGCTAGATAAATAAAATACAGATTAATGTTCTGCATTCATATACTTAAACTAATATAAAAATACATTAGTACATACATATATATCCCATTGCAGCAGTCTCAGGAAGACAGAACTAGGCTCAATTATTTTGAAAGACAAAATAATAATGATAATAATTAGAGAATTAAATCGTTCTTCCCACATAGTTAATGATTTTTAAATTAAAATAATAATTTGGAAGGTATTGCTTAATGATAACATCACTTTCTGATGAAAAATAAAATACCTAATTGTAGCAAAATGAATAACATTCTGTAACAAATTACCATTTCTAAGCAATTCCGCGGTCAAATGTTTATTCGGATAAAAGTGATCTCGAAGCAATTGTTATTTTAGTTTATCCTTTTTCTCCAATTCTAGTATAAAAGTTACTCTGGGAACAGAGGCTGATTAAATACCATGCCTATAACAATCATCCTCCTTGTCCAAGTTCCCCATGAATCTCAAAGCCTAACCTCAAAGATAGCAACCAGAATTCCAAAGGAAAATAACTGCAAAAACGCTTGGCTATGTACAGGCATCAGACATAGAAATACAATGATGTCCGCAAAGCTTCAGGGACTAATTTAGATGTTAATGTGTTCTCATCATTACCAAAATATTAAGAACTGTGATTCAAGAAGCTCTGGGTTTCACAAATTAAAACAAAAGCAACAGCAGCAGTTTATTAAAGTGGACCAAGACTGAAGTTTAATGAAAAGCTTAATTAATATACGTTGGATCAAATTTTATCATTATTAGAGAGAATCATTAGGAAAAATAAGCCTGCCATGAACTGCCCACATTCCCAGTTAGTTTGTTTTCTTAAGTGAGGTCAAAAGGTAAAACATGGCAGCTGAGCAAGAGAAAGCAAACAAAGTCTACATTCGCTCCTGCAGAAGGCTGTAGAACCCAGCACTGCAGTGGTTTTTATTTTCATTGCCCTATCTATTTTGACACCCTTACTTAGGAACATGGATGAAAGGACGCAAACCTGGGTTAGGCAGTGTTTTGTTTCAAATGAGAGAATAGGACCCATAGATTTTTCAGTCACTCAAGGAAGGGACAAATAGAAGCTACCATTAGACCTGTGCAATCTGCAGCCAGATGTAGAATAAAGAAGTCAGCCTTAATTATGGGGGAAATGTGGAGAGAAGCCCCAACATCCTTTTCCGTTTATGTTGACAGCACATAGAAATAAAATGAAAACGGGAAGTATAAAAGACAAGATGTTTCTCATTATACTGGATCATAAGAGGAAAAACATAACGCATATTGGTCTAACGTGAGTTACTGATTGCCATATCACTGAACATGAACTGAATTTCTTTAGCGTGGCTACTAGAAACACACCTCTCATCCAATAATAATCTTACTACATACATGCACTTTAAATGCCTGTGCTGCTTCCAGAGTCAAGATTTATGTGACTTCTTTTATTCTTATTTATTTTGTTTCATTATTATTGTTGTTAATGTATGTATGTATGTTCATGCTTGCCTATATGTGCACAATGAGCCATAGTGGTAACAGAGACCAAAAGGTGGTGTTATAGCAATTATAAATGGAACTGCCATTATAAATGTTTGTGGGCCTCCTAACGTGGGGTCTGGGAACTGAACCAGGTCCTCCGCGAGAGTAGCAAGTTCTCTTAACTACTGAGTCATCTCTACAGCCCCTGCAATTTAATCTTATTTTTTTAAAGAATAAGAGGTAGACTAAAACTGAATAGGAGAAAAAGACCCACATACCCCCAGCCCTGGTAGGAAGGAGAAAACACGAGCCTACCCAGCAAGCAGGAGAACCAGAGATGTCTGCCCTGGCAGGGATGAACATGGGGGAGAAAACTCAGTTATGGTTAGAAAAGGTATGCAGAGGTAAGGAATAAAGAGAGTCAGAAAGGTTCACGTCCTGTGGAGAGAGGCAGATCTGAAGAGGTGACGACGATGGAGAGTGGGCTGAGGTGGGTAATCCAGGGCCATAGTGATGTCACGACCTAGACTGATGCCAAAGGCCATGTCTTCCCACAGCCATGGTTTGTGTTGATGTCCGTGGCTTCTGTTACCAATGAAGGCCAAGAGAATAGAGTTGCACAGAGTTAGACCTGCTCCTCACTGTCTTAAGCATTTGAGAGAGCAGGTTCTGCCCCACACCTGGGCAATACAACAGAGCTAACCCCACTAGCAGGAGCACGGGAGAGCTGGCTCTGAGGGAGTGAGACTGTAAGAACTGGTGTTGCCCCCCTGGTCTGCCATGTGGTGGTGTGGGTGAGAAAAAGATGCCCCCTATTGCCTGTGTCATGTGAAAGAGCTGGTCCTGAGGTCAAGAGAGGGAGAGAGAGAGAGAGAGACAGAGAGAGACAGACAGAGAGACAGAGACAGAGAGAAACAGAGAGAGACAGAGAGAGCTGACTCTGCCTTTTAGTAGCTGTAGCACTTGGGAAACACTTGCAACACCTCACCTGGACAACACAGTAGAACTGGCCCTGGTGGTGCAGACTTGTATGAGCTGACCTCCCAAAGGGTGTGAGAGCAGGGAAGCTGGCCATGCCCCTTGCTGCATGGGGTGATATAGCCTAGGCAATGAAGGATAGCTCACCCTGGTAGTGAGGGTAAGACATGCTGACCAACCCAGCAACCACCCAGGCCCAGAACCAGCGCTACGAGCTGGCCTGTCTCAAACAAGACCCACCCCATCTATGTTCTGCTGGAGCACATGAAGGGGCTAGTCCTGCACACCCAAAGCTGTAGGAACATAGAGGAGTCCCAGTAATGGCCCAGTATCAAAAGTGCAACAGAAACCAAAGGCCTTGAACCAGACCAATGACTCCTTGCCATGAACACTTTCAAGTAAAGATGTATGGACTAAAGGGTATACTGTGTGAGTCACACTACCGTTTTCATGATGAGATTTTTCTTTTCTTTTAAAGTTTATTTTATTTTATTTTGCAGGGAAAAGGCACTATGGATGCAAAGGGACAGGGAGAAAAAAATGGGATCAAGATACATTGTGTGAAATCTACAATGAATCAATAAAAAGTCAAATTAGAAAAAAAAGGGAGTAAGAGATTGTTTATTATGGAACTAAATATGAGGAACCATATTGCCTGGAACAAATGAGTATCCCAGATTGTGTCAATTTAAATTCCATGTTCCAGTTATGTAACAATGTTATGAAGTCTGTGTAGTAATAGAGCAAAGGAAGGTCATAAATCAAGGCACCTTTTAAATGCATGGTGGCTACATCAGGTAGGCAAGTTATAATAGGACAGGGAACACCTAGTAGAGGTCCTAGATGTTATCTGACAGCATTCTTAGCCCTTCGATTGGTGGAAAACTAGCGTTTTGTTATGTTAATACATACCAAAAGGTTTTTCTTTTCATCTGTTAGTCACAGGATCTGAGTTTGGGTCCAACAGAGTTGAGCAAGGAATAGCTATTTAGGTAGCCAAATATAGCCCCAAAATTGTGATTGTGATTGTAAAAATAATAAACTGTAGTTAGGTTCTGACCCTCTGACATTTCAGCCTCTCCACAATGCAGGGTTTCCAACCAAATAGACTTTACAGACATGGTTTTTTTTAAGGAGTTCTATTTTTTATCTTGCAGTTCTCCAGGTTGACCGTGCATCACGCTTGGGCATGCAGAAACCACATATTCTTTACTAAATATTGCACTATATTGTCCCACATAGCTATGAAAGCTTACTTTAAGACCTGCTGCAAGCCGGGCGGTGGTGGCACATGCCTTTAATCCCAGCACTCGGGAGGCAGAGGCAGGCAGACCTCTGTGAGTTTGAGACCAGCCTGGTCTACAAGAGCTAGTTCCAGGACAGGCTCCAAAACCACAGAGAAACCCTGTCTCGAAAAAAGCAAAAAATAAATAAATAAATAAATAAATAAATAAATAAATAAATAAGACCTGCTGCAGAAGGCGCTGAGTAGTGGGCATGACAGCAGTCTTCAGGAGAGAGGAATTGTTCAGAGGTTAAGTGCATTGGCCACTTTTCCAGAAGTCAATTCCCAGCAACCACATGGTGGCTCACAACCATCTATAATGAGATTTGATGCCTTCTTCTGGTGTGCAGGCATACATGCAGGCAGAGAAATGTACATAATAAATAAATAAATAAATAAATAAATAAATAAATAAATAAATAAATGTAGCAAGATTAATAAAAACTCAGAGATAGACAGTGGGGTTCAACCAGAAGATCAGAAAAGAAAAGCAGCCAGTCACTGGCTCTTATCTCTACCTCAGTCCAAAATGGCAATCCTGCCTCTAGAAAACCTGAGAATGAGATTGTGTCTGTAAGCTGTCTTCTCCCATTTTATATTCCTCTTTAGGGCTAGTATTAAATGTATGCATCACTGGGATTAAAGACATACACTTCCCAGTTTCTATGTAAAGCTAGTGTGGCTACTGGGATTAAAGGTGTTACCACTGCCTGGTCTGTAAGGCTGAACAGTAGGGCTGCTTTTCTTTCTGATCTTCAGGTAAGCTTTATATATTAAAATACAAATAAAATGCCACTACATTTCCCCTTTTTTCTAAAATAAAAAGGCTATAAATAAGAAGTACTATATACAATAAATGCAATAACTATATACAACACATACAGGCAATAAATAAATTAACAATGTCTAGTCCATTTGCATTCAGCAAATTCAGAGAAAAAATTCCATATATATCCTATCTTGGTGAGTCCAAAGTCTTGTACATAATTTACTTTCTATCATAACTTGTTTTCTGCAACCATAAGCATAACTTTCTAGTCTTCAACTCCCTCAGAAATTCAAGAAGGAAATAATATTAACTGAGTGAGAAGGAAGTGCAAGCAAGTGACTTCCAAAGTATGTGAGTAATGACAGAAACAGTTGGCTGCCTGGACAGTCACCCAGAGTTCCTCTGCAAGATTGGGACAAACATCTTCAGCCTATAAACCTTGCATATCCAACAGACTTTTCTGTGAAGCAGCGTATTCTGAAGGGCTATCCCTCCTTTTCTTGACAATGTTTGGCAGTCACTTCCATTTGTGTCCTACTTGTCTAATTAGGGCAGCATACTGACAGCAGCCAAGGAAGGGGCATTTTTTTGCCCAGTGACTTTTGTCACAAAAAAAAATAAATTACATGTGGAGTTTCTTTAATGTCCCCATGTTCTCTGAATTAGATTGGTGCTGTCAGGAGCAGACATGTTTTATTGTCATAAAAAAGAAGAAGAACCTGGGTTATTAAAACATCTTAAATGCCATATTCTGTAGATCTCTGAAATGTTTGAAGATGACCTATCTAAAATGCATCTTTATTTGACCTTGAAAATGTACCTAATGAGACTATAAGTTCAATTATACTAGGTGATTAGCTACTAACCTATATTTCCTTGTTTTAAGAAAATTAAGGTCAAATTTGTATCAATATACAAAATTCATATACAATATACAAAAGTCTAATCCAATGTAAAATACTTAAAACTAGAATTGCTTTTTAAAAGTGGATTCAATAATCTACTTTTTTATCTTATCATATCTATATCCTCACTTTTTTCTTTTCAGAGTACATTCAACAATCTATCCTTTTATCCTATCATGTCTATATTATCCTTATTTTTATTTTAAAAACAGGAACCTTGAATCTAATTTCTTTTGTTTAGCCTTTTTCCCTGACCATTATCCATAATAACTTGTAACTAACACACTAAATAAAGACAAGCATTCATAATCCATTTTTGGACAGTTTTCTAGGCTGCTTCCTGCTGATTGGGGCACTGATAATCTTATGGGGACCCAAAGAAAATTTAGGATTATCATCAAATCCTGACTGGAGTGTTTTGTGAGACTGAATCATATCAGCCAGCAGTCTTGAAGTTGTTTTGGATGTAGAAACTGCAACTGAGAAGCTTTAAAACATTGGATTATCTGGGCTAACATCTCCTACTGAAGTTTTTTCAGATGGTCTTCCTTGATCAAACCTTATTTTTTTAACCCAGAATGAATCCACAGTCTCACACTTCCTGTGGAACAAAAGAAAAAACTCTTCTCTACATATCTTTTTACTTAAAATTTGAAGTCAAGGCATTTTCAAAATACATAGGTTGGATTAATCCAGAAGCATTTATAATCAAATGTCATTTAGTAGCTGTTTTTCCTTCCTCAGCACTCAAAGAATTCAAAGACAAAACAATAACATGCAGTATCCAGATTCTCTATGTATTTTCCATCCTTTCATAGAAGCTAAACTGTGGCAAATAGGAGCAGGAAACACTAGTTTTTCTCCCAAACACAGACAGCTAGGTTTGGGTCCAGTTCTTACCTGTGCAGGTGGATAAAAAAAAAGCCTAAGGCAAATGACTTTTTCATGAATTTGTACCACAAAGGTTGGGCACCAAATTATGCATGATTAATAAAACCTCAGAGACAGATATTGGGGTTCAATCCAAAGACTTGAAATCAAAGCAACCAGCTACTGGTTCTTACCCTTACTTTAGTCCAAAATGGAGATCCAGTCTCCAGGAATCACAGAATGAGACTGTGTCTGAGAGTTGTCTCCTTCCATCTTATATTCCTCAATAGGGATGGTAGTAAAGGTGTGCATCACTGGGATTAAAGGCATGCACCATCTGGTTTCTATGGCAAACTAGTGTGGCTACTGGGATTAATGGTGTGTTTTACCATTGCCTGGTGTGTAAGGCTGACCAGTAGGACTGTTTTACTCTCTGGTCTTCAGGAGAGCTTTATGTATTAAAATACAAATGAAAAGGTATTATAAATAAATCTTAGGGAAAAAGGAATTATTACTATGTAAGATATAAATCATTATGAATAATGTTGTTTTTAGAAGCTGATGTCTGGTATAATTTGGAGAGAAGAGTAACCCCTATTTGGGGTATCTCTAGATACCTTTAGCTTTGAAAGTTTAAATTTAACATATAGGTAGTCAAAAATGAAATATTCTTTGGAAAATTTAAAATAATCTTTTTTTCTATTTAAAAACTACATTTCATGGTGGGAGTGGTTCATGTTTTTATTCCCAGTACTCAGGAAGCAGAGGCAGGCAGATCTCTGTGAGTTTGAGGCCAGCCTGGTCTACAGAGCTAGTTCAAGGACAGCTAAGGCTACACAGAGAAACTCTGTCTTGGGGGAAAAAACGACATTTTTCACAAATTATATTAAAAAATGAGAAAATGTTTTCAGTCTTATTTTTAAATTTCATATATGCTTACTATATTATTTACATTTCTCTTCTCCCTTCCTTCATTTCTCCTGTCCCATTATCCTCTTCTTTCTCTCAAATTTATTGTCTCTTCTCTTTATTAATGTTGCACACATACACACACAAATATAAACACATGCACACACATATGTTAATAAATATGTAAATACAGTGTAATGAGTTCATTTAGTATTGCCTATACATATGAGTGCGTATGTGTGTATGTGTGTGTTTATGCATAGGATTGGCCTCTTGGTATTGAATGACAGTTAGGAGACTCATCCTAGGAGAAGACTGGTTCTTCCTCTCTCAGCAGTCGTTACTGCCTGTAGTTCTTCCTCTAGAAGGAGAGCCTTGTGAGATTTTCCCTGTTGACTTTGGAATATCCACTGGAGTTGTCCACTTTCCTTTCCAACCTCTATGTTTTATATTTCTTCTTGCCACTCTTGCTCTTTTTCATTGTAGATTGTATAATAGTGATTACTAATAATAACCACATAATAGCATCAATATTAGACTGCATTAAAATCTCTTCCAGGAAATGAGTTACTTTTTTTTTCTTCAGACAGGGTTTCTCAATGCAGCCCTGACTGTCCTGGAACTTACTCTGTAGACCAACTGTAGACTGTGGTCTCCAACTCAGAGATCCACCTGACTTTGCTTCCCAAGTTTAAGTGCTGGGATTAAAGGCATGCACCACTACTGCTCCAGTCTTTTTTAGAAAATATTATTGCTTTTACATTTAGCTTCAGGTAAGTTCTTAGGACATGGGCAGAAAACAACCACATATTTTGCTGAAATATCACAAATAATCTCTAGCCCAGTTACCAAATTTGTTATTTTCTTGAACTTGATGTCCACTATGTGCATTACTCTCAGAGCGATCTTTTAGGCTTCTGCTAGACTGGTCCATTCAGCCCTGCCTACACCATTCAGATGCTTTTATAGTTTAAAGTTCCAGAGTTTCCACATTCCTTCAAGAAAGAAAGAAAAGAAGGAAGGAAGGAAGGAAGGGAGGGAGGGAGGGAAGGAGGGAGGGAGGAAGGAAGGAAGGAAAGAAAGAAAAAGAACCTCAAAATCAAGTCTATCACAGCAAAAGCCCATTTCTGGTACAAACTGTTAGTTACTTTTCTATTGTTATAATAAAACTTGATGGGCAAAGCAACTTAGAAAAAAAAAATTCCTTATTTGGGACTTACGGTTCCAGGGTTTAAGCAGGCACAATGGGTGGCAACCATGGCAGCAGGAAGAACTGAGGTCTCACATCTCAAACCACAAACAGGAAGCAGAGAGAACTAAGTAAGAATGGAATATGCCTTTTGAAATCCCAAAGTCTGTCCCCAATGACACACTTCCTCTAGCAAGGCCATGCCTAAGCCTCCCCAGACAGTACCAACAAACGGGAGCCAACTATTCAAATTACCTGAACTTACTGTGTTATATCTCATTCAACCACCAGATGAGCTTTCATAGTTCCTTCAATAACAGGAGGGCAAGCCCTCATAAAATGAGGATTCCCGGCAAGATACAGCTGGTTTCTTCCAACTGTATCTTCCAACTGTATCTTCCAACTCCTGTTTCTCAACTTCATGATGTCTTCAGCAAGAAGAACTTAGCTTCATCTTCTAGGAGACAATTAAGGGCTATAGCAATGCCTACATTGTTCAAGAATTTAATCATCCCCCCTGACCAGCAATTCAAAAGGAGACTACTTATACCTAGTACTCTGGTTTTTGCTAAATATTCTATTGCTGTTGGAGGAAGTATATGACCTCGGGTGGTATGACTTCACTTAAACTGTATTATGTATGCATGTATGTTTAATGTATGCGTGTATGTATGTATGCATGTATGTATGTAAGTATAAATGTATTTGCATGATAACCCATACATTATCTGTAATTTCAACAAATGTAAAATAATGATTTTCTATGGGTTTCTCATACTGTTATTTATCCCTCTTCTATAACTCTTCCTCCATATTGCCGTCCTCCGTCCCCACTTAAAGCTCTGCCCCCAATGTTTCTCTTCTCCCCCTTCATAGCACTTGTATCCTGATATTTATCCCCACCTCTTACAGTTCCTCTCACCACCACAGTCCCTTTTCATTTCCCTGGTTTCTGTAGTTACTCCATGTTATAAGCACACATCTACAGCTCGGATATGGGAACCATAGTAAGAGCGAACAGGCAGCTTTTGCCTTTCAGGTTTTAGATACCTCTCTCAGTGTATTTCTACTATTAAGCATTTATTTACCTAAAAACACTGCATGTCTGTTATCTCTTCATCAGGCGAAGTCATTAGCTGTTTCCATGCCCTGCTATTGTGAGTAAAGCAAAGATGAGCACAGCCAAGCACCTATCTGGGAAATAGGTGTCTAGTCCTGTGGTAGGCACCAAGGAGTGGCACAGCTGCATCAAAATGGTAACTTACTTTTAGTTTCATGGGAGTTTTTCCCCCAATTTACAAAGTGGCTGCCGAGTTTTCAGTGCCACCAACAGTGAATAAGGCTGCCTTTGCCCGCAATTAGTTTTCAGTGCCACCAATAGTGAATGAGGCCGCCTTTGCCCACAATTTCACCAGCATTTGTTCTCAATTGTTTACTTGAACTTAGCCATTCTGACTGGAGGAAGATAAACTATCATTTTGTTTTTGTTTCTTTGTTGATTTTTCAAGACAGGGTTATTCTGTGTGGCTTTGGAACCTGTTCTGGATCTTGCTCTATAGACCAGGCTGGTTCGAACTCATAGAGATCTCCCTGCCTCTGTCTCCTGAGTGCTGGCATTAAAGGCATATGCCACCACTACCCAGCTATGTCTTCTCTGGAGAACTGTCTATGCATATTCATATTCCATTTTTTTAAATTGGGTCATCTGTTTTCATGACTCTTTAGTCGTGGTAAAAGCTTTCTGTGTGTGTGCGTGTGTGTGTGCATGCATGTGTATGTGTGTGTAAGTGCTTGTGTTTATGTTTATGTAGAGGTCTATGTATAAGCCTCAGATTCCTAGGGAGCTGTCCACCTTGTTTTTTGAGCCTGGGACTTGCTTACTTGTCCAAGTAGCTAGTCAGTGAATTCTAGGAATCCCCTGTCTCTCCTGCCCTTGTGCTGAGACTTTAAGTGCACACCACCATCCTCAGTCTTTCATGTGGGTTCTGGAAATTGAACTCAATCTTGTACAGAAAGTACATTATTGACTGTGCTATCTCCCAGCCCTGGATTTTTTTAAATATTATTTTACTCGTATTGTTAAGATCATCTAATAATGATGATGATAATATTTTTTATTATATTTGACATTTGATTGGGATATGCTGCCTAACCTCTTAATTCTTGATCTAATGACCAGCAGTTTGCACGCTAACGAACACAGCCCTGAACTGTCTTGATGAGGACATTATTGGCAAAGATGTTCCCTTCTGGATCCCATTTCCTCTGCCGTACCCTGGAACATCTTTTGTCTGTAGGACTCAGGCCAAGCCTGGCTAATTCTTTGTCATGACTTAGCACTTGAGTCATTTTGATCCTTCCCTGATGTATGTTCTGTGGACGCCATTTGACAGTGCTGTATGCAGGGCTGTGCATAGCAGCATTCCCCAGTGCAGCTTCATCGGTACTTCATACGGTGCCAGGAGAGCATCAGCACCGCGAAGTATGTTCCGTAATAATCTGACTGGCTGTCCTTCTTCACTTGTCCAAGATCATGAAGACAGGTTGCTGAAAGGTCCACATTTACTTCCACAGCGTGCTCCACGTTTCAACTTGATAATAACCTCTTACTTTTCATTTCTAATCATTTTTATTATTAAAACAGCTTTGTTTTGAGATGTGGTATAGCAACTCCAGATGAGAGAATGGATGCCCATTCCTGGGGAGTGAATAGTTCACCACAGACGATGTCTTCTCTGTAGTCTTGATTCTGGTTTAAAATACTGGAGAGGAGAGAAGAGAAAGTTGATGGGATCCTCTAGACAAATCTAGATGGTCCAAAGCAATTCTTTCTCAATAACTTTGTCTCTACATTATAGAAGAATTATCAAGCTCTTGAAATGTGGCTATTGTGCTGGGGAAAGTAAGCTTTTAATTCACTCTGTTTCTACTAAGTCATAATGAAATATCCCATGTGGTTAGTAGTATCATATATGTATCGTAGTTCCCGAAGTTAACATGACAGGACCAGGGGCCCAGAGACAAATAAAAAGTTTCAGCAGGTATCCCTGCTTCCAGTATTGCTGAAGTGTAGTTTTGAAGAACACTCTGTATTTTGACCTCACCTTACTAACACAGGAACAATTACTCTCTCTGCTTCTTTGGGCTGCTGTGAGGGGACAATCTATGTAAACTATGACCCTTGTTACACATATCATTTAGATATATTCTTTGGATAATTGTGTTAGTAGAGTAAGATGTACGTGCTGAAGCTAAGATTAAGCTTCCTTTTCCCACCCAGCTTCCAGGATGGCATCTGGTCATAGAGAAACTCTTTCCAAGTCAGCTTTGCAAACCAGGAGCCTCCACTTCCTTTTACACACACACAAAGTCATGATATATTCCCTCTCAACACTTGATTCTGAAAACGGTTATATTTTTCACGTTATATCACTGTTAGATGTTTAATGATGTGGGAATTCTTCATTTGATCATTTGAACTTCATGTTCCCTGTAAGATAATTGTATGCTAATTGACATCTGTGAATAAAACTTCATAATAACAGCACCCACCTGAATTGTGACTTCCTTTTCAGATGAAACATGGAGTTTTGGCCTTTGCGTCCCTAAACTCTGAGAGAGACCAAGGCCATTTTCATCAGTAGTAGCTATAGCTCCCAAGACATTAACATTTATTACCTCTGCTAAAAAAAAAAAAAAAAAAAAAAAAAAAAAAAAAAAAAAAAAAAAAAAAAAAAAACAGGTCCGGCTATTGGCTTTCTAGGGCTGCCGTAACAAACTACCACAAACTAGTTAGTTTAAACATAAGAAAGTCATTGCCTCAAGTTTCTGAAAGATAGAATCCTAGTGCTGGAGGATTGGCTCCTGACTGTGCAAGCATTACCTCTGCTGTTATTATCTTCACATGTTTCGCGCTCTGTGTGTGTGTCTGTGTGTGTGTACACGTGTGCATGTGTGCGTTCCATGTTCAAAGTTCTCATTTTTAGTAAGAACAACCACCACCTTAGATTAGTGCCCATTTTCATGACCTCAGTGTAACAAATTATCTACAAGTTTATTCCAAATGAGACCTTATTTCAGAAATACTCTGTATGTAGTAGAACTTGAATTTTGAGGGGCACAATTCAACTCTTACTGGTCAACAACAACCATCCCAAGGCCAAAGAGCCCTTTGCCAAGCTCACTCCTGTCAAAGGGCACCCACTGAAAAGGATGTAAAACACTGGGTGTAAGCTCCTGTCTGACTGCTGCCTGCTCACATTAACATTTTTCAAAGGAAACTGGCGCCTCTACTCTGAAGCTCAGCCTGCCCTGGACCTCTCAGTTTAAGGACAGGCCTGTGCACACCCAGTTAGAACTCACAGGCACTGTGATCTCAGCCCCTGAGCCTATACTGGTTCTCCAAGCAGATAAGTGGTGAGCAGATACTCAAGACCCAGAGTGTCCCATTTATCAATCTCGTTTTGTAAAGCTAGCTATCCCCATGACTGTCATAAAGTGAATGTCTCATTGCTCATTTCCCAGATCTCTGTGAAGACCAAAGACATCTTAGCAATGCTCTTCGCAATTTTGTCTAGGTCTAACATAGAATTTCAACCTGCCTAACACAGACCAGGGACTATAACTCTCACTTTGACATCCATATAATTTTTAGATCATTTGTTTATTTTAAAATAAGAAATGTTTGGCAAGTTGTTCTACTGTTCTTATAATTCGGAAAACTGATATTTTTTTTTTGTTATTACCCAGCAAAACACTGTGGTAGCTTTAGGAACAGAAACTTAATCAAAGAAGAAACCGTAATCTAATATTCCAAATGACTACCACAAAAAAGCTTCCATGACAATACTTCTAAACACTACAATTATACATTAGAAGTCAGAAAAAAAAATGGTTATAAAAGAGCAAACGATGTGGAGGCCGAGTCCTCAGACACAAGATTCTGTCCAATTTCTCCGGTTCTTCAGTGCTGTGGGACTCAAAAATGTATTCTCTAGAGCCGCAAAGCAGCTTCACATGGGGTCACGATGGAAATGCAGGTGCTGGGGCCACCCTCCTGGCGCAAAGGCTGAACCTGGAGGATTTTAACAAGCTCCTAGGGGAGAGGCCCTACTCGAAAGAGCTGGTTCTCATCTATGGCTGCACGTTAGCATTTTCAAAACTTGGAGAATATGAACTGTTGTTTGAGTCCTAATCCCATGGTTAGATCATAAACCCTTTGGTGAGGCTGGGTTTTGGGGAAGCTCCTCAGATGGTTCCAAAGGGCAGCCAAAATCCACCTATGAATCAGCCACTTCCAGGCCCTGTTCCAAGGAGGAGGAACCCGTATGGGATGCTGTCAAAGGCCTTTCGCCTCAGCCCTCTCCCAACCCCCCCCTCCCCAAGAGCAGCTGGAAACTTATCTGTTTCCCACATTTGACTGCACCATGATATTTTGTTTGAACAACGGTTTCTGTGGCTAAAAAGCAAAACATTAATTCTCTAAAGGATAATAAATTGTAAAAATCAAGAACCGCTATTTCCTTCTACTTCTCTGTCATGGAGAAAGTGTGACAATAAAATAAATTATAAGCAGCCATTACAAGGGAAGAAGGGTGACGGGAGGCTTCTCTTGAAATGAGAAGAAATGCAAGGCCGAAATGAACTCGAGGGCAGGCAAGCCTGTGGGGAAGTTCAGGTGTCTGCAATTCCAGAAGCATCTTAGCTAACCTTATCCTCTGAGACCCCTTGCCCGTCTGAGCAGGAGTTACTGATACCGCAAATGACAAAAACGTTCAAGTTTTGATAAAATTTATGCCACAAAGGCACAAATTAGGGACCTTTTCCTGCCTCTCGATATCCAGTATTAAGTCAATGAGAGGAAGTCAGTCTAAACGAAGTACAGAGGCTTAAAATAATGAGGTCATCAAAGAGGGAAGGCAGCCATAAAGACAGCCATGCTGGAATTTTTTTTTCATGGAAAATTATATAAAATACTTGAAATATTTTAATTGGGATGGTTTAAGTACCTCACTGAAGGTATATAAGAAAAAAGAAATACAAAAAGTTGGATAGCCTTATTAATCAAGGTAAGTTGCTGTTTAAAAGCCAGCATTCTTTCTTCCCTGCACCACACACACACTCAATAAGGCTTTACCACTTCTTTGATTAGGAGCTCCCGAATAACCACTAGGTCCCTGGAAAAAGGAAACCTGACTAGCAGTGCCATGCCTTTGACAGCTGTCCATTCTGAGTGAGCACAAGGCTGACGTGTGTCATCAGTGTCCACTGAACAGATGGAGAGGGGAATGAGCCTGGCTGTGGGGAAGACAGAGGTGGCTGTCAAAGGTTCTGAAAACAGGAAGCTCCGCTTGGTGTGATGCGTGCCTAGGATTATAACACTAGGTGATCATTGCGGCCACTTCCTTCCATTCCTCACTCCAACTGAATAAATAAGAAACAAGAGGAGGATGAGCCCTCCATAAAACTCTCACAAAAGTGTGTTGTGATTTCAGTTGTCATGCATGTGCACCTTGCTCTGGAATTCTTAACAAAGGATAAAAAGTATCCTGTCAGAGAAGAGCTGACATGAAGCTCTTCCTTTTGGGAAAAACAAGAACCAAAAGCTAGTACAAAAAAAAAAAAAAACAAACTAAGAAACAAAACAAAACACATCCAGCTGGAAAGCAAACAACGCCATGGTTTGACTTCAGGGGTCTTCTGTGATGACTTTTAAACTCCTGAAGGACAGGAGCTATGTAACTCACAGTTTACAACACCCAATAGCAAGTACAGGAACTTTCGATTGAAATAAATTATGAAGAGAAACATAAAAATGCAAGGAATGCTTGCATTGCTTCCAAGAGCTTTTTAAAAAAAGTTCCTATGCTTTATCTAATAAACACAATTATATTTAAAAAATGAAAGTCAAAGTTAAAAATTCTCCAGTCCTATGTGTATAGTATTTTTAAATTTTTATGACATGTAGTCTCCATCTATCCTATGCACATCTTCCTATCATTTATCCACTAATTCTTAACAACCAGGTTATAAAACTAACTAAACTAGAGCTTTGCTTGGTGACCTAAAAGCAGAGAAAGACAGAAGCTCAGGTGCTGGCTCACCTTCTTCTCTTCATCTCAGACTGACCTGGAAAGTCTTTCTTGAACCACTGGGACATTCACAGAACTCACTGAGAACCATTATCTGTTTAGTGTTTATAATGTTATATAGTATATGAAACAGATGGAACAGTTAGTACAAATGAAGAGATGCTCACCCATAGCAACCACTTACTCCTTAGTGTTGTCAGCACACCCATTTAGTCCTCTGTCAGTTATCTGGACACTATCGGTGTAGACTTGCTTGCTCCAAAGCTATCAACTCCTCGCATCAAGTTTTATTTAGAGAGGAAGAATTTCCCTTTAAAAAGAAAAAAAGAGAGATAATAGTAAAAGCAGTTAAGTTTAATGACTGAACATGTAATCCCAGCTACTCCAGAAGTTTAGGCAGGAGGACTACAGATTGAGCCTAGTCTGAACTATATAACAAGCTCAAGACTCACAGATTTAGCAAATGGACAGATTTAGCAAGACTTTGTTTCAGAGATAAAAATAAAGAGGGCTTGAGGGGGTCTCTCAGTGACAGGGTACTTGTCGAGTAAACAGCAAAACTCTGGGGTTAATACCCAATCATACACACACACACACACAAACACACACACACACACACACACTACAGAGGGGGTGAGGAGACAGATGTGGTAAGTGAGATCCGACTTAAAACAGAAAAGGCTAGTTTACCCTGCAGCTCCGCTGCCCTGACCTGTGCACAGGGTTGTGTAACTCCATCCCGATCACGATAGAATACCTTCTGACCTTTAACACCCAGATTTCCCGTTTGTGAAGCTCATATGAACAAAGAATGTATTGTTTCAACTTTTGTGTCTGGCTGCAACCAATGTGAGTGATTTTCCTGTGTGTTCGTGTGTTATCAGCTTCTTTTCGTTGCTGACTGGAGATGACGTTTGCTTTTATTTTCCTTACTTCAAAGGTCATCTGGCAGCTACACCTCTTGCCGACTCACTCTTCATCTTGGCATAATTCATAATCAGGATTGAACAATGGACAGAACCTTAAACACCACAGAAATCACTGCCATGATATTAGGGGCTGGCAGAGGTCACACTTGATCGTCGGGAGAACCCTGAAGGCAGAAACTTGCTGTCCTGCCCTCCTGCCTAGTGGTTCAACCATTGCCCGTCACTGTTAAAGATACATTCTGATGGAACCTCTTATCACCCCTCCTTCCTTAGGAAGTCACACAGGCAGTCTTCTTGTCTGCTATGAGGCTGCATGAATTCCTCCCTTCTCCAGGGAAGATCTGACCCCGTTCGTCTTCTCTCAGATCCGCACTCATCTTCGATATTCTCACAAACTGGATGTTTTTTGTCCTTTCTTGTCAAATGTGTCTTCTGCTTCTTCCCCCTCATCTATCTAATCCTCTTTGAAATACCTCTTCTGTCAAGGGAAATACAAGAAAACCCACAGACTCAACTAACCCGCACTCATAGGAGCTCACCGAGACTGAGCCAATAACCAGGGAGCCTGCATGGGACTGACCTAGAGTCTCTGTATATATGTGACAGTTGTGTAGGTTGGTCTTCTGTGGGACTCCTAACAGTGGGAACAGGGACTGTCCTTGATGCTTCTGTTGACTTTTGGGACCCTATTTCTCCTGTTGGGTCACCTTGTCCAATCTTAATATGAGGTTAGTCTTACTGCAATTTGATGTGCCATGTTTTGTTGATATCCATGGGAGGCCTGACGTTTTCTGAATAAAAATGGAGGAAGAGAGGATGGGGGGCGGCAGAGGAGAGAGGAGGAGTGGGAGGAGAGGAGGAAGAGGAAATTGTGGATGAGATGTAAAATAAATAATTTTTTTAACTACAAAGAAATCTCTCTTTTAATGCAACATATTGGTCAAAGACACTTTCCTGGGTAGCCTTGTCCAATATGTCTCCACAATTCTTCTCAGATTTCTTTGTCTTTTATTTTTAATATTTTTGAGATTATAATTATAATACTTCCTCTTCCATGTCTTCTCTCCAAAGCTCTCATGTATACCCAACCCCTGCTACCTTTCAAATTCATGACCACTTTTTAAAAAATGTTGTTATTTTGTGTGTGTGTGTGTGTGTGTGTGTGTGTTCTAAATACATAAATACAACATACCCAGTCCATATGTTACTTGCATTTTTGTTTTGCAGGCTGGCTCTTGGGTTTTGGATAAACATTTGTGTGCTCCTCCCTGAGAAAGGCTGCTGTTTTCACTGCTGCTCCCAACACGTACGTACTACCTCTCTCAGGGTGAAGCATTGTGAACTTTTCCTTCCCAGATTAGCGTGTCTATTGATGTCACGTTGTACAGGCTATGTTTAGGCAGACATGTTGGTGCAGAAACCAGAAAAGTAAAAAGGGACCATTGCAGGCAGAATGGAGGAGCAATAGGATAGCAGGGTACCAGTGATCTGAAGGAGGAAATGGGAAAAATGAAGGTCCTCTAGTTAGGAAACAGGAGGGAGATAATTATAGGAGAAGAAAGGGGATGGATAAAATATCAGTAAGGATGCCTGAAAAAAAAAATCATAAGGAATCATGCTATTAACTATCTACCAAAAATACCTATAATACAAATAAATCAGTATATAAACATACATGTAGTTTAAATGTAATTCTTCTATCTGGGCTGACAATGCAATCAAGACAATCTAACGAACAACTTCATCACCCAGCAAGAGAAGCTTTCTTTTAAGTTGCTGGCCAGCACTGTCCTTGAGATTCCCAAACCATTACAGACTGTTTTCATGATTCTTTGGTGCCCCCGGGAGGAGGAGGGTAAGTCAGTACTACTGAAGACACCATGCATTTTGTACACAAGGCCCAGAGGACCTGAGCTGGAACTAACCTGAAAACTTCCTTCCTGAGGACAAGTTTTCATGGGACAGAAGTCTCTAGGTAAAAGTGTCTGGTGGGGGAAACAGCCAGAAGTTCTCAGCATTCTGATTTCCATGCGCGGAATGAACCATTGTTCCGCATATTCTTCTGCAGCTTTCTTACTCTTTCCTCTGCCCTTTCACCAGCAGCAAACCAGCTCTGTGCCCTAGATTTATTCTTTTCGCTACGTGGCTTTGCTTCTCAATGTCTAGCTTATTGGAATGGCAAAACTGTAAATACATCTGATGGTATCACATTAGTCATAATGACAAACATGTACGTAACATGTACTGAGGCTCACGCACCATTTTAAGCGTTTTATGCAAACTAACTCACTCAATTGTATTAATCACTTCTTTCACAGATGAGGAAGGTAAAGCAACAAGCAAATTGCCTAAGGTTCTAGGGTTCCTTACTCATAAAACTCAGCGAGTCTGGCTGCAGAGTCTTTGTTACAAACTCCTTGCTTCCGACAATAAAAATGGTTCATGGGTACAGGATATAGTAGAGAAAGCCAACTGAACATGTTTGTGATAAATTTTTAGAAAAAAAATGGATATGTAACAGGCATGGGAGTTTATCTGGCAAAGGACCCTGGAAGGAAATGGAAGATAGAAAGAATTCCAAAGGCTTTAAAGCATCCTCTTACATGTAAATAACAGAAGGGACAGAATGAGTCCTCCAACCACTGTGGCAAGGATGAATTCCTGATGGAAACACGCTGACTCATCTACAGAGGAGGATATTTGGGGGTACTCCAGAACAATTACTTAGACCACGTTGATTTTTATAGATGAGAGTATAACGACAGCCTATACATTATAAAAATTGAAAATGCTAGTTCATTGCTCTCTATCATTCATCAAATGAGGTGAGCTAAATGGATAAAGTAATTGATTTGGCAGAAATTAAACCACATGTAATTTCTTCAAGAACATAGATAGCAGTTAATTATTTTCTGTATCATATTCATGTTTCAATACCAGAGCTGCTGCATCTGTATGGGATGTGCAGTGGGAATAAAAGCTGATGGATGCTTGCAGCTGGTTGGGAAGCAACAACTAGCCAGGGGTTGTTTAATGATTACTGTGACAGGAGTTTGTGCCTTTCAAGTTTTCCTTTGTTCTGTTTTGTTGAGATAGCATTTCCCTGTAGCTCTGGCTGGCCTGAGACCAGGCTGGCCTCAGACTCAAGGAGAGTGGCTTGCCCCTGCCCTACCCAGTACGGGAGTTAAAGGTATGCGCCACTAACTCTGCCAGACTCCATTCAAGAAATAAATAAATAATTAAAGAAAGAATAGAAAGTGGCATTCCAACTTTCCAATAAGGAAATTGAGCCCCGAAGCGATGGTGGAACAGATCACTGAGGCATAGACAGTGGCGTAACTGGCGCTCGAGGGATGAATTACTGGCAGGCAAAGAGAGCAAGAGCGGCTTACTGCGGCGGGAGCCACAGCCAAATTCAGAGCCGGAGGGGTGCCAAAGGGCCGTGCGGAGACCACCCTTAGCGGAGGGTCTGCCTCACAAGCTTGAGGATCTGGGTTCAATCTGAAAGCACCCTTGTGAAAATGCTGGATGTGGTGAGGCTTATTTATCACTCCAGTGCTGCTGAGCTGGAGGCAAGAGAATGCCGGGACCCACTGCCAAGCACTCCCACCCTTTTGGTGTGTTCTAGGCCCTGTCTCCAAAGAGATGGGCAGTGTTTTTGAGGCTAACAACCATGATTCTCCCCCACACACACATCACAAGCAAGCACATTCATATACACATACATGCACACACATACTATGTGTTTAGGTTGTATATCTATGTAGAGGCAGTTATGATATAATTTTTAATTAAAAGGCATCACAGAGCTATGAGATGCTTCATTCAAAGTTACTATGATGTAATTCTGCTTTTTCTTCCACATTTATTATCTATGCTTTGAATATTGTTCTAATTCATCTAATCTTATTTTGTAATGAAATTATGCTAAAAGTTGTTGCACAGAAGCTGACTCGCTTGGAGTAAACAACCTGTTTGCGTCCCATTGCAAGGCAATCACTTCAGGTTCCCCTCATGGTAGCATCTTATTCTATTGCTTTATATTCTGTGACTTTCGCCTTAATTTTATCCAACTGAGACCCCCATCTCATGACATACCTCCAATATGTAGTCACTTTTCTCAAGTTAGTATATTTTGAAAGCTAGGAATAATATTTTACCTATGTGCATGGTTCACAACTTTTATGATTGGTTAATAACAAACAATATGAATAAATACTTCTGATAAACCATTTGGAAAAATGTGCAGTTTTATTTACAGCCAGATAAATATATTTCTAGAAATGTTTATGTAAAAGAGGTGATATCCACTGAATTTCAAAGTTGGTTGAAACAACAAGGATCAAATTGACACAAAAGCCAACATGTGAGGTTTCTATACAGACAGAAAAACAGGCAGATATTACTGTGTGGGTATGAGCTTGGATTCTTGGTTTCGTCTTTCAGTCCCACCTGGTCAGTAGTCGTGAAACCTTTTGGTTGATTGATAGTCAGTGTCTTTTCTCCCAGCTTTATTCAAAACCTAGCACAAATATTGGCAACGATTAGCCGTGAGGAGTGAGTGAGCAGAGCATTGTGGTAAGACGTTGGTTCACATCCTTGAAGAAGTCTGGTGTATGATGCTCTATGTTATGAGCACTAACTCTATTTTATTGTTCTGAATCTTGCAGAAATAAGTTTTGGCACAATGGATTTGGAAACTTGGGTACTTTCACCATGGCAGTCTCCAATCTGTCTGAATGCATCAATCCTACACAAGTTGTGTTTCCAAGGGATCCTTACACCAGCCCACTTCCCACTCACGGCAAATGCCAAAGTAAAAAAAAAAATTCACTTCTTACAGTGGTAGTGGAGGTGTTCCTTGACAGTTTTGTATAGAACAAAAAGAAGAAATCCCAATTCACATTCAGAATAAATTGCCAATGAAGGTACTGAAGAGGAAGGTCTGGAGATCAAGAAATAGTTGAAGTCTCAGGATGATAATGAGATCATCTAAGAGAGTACCAGGGTTTCCTTGTCCACACCAGCTCCATTTGAATTCACTGAACCACAATATGATAAATCTCATCATGCTGAATGGTATGCAGGCCAAGAAATGAAAGCTTTATTCCACAGAGGTTGCTGGAGCCAAAAAGGATAGGAAATCTCAATACGACTGGAGGAGGCTGAGGAAAGCAAACTAACAAAAAGAAAAAAAAATGCTTTCCGAAATCACTCACTCCTGTAAGTGAGCTAAGTCTATCTCCATTAACTTCAGCAGTGGATACAAATGTGCCAGGGTTTGCTCATACATTTCTGTTCTGGTTGGTTAGCTACGATGTCCTACAGGAGATGAAACCAGAAGCAATCAGCCAGAGAATCTTTTACTAATTTCTTTAATGTCCAGGAATGAATGAGGCCACCAACCAGGATTTTCAAAAATCTCCAAAAACTATCTTACCACAGTGTCTCAAGAAAAAAAATCCAAAGTTTAAAGAGAATATGGAGATCCTATCAATGTCCCAACATTCTCCTATCTGTACGCCTCAGTTACAGGGGAAAAAGACACCAAAAAGTGACATCTGTTCTCATATGTACAGTCAGTCCACTAGCTCTCTATAGACCTATCTTATTAAGAAACCTAAAAAGTTGCCCCTAAATTGTGATTTTTCATCTACTTTTACTCTCATTAAATATTGTGCCTTCTTTAAAAGGAGAATAGAATAAAGGAAAGATGTATAGGACTAATGTCTGCTTGGCAGTCGACAGAAGCAACTCAGCACAGTGAGATCAGATTCAAGTGCACCAAACTTCAGGAAGCTGAAATCAGTGAAGCCAAACTGGGGGTGGAGTGTGGGCAGGGTGGGCTGTATTTAAATTTAATTCCAATGGAACATAGGAATCTACAAAAAGGACAAAGATGTGTGCACTTCCTCGTTCAGATAATTTTAAGTTATTGTAATTTCAAATATGTGTGGACTTTATGTGTATGACTTTACAATTTTTGATAGATTTCAGGAAACTGATTCAGCTCTAGACCCTGGGGCTTGCCAGCACATGGGAATGCTGTCCCTAGCTCAGTGGGTTCTCCGCGGGGGCTCGACAGCTGCCACACTTGAAAGGCTTTCCATTGTGCCTTCTTCACTGTGGCCCTGAGGACTGAGGGAGGGCTACTCAGCCTGCACTGCCTTTATTGCTGCTCAGTGTACCTTCCTTTACCAAAGACAGACAACTCTCCAAGCCCCAAATGAGTTTCTCCCCTTTGCTTCCCACTTTGCAATAATCAAATTAAGTCTACTACGTTCCCGCGTAAAGAATCTGGCTACAAGATAAAATTTCCTCCTCAGTGTGAAGTGACTTTTTGTCGGTCACACGATGAAAAGGACAACAGTCCTTGCCATTTCCTAATGGTAAGCCTCCTAGGAAATATTTGTGCAGGTCGAGCTGAAACTGGCCTGGCACTCTGAAACAGAGCGGTCATGGAGATTATTCTACACAAGAGCCGTCTTCGTCTTGAAACACCCAAGACTCCCCTATACACACACTTTCACCTACTCGCTGTCTATGAGTGCGGACATCGTCACTTACCACAAAGGTTCTGCTGTCAAAGACTCTCACAATTACAGGCGGGTCATTTTATATTTGTCACACATCAGTCCTCTGTCGGGCACTTCCTCAGAGCTTTTGCTTCTCTAGTCCTCTCGAGCCTGAAATGTACCTGTTTAATACCACACGTTTTAAACACCTAGGGTCCAGTGATGTTCAAGACATTGTTCCGAGGAAATTTTCAAGTGGCAAAATTATATTTTGGACTGAATTTCATGGATAGTTTAGGCTATTTTTATATCTAATATGAAATACGAATGAAATATTTCATTTCTAAAGAAGCATGCTGATCGTAGTATTGCCAGCTAGCATTTTCTTTCCTTTTATCAAGGCATGCTTCAGTGGAATTTTTATCAGAGGTCTAAAGCCTTTGGATGGTCATAACAAAATCTTGTGTGGGAGGGAGGGAGGGAGGGAGGGATAGAAACAGAGCTGGGAGAAGATGGGAGAGAGGAAGAGAGAGGGAGAGAAGGAAGGAGGGATAGGGGGACATGTTCACTGGACATATACGAGAGAGCAGTCCCACCCTGGGGTGCAAGAGGTCTCTAAAGCAGGTGTCTCAGCTGTTCTTCCCTTTGCAGTTTGATTAGACACTGGTTAGTCCTACAGCTCTCCCAAAGTGTCTATGCTTAGGCTTCACTAGGGCAAATTGTTCAAATGTTGATTGTGTTTCTCTGGGTGTGGGCTGGCGATTTCAGCCTTTCTCGTAAGCGCGGGCCTCGGAGGCTGGTAGTCACGGACAGCACACTGGATAGCAAAGGTATAGAGGCTATACATGCAAAAATGAGAGGCAGAGTCCAATTTCTAGGACAGGTTTTTATTCAAAGACATCCTCTTGCAGACTTCCTTAGCTGGGGGAAGCCTTTGGTGTTCAGAGATTTACATGAATCGCCCTGTTGACAGGACTTGCTTTGATCGCTCTTGCATGATCTTGGGATCCATTTGTTTCTTTTCTTTCTAGATGTGCCAAAAACTGCCAGCAACAGATAGAAAGGGAGAATTTCTACACCTACGCTCTAATAACTGTACCCTGCCTTTAGCAAACCATGAACCCTGACCTATCAGGTATAAGTGATGTAGCTCATTCTTAACAGACTTACTGAAAACTTCTTGGTTTAATGTTTATTAGAAACCTAAGTTTCTAATAGGATTTTATTTTAATAGGGTTCATTAGAAATCTGTTTTTGTTTTGTTTTGGTGTAGTTTTGTTTTTTTTTTTAGTATAGCTGTGGTGTTAAAGTTGAAAGGAAAATATTTTATACACTGTTTTGCATATGAAGTTTTACCATCATAGCATACAGGAAAGATAATTGAGTAAAAATTGCTTATCAGTAATGGCATGAGAGTTGACTTCAAATCACAGCGTTACATTTTATTCTGTTTGTGTCATCATGTGTTGTGGGTGTGTACGTGTGTGTGCACACACCATGATGCACATGCGCAGGTTAGACAACAACTAGTAGGGGTCGGTTTTCTCCTTCCACCAAGTGGGTTCCAGGGATCCAGCTCAGGTTGTGAGTCTTGAGCCTTTTCACTGGCCTGAAAAATAAACACGGGATTAAATATGTATAGTGCACAGTCGTTAGCACAGGTAACCAGATGAAAATTGTGTCTGCCTTGACTGTGACCAGCTGGGATTTTCATCTTGCTATCTGTGCTGATGGGTGGAGAAACACTTCTCCTCAAGGTCTTTCTGAAGTCCAGTGCCCAAGTGTCTGGAAATGTGCTACACTTGTGGTTTGCCCCCACAGATCTACCTTCCATTAATCCTGTCAGGTGCTACGCACACTGTAGGGATTACTCCTTTTGTAGTAAGTACACTCCAGGTAGATGGGACATGTGGAAGAGAAGAAGCCAGAGGAATGAGCCTGCCCTAATGTCTGTTCAGGTGAGTAAGGAGAGTTACAATGGGCTGGGAGTTAACACAACCTGGTGGAAAGTGTGTTTCAAATTCTGAGTCACTTAAGCTGTGTGGTGCTAGGATCTGAGTGGATGATAGGGAAGTGGCTTAATACAAAGAATCTAGAAATAAATTTAAATGACTAAAAGAATTTGGAATATAAAAGAGGAATCTAATCCAGACGAAAAGGAAATGCACATAATTAAATAAATGATTGGATCAATAGGCCAAAAATTTAAATGTCTGAAAAAATGCATAGACTTTCAGAGAAAGCAACAGAGAAATAATCAGTAATTTTGGTATAAAGGTAAATCATGGTGGGGGATGTGAGAGGTAGTTCAGCAATTCGAAGCACTTTCAGCTCTTGCAGAGGACCCAAATTCTCTTCACAAGACCCATATGGGGCAGCTCACTTATAACACCAGCTTTAGGGGATCTAATGTCCTCTCCTGCCCTCTGTGGGTATCTACACTACAGTGCACGTAGACACACACATACACACATACACACACAGAGACATGTGCACGCATGTGGGCACGTGCGCACACATACACGCACACAGAGAAAAAGGAGAGAGAGGGAGAACTTAAACCAAACATTTTAAAAGCTGAATCACTTATCTTCTCTTTCCTGTACCCACGTACCACTGTTTACCATTCACTACTCGTTTTCTCACCGTATCTTCTCATATGACTTTCCAGATCAGGCAGTTCCGGACCCAGAAATAAAAGCAGTGGGTTAAGATGAAACTTGGTAAACAAATCAGGTACAAGTCCGTGAGAAGACACTGGATGAGAATCTAGCTGAGCCTGTAAGGGTTCACATCCAGCTTGTGACTGAGGATTTACGCTGAAGCATGATCATCTATCCGACCAGATGCAGCTGAGCATCTTCAAGTACTGGAGATGTTCAGATGTTTTAACTTAAACTCAGCCATGTTTCAATGGAGATCTTATTGGCTAGTATCCATTCCATTGGTGTAAGAGCAGACAGGAGAGGGCTTCGGAACCAGCAATGTCCTCTGGCCCCCTGGTGCAGGGGAGCCTGGAGCAATGGTTGTTAGGCTGTGTGTGGAAAGCTGTCATCTCCTTTCTTATACATCTTCAGAGGCTGCTATGAGCTAATTGGTTTGATCAACAATAAAATGTAGACCCTTTCAAAAAACATAAATTAATCATGTACTTTTGAAGGCTAGGTAAGCATACCTACCAAAATGGATGCCCTGAGTTCCATCCCTCGGATCCACAGGGTGGAAGGATATGTGTAGGCTGTTCCTTTGACCTCCACACACAAGCATGGGCACGTGCACACACACAACAGATAGATAGATAGATAGATAGATAGATAGATAGATAGATAGATAGACAGATAGATAATGTAATTGCAAAAAAATGTAAATGAATCATAGCAGCCTCTGAAGTCTTACCAGCAGTGCTCCAGGCTCCCCTGCACCAGAAGGCCAGAGGACTTGAGTGGCCGACATTGCTGGTTCTGAAGCCCTCTCCTGTCTGCTCTTGTACCAGTCTTGACTAAAGAACGGGATACATTTCAAATCCTTGTCTTTCTCTCAGTCTTCCACTGTAACTGGCTGTGTTGGAGCTAATCACTGATGGACTTTCTTCCATGCCCTCCAACATAGCCAACATAGTCTTGCTTGTAATTGTGCTGTTTGATAGCCTTTTATAATTATTTCCCCATTTTTCTTAGATTAGAAAAAGGAAACAAATTTTTATCCACACTATCTTTGGCAGATATAAAGAAAGTAAGAATTTGAATACTTAATTTGATTTTTGAGGTCTGTATTCATCTTATTCATCTTTTTTTTCAGAGAAGAATGGCCTTCTCTCTTTTCTTTCCTTTTCTTTTTTTAAATATATTTTTACACTTTAATTTATTTATTTTTATTTTATGTGCACATTTGTCTGTGTGAGGATGTCAGAGATCCTGGAACTGGGATTATAGACTGTTGTGATCTGCCATGTGGGTGCTGAGAATTGAACCTGGGTCCTCTGGAAAAGCAGCCAGTGCTCTTAACCACCAATCCATCTCTCCAGCCCCTTTTCTTTCTTTCTTTCTTTCTTTTTTTTTTGTGGGGGACAGGATTTCTCTGTGTCTTGGCACTTGTCCTGTAGACCAGAATGACCTCAAACTGGAATTAAAGGCATGTGCCACCATTTCCCAACCAAATGACTTTCTCTTCTGTAGTAGGAGCTGTGGTGGGCTGCGTTCCTGCCTAGCTCCGCACGGCTAGCTTTACCCGAAATAATTACACGGAAACTGTATTCTTTTGAACACTACTTGGCCCATTAGTTCCAGCCTCCTATTGGCTCTCGTACATCTCAATTAATCCATTTTTAATAATTTGTGTAGCCCCATGAGGTGTGGCTTACCAGGAAAGATCTTAACCTGTGTCTGTGTCGGGTGGGAGAATCATGGCGACTGACTGACTCGGCTATCTTTCTCCCAGAATTCTGTTCAGTCTACTCCACCTACCTAATTTTCTGTCCTATTAAAGGGCCAAGGAAGTCTCTTTATTTAACCAATGAAATTAACACAAAACAGAAGACTCTCCCCCATCACTCTTCACAATAGAATACTTGTCTATCTTAATCAACTAAGTCAGGAGAGCACAAAGTCCATCTGCTGTCCACTTGTTCTGTAAACTGGGCATGTCCACACTCTTAGTTACTTAAAAGGAGTACTTGGTCCTAAAGCACAGACCAAAGATATAGAAGATAGAATGTTGCAGGATTTTTGTCATTTGTCTATTAGCATATTGGAAGGAGCAGCTTGGCTCAAAGGGAAGAGTTTTCGTTAGATCGTACATGATCCAAATACCCAAATAAAAGGCCTAGGCCAAGCAAAGGATGCACTCTTGGGTGTAAGCAAGCTGGCAGCAAACCAGGGGAGCATGCATGGCTGGAGACTTGGTTCTTATCCTCTTCTGGAATGAACAATGGCAGCAGTGGGAACGGAGGCAGTGTATCTACTGGATGTGTAGTGGCAGAGCTTCATTGTGTATTGTGAGTATACTTTATTGATAGGCATCTGTCAATAAGTCTGACTTGATCACAGAGTTCACTTCCTCTTTAGCTGGTGCCCAATGTGGGTCACTATAGTAAATGGAGATGGAACTTTTGTGTCGCGACTAAATGGTCCCAAATAATCATCAGAAACTTATATTAATTACAAACTGTTCAGCACATAGTTCAGGCTTATTACTAGCTAGCTCTTACATTTAAATTAACCCGTTTCTATTAATCTATGCATTGCCACATAAGTAGCCATGGCTTTTACTGGTCTGCTGGCATCTTGTTTTTTGGGCAGCTGCTGGTATCTTTCTTAACTTTATCCCCTCCTCATCAGAGTCCTCAGTTTGAGTGTTCTGACTAACCCAATCTTTCCTGGCTATTGGTCAAACAGCTTTTATTATTAGCCAATGGGAACTATACATTATATAGAAACATTCCATAGCAATAGAACTCTTCCTTTGGTGGTTTGGATATAATTGGTCCCCATAATCTCATAGGGAGAGGCACTATTAGAAGGCATGGTTTTATTGGAGAGGGTGTGGCCTTGTTAGAGGATGTGTGTTGCTGCGAAGGTGGGCTTTGAGGTTTGCTATTCTCAGAGTATCACCTAATGTGTCAGTCAACTTCTTGTTGCCTCCAAGATGGAGGACTCTCAGCTACTCCAGCACCACATCTGCCTGCTGCCATGCTCCCCATCATGATGATAATGGACTGAACCTCTGAAACTGTAAAGGAGCCACCCATTAAATGATTTTTTTTTATGAGTTGCCATGGTCATGGTGTCTTTTCACAGCAATAAAAGCCCTAACTCTAACTAAGATACTTCCTTTAACAGTTGTTCCATTAAAGGAACATAAATCAGGGTCCTTGAATGCTCAAAGGCAGTTTCTTTTATAACTTAAATAAAGTAGTAGTGGGGTGGCTTATATTCCTGAAAACACTGCTAATGGAATTGGTTAAGATTTCATGAGTCAACCCACATTAGCAACTATCTCAAGTGTTTAAATATTACTAAGCACCACTGATAAAATGTACTCTCTTCCAATCATTGGTATATAAATGCTAGAGTATGCTTAAATATAATCAGAGACTATTAAGAGCATATGCAAAATTGAAACTTAGAACAATGGTGAAAGAAGTTAGGCTTGAAAAAAATCACTGTGCATTGAAAAGAAGGGGGAAACTAAACAGCAACTACCTATATCTCATGGTAAGGCTAAATTGCAGTTGGAAGAGAGCCAGCTAGTTACAGCATGCAGAAAAGGTGAAAATCTCCCAGAGTACAACTGATGCAGACTGAGCTCTCTGGAATCCTTTCCAAATATATTTCCAAATAAAAGTGTTCGGCTTCACTGTTGGATGCCAAGAAATGCTAGAGGCTGGGAATGCTAAACTGGGAATGTAAAACCCAGCAATGACCAAAAGCTCATTGACAAAACACCTCAGATCAGCCCATTTCTCCACAGGGCATGAGGGGCAAGTTTTCCTTCTTACAAGGGATCCTACTCAACAGGCATTCCACCAGTTACTAGCCATACCATGTCTTCGTCCCTTTGCTAGAAGATGACCAACAGACCTGACTAAAGGTAAAACTTCTAGAAAAGCCTCCACATTGATTGATTTCTGTTTCTTGTTTGGTGGATGCTGGGCATCTTCCTCCATGCTACAGTGTGCCCAGAGATTAGCGGCATGAGATGAGTGCATCTTTTTAGAGCTGTAAGCCAATAGTGGTCTTTGCTTTTAATTAAGTACCATATTTAGTTAGTAATAATGCATATTTCCTGGACACTTTGAGTGACAGTGCAACCCAAAATTCTTCACACAAATATCCCTACTAGATTTACACAGAATTCATACCTTAAAAGTACTATTTAAAGCCGGGCGGTGGTGGCGCACGCCTTTAATCCCAGCACTCGGGAGGCAGAGGCAGGCGGATCTCTGGGAGTTCGAGGCCAGCCTGGTCTACAAGAGCTAGTTCCAGGACTGGCACCAAAGCTATAGAGAAACCCTGTCTCGAAAAACCAAAAAAAAAAAAGTACTATTTAAAGACAAAAGAAATAGAAACTATAAGATATGATTGAAAATAATTCCAGCATAAAAATGACAGGATTCATGTGTACCATTTTCTGAGACTGGAATTGAGTAAAATTTGGCAATGTACCTATAGTTTCCTCACGTATTCTTAACTCATGGTTGAGACCTATACAAAGGAAGATAAATTACCAAAAGAAAAGCAATCAATTCTCAGTTTCGTATGGCATGTCTTTATAAGGAAATTAATTCTCAAAGAAACACTTAAACGTATACATTTTATGTTAAATCTGATGATAAAAGTGTATAGCAATGGATAAGGAAGATTGGACAAAAAGAGATATGGCCAAATGATATGAGATGGGACAACACAGCAGAGTCTGCTTGTGCACATTCTCAATTTATTATAAAAGAATACATTTTGTGGGTAGAGAGCAGTCAAACCTTGAATGTGAATCTTATGGTCTATTTCAGGGGAAGGTTTTAGGACCTGCTACAGGGTAGAAGGTTGGGAGATGGGGAAACTCTTCTGATTGTTTCTCCCCAAATTCCACTAGCTTAAAATATTTGGGGCAGCCTTTTTAAAACTTCACTACAACTATACCTAACTTTTATTAATATTGAACATAGAATCATCTCAAACATCATGTCCCAATGATTGAAACATTTAGCACTCAGATATAACTTGTCATTCTCTAGTTCCTAACAGCATCTGATTGTTCAACTGATATTTGGAAATGAAGTTGAAAGTCAATGATATTAAACTGATAATCCATTGCCTTGATACAAAAGACCAATAAAAGACTCTCTAAGGCTAAGTGTTCCCTCTACAGTCTTGGCAAGAGAAAGAAGTTGGGGAAAACTTAGGTAACATAGAATTTACTTAATAGACACTGAATAATGTATAGAACTGAAAGGAAAGGGCTATCTTTCATAAGACAGACTTGCTCATTATATCATTATGATGGGCCTTCTTCTTCTTCTTCTTCTTCTTCTTCTTCTTCTTCTTCTTCTTTTGTTTATTTTTTGAGACAGGGTTTCCCTGTGTAACAGTCCTAGCTGTCCTGGAACTAGCTCTTGTAGACCAGGCTGGCCTCGAACTCACAGGGATTCACCTGCCTCTGCCTTCCAAGTGCTGAGATTAGGTCTTTCTTCTTTAATGAAAGATGTTTCTTAATTTCTAAAATTTATATTTATTCCCAGATACTGGTGGTTGCCTAATCAATAAATATAAAGAGACACGATAGAGACCAATATGTACCAATATGTAAATACGAGATAGGGAGACAGTTCAATAGGTAAAAGAAGGCCTGGTGACTTGAGTTCATGCTCAATGCCTACTTGGTGAAAGGAAAAAACCTTACGTGACCTTGATGTAAGGTTGAGAAAGGTTAAAAAATAATCGTGAGCTTCTGACAAATTACCAAACTGCTAAAATCATCAGGCCCGGACTCTTCTATCTCAATTTCAGAAAACAGTGAAAACTGCATTTGGTGGAGTTTATTATGAAATTTTCTTGCAACTGGCTCACTAATCATTAAGAATAGTAGTCCTTGGGAAGAAAAAGAGGCTTTGGGGCAAACAGTCTCTGACACAAAATAAAGACCAGTTCCTTCTTTTGCCTGGAGTTGGCATTCATTGATGGTCCTTTTCCCTAACATCTCTGATGTATTTTTGTTTTGTTTTTTTTAACTCCATATTTATTGTCCATGAGTCACAGTGTGAGTGTGGAAATCCGGGGACAACTTGTAAGGCCCAGTTCTCTTCTTCTTCCAAGTGGATCATAGAACTCAAGCTGTCAGGCATGGGGGCAGAACGTTTCTCCCGGAGCTTTCTCACAGGACCCTCCGATCTCTGATTCTCAGTCGAGGCCCTGTTTGCGTGTACATCCCATTAGTCTTCATTTATTGGGTGACTGCTTGTTCAGCGTCGGTGGTCCATGGGAGCAGAGCACTAGCAAGCTCCAGTAGCAAGAGCAATAACTGGCATAACCTATGCTGTTGGCCATACCACACCTGGCACATGGGTTGTAATGAATTAATACTTCTAATTGGTTATCCACTCTCTGAAAGCCAACCTCAAGCTTCAGCCATTAATTATGTGAAGGTGTCTTCAATGGCTTCTGTGTCTCTTTACCCTCTTCCCTTTATCGGAACCCTGAACTTCCTTTCCTGAAGGCCTGCCTTTACTTCCTCAGACCTGCTGAGTCCAGGGAATTAATTCTGTTCCCTCTTGTAAGTCTTTTGGGCCAGATAGAGTGTATAGTTCTACACATAGTTCTACACATGCTTTTAATTATTTATGGATGATAATATTACTTAAGAGCTATTGAATCAATAAATACATGAGTGAATTAATGAACTGTACTCTGGTGCTAAGTGGATAGTATCATTGAGCCTTATTTTTAAAATATGTTAAATGGAGATTTGACCCAAAAAAAACTTCATTAAACAACTCATATGTACAAGACACCTAATCATTGACTTTAGGTTTCTCCACATCAATTCAATTATTTCACTTCAGTGGTGAGCTAAAATATCCATTAAGCTTTTTATTTTTGTCGTACTTGAAAATATTCTAAGCTTGCAGGATAAAACTGACTAGTGCATTAATTTATATTCATTTGTTACAGCAATTAGGCAGTATCTTGGCCTCTGAAGGAAGATAGCATGGCCTGGGAGAGCAATCTTGCCATTAGAGCAGAGCTTTGAAAACCCTATGTTCTGATAGTCTCAGTCTATAATCATTTTAGTAAATGCTAAAAATTGAACCCGTGTACATTTGCTTTCGTTGCTGCTGTTAATGATTTATCAGAAGGTCAGTAGTTTACACAACGCTAATTTATCACCTGTGGGAGACCACATTCCTCATGACTGCCTTCTCTCTGTAGACCCTGAACACTCACGTCTTTCTGACTTTCCGTCTGCTGCTGTACCTCATTCTGTCTGCAGCCGGCTAGTCTCTCCTACCAATCTATGTAAATTAGATTGGGCCAACCCAATTAATACTCAGATTCCTGAGATTAGGATATGCATACCCCTCGGGGGGGGCGCTATTGTACCATGCAGAGGGTTCTAGCAGTATATTAACTAATGTATGTGCATGAACTGTTATTGCACAACCACAACTAGCTTTTGAAGTGCATTGGAAAGGACATATTAGAGGGAAACCAATATAAGGACTATTGCTTCCTGGAGAGTCAGACATGGGGAGATGGCAATGAAAATGGAAGGGATAGAACAGGTAATGGAGTTGTACAGATAATGGTTCTCAGGTTTAAAACATTTACAGGTAGCTGAGCAGTGGTGGCGCACACCTTTAATCCCAGCACTCGGGAGGCAGAGACAGGTGGATCTTCATGAGTTCGAGGCTAGCCTGGTCTACAAAGTGAGATCCAGTAGAGTCAGAGCTATTAAACAAAGAAACCCTGTCTCAAAAAAAAAAAAAAAAAAAGGTTAACAGGTATGAAAACTCAATATTTATACCAATAACTTGTGTCTGAATATAATTTTTGCCTGCGATATTCTGGGGAAGTTCTCTAGATTTTTGTTTTCTTAAGTATAATGTTAATAACTTTGAGATAACTTGGACCTGAGAGCCTATGCCAGTGCCTGGAAAAATGAAACACGCTGCCTCCATCCAGGTGAGGAGCCTTAGGAAAAGTTTCAGAGCTAGGAGAGGAATGGAACACCGAGCATCTGGCAAGATGGAAAGAGACCCATGCTTGGTGAAAGGTTTTAAGGCTCAGTGTAAGAAATAAAATGAAGATCATGGAATATCATGACATGGAGAAATGAGCACTGATTGACTGGTTAAACAAACTTTTTTTGTTTGCTCTTTTATTTTTGGTTTTGGTTTTTTTGTTTGTTTTTTTGTTTTTTAAGATTTAAAATGCTATCTTGGAAAAATAAAGGAAAAACAACAGCAACAAAACCCTGCAAGCTGTATAACAAAAACCCAGGAAAGAGAATGAACCCTTCTTAAGGTTACAGAAATTCCACTGTCAGCCAAACATTGGTTTAGCAAGGACTAAAGCCACAGTGCCATGCTGCAGACTGAACTCCTCAGATTTGATTATGTCTTGGAGTCTTCTGGAATATGTTCTGACATCCTGTTACTTTCCTGACTTGATATTTCAGAGTTAATTTTTCCAGAGAAAAATCTGGCCTGACTCTTGTTTGAGAGCACTGGCAAATTCTTAGTCTGTTGGTGGTATGGCTGCAGGCCCAATTCTCATCCAGTGACTGTAGGCAGTGACTGCATGGTTTTGGTATGCAGGCCTGTTTATGTGTACCAGAAAAAGAACTTCAGTGTAAAGGAAAAAGCCTTTAAGGTATTTCAGCCTTACAACTACCGCTAAGTGAGAGATGGTCTACCTCCTTATTACCGCACAGGTTTCCCTGGTTCTGTTAATGAAAGCCAGATTGCTAGTTCCATGGTTACCTTACGGCAATGATGGCTAAGAAGAGCAGAAAGAGCAGATGTGAAGAAGTTCAGCAAATAATGAAATTTGCCTTTCATTTCCAGTGTTAGATGTTTGCTGTTAAAAGATATGGAAAGGGAGCTGACATCTTTTCTGATTCGTTGATTCGATGTGGCTCAAGCAAAAGGCATTGTTTAAAAATAGTTAACATTAGCGTTCTACCTTTCTAGTATTATATCAAAAGTTCAGACACCGTATCTTTGACAAATTAAATGTCCTCAGAAACTGAAAAATTTTAGTGCACCTATCCAGATGTTTGGCCATATGGTGCCAAACACCTGCATGTTTATTTTATATTAATTCAAGAAGCTTTTGTTGAAATGCTTTAACAATGATTTACATGATGATAAACCAGGTCACAGAGCATCAGGCCCAGAAGGGGCCAAAGGTTGTCTAGTTTCTCCATTCTGGAGGTGACAGCCGAGTGAAGAGAGCACGGTCTAGGGCTGGACAAAGCTATAGTGTGTCATGCAGTTGAGTGGCTGTCACCCTGAGAAGTAATTAATTTTCATCATGTTTGTTGTCAGGCTGGTAATAGTCTTAATTTTCAATATTTGACCAGCTGAGTCTTAGAGGTGTGGTACAAAGAAACATCTATAGTCAAAAAAAAAAAAAAATCTAATTCTCAGAGTGAGCATTTAGCCTCAGAACAGAAAAAAAAAAAGTGTCTTTTCATTTACCACTAAAATTCCACCATTTTTCAAGGACAGACCCTGGCCATGGTGTGCATATGAAAACAATTTGGAGTGCCCGTCAATACAAAATGTATTAGCTAAAGTCCTTGGACTTGATGTTAACGGGGGAGGTTTCAGATTAATAGGTCTAGAAATATCATCATTTTCCCTTGGCATAGTCTTCACAATGTCTTCAGATTCTTAAAAATGCGGCATTCTGTTATGAGTCTACTATTTCACCCCTTCAGATGATTTTGTAAATTCCTCTGACCATGGAACAATAAAACTGAGACATGGGCTTTGTCTTCTGTGCCCATGTGTCTGGAGGGCGCCATGATTTCTATGAGATTACCCAATGAAATTAAACAATCTAGAGAACAAGACAAATTACTATCACTTCAACAGCATTATTTCAATATTAATAGCTTGAATATATAATCAGTTATGAGATATTTATTGATGTTAAATGTAACTATACATCTTGAGTACTCTATGCAGATGTGAGACAATTATTTTACTTTCCAACTTCTCTGACTTTGCAGTCCTAATCGTGAAATAAAATTCAGATAAGTTAGAAAACAATAGCAGCCTTATAAATACCTCCTAAGTGCTACTTTTTAAACTCCAGAAAACTTTAGGATTGGAAGCAAAGCAAAATAGTTTGAACAAATGTGTTCCTGGTAAGCCTACGCATAATTAGTGGCACACAATTCCAAATGTACACAGCATAGGGCTTGATTTCTGACACCTCACTTCTGTTAATAAAACACCATGAAAATGGTGACTCGTGATTGAAAATTTAACATTTATCTGTGGCAATTATAGCTAAGTGAGACTAACAGGAAAAATTAATGCTTGTTCAAAATTGAATTTTTTATTTTATTTATTTATTTTATTTTATTTTATTTTTTTGAGACAGGGTTTCTCTGTAGCTTTGGTGCCTGTCCTGGAACTAGCTCTTGTAGAGGCTTGAACTCACAGAGATCCGCCTGCCTCTGCCTTCCGAATGCTAGGGTTAAAGGCGTGCGCCACCACCACCTGGCTCAAAACTAAAATTTTGAAGGCATCCTCTGTAGGTTTTCTTATGTTGCTCTCAGGAGAACTGTATGAAGAGATGACGTGCAGAAAGCACGAGTGATTCTTTCTCAGGGTGGGTAACTAGGAAGAGAAAAGCCCAGTTCCAGATCCGGCGTCCTATCACAACCATCTCACAGTTAATTCCAATGCTGCGGACTCATGAGCATTTAAAAATGTAGCAACCCCAGAGTTGAGAGCGTGAGACTGAGGGAGACAGATGGACACTAGGTTAACTCTGTCGTGGACTCAGTGCTGGTGTCTCAGTCACTTCATTAGCGCGAATTCCACTTTCTCCTTTACAAACAGAGAGTTTTCCTTGGTCATTTAGGAACAGCGTAGCTTCCAAACCAAATGAATACTTGTGTCTCTGAGATGACAAATTGTAATGACTAAGCCCATCTGGATATCAAAGGGGTAAGCATATTTCAAGCCAAATCCTAATTTAAAATAATGTGTTTCTTTAGGATCCATCTGATAACTACTTCTAAGTAGCAAATATGAGCTTTTGTCTTCCTTTGACAGCACCTCGTCAAGGAAACAAATAAGGACACACTGAGAAGAAATTTTCAAATCTCCACAAAGAGTATTCTTTTTCTCTTTCTTACAAAAATTATTTTGAGTGCTTGTGGCTTTTTTTCCCCTAAGTCTTATCTGTTTTGAAGAAATCTGTATAGTCTTGGTTTATTTTTTTTTTCAGGGAATTTGTAAAACAAAGACAAAAAATAGAAACTGATTGCAAAATAGTATTGGGATTAGAAGCAACGTTTAAATCCTACTTTGGAATAAAAATTCCTATCAATCTATTTATACAGTGTGTCAATGGAGCCATAAATATGCAATGAAGATTGAATTTTAAGACATTACTTAGTCATCATTCTTACTACTCATTTTCTTATTAAAATGAAAGGAATTTTCCCCTCTATTTTAATGATATCTTTCCCATTTACAAAGTCATCCAAATACTTTATAAATGGAGACTAATTTCCTGTCTCAGCTTTTCTGTATTTTGCCAAAATACCCTGAGTCCAAAATCAAATAGCAAAACTATGATTCTAAAATGAACTTTAGTGAGTCATTTTCCCCCTAACCCAACTCAGTGTCTGTTTCTTCTTCTCTACTCTGGCCTTCCTTCATTTGCCCTTTCCAGATGGTTCTCCCAGTCCACACACAAGCCATACTCTGTCCTTAGGAAGGAGAATCCTTTCTGGTAAAATAATAGTCCTTGCTTTCACAATTCAAAGATGCCTTGAGTTCCAGTTCCAGTCAATCATTAGTTCCTTGACTTGAGTCTTAATATTAAATATTTGTGTCTGCTTCCTGCATACTGATAAGTCATTACCATTTCCCATCCAGTTTAACCTACACTCTTGCCAGTTTAACCTAAACTCTTGCTGTTGATTATGAGATGAACTGTGAGTTTCAGGTTAACTGAAAATAATATAATTAGTTGGTGAGTTTCACTACCTCAGTACACCTACCACTCAAATTTTAAACATTGTGCTGCCATACAGCACAAAAAATATGGTGTGGTAGTAGAATATTAGTGTTGCTTATTCTCCATTTAAGTGTACAGGGTCATATTTCTATCTCACATCTTAAGGTAAGTTGTATGTATAGAATATAGCTAGTTACGTATATTTTAGGCAGGGTATGATTATATTCTATTATTATTATACAATATCATATATTATTTTTGTACACACTTTATATGCTTCTTTACCTTGCCCCAAAAGTTCCATGTAAAACATGTTGAATATTAGAGCAGAACTCTATGAGAATTAAAGTAAACCAACAGGGTTTAATAGTGAGTCTGTTTAAAAAAATGAAAATGATCATTACTTTCAGATCATCACTTTGGCTCTGTGCCTTCATGGAGCCGAAGTTGGAGGGCTTTAGAAGGAGAAGGAAATATGGTTACAAAATGATTCCCTGTCTCAAAAATAAAGAACTCTAAAGACCTTGGGAAGAAGGAAGGAAGGAAGGAAGGAAGGAAGGAAGGAAGGAAGGAAGGAGCGAGGGAGGGAGGGAGGGAGGGAGGGAGGGAGGAAAAAAAAGAAGGAAGGGAGGAAGGAAGGAAAGAAGGAAGGGAGGAAGAAAAAAGAAAGAAAGAAAGAAAGAAAAGAAGGAAGGTCTTAATTATTTCAAGGGTTGAAATTTGGAGCGCTGTGAAGCCTAGGTATCATGCTAAGTAACAGCCTCACTCTCTGAACAGTGATTGTCCAACAACTCCTTTCAGATATGCATCTCCAACAAAAGCCAAATGCATTCTGACAAAAAGGAATGAATGGAAAAGGAATGGCTCTAACCACTGTGATTGAGGTACATCAGTTGATGGACTATCTTAATACAAGTCTAAAGTTTGAAATATATCTACTAACTGACAAACTAGTACCATGCACTGGGCATCATGTATTATGTTGTTCCAAAACCTACAAGTCATGCCACGCATTTGCCAGATGCAAGTCTTTGCCATTGTTGGACCTCCAATGTGGGATCTACAGTGTGGGCTTTGTAAAGAACAGCATCTGCACTGTGCAGTAGTAAAGATCTGTTGCTCTGTGCTTAAGAAGGTACTTGGTAACTATATCTCAAGAGATTGATATTTTTGTCAATAATTTCTCTTCGTGAAACTCTGTTCTTGGCCATGTCATGGAGGCTCAGAGGTGCAAATACCATAAAGACCGTCACAACTCACAGAAACATTAGCCATATGTACAAGATCTGCACCAATTCAAACCAGACAGGGTCCTAGCACTGAGAAGGGAAAACAGACACAAGATCCTACCCCTAACCAAAAAACTAATTGCGACTGATACTGGAAAAGGGAAAAAAATCAGTTTTCTTCAATGAAGGGTCACTGGGTATATGGACCACCCTCTATTCCAGGCCTATGCACAGGAGTGGTAGGCAACGTAAAAGTAACTCTGTGGGCTTTTGTTGTTGTTGTTGTTGTTGTTGTTGTTGGTGGTGGTGGTGGTGGTGGTGGTGTGTGTGTGTGTGAGACTTCATTTCATTTCGTTTTGTTTTGTTTTGGCATTTTTTGGTCATTTTGCTCTTTTGTTTATTTGTATCTTTATGTTTTTGTAGGTTTTGTTTTTGCTTTTCATTTCTGTTGAGAGAGACAGAGAACATAAAATTGAGTGGGAATGGAAGTGGGGACCATTTAAGTTGGGAGAGGGGAAAAACTTGATCAAAACATATGAAAAAATTAGTCCTAAACAAAAGAGCTTGGGGGTTTACAGGCAAAGGCAAGAGAAAGGGCTCACAAAACCCTGCCTACTGGCATGAAAGGGCAAAGAAGTAACATATTCCCACACTAATTCAGCATCGGGAAAATGTAAACTCACATGTTCTGGGTGGTCTCCTTTTCCGTGGTGAACTCTCTGGAGGTAGGCCTGGCTAGAACAACCCACGCAGGGTCAGGTATATAATATGGGCAGTTTCTGGATTGAAAACTGGAATCAACTTTTAATTTATTATTATAAATATTGAGCTCATCATTGAATGTGTTGGGTAAACTAGATTGACCCTCTAACCACCTTGCAAACAACTCTATGACCACCTTAAACTTGGACTTGTCAAGCGGGGCCCAGTCTCAGAGTGGATGGTGGAACGTTCACACACCAGGCTCTTAAAGTGTGTATGAGTGCCGGGCGGTGGTGGCGCACGCCTTTAATCCCAGCACTCGGGAGGCAGAGGCAGGCGGATCTCTGTGAGTTCGAGACCAGCCTGGTCTACTAGAGCTAGTTCCAGGACAGGCTCTAAAACCACAGAGAAACCCTGTCTCGAAAAACCAAAAAAAAAAAAAAAAAAAAAAAAAGTGTGTATGAGTACTAACCACCTCCAAAGAGCGCATGGGTTTCAAAGGGCAGGGATTTCTAGTGAGAACACTTCACGTAACAGTTTAACTTGACCTTGCCAACTTAACTGAACTAAGGAGTCAGTTCTAAAACCACAAGAGAAAGGGAACGGAGATCTGTTTCACTGTGGCCAGTGTTTCTCTGTGCAAGTTCCCCAGACACCATTAAAGTGTACTTTTTTTAAATACTTAGTGATTTAGCTTCCTGATATAGGACATTATATGCTTAAGAGGCCAGAGAAAGCAGAAATAGAATAGCTGATACATGTCAGCTAAAAATCTTTCTTTCTTTCTCTAAGCAAATGTACAAGGATGTTATAAAATGCCAATTGCACACAGACTTAGAGTAGAAGTCAGGACTGTGAATTCTCGATAAATTCTTCCTATGATCACATTCTATTCTATAGAATAATGCTGAAAAGCAAACCTTATCACATCCAGGAAAGCCCACTGTATATACTTAAAGCCTCCAAAGTTTCTATCACTTACGCTGTATATTGTATTAAGCCCAATTAAAGCATAGGCTCTAACTTCCTTAAGCCAATGTTTTTACAAGTTCATGACCATGATAAAATATATTGCTTTTCAGAATAAATACCCTTTATGCCTATCATAACTGTGCTCAACCTTTAAATTATACCAACATTCATAGGAGACTGTTCCTAGAAACAGGCTGTGTGTAATGCCTGCAGTGACATCTACTGGCAAAGAAACACACCTAGTTCTTCAAAACAGGAGACTCCCTGGTTAATGATTTCATTCTTCAGACAGAAAATCACTATCAACCATAATTTTTCTTCTCAGGTGATTAGCTTTAGCCACTTTTTCATAATAAAAATGCATGAAAATGACATTTTCTTTGGACGATAAGGATTCTCCAGGCAGTCATTTGTCTTATCTTGGGTGAAGGAGACAGAGAAATGCCTTTCTGGCTGGCAACAGGTTGCCACAAATCATCATATTTATACTCGGGCAAACGCAGAAGCCTTCCTCTTAGCCAAGATGCCCTTAAGAGATTGTGGTTCAGATAAGCTGAGAAGAAAGTGAAGGGAAAAGAACTGGTTTTGCAGAAAAGTGCAGAGGTGCAGGGCAGTCACTGCTTCCATCATCCCGGGGAGCCTTCGACACGCTCCGCTCACTGCAGCTATGCAGACTTCCTGCATCGTTCTTCATGCAAACAACTTTGATTCATCCTTAAACTATACTTCTTATATGAGCATGCCTAAAGGATGCATGCTATATTTGTGTTCCTGTCACATGTGTCCCTCTTACACTAATTATTCATTCCTCTCCCTCACTTCTTTTTATCGTCAAGTTTTTTTAAATTTTTGAGGGAGCAGGACATGATGGTGTCAGTCTTTAATCCTACAACTTAGGAAGCAGAGGCAGGCAGATCTCTAAGTTCCTGGCCAGCCTGGTCCCAAGTTCCATGACAGTCAAGGTTACACATAGAATACTTATCTTGAAGAAACAATAACAATCTTGAGGAGCCAGAAAGATTGTTCAACATGTGCAAATGCTTGCCACCAGACCTAATAATCAGAGATCAACTTCTGGAACTCACCTGATAGAAGGAGAAAATTGACTTCTACAGGCTGTTCTTTGACCTCCATGTGAGCACCATGGCATGTGGGCTCATGGCTACACACACATGCACACACACATGCATGTGTGTGCGCACGCACACACACACACGCGTGCGCTAAATAAGAAGAAATAGAAAACAATTAAAAATAAGAAATTCCTAAGAAGGAAGCTAGCAAGATGATTCACTTGATAAAGGACTTACAGAAAAAATATGAGGATCTGAGTTCCAATACCCAAATCTAAAGCTAGGGGTCATTGTGCTTATCTCTAACTCTTGCTGATGGCGCAGACAAGCAGAACGTGCTGGCCAACCAGTGCAAGCTTCAGTGGGAGACCATGTCATACCAAAATAAGACAAATGATGTTCCTGATAAATACACCCAGTTTCTCTTTGGGCTCCACATAGGTGCACGTGCCTCCCTCACCAAACACCACATAGAAGAGAATCCCAAGATACCTTCCCTACCTTCTCCTTACAGGACATTCCTGCTATTGAATTCTCATTATGCATTGGCATATATTACTTCTCTCTCTCTCTCTCTCTCTCTCTCTCTCTCTCTCTCTCTCTAAATTAGGTGTCATCCAGTAAATGCTGGAAAGGTGCTAAGCAGAATGCCATGATTTCAATTCTCCTAATTCATCCTCAAGTCGTGTGCTGTCGTCTCTATTTCTCAAGAGAAGAAGAGGACATTCAGAGAAGCCAAAGTAGCTGTTCAAAGTAATAGAGCTCAACAAAGTTAAGATTCTCAACCTTACTTTCAAACATCTTCTGTTTCTCTCTGTTATATAACCGTTATCTCCCAGTTCTTTCCACTGAACTTACATCTCTAGTGACAGTTGAAACATTCCATCCTCCACAAGCCACTCCCTTTCCTCTTCTCCAGTAATGTCCTCTTCCTAGAAGGTTGATGCTTTCTTTCCAAGACAGGGGATTGACTGTGTTCTTTTGCCTAAAAATTAAGGTTTCTGTTAGTCAAGGGACCTAGGGTAATTTTGCAGAAGTATTACGGGAACATTCCTGGATTCCATATGTGATGTTGTGGCCATTTCTGGATACCGTTTGTGTCTTTGTGGGCTTCTATCACTAGTGCATCTTACAGAAAACTGCCCAAATCTGCAAAACATGTAATGCCAAAAAAGAATTTCTCCTTAAGCTATGGTTTCTTAAACTATGCACCACATTACCATAAATTATTGTGAGGGTTGCCATAGAATGACAACAGTAAAGAGTTTCTGAACACAAAGCACTCAGAAATTAGTTCAAAGTCAAGTGGATCCAAGATATCTTCAGGTGGTAGTGACATACATCTTTAATCCCAGCCCTCAGAAGACAGAGGCAGGTGGATCTCTGAGCTCAAGGCCAGCCTGGTCTATAGAGTTCCAGGACATTGGAGTTGCACAGAACACCTGGTCTTGAAACAAACAAATAAACAAAAAAAATTAAAAAATCAATAAAAATTATTAAAGACGCTCTATGGCCTGTCCATCACATATCTAAAAAGATTTAATTCTTCATGTAAAAATAATCAAGCATAACCATCTCACTAGTATTCAGATTTTCTTTCATCTTTAATAAATGGAAATATTGTGCACGTAACAAAGAATTGTTTTAAAGGGATCTCTTATCCAGGCAGTGGTGGTGCATGCCTTTAGTCCCAGCACTTGAGAGGCAGAAACAGGCAAATCTCTGAATTCAAGGCCAGCCTGGTCTACAGAGTGAGTTCAAGGACAGCCAGGACTACACAGAGAAACACTGTCTTGAAAAACGAAACCAAATAAAGAAAGAAAGAAATTTCCTTATTATATATTATCAGCAAATGTTTGACTTGTGCGTATCAATGTTAAAAGTCTTGGTGGGGAAACGGTTCTGAAGTGGGAAGAACTGAAGACGTCCTGGTCTAGTCCACAGTCTTAGATGAGGAAAGACCACTGTTTAGGGGAAGTTCTTCAGCTGTAACAATTCACCATTCTTCTTCTGGATGTTGATGGTTAGGGAATTTGTACATGTGTGGAACCCAAGGCACGTGAGAACTCTATAATTCCTGCTCAACTCTGCCAGAAATCTAAACCTGCTCTAAAAACAAAATCTATTAATTTTTATAAACTGGCGATGGCTAGTCTGTTACTTTAGAATCTCTGAAGTCAGGCATATGGACCAGCAGGTGTTTGTTTTCCCAGATGATTCTCATATGCAGCCCGGGTTCAAAATGGCTGTGCTGATATCTCCTACACACCTACAGTGCTCTGGTCTTCGGGCTGCAACAGCTAGAAAGGGCCACTTCAGAAATTGTTGAAAGTCGGCCATTTGAGGTTTTTCTCTTTGTGCAAGCATTCGGGGGTCATCTCTATTGTTACTCCTTAGCTTCAGCCTTCCTTGTTACAATGATAACTGCTAAACTATCCATAACAGTATAATAAATTCATATCTCACAGAGACCACATCTGCATCTAACATAGCAAACTACTATGCCCTCATTTCTGAGTATTTGTCCCAGAGACCCGAACATCTGACTTGGTTCTGTGTCTGCTAGAAGATGAGAATTGCTAACGTCTTTGATATGGCTTTGATTTGGTCTTCACATCCTCCAGCTCATGTTTTGTTTTCTTTCTGTCTTCTTCCTTCAACAAGTCTCTACCATATGTTTGCTGAGGTCATGAATTTCTCCAGGGCTAGTCCCCTCGTCATGGTCAGCATTAGCCTGCTACTTCCTCCGCTTCCAGTCGGGGTCATGTTACACCCATTCACGAACATTTTGTAGGCCTCTTCTATCCAAGGCATCATGGGATCCCTAAGCGCAGACAATTCCCTGGAGTGCGCAAGCATGTGCTGTCACAGTTGACATCAGGTGACAAGCTCTAAGAGAGCAGGAGACAAGCCTTATTCATCTCTGCCACCTGGATAGTGATTGACAGCCTCAGTAGATAATACTCTAAGTGGAAAATGTAATCCCCACCTACCTTCCTGAGGTTCGGAAGTGTGCCTAAAGATTTAATGATATTTATTGCTCATATTAAAATACGTACTTGCTATAGTTTTCACATTAGTGACAAAAGGAGTTTTTTTTTCTAGTTTGTTTTAGTGCTTCATTGAAAGACTCTTGATCAAAATTGAGACTGAGAGACAGTTACATAAAGCAGCATCTCGAGGTTTGGGGGGATCGGTTCCTCATTCTAAGTAACCACAAGGTGCATCTGGAAGATGTGAGATGTCATCTTCTTAGGGATTTCATTTGGAGACCATGGTAAGCTGTCTCCATAGGAAAAAGTTCTCTTTGTAAGGGAAAACCCAGACTTTACTACAAAACCTTCTGCTACAACCCATCGGCTGAGTTGCTACATCCTGCCAGCTTTATTATTATATAATTTTTGAAATAAGAATTTTATGACAGGCATAGAGAACATAATGATGATTATTATAATCATCACTATTACTATAGGTATTTTCTTTACTTTTTCATAAAAAAATGAGGATTTACCCTACAACTCAAATATGAAATCTTTCATCAATATGCAGAATACTTAGAACATTTTGCAATTAACTAAATGGCCAAAAGTCTTGAAATCTAGCCTTGTATTTCCAAGATAGGCTATTTCAAACTTGGCTGGCCACCATAGCTCAGAAACTTAGTTATATCAGGAAAATATTACAAAAGTAACTTGTATTTATTTATTGTCTACATCAAGTTATATCCAATTGTCCCTGGTCTCAGCAGCTTAAATCTCTAGATCTATGAAACTTTGCTAAAACTTGTCCGAGAGTAGAGAGCTCTAAGGTCAGCTCCACTTGACATAGTACAGCCAGACTTCTGGTCAAACACCAGCATATTTCACTGTCTGATATTGTTTTGATGGCCTTTAAGTAGAAGATTAATATTTTGGGATAGGAATGCTAGAGCTAGACAGGCCAGATGTTTGGCTCAGTATGTTTGGGCTGTGATTGTTTAAATACAACCTAAAGGAAGGCCTAATGAGTACTTGCTGTGGTGGTGAAAGTTCCCACAATGCCTCCAGGGTTGCCACAGCAGTGGGTTTGCATTTCAGCCTGATGTCAGGACGCTGGTGGGGGCCTATTAATGCCATTTAAAATACGTTTTCTGTGTGTCTAATTTGGTATACATTTAAGTGTGTATATGTACACACATAAATGTTTGTGCTTGTTATTTAAGGTATTCCAAGTAAAGCTTAAAACATTACAACCATCTGATTTGCATTTTTCAACAAGAACCGACATTCATATGTATTTATGGAAACATTTTTGGCATAAGACTTTCTACTAAATTATAATAAAAAGCTTTCTCCATCACCCTGGGGAATCTGGCAATCAGCCTACCTCCTACCCAGACAGGCTTCCCCACCTACTCCACTCACTGCAGACATAACTGAAAACTCTGCTCTTGCCTTGAGTGGCTGTATGAGGAGAAACAGAAAGTTTGGGTCAAGCTTGGCATGGTAACATGGCTGTGATTCCCTTGTTTTCTAAAGAGCTTTATGGATTCATAGACCAACAGTCTATCGTTTACATAGCTCTATTTTCATTTTTCTAGACAGTGGGCACAAATATACTTCACTTTACCTTTTAAATTTTAACTTTTAATAGCAACCAAAAGACTAATCCAATATGATTCTGGTCTAAGGGCGATACAGCAATACCATATCATCATTTCTCATCAATAAACAACCTATCTTTGGAGTCTAAATTGATCAATAACCGGTTCCCAAATAAACATCATGAGTTTAAAATGATTATTACTGGCCCCTACCAGGATAATGACAATAAGACATATCGAAATCTTATCCTGCTGGCAGATGCAGGATTCAGGTGAACACACTCGTAAGCAACCATGACACATTTAGTTGTCGAATTATAACAGGAAATAGTAAGTTGCTCATTTCATAGATGGCAAATCAATAAACTCAAGAAGCTAACATGGGACTGGAGAGATTGCACAGTGCTGAAAGTGTTTGTCACACAAGCTCCATGACCTGAGTTTAGATCTCTGGAATCCCTGGAAAACTGGGCACAGTGATGAGGTCTGTAAATCCAGCATTCCCACAGCGAGGTGAGTTGAGAGGTGGAGAAAGGAAAGCCTTCACAAGCTCCACGTGGGGTCAGCTGGACTATGACACACAGCAGCAAACAGTATTCATCTCTGTCTCAAACGAGGTGGAAGGTGACGACTCACAACCCAAACTGTCCTCTGCCCTCCACTTGTTCACTGTGGCAGAAATGTCCACACTGGGTGGAGGAGTCGGGGAAGAGGGTCTTGTAAAGACAGGATAGCTCAAAGGATGAAGACAACTGCTATCAAGTCTAATGTATGATCCAAGTTCAATTCCTGAATGTTGTGGATGAAAAGAACCAACTCCCTCAGGTTGTTCTCTGACTTCTACATGTGTGCTAGTACATTGCACAAATACACATTAAACAAATAAACAAATAAATGTAATAAATAGTTTTTAAAGACAGTCATTAAAAAATCTAATTTTATTCTAATATATATGAAATACATGAGCCCTGGGTAGCTGTTGACATTTTCAGTAAAAAGCAAGCCTAAAATCCAATCATACAGCTGTTGCTTATCACCAAGGCAATTTTGTATGGCTTTATCATTATTATTATTATTATTTTCCTTCCTCCCTCTTTTTCTGCATTGACCACCCTTCCTCACACCAATGAACTCTACCCATTTCAACCATTTCTTCTTCCATAACTTGGAATTTTTATTCCTGTCTAACACTCACTCGGGTCCCCATTTTTTTTCCTAGTTTTTATAATTACTCTAGGTTATAGCCTCACATCTGAGAAGCTGGAGGTAGGAACCATGGGAAAGAGAGAGCACTGACAATCCTTTCTCTTGGCTTGGGTTATTCCACTCAATATAATATTTTCTAGTTACTTTCATTTATCTGCAAATTTCATTATTTTTTTTTACAGTTGAATGGTATTTTCTAATGTAAATGTACTACATTTTCATTGCCTAGTATGAGTTGAAGGAAGGTTAGATTGTTTCCACTTCCTGGCTATTGTGAATGAACCTGGCTGAGCAAGTATCTGTGAAATAAGCTGTTGAGTCCTATGGGCTTGTATCAAGGTATTGAAGAAGTAGGTCACATGGTGATTGTACTAATAAGGGTGAATGAGGATTCCTCTTCCCCACATCCCCTCCAGCACTTGTTGCCAAATGCACCACTGATATTTGCCATTCTGACAGGAGTGGGATGAAATTTCAGCTTTTTTTCCTTATGTGCACTGTCCTGATTGCTATGGATAATGGACAATTTGAGAGCTATTTCTTAGCCGCTTTTATTTCTTTTATTGAGAACTCAAGTGTAGCTCTCACTCTTCACCAAAGAAATTTTTCTTTGAAATAGGAGACCATTACAGAAAATCATAACCAGTCAAGATACAAAAAACAAATGATCATGGGCTAACTAGCCTTAACTGATTCATCTACAACACAACTCCTTTACCTCTGGTTCAGAGAACAGGGAAAAGAGGGGAATAGAAAGATTATAAGATCCAGAAGACCTGGAGAGCTGCTGTGAGATTGTAGAAATGTCAGAGGAGCTTCATCTGTGATACCCCTTAACATTGTTTGCTTAGACAAAACCTGAAGAAGGGCACCACCAATAGACTTGAAGACATGGAAGGTAGGACTCCATGAATAGACAACTAGAGGCATCTAAGAAATTCCAAAAGTGGGAAAATAGTCTTACCTTGGAGAGAAGCCACATAATTGGTTATTTAAATGTCAAGCAGTCAGCCCTGAAGCCATATACATACAAGCAACACTAAACTGACTGAGTAGGTTACATTTATATATTTACATATATGTAACAAATAACAATTATGGAAAAAGAGAATGCAATTTCAAAAGGGAGCTGGAATGGAGGAAAGAAAAGGGAAAATGATGTAATTATATTTTATTTTTCAATTTTAAAAAAATAAATAAGAAATATGTTTCAAAATACAAATATGTGCTTATTTTATTTTATGACTATTACATATTTCTATTAAAGTAAATATCTCCAAGTACATTAATATTCTGACCTACTGTGAAATCAACTATTGAATTAATAATTTTGATCAATAATGATAGACATAGGTTTGGAGTTTTGGCTCAACAATTTCTGTTCTTGCAAAAGGCTGAATTTGATTCCTAGCACCAATATTGAGTGACTCATAACTACTTAATGCGTCAACTTCAGAGGATCTGATGCCAACTTCTGGCCTCTGGGGGCCATACATATGTCATGCACAGCCTCTTTAACATAGATAAATAGATATATGCATTTTTTAATGAGCACAAAAAATAGCAGGCACTTCCCCTTGGTTAAAATTTATTGTGTACAAATCATCACATTAAATTCTCAAGTAATACTCACATACCTAAACCTGGGCATAATTAATTTACCAGAGGCGTTTTATCTGCCCATATTGGCAAATCTTGGTGAGGATTATATTATAGTCTTCATGTAAGTACATCTGTTTAAGAAAGTGTCACATTGGATCTTCAGGAGAGAAGCAAAATGAGTTGTTGGAAAAATCATAGACAATAAGAGAAAAAATGCTGTGGGAGCTCCTTCAGCCAATAGCCTTTTGATACCAGCCTACATGGGCATGGTCTCTTATACTATAAATGCAGCTGTAAAGCATGCATTAGCTCTCTTCCTTCCTCCTCTCACTTCTGACTGCTAGATTCAGTTCCTGTTCCCCATTTGAGCAGTGGACTGTGATCTAGGACAGTGATCTGTGAGTCTCCCCTAAATAAATAATCCTTTATTATACATAATTCCGAACTAGTGTGAAATTATTTTTATCCATCATCATCTGGCACCCAAATGTGGGGACCAGTCCACACTTTTTAGGATCTGTCTGCTAGCTGTGTGGCGCTTTGGGCACTGACTCTCCTGCCCATGGCTATAGCCAGCCCTCAGATAAAGCATGCTGCTGCTCAACACTCCTCTGTTTGTGACCTGCAGGCTGCCTGTGTGTTACATGCCAGCCCACACATTGCTGCTTGTGATCCCCATGGTGCACAAAGTCTGCAACTTGCACTTATAGAAAACTCTGAGTTTTCTCTTTATCCTGGGTTCCAACTCTCAGAATCATTTGGTTGCCTTAATAACTGCTCTTAATTTGTAAAACAATGCAATTTTCAGTACCAAAGTAAGCAACACATATTGTTCACTACTGGTCTCTGGGCCATGTGGCTGCAACTGTCATATCTGCTGGCCGATAACGATTATTACACTGATTCCAACTCATTGTCATTGCCTTGAGACAGGTAAGATCTGAAAACCTACAAAAATTGACTGATAATATAACTATCCAATGGTTCAAAATTATTTTGCTTATACCATGGAAGGTATTCTGAAAGGCTTATGTGATTTTCCCTCTACATCCCTTTATTTGATTCTATGAATTAGTTTTGTTTTCAATATTATCTCATTTTTAAAAAAATGGTTCAATACTATGGAGAGGGATAGCATCAATTTGACAAAATTATCTGAAAGAATTTGTGATGTTGAAATTAACAATTGGAATCTGTTGAAAAGTTATGATATATTAATGGGTAAGATATATCTCCAGGAAGGTAATATACACACAATCAAAATTATATCCAAGGATGAAATGTTATCTTTATTAGACAAGTTTCAGACCTTGGAATCCTCAGTAAGGGCATTAGAACAGTACACTGGACAGGAGAGCCAGATTTTACAAAAGGCAGTAGTAAAAAATATATGAAAATATTGAGGAATATATTGAAATTGATGAGCAAGGACAGAAGATACATGGACAGGATTTAGCCTCATCAGTACATGCCAGACCATGGAATGACTTACACAGAGTTTTACTTGGAAATCTAGTAATTTCCTCAGAAAGACTACCTGCACAAAGTACCTTAAGGTAATCAAAGAATATGCATGGGAACCAATATCTATGAGCTATCTAAAAGAAATAAAGCAATCAATAGTTTCTTATGCGCTACATTCACCATTTGTCAGGGAACAGGTAAAAACATGGGCTTCAAGCACTAAGGCTACTACACACAATTGGCTTCAATTAATCTCAGCAGTCCTAGAAGATGGACCTCAGATGCTTTTGAAGTATTATTGGAGAGAAGAGGGAAAAATTTTAGAACAATAGGGAAAAACAAAAGGATTTGAGATTTTCCAAAATCAAATTCTTGGTGAGGGTCATTACTCTGATCCTCAGGAACAGGCTCACTACAATGAATGCACCTTGTCCCTAGTAGCACTGCAGCTTTAAATGCTTGGGACAAGATTCAGGAACCAAAAGAGATATTTGAATCATATTCCAGGGTTAAAAAGGGGCAGAGAGAACCCTTTGGTGACTTCTTACAAAGATGGACTAAGGATGTACAAGTAGGAGTGACAGAACCTGAAGCTAGACATGTACATATTGAATCTTTGACTTTTGTAAATGTTAACTTAGAATGTAAGAAGATCCTTGGAACTTTAAAGGGCAGATCAGCCCCATAGATGAATGGATCCTGCATACAATGAATGTTGAAACATTTGACTGAGGCATGGGTAGGAGAAGCAATTTCCAGTGGTATGAGGAGACACCAAAATACCAAATGTTTTAATTGTGGTAAAACACGACATCTAAGAAGGGACTGTAGACAAAGAATTCCTAGGAATAATGTCTCCTCTAGGTGTGGCAAGAATAGGAAGGTTCAGCCTTCTAGTGTATGTAGGAGGTGTGGCAAAGGCCCACATTGGACTAATGAATGAAGGTCGACAAGAGACAGACAAGGCAGCCCAATACCATTGGGAAACTCCTTGGGTGGTCTCTCAAGGCCCTCATGTCAAACAATGTCCAATCACTTCCATTCACTGTGGAGAACAAGTCTCAACAAGAAAATTAAACAATCCAGTGCTTACTATAAAAAAAAAACATATTGTTCTGGATGATAAAAGAGACATGGAGGATTAATCAAAAACTCCCATAGGAAATAGAAAATGTATAATGATAAATGACCAAAGCTAAGAGTGCATATAAATAACATTGTAATTGAAGGATTACTAGACACGTGTATGGATGTGAGTATCATTACTCCAAAATCTTGGCATCCAGATTAGCCTCTTCAAGAGTCAGGTATTCAATTGCTAGAAAATGGAACACTATCTCAAGTGAAACAAAGGACAAGTAGTTTGAATGCATAGGGCAAGAAGGACAGAAAGGAAGGCTGAGGCCATATATAGTGAATATTGCAGTGAATTTATGGGGCCATGATCTATTGCAGCAATGGAATACCCAGATTAACATTCATGCAGTCTCAAAAACTTATGTTTCTGGGAAGGATATTATAAGATATTATAAACAAAGGTCACCAGCTTCAGGCTGTACAAGAACATAAAGCAACTAGCAAGACGTCAGGGGTACTAATGGCCTTGCCTTTAAAATGGTTAACTGAGAAACCCCTATGGGTTAATCAAAGGCCTTCATGGAAGACAAACTGCAGGCTTTATAACAGCTGGTATAGGAGCAACTAGATGCTCCTCATATTGAAGAATCAACCAGCCCTTAAAATTTTCCTGTATTTGTTGTTTAAAAAAAATCTGGAAAATGGAGAATCGTGATAGATCTAAGAACTATCAACAAGGGTATTCAACCTTTGGGCCCTCTAGATTAATGTGAACTTACTCACACTAAATAATAATAACAATAATAATAATGAGCAATAGAGTGAATACTTATATGCTATTATTTCTGGATAGTTTATATTAGTATAGATGTTTATATATTGATACAAGTTCAATTATATTTGTTATATTGAATATGCAGCTATTTCTGTTTATAATATTTGTACACCTATGCAAAATTATTTTGTCAGATTTTATACATGCATTTTCATACCTCTGTTTAAGACATTTTGTATTTTGATACAATTTTAGGATATATTTATCATATTGCATTATATTTCTACCTCTGATCAAGATATTTATGCATTGTTTATAGTTTGAGGTCATTGTCCTCCTTTACTGCACAGTTGTTTAAAGTCTGTTTAATATTCTGATATGAAATTTTAATATTTAAGTTACATAGGTATTAAGTATTATAGGCCAATAATCATTCATGTTCATTATACTTTTAGCCAGACTAATTAGGTTCTTTAGATACATAGAGATTGTATTCTGCCTATGTAAGTAACCTTCAACCCTTTCAAAGATCTGTAGAATGTGGCCTTTAAATAACTTAGCATTCTGTTGATATGCGACATTACTGCTACTGATAGCACTGATCTATTCTCAAGAGAGTGTTGAGCAATAAATACACTACTTGGAAATTGTTTTCTTCTGGGCACAGGAACTGCCCACGGCTCATTCACTGACAAAGTACATGATGTCCATATTGGACAAGAAGGATACAAGAAAAAAGACTGCTAAACCTTGCCAAGACAGGGTAAGATGGTTCTAAAATTTTTCCTACCTCTGAAAATGGTCTGTCAGTTACTCTAGGGCTTAGCCAAAGTTGGTTGCTTCAACATTGCAAATGAGATTTTGGATGATTGCTCAGGTAACCGGTTGTCTCTGTCATCTTCTGCATATTTTGGAAGCTGCTTAATTTCAGTTCCTGTCTACTCAAGTAATATTATCTCATTTCTCAGGCCTTCAATGAGATTGAAAATTAAATTTTTGAAGTTACTGTCCCCTTATGATCTAGTCAAGCCATTTCCAATACAAGACTTAGACTCCTTAGAATAGGGTATTTATTAAAACATTTAGTATATGTTCCTTGCTTAATATTGTTTATGCCAGTTGTAATTCTATTCTTATATTTGACATCTGTTCCTACTGTATATAGTTTTGTATTTGATTTAGAACTCTCTTATTTAAACAAAAGGAGAAGGTATTGTGGGAGTTCCTTCTGCTCCTTCAACCAATAGCCTTTAAGACACCAGCCCACTTGGGTGTGATCTCTTATCCTATAAATGCAGCTGTAAAATGTACACTCACTCTCTTGCTTCTGGCTCTCACTCTGGCTGCTAGATTTGGTTCCTGCTCCCCATTAATGCAGAGGACTATGATCTAGGACAGTGATCTGTGAGTCTCCCCTAAATAAATAACCCTTTTTTATATGTAATTCTGAACTAGTGTGGTATTATTTTGTAACGTCTGTCATAAAAAAAACTTGAAACTTTGTGATAAGAAATGATCTACTAAGCAAAGTACAAAAAGAAACCCAAAACCACAGAGACTGATATGAAAATGCCAAACATCTAAATAAGAAAAATACCCATTATATAACAATAAACTAAATACACATATCAAATGAAGCATGGCACAGCATAATCAGCAGTCAGATGTCTGCTGGCAGAGGTAGTAGGCTACAATAAGAAGGCAAAGCATCCATTATAAAAATGATCAAATCACAAAGGAAAGTGAGGAACCTCCAAAATAATGAGAATGTTCATCCTTCATAGAAGCCACAGAAACACAGAGTTAAACAAAATGAAAACCTTATTTGTTGGGAACTGAGAACATCTAAAATTAATATTAGAATCACAGTATTTAATGTTGGAGAAAATCTGGAGTAAATGGAAAGGTGTGTGTGTGTGTGTGTGTGTGTGTGTGTGTGTGTGTGTGTGTATACACACATAAATGCTCCTACCACTTTAACTTAGTGATGCTTCATCAACAAACAAATTCACCTTGACTAAGAATTCTGTTCTAGGTACACACTTTCCAAAAATAAAGGACTTTCCCAAGTTTATTGGCAGCATTGTTTTATTTACTAGAGTAAGATTTGGAAGATACTGAAAGCGCTAGAAGTACAAATTTAGTTACAATTCAAAGGAATAAACAATTTTACACAGATGTCAATATTCCTTTGTTTAATAGAAAACAAATTACAGGATAAAATGCACATGTATATATAAAAATAAAGCATGGATATCTCTGAAGCAATCCCAGGAGTTGCTTAAAGGGAGAGACAGGAAAGTTACCATGAATAGGATTAAAAACGACCCTATCTTAGTGATGCTGAACTGTGCATAAAGAATCAGCTGAAAAGAGTGGAGAGATGATTCAGAAGATGAAGGTTTTGCCATGCTAGCCTGAGGACATGAGTCCTGTTCACCAGCAATCATGTAAAAAGCTAGTTGTGGCAGTGTGCACACCCGTTATTCCAGCACTGGGGGGCATGGGTGGGCAGCAACAGGAGGATTTGTTGAACAGATAGTCAACTAATCAGTGAGCTACAGGCTCATGGGGAGATCCTGGGCGAAGAAATAAGGTGGAGAGAGCAATCGTGGAAGATGCTGGTATTTGTGGGCACATGCTCAGTTGAACACACTTGCTATACAATATGCATGCACATCACACGCACATGCAGAAGCAACTAAGCAAAAATAACAAAAATTACCATCAGCAGCAAATTATACATATGACTAAAGGAGAGCTAGAATGTACCCTTTAAAGAGAAGGAAAATATTTTTTCATGAGTCTCTTACCATTTTTAATTTTATTTTTCAGTGGCTTCTGCTACTCTTGATGAACAATTTTGGTTTTACCGTCAGTAAGATTCAGTGACTAAACCTAGAAATGACAATAGAAACTAGGACTAGAGTTTATCAGCTCATATATTAATCTTTTGTTAAACTCAGTACGAGATGGTAAAATCTCCCAACATATATTTTTAAAGGCTTATTTGTGTACCTATGTGTATGCACACAAGTGTGTGTGTGTGTGTGTGTGTGTGTGTGTGTGTGTGTGTGTAGTGTCCATTGTATTTTCTGGAGCTGGAGTTACATGCATTTTTATATTGCCCAGTGTGGCTGCTGGAAACCAAACTCCATTTCTTTGAGAGAGCAGAGAACACTTTTAACTTGTGAACCATCTCTCTGATCTCCCCAAGGTATCTTAGGAACTTTTACATCCATATTATCAAAGCATTTCTCATGTCTTAACAAAACAACAATAATAGGAACTGATCAGGAATCACACTAATTTATATATACCTCATCATTCAGTTCTTGTAATATATAATAATATATTATATATAATATAATGGTGCATTTACTTACCTTTATGTAAAAGACAAGAAAACTAGGTTTTACACCAGGGAATAGTGTCAGTTTATACTGTGAGTTCTAGAGACTGAGTTATGTGTAAGAAAATTTATATACAGCAAAACTGTTGTCATTGGTTTGAAACCAAGGCTCAGGGAGTAAAACTATTATTTGAATCACAGAGCTGGTAAAAATCAAGACAGCCAACGAGAATCACTCAGAGTTTAAATACTTTTTGGAAAGTTGGTTTGCCCATCTTCTTGGAGCATGACAGTGAAATGCCAACTTTCATTTAATGGATTCCCAAAGATGCAAACTTTTCATAAAATGCATACAACAGGGCTGTTTTTCTAGGAGATTTCCGGGTCAGTAGCTGAGAGCTTACATTTTATCCACAAGCAGGATGCAGACAGTGGGCAAAATTGGATTTGTTGTGGGCTTTTGAAAGCCCACACCCCTTCCAAAAAACCACATTTTCTAATTCCTCCTAAACATTCCACCAACTGGGAACTAAATATTCGAATATATAAGGCTATGGAGACCATTCTTATTCAAATCACTAGTTCAGATGTAGGTAAGTATCTATTGCATACTAGCCTTTGTGGAAAATAATAATAAATATGCTACCTGGGTATGCAAATCATCTTAAACCTCTGGAATGATGCATAGGAAATCACAGGCAAGAGTTTCTACAGTGACAAACACATGAATAAGAATCAAGGATGAACAGAAAATGCAATTTCAACTTTGTACCCCTGTTTTCGCTTTATGTTTTACCCTGTGACTACATTAAACTGTACAAAAATCAATAAATAATTATTTGAAACATTACCTATTAAATAGTATTACATGTATCCAGTGCCCATGTCTGCTTTATTATTTCCTGTCCTATGGTAAAAAAAGAAGATTGGGAAAACCTTACAAGAAAGGGGCTAAGGGGAGCTGGAACTGAGTCAGAAGTGAGGCCAGAGCAAGAACAAAATATAAATGGGGACTTGTGAAATGGAAGATAGGAGTGGAAAGGTCTGTGAAACTATTCATATTCGCGGTTCCAACCCTCACACAGAATCAAGTTGTCTAGAACATGCCAGTGTGAATGAGTGTTGGAGCTTGGGACTGGAAGGTTGGACAGTACGGAAACAGCCTAGGGGTAAAAGTGAATGAGTATTATTCGTCATGCAGAAAGTCGCTGTTCATAGCTGGAAAGCCTTTGTATTAAGCTTTCCAGATACTTCCACAAAAATTTGGAGAAACTCCTGATAAAACAATATTTGGAAGTTCCCACAACCAGATGCCTTTAAACTGAACAACCAAACAACCTTGTTTGTAATATTTTATATCAAAGAGATTAAATGGGAGTCAAGAAAGGTCTTGTGAACCTCCACCTCCCTTAAGTGTTCTGCTATAGATAAAAGTAGACCCATTGGACTGTGGGGCGGGTGCCCCTGAGATACCTTTTAGGATCCCAGCACCTGGCAGCCAGCCATACAGATGCAATCAATATTGTTTGACATTCTCTCAGTGTACCCTATAGAAGTGATTGCTTCAATAATGAAATCATATTCCCTAACCTAAAGTTGGTGGGTTATTTTCTTAGTATTGTAAAATTTGTTGTCATAAAAATTAAAACTATTTTTGGATGTGGATGAAGAAATCCCACTTTGGTGACTCCAGAGTGTACAATGATGAATCGTTTTAACAGATGAGCTAGGGATTTAGTGTTCCTGGACGGCAAGTGTTGTATTGCACGGCTTACAGCAACCCTGGGATGCATGAAGATTTTGCACGCACATGATGTATGGGCTATAGAAACCTAGGGTTTGGACAAGTCCCACGGATATTTCACTTTGTTATTGTATGGAAAAGTCAATGGCCAGTGAGGTAGAAAATGAAACAGAAACTAACTGATTTCATGAGCTCGATCATAGGATAGGAGAAATCATTTCACAAGAAATAAAGCTACAGCACATATATAATTTCAAAAAAAGTGAAGAAAAAAAGAACGTTAACTTCCTGGTAACTTAAAATATCATTGATAAGACAGCTGCCAATTGACTTTTCTTTCTTGTCCTCATGAATCAGTTACTTGTTTCTGCTGTTTTCTATCTCTTCTTGCATGGTTGGTGAATGTAATTCCCCAGTTTTCCTACATTGTTGTTTGGGAATTTTCTTGATTTACATTTCAAAAGACATTAAGAACATTTTCCACAAACCACTCCAGATTCTAACTCATTGAACTTAGAGCCAAGTACATTTTGCTTATCAAGCTTCTTGGCTTATTCTTTTAAGATAATGTATCAAAAGTTGATCAGTTTTTTTTTTCAAAAAGAGGAGAAGAAAGAAACACAGATTGAGCTTTAACAGATGTTTAGCTCTTTAATTTTTGGAGTCTGCAATTCCCACTTGACTTTAATGAGCTTGTCCAATAGTTCTGGTTTTTAGTGCAGACTGTGTGTTCTCACGCTTGTTCCTTCAGCTCTAAACCACACAAGAATCCTGCAAGGCCGAGCACGTAAAGCAAGTGTTCTGCGTGGGAATGGAATTTTCACAGGCCAGTGGCTTTTGAGTGAGGCAGCATCCTCAGCGGGGGTGGTGGGAAGCAAGGAGGGATGATAACGGGAAAACTCTTCAATAATAAATGCTGTGCTTGTGCCATGGAGTTAAACAACTCGCCTCACCACAAACCAGCTCTCAATTTCCTTGGACATTTTAAACTCTCTGGTCACAAGTGGCATTTTATTATTGATGGCTCTTTTCTGTCAACTTTTCCGTGAAAACATTAAATTTCGTATTTTCAGATTTTTCCATCTGAATCACATCAAATCAAGTTCGCTGTCCTTTGAAAGTAAGAGTGCAACTCTTGAATCCCTTTTTCCTCAGTGCCTGACTGACTCTTCTGCACTGGACCTAAATGTCAGTGTTTGCTTTCTTAAGTCAATAGCTCAGCAGTTATGCTACAGCTCTGAAGTTTCAAGTTCTTGGCACTGATTGCAGAATCACTCATAATGACATTCACTTAGATTACTCTTACCCACTCCAGACTTTTCTGTGGTGGAATTAGCTGATGGGAAAGAAAAGAAAAGCCAAAATAACTATCAACTACTGAAACCATCATTTACTCTAAATTAGTGTCCCAGATTTTTAGATCTTCTATAGAGTTAATCCCCCAGGGACAGTATACACTTTGTAGACTTAAGCTATTGCTGGGCTCTATCTTTATAGGGGTGAAACTAAAATAAGAAACACAGTAAAAAGAAGAGAGTGTTTATTTTTCAGAATAAAAGAAAACCTAAGAGGATGCTTACCAGTTACGTATGATTTAGAAAATAAAAACAAAACTGTAGGAAGTAGCATAAAAAGACAGACAATTAGGTTAATAAACCTTGGATTATTAAGCACTCTCAATTCAAGTGTGTTTCTCTTGTCTCCTATTATTATTTCAAATCGTGTCATGTGTTTATCATTCACTTCAAAGAAAGTTCTAAAAATATAAAATGAAATAATAAATTTATTAGCTTATTCCAGATTTAAGATGATAGTTTATTGATACAAATTATGAAGATGAAAAAAACAGGTCTGCAATTCGATATATACATATGTATATATGCATATGTAGTTTGAATTTAATATATGTATATGGCTAAAATAAAGGTGATAAATTCTAGTAACATTTGAATAAATCTAAGAATACCTGAAAGAGAATTAAGAACGATCATACATAGTGTACCTTACATTGATTGTCAAATAGTATTGGAAGCAATGAGGCATACTCAAGAATATAATGAAAATGAAGATAGCTCTCAGAGTGTCCTTTACCTTCAGTCAAGACCCTAGTGGGAAAGGGGGAAGAGACAAGCTGTACGATGCATAATAGGGAAATTAGGTAGGCAAGGTGTGAGCCAGAGAAACCCCAAATGGTACTGCAGTACCCAGACCGCTGAAAGTAGAGACTCTAATGGGAGCCCAGCTGAATACAAGAGGCTGTAAAAAGGCACAAGAGTCTGGATAGACAGTACCCAGACCAGCTAAGCAGAGAAGGCCTGGAGAGAAGTCCCTTCCCTTGGTTTCTTCCCCTCTGTTTTCTGGTCAGGACTCCCACTGGCTGACGTGGGTGAGGTACAGAGCAGGAATGGAGCTCCAGCAGGTTAAAAACAGATGTTGAGCCAGTCAATTGGAGTAACGTGCAATCCAGACAGCTGGGTGACCTGGCTACAAGACTGGGTTTATCACTTTTGCTTCATTCCGCTTCTCCCAAACTTCTCCTGAAGTTACTAAGGCTATGTGGGTGCTATAAAGAAGATGCTGATTTTAATATCAGTGGCAGAAAAAAAATGTATGTGTCACTCATAAAACACATAAGAGTAAACATTAACAATGTATAGGGGCTAAAGCAAGAAAGCATTTACCAAGGATTTTAATGACATAATATGCTCCCTGATTGAAAATATAAACTATCATTCCTTCCAAAATTAATTTTAGACTTAACCTAGCTCAGTTAAGCTCTTCATTGCATCTTTTAAGAATGAAATTTCTTTTAAGATTGCATTTAACAATAACAGGCAAAAGATAAATCTATGAATACTTTTACTACAGGTTATTAAGGGAATACTAGTCCAGTAAATTCAGAAATTAAATGAATTAAAAATATTCAAAGATAAAATATACTATCTTAAAAACCAGATGTACAGAGTAACTTTTAATCTTTTCCATTGGTATTTAATGACTGTTCAGAATAATAGTCTTCATTATGACAATTCCATAGGTACATAAAATTTACTTTGATCATATCGGCACTCTATTTTCCCTTGTCACTGGCTTCCCTTTCATTTAATATCCTTTCTCCTAGGTTCTACATGTGATATTTGTTTCTCTGGGTCTCGCTTAATATGAGCCCCCAGCTGCATCCGTTTTCCTGTAAATGACCCAGTTTCATTTCTATTAGTGGCTGTGACCAATGCTTCCTTGTACACATATGCTACAAGCTTTTAAATCCATTCGAACAGGGATCCTAGCTGATACCATAGTTTGTCCATTATGGTGTAATAAATCTGGGCACACAGATGTCTCCAATATCAGCTGACTCCTATGACTTCGGAGCCCTATTCTCCAGCAATATGTTATAGCTTGATCATATGGTGTCTTAGTCACTTTTCTATGGTTGTGATTAAAATACCATGACTGAGGTAACTAAAAAAAGCAAGTGTTTCATTGGGATCATGGCTCCAGAGGGTTAGCGTCCATGATAGTGAGTGAAGACATGGCAGCTCAGACAACCGAGCACTCAGGAAGGGGCCTCCCACACAGCGGGGGCTCCCTTCCAGACCCCAGATTAGGCACAAACCACACCCAATCACCTGTTTTCACAGAGAGGTTCTTTATTAAGCAGGGAAGAAAAGTTAACATGTCTGCTTTTTGTCTTAGGCAGAAAAACAACATCAACTGACCTTGAAAGTGTCACTCTTAAGAAGATAAAAAGGGGAGGTCTGTGTTAGAATGGGTTAAGATGTGGCTGGAAAGGAGATGGAGAATGAGGGAGAAGGCGAAAGGGACAAAGGAAAGGAAGTATGGATATTAGTCTCAGAGGTATGAAGGACCACCTCTGGCTAGAGAGGAGACAGACATGGCACACAGGCAAATGGTGGTTTACACAAGTAAAGGGGAAACCACTTTTTAAGTATGTGAACATTATTACTCACTATCTCCACTGTGTTGTATAACATAACTCTTAAGTTTGACCCTTAGTACCCTGAAATGTTGTATACTTTGGCCATCATTTTTGCAATTTTCCCTTCTTGACCTCTAAACCACTGGTAGCCACTACTCTGTGTTGGAAGGAGGAGCTGCTTTTTTGTCCTGGCCGCCCCACTAGTTTACACCTGAAATAACCACACAGAAACTGTATTAATTTAAACACTGCCTGGCCCATTAGCTCTAACTTTTTATTGGCTAACTCTTACATCTTGGTTTAGCCCATTTCTATTAATCTATGTATCACTACCTGGCTGTGGCTTACGGGCAAGATTCTAACCAGCGTCTGTCTAAGGCAGAAGATCCATGGCTTCTCTGACTCTGCCCTTCTTCCTCCCAGTTTTCACTTCTGCTTTCTCTGCCTACCTAAGTTTCGCCCTATCAACTAGGCCAAGGTAGTTTCTTTATTCATTAACCAATGAAAGCAACACACAAACAGAAGGACCTCCTACACCAACTCTCTGCTTCTATGATTTCTATTGGAATTAGTTCTACAAATAAGTGAGAATGTAAAGTATCTGTCTGTGACCAGCTTATTTCATTTAACATAATGTCATATGTATTCATCTATGATGTTGAAAATGAAAAGATTTCCTTCTTCTTAAAAGATACATTTTTCCATTGTGTAGATATGCCATGCTTTATCATCTATGTATCTGTGAACACAGACTACTTCTATATTTTGGTGTTCTAGAATATTCTCCTCCATCCACAACATGGCCTTTGCCCTTTTACATTCCCAGAGGTTGTGATCAACCAGAGGAGACTTGTTCAATATTGGGCCCATTACCTTCTTATCATGGTAAGGAAAAGGACTCCTAGGAATCTGCCCATCCCCAAGGATTTATGTGCAACTAATAGTATGGAGAAATTTCACAAGGCCACACCTTTCCCAAGGATGTATACACTATAATAGTTGTTGGGGAGAAATACCTTCTTCAGTGGTGTAACCACCCAAAGGTTTCCAATGCTCTTTGATCTAACCCTTCACCCATGTAAGGAACCCTAACCTAAACTCACTATTTCATAAAACTAGATTTGTGTGTAGTCATTTCTCCAAACCATGCTGAACACTGCACTATCTAGGGCAAAGAGAGGTTTGTTGTTTCAGGAAAAAGGCACACAGGCTTGCCTATTGTGAGCAATGCTGAAATGACCGTGAGAGCACAGGCATCCATTCTTGTGGGTTCGCATCTAGTTGTGGGTTTCTAGACCCTGTGACAGTTCTATTGTGAACTTCGGGGCAATGTCCATACTGTGTTCCAATATTACACACCAACCTATATTCTTACTGGCAGTGCACAAGGGATCTATCATTACCTCCAAAATCACATTCTTTCCAACATTTATCTTCCCTCTTTTTGATAAGAACCATCGTGAATAGGTTTGAGGCAATAACATTGTGGTATTAGCGTTTTCCCTAGGATCAATGATGTTATCAATTTCTAATATGCTACTCAATGAATTATGTTATTTAAATATATTGGATAATGATATAGATGGAAAAATAAAATTAAGAATGCCAAGAAAGTTTAATAAAAACAGTCAAAACATGTTCATCTCAGGGTACAAAATACATGTATAAAAGAAGTGGTCTCACCTCTGCACATTTGTGTGCCCATGTGACTGAATAAATGATAATACTTCTTGAACACTTACTGTACGTCACGACCTTTTCTAAGTGTTTCTACAAGGTCTTTTTTCTCAGGTCCAGATTCACTCTTTGGTTCCTATTCTGTGGGAACAAGGCTCTTTAGGGTAGTTTCCCTTTTCTACCTGGAGCAATCTTAAGCTTTGTCAGTAGAGGGTGCTAGCGGGACACTGCAAGTACAGCAGTTCTCAGCCTGTGGGTCGCGACCCCTTTGGAGGTCAAAAGACACTTTCACAGGGGTTTCATGGCGGCTATTTACATTATGATTCATAACAATAGCAATGAAGTAATTTTAGGCTTGGGGGTCACCACAACATGAGGAACTGTATTAAGGGGTCACAGCATTAGGAAGGTTAAGAACCTCTTCTGCGGAAGATTTTACTTCCTGTTGGGTGGCTTTTCTGGCAGCAGAGCCCAGCAATCCTATAAAACAGAGTAACCAGCATCATTGACCGTTCTCCCTTCCCGCTGGACTCTGATTGGTGATTACTACACCCCACATCACCATGATTCATAATAGCTTTCCCTGGCCATCTACAGGACAAACTTTTAGCAAACGCCACCAGTATGTCATCAGAGCAAATTCTCTTCCATTGGTTGACCTCCAGCTGCATCCTCATTAAGGATGAGGTTTGGATGAGAAGAGGGGCAGAAATTCATTCTTGGGCTCCTTAAGGTGGGTTATGTCATTATGCCCATAGAAGCTCTAATAACTGGATGGAGATGAGTGAATAACCACTTCGAGGTTTGGTTGAGAAGAAGAGTTTTTTGAAGATGTGAGAGAGAGAGAACAGTCTGAGGCATTGAAAAGAGTCCAGACTGACCTGGGTCATGAGAAGACGAGGGTGGGAGGGTGGAGCTAGAGAGAAAGAGAAGAGGAGAGTAAGAAAGAGAGAGAGAGGGAAAACGGGAGGGAGGGAAGAAGGGACAGAAAATGGGTCAAGTGCAAGTCAGGAGACCAAGAGCCCAAAAGAGAGCAAGCTTAGGAACAAGAGAGCAGTTGCCAAAGCAACCAAACTATAAAGATTTCAGAGTCTGGGGGAAGGGAAGTCCAGCCCACGGACTGGAGAGGTTTAGCATAAAGGGCAGGGTAAGTAATCCTGGAGAAGCCACAAAGTACTGAGTGGGACTTTTCCGGAGTTTCTTTGGGACCTGGTAATAATTAGAGTAATCGAGACGCGAATTTCTGTTACAAATGAATAGAAAGGATCATCCATGAGATTCGGATGGGAGCTGCTGAACTCAGATTGGAAACACTTTGGCTTCAAAGTCCACACTTGCAGTAATTCTTAGAAAGGCTCCTGAACTGGTGAGAATACGCACACAGGCCAGAAAAGGGTCTTTGAAGAAGAAACTGTTACATGTATGTAGTCACTGCCTTTTTAGGTTACATGTTTGTGGTTGGCTGTCTTTACATGGCCAGACGTGGTGTCTCATGTGACTGATATGAAATATCCCACTTTCTCTCCGTGTGTGAAAGTTAATTTTGCAATCAGATAGATACGTTTAAGCTAGTTAATAAAATTCCAAGGCCTCCCTTCTGGACCCACCTTCTTTACAAAGTCCTACCACCTGCTCAGCGAAGCGAAGTCACTTCAAGCCCCTTTCACAAGGCGCAACGTGTCTCAATGAAAGGAAAACACCACATCTCCAAAAGAGCTACGCTGGCAATCTACTTAGCACCGAAGAAGTGGGACTTGGCTAACTCGTCAGCTTCACAATTACAAAGCCACACAAAATAAAAATATTTTGTTATGATTGCAACTGAACTGGCCCCAGTTTTTATCGTTCCCTGGACTATACGCAGCTAATATCTTCCATAGTGTATAATATTTTAAAAATAAATTTGAGAAATAAAACTATGAATATTATTTCTTGTGCTGGCTAGTTTTATGTCAGCTTGACATAAGCTAGAGTCATAAGAGAAAAGGTAGCCTAATTGAAAAGGCCTCACAACAGCAGGCCATAGGCAGGCCTGTATACAACAGTAGTTCTCAACCTGTGGGTAATGATCCTTTCAAATGAGTCACCTAAGACTATCTGCATATCAGATGTATACGTTATGATTCATAACAGTAGCACAATTACATGAAGTAGCTACAAAAATAATTTTATGGTTGTGGTCACCACAAAATGAGAAACTCTATTAAGGGGTCGCAGCATTAGGAAGGCTGAGAACCACTGCTTTAGGGCATTTTCTTAGTCAGTGCTCCATGATGGGGGAGGGCTCAACCCATTGTGGATTGGGGACACCCCTGGGCTGGTGGCCTTGGATTCTATAAGAAAACAGGCTAAGCAAATCTTGTGATCAAGCCAGTAAGCAGCTCCCCTCTATGGCCTCTGCATCAGCTCCTGCCTCCAAGCTCCTGCGCTGCTTGAGTTGCTGCCTTGGCTTCACTCAATGGACTGTGCTATGAAAGCCAAATAAAGCTATTCGTCTCCAGGTTGTTCTTCATGGTGCTTTATCAGAGCAATAAAAACCCTAACTAACACATCTCACAGTTTAAAATTGCACGAATTCTTTCTCTCTTCTCCTTTTTATCAAATTTATTTTTTCCTGGATTTTCCAGCCACACTCTTGAGAACTTATTCCTACTCTGATAGAATCTGAGGGATTTTCCAATTCCTCATATTGCTGCTAAGTCTGTTGCAAGCCTGGATAGTGTTTAATGAAATCATCTTTTCCATTTAGAGTCTTGTAGGTGCTGGTCTCTTCTCCCAATTGAGTGAAGCTTCATGACAACGTTCCTTGGTTTCCATCTATTTTGACCCATTTCATCATCAGACTTTGAAGTGACAGTGGAGTTCTAGGTTAAATAGAACCATCTCCATGTTTGCTTGACGCAAAGGGCAATAGAAGATTTATTTATTTTTTTACAGTGTCCCAGAGTTCCTGGATGCATTGTGCCTTGATTGATTGATTGATTGATTGATTGATTGATTTTAGATTTGATATTTACATTGACTCGGGTATCCATTTCTTCTCTGCCTTGTACTCTGTTTGTGAGGCTTACCTCTGAGTTTTCATTTCCGGTGTAATCTCGGGTTAGGTTTTCCTTAGTACTTCCATTTCTACTTTCATGCGTTGAACTGCTGTCTTCACTTTATTTCACTGTTTGGGTTTTTACACATTTCATTAGTATATTTCTTCATACCTTCTTTAAGGTCCTTGAAAAAGTATTCATTACAGCTGTTTTGAAGTCCTTGTCACGTACAATCTATACTACATTTCTCAGGGCCTATTGTAGTAGCATTGCTGAGCTCTAATGGAAAAATATTGTCCTGGCTTTTACAGTGTTTTTATGCTGTTGTCTAGGCACTTGGGATGATTATAATCCTAGATGTTGACATCTGGTCTTGTCATGATTGTCATGATTGCATAGTTTTTTTTTTTTTTCAGTTTTGCTTTTTGTTGCTCTCTTTGGATCTTAAGTAAATGTAGGGACTGGGGTTGGGGTGGTAGGGAGTGTTTTTGAGTCCCTGCCAATGTTGCCACGGAGGGTCTTGTTCGAAAGTGTTTCTGGGTTTTGGGAGCTGATATGAAGGAATGGGAATGGACTAGAAGGATGGTGGTCATGGTGGTGGTGGCAGAGAGGATCTATAGGAGGGAAGAAAGCTGGATTTGCAATGAAGATTGATGGCAGGGGAGCTGGAAAACAGGCCCCTGCAGGTATTCTGTAACTGGGCTTGGGATGGGATGGGGAATAGGAGGAAATGGAAACTAGGGTAGAAGAGAGACTGGGGGTTGCCCACCTGATTCCCAGGCTGGATGTGGCCATCAACTTTCCAGGGAGAGAGTTCTTTGTGCAAGTTGCTGTGAGACAAAGGGAAGGATGGAGGGAGGAAGGCTGTAGAAAATATGCTTTGTCCCCTGAGGATGGAGACAGAGAGGAAGGAAAGGACAAGGCAGGTAGTCGGTTAAAAAGCTAAGGATAAGACAGGGGAATTGGAATCAGAGGACCCTTTTAAATGTTTTTAATAAGCCTATCCTCAAACTTCTGCCTCAGTCAGTGCTAACTGTGGATCATTGTGATAAATAATCTTTCTCACTGGAAGGAAATGGAACCATCTATTCTGGTAGCTATCAAGATAAAGAATAGTATTGTTGCTATGAAAGGAGTTTAATAAGCTAATTTCTTGAAGATCATTATACTTTTGAAAAACACCTATCACTCAACAGCATCCTGGCACTTTAAATTCAAGCCTAGCTAGTTGCTGAATAGCATGTGGACTATGTAGCATGCAACTATTTCATTAGCTTTTATTATTTCACATCATGTGTAAATACAAAAGAAATCAAGATCTGATTATTAAAACCAAAATAGAACCTAGCCATAATTTGCTACAGATAATACATTTTGCCAGAAATGGTAGCCCAAGTTTTTAAACCTAGCACTTTGGAGACAGAAGCTGATGGAGCACTATGAGTTTGAGTCCAGCCTGGCACACGTAATGAGTTCCAGGGAAGCAAGGGCTATGTAAACAGACCTTGTCTCAAAAAGCAAAAACAAACAAACAAATATTTCATGTATATTTGGCCCTCTATGTAGCTCATCAGAAGTTTTGCTGTATTTACTTGGGTGGAAGCTGACACACTTGTTTTAAGATTATATTTTACAATAGTAGAAGTATTTTAATGTGTTGTAATTGCAGCATCCTCTTATAGTTATTTAAAAAATTACCAAAGATGATAACATTCTAATCCCTGGTTCTCCATTAAGGAGCAAATTCTTCCCAAGATACTAATGCATAAAGTAGGATAGTAATAATAGGTACGCGGAAATGTGTACTCGGGGAAAAATATAACCTTTTAAAAACACTTACAAGTGGAAATGCATGCCAAAACACATTCCATCACAACCAAAACTAATTTTCTTTTCTTGCAAATACAATTACAATATCAAATGAATTCCAAGGAGTAGCTTAAGATCAAGTTTCCCAATTTCAAGTGCACGTGTAACATGGGTGGTATCATGAACCATTCTCCAGCACAGCCATTTCCAGGGTTTACAAAACAATAATGACTCAAATAACTCTTATCCAGAACACTGCTTAATCCTCAATTGATTTTTTTAAATGGATACCTTTCTACTGAAGTGATGAAGAAAGAGTCAAGAGGCCTCTGCTACAGGTCCTCTGACCCCAATCCCACCCACCAGGTTTTCAGAGAGGATCACAAAAGCCCTGATGAGACGTTACCCTTAGACACTTCATCAACAATAGCTCATTGAATAAGTTTTACTTAGTATATAAACATTTTTACTAGTTAAAATCGTTGGGTGCCAAGTGTTGAAATAACCAGGCTAGCAAAGGATAAAACAATTATATTTTATTTTTTGTAAGGGGAAAACTCACAAAACAGGGAATGAGAAATCCAAGCACAGCAATGTCCCGTGGAAAAAGACGCAGAGAAAGCACACCTGAAGGTGCACACGTTTCATCCTGGGTCCCAGCGAAGCCACATCTTAACTAAGACCCACCTTTTAAAGACAATTGACTAACAAGGTTCCCCATCAGAGCTCTAAACTTAACTAAGGTGTAATTTTAATTTCTCACCAAAATATCAAACACAGGCAGACAATATAGATATTCTATAGTATTAACATAGTATATTTAATATTCTAGTTAGGTTGCATTGAGAACATGGTAAGTTATAATAATTACAAGGATACATATTTTTCTAAAGAACTTTTGATTTGTGAGGAGTTTGTTTGGGGGCAAGAAATGTGTGTGCTTATTCTTTATTTTGTAGGAAGGTAATATTTTGGCTATATATTGAAAATGGAAAGTGTTGACTATCCGGGACTAGTAGGGGTAGTGTCTCCTTCCTCATCCACCTCATTAATTGTTTAGTGTCTGAAGAACAGGATTTAGAATAATGCTAAGGATAAATATTGTCAAAATTGTTCTTGGCCGGTATACTCAATTTACCTGCACACTTGCCACAGAGAACAGAATAGCAATAAAGTGTGTATGAAAGGGAATAAATGACACTGATCATGACAGAGAAAACATCTCAGAGACCCTTACAGCCTCTAAGGCTTGCTCGACCACCCAAAGTGTTGAGAAGGTCAGTGTCTGAGTGGTGGTCTGTCACCAGGTGCAGCATACCTTCTTAGAACAAGTACATAAACAGAAATAGCGAGAACCTAAGGTAAAAAATATTATCCCTTCCATTGAAGGCAGCCGCGCAAGGTATCCTAAAGCCAGCTGGCCACAGCCAAGAACATCTGTGTGGAACACAGCAATGGCCCCACAGAGAGCGTGATCAGCAAGAGTACTCAAGAGCCTTGGCAACAATTATTAAAAGAAGCACACAAGTACCTCTATTTCTAAACACAACAGTATCATCACAATCTATGTTGTCAACACTATAAACTAAACATTCTGCTCAAAAAAAAAAATGAAGTCGATGCTTCAAAGCGGAAACTCCAAATGAAAATCCATTAGCATGTCCATACCAAACAACACAATAAAAATCATTAGGATATTCATACCAAACAACAGAGCAACTGAAACTATCAGCATCAAGGATCAGACATTTACACGATGTTCTTTGAGAAACAAGTCTAGGCTATGCCTGCTATGTACAAACCAGGTCCATTCAGTGATGCTGGAGACAGGGGAGAAAATCAACCCATCAGTTCAAACTCCTTAATCACTTTATTTCTGTGTGAACTAGGATACACATGCTCTTTCTTTGAGACTGTTTGACTCTCCATGAGTGTGTATTTTAAGGACCACTATTAGAGTTGTCGAGAGATTAAAGAGTCCCCAGGGCCTGCTGTGCTGACCTTATGTTCTCCACCACATTGGTTCAAGTGCTAACTTCCTCGCATGTGAGTATCTACAAGTACCTGGCTGGCATCTAATACCCGCTTACTGCAAGTGCTAGTCACTGTCCAGTTGCCTTAGTATGTCTGCACCAGTTCATGCCCACAGCACACGCATTTGTGGCAATTGAACCTATAACACTAGCTAGGATAGAGAGAACTGTATGAAATTAGGCAGGCAACTCTGTTGGGGACTGCAGACCACCAGACCCCGCATTTCCTTTAAACAACTTGTTTTCCTCTGCTCTGAGCAGCCTGCAGCTGCTCTGAGCATGAGACCCTGATGGGAGGGGAGGGGTTTCTGATGGATCTGCAGGTGAAAGATACTGAGAGCAGGGGCGTGGCCAGAGCCCTATATAAGCTTCCCCAGAACACAATAAAGGGGAGCATTCTTGTTTGAAAGATGACCCGTGTTTCTGTGTCTCTGTTTCTCTCTGTGTGTGCTTGTGTTTAAATCTCCAGGCCCTTGCCTGGCTCATGAACTGTTGAAGTGCAGGCAGTACACTACAGGCGAAGTATTGTAGTACATGTAGTACCGGCGAACAGTACACAGAACTATCCTGGACATGCCCATGATAAAAAAAAAAATGCCTATTATTTGCGGCCCTGCTTTTCCTCCCAATTAACACTGTTTGATTGGGACTAAAGGAAGACGGGAGATAGTTTGTTCGTAAATAGGTAGACAACTAGGGAGAGAAATTGTGCATTGAATCAAAGTGACTTCTGAGTAATTACACTTTAGATCCAAGAAGATTTACTCCCTGATGTTTGCTCAAAAGAAAGTATCTGGTTCGGGAGGCATTTTCCCTCTAGGGCAACACTGGGCTAATGGCCAGTTAGCATGCTAGCTCCTTCCCGATGCCAGCTTTGCTGCAGGCCACTGATAATAAGGCTGAGTGGCCTCCTCAGGCTTTCTTCCCTGCCACCCCTATCAGGTCCTTGGTGTCATTTAAAAGGACAGAACTGGTTAAATGCATCCTGCCAGATTCAATGCAAAAAGGAGCCTCGTATTGATTCACATCCTACAACAAAGTATGTACCCCCAGACTCCCTGCAGGGTGGGTCAGGCAGTGCTCTGTATCTGGACAGCACCCCCTCCCCATGTGGTGCTGGAGGTCCTGGCCTTATGTGCTCTGTGTGCTATCTCTGCAGCAATAAATCTTATGTGCAGTGGATTGCAAATTTCTTGTCCTGTAATTCTTTCCTTGACAGAG